>NC_066313.1:5883438-6509713 GCF_022539315.1 Serinus canaria
TGCCTAGAAAATTCCCACATTACCTTGTAGAGAGCCTCAGGATCTGCCAATTGTTTGCAACAAAAGCATGGAAATGTCTAAACATCAAGTATTTTCACCATCAGTGAGTGTTCATCTCCCCCAAACAGCTCTAATACTAAGAATTTTTCCAGTTACTCAATATGTACTGTATGTACCACAGAACAAGTGGAGTGGTCTCCATACATAAATGAGTATAAAACTCACCTGTGTTTTGTTCCTGTGAATTGTGCTGTATTGAGCAGGAAAAAAACTTGGATCATAACACTTACAAGCTATTTTCCAGAGCCAGACAATACCTTAGAGATGAACACAAGGCTTGGAAGCAACATTTTTTTCCCCAATTCAGTGGTTTGGAAGGTGGTGTGACACTGACATCAGACTTAAATACCAACAGTAAATTCTCCAAGAATAAAAGTGAAATCCTATCAGCCTGAGTTTACACCATGCATCACAGCAAAATCCTTTAGATGCCCTTCACTCTTTTTTTGGTTTATCTCCAAATTTTACCAGGGCGATTTTTCTACATAAATTGAAGTACAAACCCTATTTTTCATGACTGGATATGGTTTAGGAGATATTGTGACATTAAAGAACATCTTGCATTTTATCTTAAGTTGTTCATCTGATGTTCCTGGCTATTTCTGGAGGGATATTTGTTACAGAGCTTTCCAAGTGACCCATAGGCATTTGTGTGTCTATCAGGACATGATATGGCCAAACGAAATTGCATTGACAGCTACATACAAACACTTTTTTTTTTTGTCTCAAAAGGGATATATAAATGCTTGGGAGAGGTCCTTGATTTAATATTTATTAAAAATAATCTAAAGCCTTGAAAAATTCTTGTGGGAGCAAAAAAAAAAAGCTGCCACTTACAATCACTTATCTGATTTCTGCTCAACTGAGAGCGAGATTTATTTTGTTGTTGTATCTAATTTCCTGGTAATATTGTAATTTTAAATAAAGATACCCTTGCAGTAGAAACACTGTTCTGTTGCTGGGATTTTTCAAATCCTGGAAAGGCTTTGATGGCACAGTGATTACTTGAATAGCCACAGAAAAAATGGACAAATTGAAGGCTGGTAGGCAACAGGAATAATCAAAGATGAACAAAATAAATAACTCCTTAGCACTGACAGATTATTTGTTGGCAAAAAGGAAAGCAAGGATATGGGGGGAAAATACAATTTTAATAGAAGGTTAGTTGAGTGCACTGCAGCAAGGAATTTGAGTGCAATGCAAAATTGCATATTGTTTCGCTTGGCTTCCACATGCTTTCCTGCCATGCTAATGAGGAAAATGTCTTTAAAAGATCAACAAAGAAATATGAGTTTGTACCAGAGAATTAGATTTGGACGCAAGGTCATAAAATTTAGGTCACACAGTCCAGTGCACAGAGCAGTGCTGATAAATTCTGACAGAGGTGGTAATCAGTTAGGATGAAAGGAAAATAAAGAATTAAGGAAAACAACAGTTTTCACACGGCTGTAGTGCACTAAACAATTTCTATACTCAGATGAAATACAAATAGCTTGAAAGAAAAGGCAACCTGTAGTGTGATAGCCATTTAGCCAAATGCCCTGAAAGCTGAAGGGCAATGCTCAAATCCTTTCTGCTTTAATAAATAAACTGGTATGAAACCTAGGACAAAGAAGATAACCAGATGAGACCCATAGAGCTTAAAACAGCTCAGATACAAATCAAGTCACCACGTTGCAGACTGTACAGCTTTCAGAATTTAGAGGGTGCCATTTTCCAGTAGCATGCCAGAGTCAAACTAAGACTGCCAATTACCAAATAGTACATTTGAATTAAAGACCTGGGTAGAATCTAAGACAACCCATTCTAATATTTTCCTTCCTTGTATTTTCCTTCCTTTCCTTCCTCTGTCTTCTAATCTTACAGCCAGGCCATGCAAACTTAAACACAATGACTAAAATAGGAATATGATGCAGCATTGCCTGAAGCTGATGAAATTCTTTTCCGCAAATAGGGATTCTGCAAAAGAGCAGAGCCTCAACCAAAACAAATATTAAAACCACATCATTTTCAGAATGAAATAACCACATATTCAAGTAATTCTAGTCTTTTAAGGTAATTCTTGCTAAAAATCCTAAAGAAAAATTGTTTCATGTTTTAAAAAGAAAATAGGGTGTCAGTGTGAACCTGCTTTTTTTCCTTTTTTAAGTCACGTAATGTAAGAAACTGTTGGGCATTCACCATTGGCCTCCTGGCAGTGCATAGAAGCAGAGAGGCTGTGCTGAAGGCAGAAGAGGAGCATGTCTGTTAAATCCTGAAGTGATGTGATTAGAAAACTCAACGTTTTGATAGGGCTTAGTAAGACAAACAACAAATGCTCTGCGCCAGGAGCTTGCTCATTTTAGAGCTGGAATAAAGCTTTGCCTCAGTTTTCCTCCTTGCCAAAACAAGTTGAATTGGCTGGTTGTATTAAATGTCTCTTTGAAATGCCTTTTTCCCTAAAAAGATCAATCAATTTTTATTTAATAGGTTTGGATGGAATTACTTACTATTTCCAGGATCTAATTTGTTTATACAAAATTGTAGCTCATTTCAAAGTCAACACCATTCAGTGTCTATCCCTATTTTCATCAGTATCTAAGTCCCCCAAGGGTGGAATAGCTCCTGAAGTCTTTACCAATCCTTCAAAATCCTTTAGGAACCCTTTTCAAAAACCTATTACAAATGCTTCACTCAGAGGAAAAACTCTGTGTAGCTTGTTTTCATTTCACCATGACCCTTCCAATTTCCATGTGAGGTTGGTATCTTTGAATGCCCAAGAGTCTCTTATTGTGCCAGTGATTAAGATAGTCAGCTTGTTCTTATATGTACCCGTAGGCACTCTGCCAGCACCATGAAATCCTCTTCTCCCAGACATCCACATATTCACTGCCTCTTTCTCTCACAAAACTATAGCTTGAAACACCCTGTCTGGTCCTCAGCTTCCACTATTCCCAGAACGGGCAGCATACTCATTAATAACATTCAAATATCTTTGCTTTTTGTAGCAATAATTTGGTGAACATGTCACAGATCAAGCTGCCAAAAAAAACCCATAATAAAAAAAATAATATAAATATATTACTGTCCATATGTAAAGACATTCTGAAGTGAGTTAAATATAGGACATTCCCGGAGCCTGGTAAATGGGAAACAGAGGCCAAAAGTTTAGAGGTGTGTTGTGACAGGCAGTCAGCACTGGCCATAGATACAGCCAGACTTATTCTGCCTTGCTTCTTGCTCAGGGGGTAATTTCTGGCAGAAGCTGTGACTCACTGCAGAAGGTGCTATTTATCATAACTATGTGTAGGAGACTGAGGATCCCGTTTGAATAAAAAGTCTGATTTGCATCTTTAATGTATGATAGTTTATATTTTAAGTTATTAATGAGTATGCTGATCTGAAGAAAGAAATTTGCTAAATATTTAATGTTAAACAAGCTTTGCTTAAACAAACTGGAACAGAAGAAATTTCTGAAGTTGCAATCACAGCATTTTCAAGCTGCAAGTTTATCAATATTCAAACACTTATAGGAGATGTTTGGGAATCTAAAGCCACATAACAATCTTACATTTTTATAACACCTTTAAATCAAAAGGATGTCAAAGTGTTTAACAAACTGCAAGCAAGGATCATTTCACCTACAATTAAAACACAGACATGGCTGCAATGAGCTTTGGAAGTGGTTTAGCAGCACAGGGGATCACTGCACACCAACACAGGAAAAGAATAAAGCTGCTACCACTTCAGAGACTCAGCATCAGTAGGGATTTAATCCTCAAGGTATAGGAATTCATGTCTGCAAAGTTTGGTCCCCACACAATTAAAGAAAATAAAGTCCATCATAAATTAAGCAGATTGAAAACAACTAATCAAATACCCAGAATATTGTGGAGAACCTACGAGTGTATTTTAAAAAGCAGGAGGAGACTGAGCTCAATATTTCCTTATTGAAATAAAGCTTTTTCTCTCTGCTGAGAGACAGCATCTTGGTAACAGACATATTCTGTGCTTCTGGTCATGGTAGAAAGTAAATTATAACCACCCAAAAAAATTATGCCTAACAATCATCAACGGCTGGTCTCTCGACATTTTTTCCCCACAAAAAAAAAAAATTAAAATATCTTTAAAAAATTAAAAATAAAAATTTTAAAAATTAAAAAACAAATAAAAATTTAAAAAAATTAAAAAGGAATGGAAAATTAAAAATAAATTTTAAAAAATATAAAATAAATTAAAAAAAATACAAGAAATTTAAAAATTAATAAAAGTTAAATTATAAAAATAAATAAAATAAATTAAAATTACAAAAAAATTTACAATTATTAAAAATAAAAAAATGAAAGAAATTTCAAGGAGTAAAATAAAAAAATTAAAAAATAAAAAAATTTAAAATTTAAAAGAAATTTAAAAAGTGAAAAATAAAAAAATAAATATATTAAAAAAGGAAAAAAAAGTTAAAAAAGGAGAAAAATTTAAAAAAAATTGGTTATTTAGATCCCAAGTCCCACAATTTCCTTTGCATAATAGTGCATTGCTCAGTGACCCTCTGGCCCTCAGGTGCTGGAGTCCTTAATGTCAGCTGGAAAAACAGGGACAGAAAGGGCAAAGCCAGGAAGAACATTCACAAACCATTGCTCAAAATGAATTGCACTGGATTTGGCTCAGTATCTAATTTGGTTTTTCCTTTTGCTGTTTGAGGTATTTTTGATCTTCACTGATTGGCACTACAGCTCTGTCTTTAAGGTTATGTGGATTTTAAAACCACAAAAAAAACCAAACCAAGAACAGTGTTGAAGTAAAGGCACCCACTTCTTCAACCCTTGCCTCAAGGAACCCTGATGGGAAACTAAAAGAAGGCAGTCCATCATAAGACACCCCCAGTTCAGTTGCAATTTTGGTCAGCCTATTTTTAACCTCATTTAAAACTGAGCCAAGCAGACCCACCCCTGCTTCTCAGAACTGCAATTGGACCAGTTCATACATTTCACTCAATGATGCTCAATTTGAGAAATTCTGGAGCAGCCTCGTGGGCACAGAGCACACCCTCAAGCAGACTTCTGAGAGACACCAGTCCTCACCAGGTTGTAATGTCAGGTCACTGTTTTCTCAATATCTTTCCCTAGAACCCTGAATCTTTGGCTCTGTGGTGCATCCTGTGTCCCCTCCTGTAGGAAAAAAAGTCCATGCTCCCATCTCAGCCCAGCTACCCAAGTGCTGCCTTTGTGGCACTCCCAGGAGAGCTAGATTGGTGAAAAATCACTCTCTTCAGGCTGAATTTGCCATATAATTGCTCAAAACAAAGTATTTCTGCATAAAAGGCAGCCCTAACAGAAGTCTGACCGTCTGCACACAGACACTGCCTGGTTCTCAGCTCCAGCCAGTAAAATGCAGGCAAAAAGGATGTTGCACACCAAAGCTTTGTGAAGTTAAAGGTGGTAGAGAATAGGAATTGTTCAGACACCATAGCAATGATATAGAGAGATCTACAGGGTCGTTCCTTCCTAACTGTCCACCTTTCTATTCCAACTGGCAATGCTCAGAAAGTACAATCCGTGAGAAGGGCAGAGAAAGTGGCTACAGAGCTGGAAACAGGCAGCCCCTGTCCTGCCCTCAGGTTTGTGATTTCATAATGAATTGGCACTTTGGGCAGCCAGCTGAAGATGAGTCAGTGCTGTTCCTTAAACATGACCTTGTAGGAAGCCAGACTGAAGCATCCTGATGCAGTTCACAATTCAGACAACTTAGATAAGAGTGATTCAGCCTTTTACTCTGCCCTGCTGGGAAAGAACAAACCAAAAAACAACACACCAAAGAGTCAAAATGGAAAATTCCTATCCAGCTGCACACATGACTTTAGTTTTAGCCTTTATACCAGAAAGAATGGCCACAAGTGCATAATTCCATGTGTTGTTTCCAGGTGACAAAGGCCAGAACATTCCTTGTGTGGAGATTTTTCAAATGTGTGTGTGTGTGTGCAGACACATGAGCACAAATGAACATTCCCAGGTGCTGGAGTGGCATTCATTATTAAAACTCTCAAAGGAGACAAGTAAATTAAAGAGTCCACTTAGCCAGTCACCACTGGAATTTGACTGGAGGGCTTCTTTTCCATGAAATTAAGGCCTCTGATGGTGATAGATATTGGCTGGGCTGTTTATAGGATTTTTTACAGCTTTTAATTAGCCAGGTTGCTTTATAGCAACTACTTTAAATCACTCATCTTCAATGATTCTGTAGATTACATATTAAAATTAAAAATTAATAAGTAAAGCAATCAGACCTGAAAAGACCAGCATATTTCCAATTGTTACCTCAATAGATTTCTGGCTGTAATTTTGAAAATCACTACCTAACATAACAGGCTGATCACAAACAGGTCCTTTTCTCCCAGTTGAAAATATGTGACTTCAAAAAGTGCTTACTGATGTTGGAACTTGATCTTTCAGCAACATTTTTCCAGCATGTCAGTGATGTGGTACAATTAGTTCCTCATCAAAAAGACATACAGCATCTCAGCCTTCCAATTTTGCTATTGCAGGGGTTTGATTTAACATCCTGAATATCTAAACACTGCCAGGCAGCTGGGAGAGAATGGGATGCATTGAGATCTATCCTTTTTATTAAAAGCATATTATACCTTAAGGGAAGTATGTTTTTCTGTAGGGACTGCTCCACAATTTAATTACAGCAGACTGTGCTCTCCTTTATGAGATCCATCGGAGCTCAGGCAGCACCCTGTGATTTGTATCAGCACATCCTGCCCTGTCACACTGGGATGGGGAGTTATGCTCCGTTCAGAAAAACAGTATCGTTGGCAAAAATTCTCTGGACAAACTGCAGAAATGACAGTACACTGTTGCCTCCACAAGGGAACATACATCATCCCACTTACAAACTATTACCCACCAGAAGCATCTCAGAAACATGTGCTGGCTGAGGGAATACAGCATCTCACTATATCTTTTTTTCTTCCCCCCTATACAAGTCAGGCAACACCTCTAAATTTCCAAAGTGGCATTTCATTTTTTTGGGTTTTCTGGGGGGATTATATTTCACAGAAACAGAAATGCTGAAGACACCCTCAGGAGGAAAAAAACCCATGAATTTTGTATATTCAATATGTTTCTTTTAAAATTTCTTTAAACCCTTTAGTTGTGTAAGACAATATTCTCTTTTTCACACAGACATGCACAAAGAGGGTTTAAATACTGCTGTGTAAACCAACACTTAGGAAATCAAACTACTGCAGTCCTCAACTAAGGACAAAAAAAATAGACAATTTAATCTCAGAAGTGCAGTGAAATCTGGATCAAAGTTTGTCATGGCAGAAAAGTTTGTCATGTGCTTCTGCTCATCATGGCATCCCCATCTTATGAAAGGGAACTGGCTACATACTTATGTAAGTCTCAAGCTCATTAAGTAGAGCGAGGAAAAAGGGACTGGCTGAGAGTGGTAAGAAAGATTTTGTTAGTGACATGCTACTTCAAACACTTGCTAACTAAAAAAATGTCATTCTTCCTTCACTGCTGGGCAACGCTCCCACTAAGACAGCAAAAGGTTCCAGAAATGTAAACTGAGGGAACTCAGGCAAGACTGACAATCTTGGAGACTGAGTAGTCTCATGCAAACCTGATAGTTCTGTTCCTTTTGGTTGGTTTTGTTTTTATCCCTCCAAGTAGTCCTCAGTGCCAGCATCATCTGAACGTGTGAATATGTCAGCTATCTTCTTTTCTCTAAGACAAATTTCCAGCCGACACATTTTTGAGAACAAGAATAAAACACAATTATCATGTGAACTAACAACACAGAAACGAAGAGTAAAGAGAAAACAAAACAAAACAAAAAAACCCCAAACCTCAAAGTATTATTTTTAAGGTATCACTCATGCTTTATGATATCCTCCAGATTTGTTAATGCTTGGGATGTGTAAAATTGCTCATTTATTATCTGCCTTGTCCTATTGCCAGCTGTTTTTACTGCCAAGCCTTCATCTGGTAGTCATGTGCCAAGGAAGAGTCACATGTCCTTGTTCAAGCATATCACAGCTGACAGATGCTGCTGTCTTCCCAGCAATGGTGCACAAGGAAATGCTCTCCCATCCTTGCTTTCCTCAAATCCTGCAGCAGGATTGCAGGAAGGACTGCCTCTGCATGTCTTCCTTCTCCATACTGAGCACCTCAGACAGCATTTTAAGGAGGAATTGGAAGGAAGAAGGGTAAGTGTGAGCTCCTCAGAAGTTGGTCTGCTGAAAGAAGAGAGGGTGCAGGAGGTTCCTCTGTGGGTCGTGTTGGCATGGACAGTAAACAAGTGCAGAATATCCACAGTGGGCTCAGAGAAAGCCCTGCTTATCCAGCCCCCTCCTTATCCAGTAGGCTTGAAGGGCATGAACAATTGTCCTTGGGCAATGGGACACAGGGTGGATGGAGCTCAGAGGTTGTGACTGCCCTGACCCAGACAACCTATCAGGTTAACATTGCTTTCACACGTTTGCTTCCCACAAAAGACATGGCAAATGCCCAAAGGCAGCCTGACAAACTTTTAAAGGGTTCCTAAAGAAGAGTAATTCCTGCTAAGAAGTTCCCATGATTTCCTCCCATGCAGTAATAGCACCACTTGTCTGTGTTTTTCCATATGGGCTATCTGATCTGGAATCAGGTCTCCAAACAAACTGACAGAGGAATAAATGATGGGGAAATTGCACAGACAGAGAAAAAGAAACCTTGTATCTGAGTAGCTGTGTCGGCAGCATAGGTGCTGAGCACAGGCTACTCTCAGTCAGGCCTGTGACATGGGATCTCTCTGGGCAAAGACCATGAAATGATTCATAATTTAAGCTTGCATTATTAACAAGTGGCTCTAGATAGTTGTGTCTGTCAGTCACTCTCTTGATTTTACAAGGTACTGGCCTAGTTGGAGGCCAAGTTATTAAAAAATAATCTTCCTTGTTGTTGTAGTTATTGAACTGATGCTATCAAAAGGACTCTGATTTATAGCATGTGTCTCTAAGGAGGCTTTAGTCCTTTTTTTTATTATTTTTTTGCTCCTTTTGATATACATTTAAATCTGCCATTCAGTAAGATTCTATTTCTCTCTTCCCCTGTGTGAGTGCAGATTTTTAGGCTACTCTACCATTCACCCTGTTCTCAAGCAAAGATGAATTTAGGCTGTGGTACATCTTTCTTTCCTGTTTGGAATTTTCTAAGATCATTTTCACAATCAGCACTTTGGCCTCAACACTTTGACCTGGAAACACTGCATAGCTGGTCACACAACATTCTGTGCTTTCTGAAGCTCTGGAAGCAATATTTGAATGCTCCTGGAAGTTCTTGTGCCTTGCTCCCCTCGCCACTTACTGTGGGAAGGTCACCCACAGCTGAGCTGGCACTGACTGCTGCAGGGTCTGCAACTGGAGACAGACTGACAAATCCTTTAGGAACTGGAGAAGTTAATAAGTCAGAGTGCCTGTTACAGCCCCTTGAGTTTTGGGATCCTAATTAATGCCTCTGCATGGTACCAGCCAGCATGATAGCTTTTTAAATCTTGCTCAGGATGTGCAGTGCAAGGCTGTTGAGGTGTCCAAAGAACCTCCAACACACACACCTATTGCACATACAACACACATTGTGTGCCCTCAGCCTAGACACGGAAGGAACTCAACCTTTGGCAACCAAACCTCAGTCTGCACTTGAGAGCACAGCAGGACTTTGAGTCAGTCAGGACCTAAAACACCTGCAACTTCAGCTCTTGCAGACCTCCACTTTGTTCAGCACACACCAAGTAGAGAGGCACTGGACACATACTTAGAAAGAAACAAACAAAAAGTATTAAACTTTTCCGTGAGTGCTGCATTTTGAGGAGGAGGGGAACGTGAGCAGAAACTCAGGGAGAGTTGTTGTCTCACACAGACACAGGCAGATAAAAGTTAGGGGTCTCCTGGGCTCCTCTGGGCACAGCAAAGATGCTGCCCAGGGAGCTGGTGATTAACAGCATTTCACTCTGCAAGAGGCAGCCCCTCCTGGCTCCTGGTTTCTGATGAGCTCCTGTACCTGGGGAGCTGTTGCCTTTCCTGATGAAAGCTGGCATGTGCTCCTGTGGCTCTTGTTAAACTGGGAATTATGCCCTCTCCCCTTCCCCTGACTGGAAGCACAGATATTTGGCAATGGAGTGCACCCTGATACAGGTCTACATGGACATGGAATATTCACACCCAGTACAGAGAATCATTTGCTTCCAGGCAGTGGCTCCTCTGATCCAGTTCCTGTCACTTAGAATGAGTCAAATAACTTCTTATACTGACATTTCTCTCCCCTGATGATAAGTGGGGTCTAGAAAACTAGCACAGATCTAGATACTGTAGAAATCTGCAATTTGATGAGGTGAAACCCTAATCCTCCCAAGCTTCCTACATAAGGCAGTAGAAAAAGTCACGCATCTTAAAAGAGTTTCTAAGTTAGGCTTATACACTGCCAAGCACAGCTAAATATTTCTATGGGAGAAAATAATCCAAGCCAAAGCAAAAAATCCCAAAAAACAAAACAAACAAGCAAACAAAAAAACCCAAAACCCCCCCAACTTTTTTGGAAGAAAACAGAAAAAAAGCATTACAGAAAGAAGTATTACAAAAATAAAAAATACTGCAAAACTAAGAGAGCACTGTTAGTTCTGAGCCTTAGGAAGTTCCTCAGGAAACATTTCTCAAAGAATTCTTGTGCCTTTGCCCTAGCCCCATATCTCTCAAAGTGTTACTGACTTAAAGACAAGCACAAGATATCAGC
The DNA here is from genome assembly GCF_022539315.1 of Serinus canaria. Classification (NCBI taxonomy): domain Eukaryota; kingdom Metazoa; phylum Chordata; class Aves; order Passeriformes; family Fringillidae; genus Serinus; species Serinus canaria. The sequence continues at coordinate 5,894,256 of NC_066313.1, forward strand.
ATGAAAAGAAATCTCAGCAGCTCTCGACACATCAACAATTAACCCTGTAAACTATTGGGTTCAGAATTTCAAGATCAATTATCTTGACTAGAAATAACTGACTCATCCTGAAGATTTGTGTTTTAATCTATTTTAGGGTACTTGGAAATGCAGTGACACTATGTGAGGCAGGGACCAAAACTTTTATCTCTTTTCTATCATGGAATGCCTAACAAACAGGCTGTTCATGTCATTCTCCTGTGTGGTCCAAGAAAGCTTACAGTGTTTCCTGAAAATTGGAACAGCCTCACCATGAAGAGTGTAGTGTGATTTTTTTTTTTTTTTTATTTCTCCAGAACAGCCTGCAATTGACTCTCCTGAAAGAGATGGGAAATACAGAATTGAGTTTGTTCAGGCTGAAACAGAATTGAAATTCTTCTACAAAGATGAAAAAGCTCAGAAAGAGGTTTCCCAGCTTTCTTTGCTTGGGTATCACTGGCTGCAGCCTGTTACACCATCACTGGCAGTGCTCACCCCCAGCTCTATGTAAACGTGCAAAAAGGCAAAGAGGAGACATTTGTTACTTCCTTCTCTTTTTCCTACCTCACTTCTTTGCACTTCCTGCCAGGATGTCCCCTCTCCCTCCTGTTACACCCCAGACTGTGGCCCCAAGCTCACACCACCTCCTGCAGCTCAACTAAACTGCATCCTGCTGAGAGAGATCCCAGGAGCTGGACTTCCATGATCCCCCCATGGGTCCCTTCCAGCTCAGGAGGTTCCACAATCCTGTGAGCCATCACAGGAGGAGCCACAGACTGCGGTGATGCTGCAGCCCACAGCAGCAGGCAACCAGAAAACAAGAGAAGTTCCACGTTGATACAGCTGCTTTTGGGGGCAGCCTTGTCTCCATAGCACAGAGGAGAGGCTGGACAATGTGCCTATGAAACAGGGATGTTTCAGGCACAAGGGAAGTTTCTGCATCCAGGCAGGTGCTACCAAAGTCTCCAACCCAGCAGAGACAAAAAGAAGCTTCTCTACAACGCCTACAACTCTGAAAAGGAACCATTACAGTAAAGGTAGGAGGCTGAGAATGAAAACCCTACAAAAGCCAGGTTTTGGCTTCATCAGTGAGAATCAACCCTCTCATCTGCTCAGTTAAATGAGCCCTGAGAGAGCTTCCATCTGTGGGGGTGGGTAAGGCTGTGGAGAGGGGGGGTGGGAAGGTGAATGCTGCTGTCCTCCTGCTGTGCTTTCTTCCACCCCATTCAAACTCGAGGCAACGCTTCCATTTCTGTGTGCCCACAGAAGCTACTGCAGGAAGAGAGCCAGACTGCTCCTCAGCAGGAACTGTCTTTAACAAAGGGACTTCTTCTCCTTACAATGCTTTCCCTTCAGGGTTATTTTAATCTGAAGCTTAACAGAATATAAAAAATGTTTTGGTTAAAAAGCCTCAATGGACTAAAAGTATGACAAAGGACCTGAGAAAGACTTTTTGTCTCCTTGCTTCATCTAAAAAAATTTAAGCCTGCTTTTTTTCCTTCAATATATGTTTTAGATACCAATGTCTGTATCTGAGCTATTAATAGTTGATGGGTTTGGGCTGGGTCCAAAACCTATATTCCTTCTCCTTGGCTAAGGTGAACAACAATTTCTCTTCATACCAATTGCTCCACAGCAACAACTCCAACAAGCTGATGCTAAGCTCTAATCAATTTAAATTATTAAAACACCAATTCAACAAAACCTAACAGAGTCTATTAAATATTCTTAGAAAAATCAGAAGTTGTTTAAAGAGAATGCGGACTAAAAGCTGCTTGCATCATAAAAAATATTTGTTATGCTTAAACATGTCATTTATGCTATCTGACATTGAAGAACTTGCAAAGCATCCCCAAATCTGATCTGAGTGCTTTATGTTAGGGCTTCCCCAGTGACCTCTCTAAAGTAATGGATGCAAATGGGGTAAGCACCACATCTCCTTTCCCAAATAATTCTTAAGTTTCACTTCCATTCACAACTGTGTAAATATATTTTCTCACCTTGACATTCATGACAGCAGACAGAAATCACAAAGTCAGCACCCACCCCAAACCATTACAATTCATTGTTTACAAGGAACATTCTGATTTCTCTGCCTGCATTCTCTGTGTGAGCATGGCTGAGTGCCAGCTGAACCACAACCATGCCCAAGACCCAGAGAGATGATGTGGGTAAAGCACGTACTGCAGCTGTGATGATATTCAGGAAGGGGCTGGAGCATGCTGAGAGTCACTTCTGCCACACAGTAAATCAGCAGAATAAACAAGCATCCTTTACCCTAAACTCTGTAAACCCACTGCTTTCACAGAGATGAGGGAACAGTTCTTTGGTGGTATGGGGTGGGGAGGGAAATCAGTTCATTTGAAGGCCTGTCTGCATAATTTCTGGAAATATTGCTTGCAAGTAAGAAGCTGTGCGTTATCAGCACAAATCTGCAAAGCTTTTTCCTACAATCATTGCATTTTTTCGGGTTTAAAACTTTCTGAATTTTCCACTAACACCTTCAGCAGTGCATTGACACTCTGAACAGGCGGTTGCTACTGCTGTGGGATTGTGAGCAGGCAGGGGTGAGGGTTGCCCCTGAGAACACATCCATTACACCACAGCTAACAAATGAAGGCAGGGGAGCTCTGAATACAGCAGCTACAGCCCACAAAGGGGCTGAAATGCAAATAATCTGAGTACAGTGCAACCTTTCCAGTGGCTACAGGTGGCTGCTGGCACTGGTGAGGCAGCAGGGAAGAAGGGAAGCTCTCTGCAGAGCAGCTACAGCATCATTCATCACAAGACACACCCACCAGCATCCAGGCTGAAGAAAAGACCAGAACTGGAAAAGATTTTTACATTATGACATTCATAAAAAGTGGGACTAAATTCAGAGTTGCCATTTGCCATTCATTTGTTAAGGAAATAAAGATAATCTGAACAAAGCTGGGATGTTGTAAGACTTACGTATTAATGAAATGCCTAGTCATGAAAGATTCAGTCTAATTTAAGTGCAGTTAACACTTATTTTGAAACAAAAATGATGCAAAATAAATAATTAAAAACCCAGACAAATACTTTTGAAATGTATAATACATTAAAAATTCACCCAGAAAGAATCTTAATATTGGATGTAGTTGCCCAAAAAATTTTATATATATATATATATATATATATATATATATATATCTCAATCTCTGTTTTCACTAGATTTGAGGAATTACTCATATGTCATCTTGATCAGTGAACTGGGCTGAAAGAGCATCTCAGTATTCACATTCTTGTAAAACACAAACATAGGAAATATTTGAATTAGTAGTAAATAGAAATTCTTTTGGAAAGAGACCTCACCTAACCTTCAGGTCTACGTTTTGAAGCTCTCTGTTACACCCAATTTCAAACACTTTGAAGAAATAATATGGTGTACAGGGATACAGGATTTCTACATTACAATAAAAAATTAAATAGCTGCACTTTTAAAATATTATAGGCATCCATGCTAATTATTGGACAAGGGCATAAACACTAGAATCTGCAGAGCACAGAAGGATTAATGGGTAACAACGAGATGTAGCAGAGTATTAAAGAGTGAAATGTAGCTCTTGGTTAAACAATAGTTGTCCATTAGTGTATATTTAAGTCAGCCAAAAATTCAGAGTAATACCCAGATATGTGTATTGCAGGATGAGGTTTAAACATTTGGGGATCACAGCCATGAAAATAATGATTCAGTTGAAGAGGAGGTCAGAGATTGCCTGTTCATCCACTGTGAACACAATATTACTGTTAAAAGCCCTAATGAAGTCCTTGGAGACAGGAGAAGATGAGTGGTCCCAGCATGGATGAGACAGCTGTTGGAATTCATGCACCCAGCTCCAGTGCATTCTTCATGGCAGATACAGGAATGCTAGAGAGCTCAAAATGAAGATGTGTGGCTTGTGTGACAACCTTTCCAATTAATTGGCTAATGTGCTTCAAAAAGATTAATTCTTGAAATTTATGTGAAAACAAGGGAGCAAGGAATGCAATCCTTCTGATGGTCCTGCTGAAAGGCTGAAGTCTGGGTTCAAGCCACAGCATCTTATAAGAATTCATATCTCAGAACCCCCTTAATATATAAGTTGTTAAAGCATTGAAGTCAAAGGATAAGTGGGTGGTCAGAACAGGTGATAAAAAGGGGTCTTGACTTCTAGTGCAGACCCTGAAGAAGTAAGTTCCAGTGAGGCTGAATAAAACATTTGCTATCTGAATCTCTCCTCTGCTAAATTAATTAACTTTCTGGAAATTTACAAATTTCTACTCACACCTCAAAGATTTGCTACAGAGTTCTGACACAACTGATATATCTGACAGAAAAAAGTGCTTTGGAACTATAGGCTATCTTGAATTGCATTTTATGATAAAATAAAAGCTTTCCTTATTCTCTGTTCAGCCAGAAAGTACCTGCTGCAGTGTTAGTGCTTCTCTATTGCCTTTGTTATTTCATCAGGAACAAAAGATTGCTGCCCCAATAACAATAATAATAGTACCAGTAGTGATAATATTTATAGTCCATTAAGTTTCAGTTCTCAGGATGATAGATACTTTTTAATAATTGCAAAGATAAGATTTTACTCCTCACTATTATCTACAACAACACAACAGAGCTTAAAGCTTTTTCCTTACCAATTTGGCTTCTCATATTGGATGCACACAGTGTTTGTTCGTTACAAGAGAGCTGCTCATTAGTGCTGAACTGTTGGCAATGATCACTGGGGCATTTGTGTTTTTACCAAAATAAATAATTAGCAACTGTGCGGAAGATATTGGATGTAGAGGAAAATGGAACAAAGAAGGATCAATATGTTAAATTTTTGAGAAGCTCATAGGCTGATGAATGACCTCAGTGGTACAACACCATTAATTGCCTTATAATACAGTTTACACAGATGGGGACTTATTTATTTGCTCATGAAGAGAAGGAGCTTTTTAGTAGGGAGGAGCCCATACAAAGTCATGGATAAGTCCCCTTTAGCATTAGGCATGCCATTAATCAGACAGTGCTTGTTTCTGTCATAAATATGTATGTCCTGTTTTCAGAGATGACAGCAGTGGCATGAAATACTGTTTTTAAGATTAGCAAAACAAATCTCTTGGATTCATTTTCCAGCCAAATGTGTGAGATATGAGCTGAAATCAGTGCTGAGCCAAAACATTGCAATACCCCAATCAATTTTTTAGATCTACACTCACAGAATCACAAAAGGGTCCGGGTTAGAAGGGACAGCAAAGATCATCCAGTTCCAATCCCCCTGCCATGGGGAGGATCACCTTCCACTAGATAAGGTTGCTCAGGGCCCCATCCAACCTGGCCTTGAACACTCGGCAGCCAACAACTTCTCTCTGCAACCTGAGCCAAGGCCTCACCTCTGAGAAAATAATTTCTTCCCCACATCTAATCTAAACCTGCCCTCTGTCAGTTTGAAACCATCACAACCACTATCTGCCTGTATAAAAAGTCCTTTTCCTTCCGTTTATAGGAGTCCTTTAGGTTGAAGGTGATTTTCTAGACATGCAGAAGTGTAGTGCCTTTTCCTCAGCTCAAGCCTAGACCCTCCAATCTCTTATCCTTCTCTTTGCAACTGATAAGGAGCACAGTGTCCTACAGTCGTATTCCAATCACCACAGTGATTCCATCCCCACCTCACTCAGAGGAAGCCTAGAAAATTATTGCTCAATGATTGTGTGTGCAATCTCCACATGAAAAGGAATGGCAATATTTTGGGTCTAATCCAACCATGTCCAATGAGCCTTTTAGAAGGGGAAAGAGGAGAGCAAATAAAAAATATGATCTACTGAGGCAAATAGGGCAAATTAAAGTCCTCTTAAAGAAACAGAGAAAAACAAAGAAAAGGGAAAGTCAAAGAGCCTACAAAATAACTTTTTAATCCTTTATTCAATGGAAATCCAACATTTGGAAGCAAGTGAATCCCTTTAGTTTTCTTAAAATAGGATTCCATATGTTATGAGAAGCAGTATTCACAAGACCCATAAAGCAGGGACACTAATCCTAGTAAGATTTAATGCAGGAAAGTTCAAAACAAGACCAGCCACTCTTTTGGTCCTGCATAAAAAGGAGCAATTTCTAACTGTAATTTAACACTGAAGATGTAAAAAAAAATTAGAGGGAGAGAGAGAATTTAAGGTGAAATAAAATTGCACAAGGTTTTAACCAACTCAAGGTTTTAACCAACTCCTCCAGAACAGACCAGTGAGGCTTCTTGGCTATTATTATTCTATCAGTCTTTCCTGATCAACAGTCTGTGTGAAGGTGACATGAGAACCTTCTCTCTCTCTCACCCCTTTTCCTCTGCCACATCTCCAAAAATTTAGACTATCATGAACATGAAATTTGCCTTTTTTTTTTGCTGGAGGAGTGAGAAAGCAGCTTCCTCTGAAGCCTATCAAGAGGCTGGGCAGGAGCCCACTTTGGAGCACCAACACAGCACTGCCAGTGAAGCCTCAGAACTTCAATTTCATTGCTGCAGGTCCTCCCAAAAGCATGTGCATCCTGCCAGGCATGGCAGCAAGAGCCCCAAGGCCATGCTTCAGCTGTGCAGCCCTTCTCCACCCAAGCAGTGCTGCTTGCCAAGCTGCAGTGCCAGCAGAGAGCCCTTTGCAGAGGAGCTGTGGTGTTATCTCTGCGAGCTGCCAATTCTCTGAATTCCTCATTATCTAAGCATGAAATCCAGCGGGTGCCTAATGCCAGCTTAAACCCCAAACCAGCACAGTACCAGCAACAGGGTAAGTAGGTGTCCTCACTGTGTGCAAACACAGCATTGTAGGCAGGCATCTGTTGGTGCTGTTGCACTTTTATTCCTCTTTTGCAGTTAGCTCTGGTATTTAAGAAAAAGTTTGAAAATTCAGAGAAATCTCCTTTTCTCAGTAGAAAACTGACAGCCTGCCTGCTGCTGCCCCTGCATAAGTTGCACTATTCCTCTTCCAGACAGAAGCACCTCTCCCTGTTATATTAATTAATCTTATGCTTCATATTCTTCAGGAGCTTTTGGAGTGCTCTGTTAACTTAAATAAGTGTGGAATGACCTCGTTCTTTACCATAACCTTGCAAGAGGACTTTCCATTGAAATGGGACTTGTTCTTGCTTCTGTACATAAAGTTCCAAGGCACGTTACTCCCCTGGGTCTCTCTCCAAGCTGAATTTCAGCTCTTATCTCTTGAATAGCAGAGGAGGGAGAATTATTCTCTATGAAATACCTATATTTCTTCTGATTTTACAGTTCATACATGCTCCCATATGTCTTAAAAATGTATGTCCCCAAGATTAACCTGCAGAAATGTAGTATACACAGATCCACGAGGCTTCCTTTTACCAATAAAATAAAATAGAATCAATGAAATGCTGTGTCTTGTTCCATGTTAGCACTGAACTAGCGCTCACTTCACTGACTGCCTTGACAATGATTTTGCTTGTCTATGCTTGTCTTGCTTTCCTCATTTTACCTCAGTTAAATTTTCAGAAATCATACTATCATTTCACTTGTAAAAAACCTTTAAGATCATGAAGTCAAATTATTCAGCCTGCACTGCCAAGTTGTCACTAAACCATGTCCCCAGGTGCCATGTCCAGTCATTTCTTGAACACTTTCAGGTTGGTGACTCAGCCACTTCCTTGGGCAGCCTGTTCCAATGCCTGACCACCCTTTCAGTGAAGAATTTTCTTTTTCCCAATGCCCAATACAAACCTTCCCCAGTGCAACTTGAGGCTGTTTCCTCTCATCCCTCCTTGTTACCTGAGAGCAGAGATCAACCCACACCACACCACATCATCCTTTCAGGGAGTTGCAGAGAGTGATAAGATCCTCCCTGATCCCCCTTTTCTCCAGGCTGAACACCCCAGAACCTTCAGCCTCTCATCAGACTTGTGCTCCAGCTCCATTCCCTTCTCTGGACTCGCTCCAGCCCCTCAATGCCTTTCTTGTAGCGATGGGGTCAAAACTGAGCACAGCACTCGTGGTGTGCCCTCACCAGTGCCCAGTGCCCAGGGACAATCCCTGCCCTGCTCCTGCTGGCCACACTACTCCTGATGCAGGCCAGGATGCCATTGACCTCCTCAGTCACCCGGGCACATCGGGCTCACTTCAGTCGCTGTCAAGCAGCACCCCCAGGCCTTTTTCCACTGGGCAGCCTTCCAGCCACTCTTACCCAAGCCTGTAGCAATGCATGGGGTTGTTGTCACCCAAAGCATATTCCCAGTTTTCTCACTTGTGTTTTGGTGGGGTTTTTTTTTGCTAGAAAACTTTGCTGCTTCTTAGCTCTTCCACTATTTAGGCTTCTAAATTATAATATTGCAAATGAAGAAACCCAGGAATGATCTTTCCCACAGATACTTGGGAAAGAGAAATTAATAACTTTGTGACCATAACTGACAAATACCTATGCTTCTTAGGTCTTTTTTCCATGCTAATTTCCAAGTTTGATACTAACACTGCTTAGCTTTTCTTCAGAGAGAAGGAAGAAAACGCCCTGATAGGAATTAATTTTGAAGTAGCTAGGACTAATTAAAGCCTCTATAGTTCCATTTGTAACACTTATGAGTGTTACTACACAGAAAAATACCCCCACAAAATCAAACCAGAGATAAAAATGAAGCATCATGGCACTAGGTATTCCTCAGCTGAGAGCAGCATTAATGATCTTTAGCCTTCTCCCATGTTGCAGAGGGAACACAGCAACCATTGACAACACTCAGCATGGGAATCTAACTTACTGCATGCCTAAAAATGAGACAATTATGTCTATTTTTAAATGTGACATTTTATTAACAGGGCAGACCTGCTCAGCCTCATGCCACAGTCAAGATTTTTGATACTTGGGGGCTCACTAATCAACCTGATCCAAAAATGAGTAATTGATGCCATTGTTCACTCTGTAGAAGTTTAGGCATTCACTTCTCATTGAGTAATGTCCCTGTCCACAGGCTTGTGGAATACCTTTATTCTGTTTAAGAGAAGAAGTCAAGTCCATGAACAAACTAAGCAAATCTCAGGTTGTGGAAGCACTTGTATCTGGATTGAAAGAGACCCTCTGGATTTCAGATTTATCCATTCAGGTTAGGCAAGACTCATTAATTTGATTTGAGGGCTGAGCAACCAGCTTTTCTTTGAAGTGCTTTTCTGAGAGATGGCTGCAGATAACATGGGGTGGGAGCTGTTATCACATCCACTCTCATCCCTTCCCTCACCAGCAGTGCTGCTTTCAGGACTCTTGGCCCAGTTCTCTGTCTCTCTTTGCCCAGAGGGGATAGCAAAGTCTTCCTTTCCATTTCAATTTTCTCTTAGCCCATTCCCTACACAAGAGCCTTTCCTAAACCTTTGTTCCTACAACCTTGGACTCCAGGGCTGCTTCCCATCCCTCTTCCCTAGTCTCTCTCCTGGAATCAAAATCAAAAAACAATCCCATTTGCATTCCTGAGAAATCCTGAATAATTTATGTAACTGACAATATAATGTGAAATTCCAGTTGGAAATGGCCTCCCAAAACAGAGGGAAAGGCTGTCCAAGCTATGACCTCATTACACATCACCCACCTTACAGAAGACAATATTGTGTGGAGCTGCCAGAGGTGTTCAATAATTTTTCAGTTGTGAAAAGACAGGAATTTAACCTTGACAATGTTTATCCTCTTTTCATCTTTTTTTTTTTTTTTTCAGTTGCAATGAGATGGGTAAGCAACAGAGGGGGGGAAAAAAAGAATCTTGACTCTACTGAATTCTTACAGAACCTGCACAATGTTCAGGTTTCCATACATTATCTCCTGTGGGAGACCCCATCTGGAATCCCTCATGTTTACAGCAATCATAGAAGTCTCTGTGGGTCTCCCTTGCTGAATAATTTCCATATCCCTTTTCATTTAAAGCTTGTTTATATACTGATTCAAATTAACAAGAAATCACCTGATTAGAATTCTAGATACTTCTCACTAGCTCTACTACAATTGGATTAATTTGAAAAAATACATAACCACCACTTACAGGCTGCTCTATATATCTGATGAAAGAATTAACTGCTTGTGCAGATTTTGTCACAGATAACTCAACAGTCATGGCAACTGCATTTCAAACAAACTGAACATCCCAGCAAATACATAAAGTTTTCTGTAACACATATAAACCCCCTTAAAAAACATGTCTAAAAGAGCAGGAAGAAGGCAGTAGGGTTTGAGATAAGACTTCCTTTGAACAAGCTGAGCCCTGCTAATGAAAACATATACTCACACAAATCAAAGTGACAGACTCAATATAAACATGCAACAAAAATTAATAATAAATCCTTCCTCCAGCAGGAACATGAAATGCTCAAAATGACTGCATGACCAATTAATGATAAGGCAACAAAAAGTACATTCAATGAAGGTGAAAACATAGCAGAGAAACCAAATTAATTTTTAACACCACCATGTTTCAATCTGGAAAACACCACAGACCACCATGGCCAAGCCCTTTTGACTGTGAGACTTGTCAGAGAGTCCATAGGAAATTGAAATCATTGCAGAAAAAGTCAAGACACAAATGGACAACATGAGCAGTAGGGGCTCACCTGGACCAGATGGTGTCCACCCAGGAGTTTCAAGGGAACCTGAGGATGAAGCAGACAAACAGTGGGTTATAAATTGTTATAAAACTGTGCTAATATTTGAAGATGAAAATAGAGTGCCGTTAGAAAATAAAATAAAATTAAGTCAAGGAAAATATGCCAAAGGAATAAGATTGAAGTCTGATGCCTGCATATAGCCAATTAGTACAAGCCTTAATAAAAAAAGGATTAAGAGAAACTTGAACAAACATGATCTACTTGGAAAAAAGGCAATGTGTCTTTTCAAAGAGTCAGTGCCCTAAAGACCTTTTTAGGTTTTCTTTGTTTGATTTCAGCAGAAATCTAGATAAAGATCATATATGACCCATTTAGCCTTTCAAAATTTTTTTCAACAAAGTCTTTGAAAAATATTTTTTTTGAGAACTAAATGGACACATGCAAGGGAAGAATTCCTGGCTCGATAATAGGCTTAATGATGGGATGAAAAAGATGTAATAGGGCTGGGTCTCAAGCAGTGGAAGAAAATCATCAGTGAAATTTCCCTGGGACCCCTGCTGTTCTATATGGCCATAAATATAGCCTCCCAAAGGGGGCCAGTGGTGAGCTGACAAAGTTTGCTGACAATACTGAGTTATTAAAGTAAGAAGGACAAGACTCATGAAAAATTGCAGGAGGATATTATGAGACTGAGCTGAGAAGAGGCTGAGCAATAAAATGTCAGATGCTGTTCAATATAGGTAAAAGTACAGTTAGTCAGACAGGAGAAAAATAATCTCAACTCCACATTTAAAGTGATGGCTGCTGAGCTGAGCATTGCAGCTTCAGAGTGTGATCTTTCAATTGTGATAGACAATGCCCTGAAAATGCCTGCTCAGTGCTCAATAGCAGTTGAAAAAGACAAATCATAGTCACAAACTATTTCAAAATGGAGAGAGAATGAAATGGAGAACTCCATTATTTCATTGTATAAACCCATGGTATCCCCATGTCTTGAATGCTGGCTATTCCTTAACCTCTGAAAAAATACAGTAATATGAAATACGTGGAGAAAAAAAAAGAATCAGCAGAAAATCAAAGGTGTAGGTCAGCTTTTGTATAGGGCACAAGCTAAGAAGCTAAGCTAAGAATCTCTGCCATGGAAATTAAGTGACTGAGGGAGGATATGGGAAAAATTTATGCTATCCTTGCTGGTAAGAAAAGAGTGGCTAGGAATAAACTGTTGGGTGTTTTTTCTCAACAGAATCAGAACCAGGGGCACAAAATTAAGGTAGCAGAAGATTCCTCACATATGCTCTAGGATGCAAAATCTGGGTTCAAGAGGAAGCAGACCCTAGAATAGAAATCCACTGACAGCTACCAAGCAGAAGGAGATAGACTTGGCATACAGAGTTTTCTGACTGGAAACAATTCAATCAGAAATAGTGAATGGAAACATTCCCCATCTTTACTTTTACCCTTCCCTAAACTTTCACTCATAGGCTCCTACAGTGCCAGACTACAGAACTTTTGGTCTGACCCACTGTGATCGTTTTAATGTGTTTGTGGCTTTAGGCTACAAGGCATGGAACCTGAAACATCCTAATATTTTCTCCTGTGTATTAAATATATTGCAAGCAAAGAATGAAAAGTTATTTGTAACTCCCTATTACTCAGTACTGGAGTTTGCCTCATACCCAGTGCTCAGCCAGAAGGAGCACTGATCTCATCTGCTTTATGCTATATAATCTGCTCTATTGCTGTCACATATAGCCCAGAAACCCTAATAAGACAAGTTTCTCCATTTTTACTAGGAGAAATATTTGCTTAATCTTTTATTTTTGCATGGAGTAGTCAGAATAGTTCCTTTTGATTTTTTTAGATAGTGTAATAGCTGTTTAGTACATTATAAGGAAAGAAAATGCTAGAGATTATGGCCGAACTAGTTTTAAAAAACATTTGGACAAATAAAATATTTACATTGAATGGATTCCACATTGCAGTGCCTGGGAATTGGCAACAAACATTACAAATCATGAGCAATATAGAGAATAGAGAATTTAATTAACAAAGCTAAAGATGGAAAAGAAAGCACACTGATATATGGAACGAGGCTCTCAGCTTCAATATTCAGCAATAACATAGCAAGTCAGTGCTTCTAAACCAATCTGAAATGAGTGAAAACCAGAAGCAACATAGTTGGAAGGTTATATTTCAAAATGCAATTAGTGTCAGAATATTTCAGAACTACTAAAAGCAAATAAGTCACCAAGTTCAATACAAAGGGAAACACACATGACAAAGAAGTAATTTAGGGATGGAAACAACTCATTATTTTATTATTTAAATCTAATCATCATTAGATTAATTTAGAGGAAATTAAATAAAAGCAAAATACTACATCTTCATATTGGCAAATAATTGGTGTCAAAGAAATTTTAATTTACTGGAAACAATCCCTTCTGTGCAATTAAAGGGAAAAAAAATCTTATTATGTATGTTAAATAGCAGCTTTCAGTGTAAAATATAGCTCTCCAAAGATTAACCATGGTTTAAATGAAGGACTACAGAACAGGATTTCCTACATTCCATCTTCATGAAATGGGATCTTTTGGACAAAACCAGTATTTTATTTTGTGAAATGCTGAGATGCGCTTTCAGAAAACACGTGTTCCAGCACAACTGCCAGGTGGCTGCTCACTTTAAATCAGAATCCAAACATTCCCAGGGTGCTCCCTGAAAGCCACAGTGCTGAGTGTCACCAAGATGTCATTTACACAACTAAGCAAGAGGCTCCACCTCCCCTTGGCAGTGACAAAGTGCCTTGTGCACCCTGAGCATGTGGAGAACCCACTGGCAAAAGCCCACATGGAAAATTTCATTGCTCCAGCCCTGACCAAACTCCTCTACAGAAAATTCACAGACACTTCAAAAGAAAACCTGTCAGGGGTAAGGGACTTTCCTCTTAACTGCTACAGGTTGAATGTGATAGAAATGGGCAAATGTTCACATTTTTTGATGGGTGCTTGGGTTCAGAGGATAAACATATCTTATCTAGAAACATGTTAGGTGACAGAGAGACCAAGTGACCTCTTTCTTTCCAGTCAGCCAAGAAATGTGCCATCCTTCCAGTGTCCTTCAGCTGTTTTGTTGGAGCCAGGAACTACAGACAAACGGCAACATGTAAGCATGAAAACAATAACTTAAGCTTTTTATTGCTTTGACCCTTGCAAATTCAGGCTCAGCTGGAGGTCTGTGCACAGTCAGACCAGTTGCTCTTTTATCCAAACTAGCTCACCCATCTCTAATCAAGATGCTAGCAGCCAGCTGCATCGATCCTCTTGCATTCAGCACACAGCATTTCTGTGATGCCTGGGAAGGCTGACCTAGAACAGGGGCTGGACAGAGCTAAAAAATAAAGTAGGTATTTATTGGAAGGCCTCAATGGATACACCATGGACAGAACAAGAGCCCAGCCAGGGCTACACCCAAGATGAACTGAAATGGTCACAAAATGTATGACTGGTCCATGATGACCAGTCACAGGTTCTCACACTTTTATAAGTTCTGGTCCATTAGCATATTGGAGTTAATGGTCCATTTATGGCTTTAACTTATGAAATCCCATCCTTCTTGTTTTTCTCTTTTCAGTCCACCATTGTTTATGCTCTTGGGCCTGAAATTTAGATAATTTATCCTTAATCCCCAACTAAAGAATTGTTTTATCTACCTACTCTGTGAAGAGAGCTTACCATCCCCTTACATAAAGCTCATAAGTACACACTAGAGCAGTACAGAACCTGAAAAAATATAAAAACTAAAACCTGAGGCATCATCTGTGCTCCACAGAAAAAGATCTCACTTTGAATCACGTCAGCCAAGTGGGTTTTTCCATCAGGAATCCACAGGTGTGAGCTCTTGGGCTCTGGCTGATGGTGTATCCCTTGGATGCCCACTCAGACCTGTGCAGGGCTGTGTGCAGCAGGAGCAGGAGCAAACTCACCTAATCCTGTAAGGACACCTCCCAAAGCATTGCTCCCTCATTGGGGCTCAGCCTCCAGTTTTCCTCCCAGGGTAAAGGAGGGACATTTTCCCACTCCAAAGGAGTCATTGCAAACTCCTCTCCTAGGGTCTCTCTCCTCCTGACCCCCCGGGAGCTTTCCAGGATAATTGAGTGTCAGTTTGTGCTCCAAGCCTCCAGACAAGTTAAAGGAAATGAGTGAGAAATTGGGAAGAAGAGGAGAATCCAGAACCACATCCTGTTCCAGTGTCCTGGGGATTTGTCACACGGGTGAGAACCTGACCAGAACACAGCATGCCTGCCATTTGCTCCAGATATCCACGTTTCTCTACTGTTAACCAGTACTCAGAAGACCAATGCACACAGAGCCACAACAAGGAGAATGTCCTCTCCCCCTCACCCTTGATTTAGGCTGAGCTGAGAAATCTGGCTTTAATGAACTACCTGGCTATACCTTGCAGTGGAAATCCATCATGGATTCCCAGTCCCTTTGGAGGAGGGATCAGGGTTTGCTTTGCTCTTGCATGCATGCAGTCCTCTGCAGAAAAGGAAAATAAATACTCCTTAAAGCTGCTCTAAAAATATTCTTTTAGAGTTGCAGTTCGGAGGTACAGCAGAGTAAAAGGTGACTGTGCCCTCATTACCCTTTCAGCTACAAAAACAAAGGAAAAGTTTCATTTCCAGGCCTTTGCAGAAAGCCATGCCACAGAAATGAAGAACTTGCTTTGCATATTTACACTGCTACAAAATTTGCTAAAACAAACACATTTCTTAGCAGCTATTAAGAAAATGTGACTATCAAAATGGTAATTGACACAAAGCAAGTGGGGGCAGTGGCCATGAGCATATCTGTGATGTACATTTTGTGATGGGCATACAGAATACAGGCAGAATTGCCAAACAACAGTGGATTAATTTTTTTTTAAAACACGAAAATCAGAGAAGCTTTTCCAGGAAATTTGCTGGTGGAGGAGGTTCCCAGAGCTCCCACTGCTTGGTGGGATCTTTATGATAGATCCAACAAAAGGATGCATTACTTTAGTTCAGGTGGAAAGAATGAAAAACCAGGAAACCACAAGGCTACCTTGGAGATACAGACTCTCTGAAAGCAAAACACTGCTGCGTTTTCTGTTCTGCTGCAGAGCCCAGGGTGGATCCCCAGTTGTGTTTGATTCACCTGATTTCATTTGGATGTCACAAGGAGCCACTGCCCTCGAAGAGAGGCCATGTGACACACAGGACTGACAGCTTCCAAGGGCTGTCTGAAACACATCTTGGAGCTCAGGCTCCTCCAGCAATTACACTGTGATAAGAAATCATCTCCTGTAAACTTCAGCCCCAAGTAGCTGCTCACAGTCCATTTGTGACAGTGTTTGTTTTCCCTGCTGTAATTTTTCAGACACTGTCATACTCTATTTACTCACATTGCTGTGGCTTTTGGAAGGTTTAATTTTAATTGATATTTTACTGTTCTAAGGTGATTCTACACCATTATTCAAATAATATACGTGCACACATTTCTGTTATAAATATATTGTCAGATACAAGTGTTATAATATTGACTCTTCTTAAATTAATTTTTAATGGCAAAGAAAATACTAATATATATTTATGGATGGAAAGGTGTAGTGAAACCTGCACCCATCCAAAATAAATCATGATTTGTTCCTTAAAACCATCATTCTCCAAAACTGCTGTTTAATTAATCACTCAGTGCCCATGCTCTAGGGATACATGTATTTCTTTAATTTGATTAAGCTCTGAGACCTCAGTCAGTTTAGCACAATACCAGTAGGTGGAGTAATGGTAAAGCAAATATCTGCTTCAGCTATTTATATTTATAAACAGCCATTTTTAATATCTTTTGAGGAGATTTGCATGAACTAGTTGTACATATATATATCTGCCAGAAACATCTAAACATAGAAATATATATTACTTACATGCACATACTTAAAAACATATAGATTAAAAGAAAGGACTTAAGCCACGAAGCACTTCTTTGTCTTAAATCTGGCATTCAGTGCAGTTTTCCTCAATTCCTCTGTATTGGGTAATACATTTTGTGAATTGTGCTACAAGAAACCCTGCATTCCCACACGCTTAGAGAGAGCTGATCAGCGCCTGAAGGGAGCAAGGACTCGCTGCAAGTTCCACTCTGGCATTGAGGTCAGCTGGGCTGTGAGAGACA
The DNA here is from genome assembly GCF_022539315.1 of Serinus canaria. Lineage (NCBI taxonomy): Eukaryota > Metazoa > Chordata > Aves > Passeriformes > Fringillidae > Serinus > Serinus canaria. The sequence goes on from NC_066313.1 coordinate 5,911,039, forward strand.
GCTCTGGTTAATAGTGTCATGTCCTTGCCAACCTGCAGCTGTGCAGCGTGCCCAAAGCCTTCAGTACCCCGGATAGGAGCATCATTAGCAAGACCCTGGTCCCGTGTCAGGGTGGAGGGTGGCTGTCCTGGGTGAATGCCCTTACGTGAAGTAAAAGTTTATATGGATGCAGCTGCTATTTTTTTTTTCCTCCTCTCCATTGCATAAAAATCCTCGCAGCTATTCACCAGGGCTTCAGATAAACACTAGCAACTTCTAAGATTTCAAGTAGGCAACAGAGCAGAGCCTTAACAAAAGCTTAAGAGCTCAACAATCACTGCAGCAGCTTGGTCTCCTAAAACAGTAATTTTAAGCCTCAAATTAAAGCCACTCCCATAGGTGCTATCAAAATATAGAAAACTCAGAAAATGAAACCAATGTGCACTGAAAGAAATACTCTCATTTGGACTGCAACCTGTAGTTTTTGCTCAAAATTCCTACCAGTCAGTTGCAGGGTTTGTTTTTTTTTTCTTTTTCTTCTTTCTGATAAAACAAGCAGGCACAAGTCCCTCAGTCAGTATAAGAAGAAAACTACTCAGTTATTATTAATGTCTTCTCTGAGTCACGACATTCAGATAAGAAGTGCAGTACACTTCTGTACAGCTATCTCAGAATGATGTCTGAGCCATAATTAAGAGAATACATCCCCTAATATCAGCATTCATTTTAAAAGTAAAATGACTGAAACTGAGCTTTGATTGCATGCAAAAATTAAAAACTTGGTCAGGTTGTCTCCGTCATTCTTCAGCTAGGAGATTCACAAGAAAAACATATGTGCAGGAGTCTAATTTTGCTCTTAGTGATAGTGATAAATTGCAAATACCAACAGAAAAGGGAAAAAAGGACAAGATTTCCTCTGTAAAATTAATATAGGTCTAAAGAACTGTAAATATCAGTCTCATTATATGCACTAGCAAGTATTGGTAAGGTTATTTCCCCTATCACCATTTGTTTTATGGAGCTATGTGGGGATTATTAATATTAAAGCATCTCATCCTCCTCACAAAATTCACAAGTTCAAGAAAACGTTTTCTCACATTAATTTTAAAATACTGAATCCATCTGTGCCACCTTCTCTAGGATTGCTCAAGCTCATTATAATTTTACTCTGATTCTGTTTGTAAATTACTTATGATTCATTTGGGGTTTTTTAAATCCTTCCTGTATGCAGCATTCAGTAAACCAAGAGTACCTGTACTCTTGCCCCTGCTAATTCAAGCACTGCAGTACAATCATCTTCTACCTCCCTATTTTTCTCAGGGAGAAAAGGGGATGTTCAGAATTACAGATATTTCAGACTAACCACCCATTTTCTGTCAGGCAAAATATAGTCATACCCCTGAAAACAAACATAACCTCGACTTATACCAGAGAAAGCAAGTGAGCAAAAGATGAGGGTAAAATACACCACAATCATTCAATAAAAGGAGCTGGAATATTAAGGGAGTCATGAATTAGCATGTTCTCAAGAGATCACACTCAAAATATCTGACATGTTTTGACACGTATGGAAAGAGTAAAATGAGCTTGAAAGTTAAAGTAGAAAGGGAGGGTTTTGCAGAGCTGTTGCCTCATTTGGGGCTGTATTCTTCAAGCTCCTGTTCCCCTCTGGCAGCTCCTGCAGCCTTGCCAGGGGAAGGAGCCAGCCAGGGCACCCCCTGCACAGGAGGGGAGGTGGCCTCCAGCACAGCAGAGACAAACCCCCAAAGATCCAAGGCAGCAAGGATGGGGCCAGGGTGGAGGTGCATGTGCTGCACAGGGGTGCTGTGGCCTTTTCTCAAAAGGTAACCCCAGCTCTGCACTGCTCCTGGCTGGCTGCTGCACTGGCCCTTCATTTCTCCTCCCTTTGAAGGGGCAAAAGGCATGAGTGCCTGGGAAAGAAAGCCCCACCTTTTTTAGCAGCTGAGTGCATGAAATTCAGTTCGCATCTGATCATTTGGAAAAAGGGAGTGCAGAGGGGGGTAAGGTAAGCTCATATCACACACTGACTCTCATTCTTCTGCACATCCCACACCCCTGGCAGAATAGAACCTACTACCTGAATTTCTGGCTTGTTTTTTTCAAAAGAGACAAAAATGTCTTTCTTCTTCTTCTCCCTGTGTTTCTATCTTAATTGAGACCAAAATTGTTTTCTGCAGAGGCTTTTATTCTCATCTCAGGAGGATTTAGACTGAACAGGAATTCCCCCAATTTTCAAAATGATCACCTACTGTTACTCCAAGGTTACAAGTTGAGAGCTCAAAAACCAGAGCTATTTTGAGAAAAATCATACTATCTGCACTAATTCTCTAATCAATCCATGTACTTGTCCCCATTTCAGTTTTTTATCCCTCCCTTTCTCTCTCAGGTAGTGATATTCACAGACTGTCTGTGAGAAGGGCATTGACCTTACTGTAGTCTCCTATCTTCTCCCAGGGAATCCTATCCATGGGGAAAAAAAAATAATAATCCTGTAGCATTTATGGCAGGGGCCTTCTCCACTGGTGACAGAAAACATGAATCAGGTCAGTTTTGCACTCCTCCTTCATGTGACTACAGAGTTTTCAGATTAGCTTCTACCTTGCCATTCAGAGTTATACACAACATAAGGTTGGGAGGGCTGACCTGAGGGGTTAGGGGATGACTTAGTGTATCTATTTGCCCTTTTGATTTGTTTCTTGATGTCTCCAAGTCCAGAGAGACCCTTTGCATAAATCTTACCTGATGCTGCCCGGAAAGGTAAGCTCACAATGGAGCAGTCCCTTCTGCTGGTGTTATTTCATAATGTGCATCCCATTTCTGTGCCTGCGAGGGGCTGGGCCTCTGTGTCATGGTTTGCAGCATTTCATACATTGCTCCCTGGGCTCAGAGCCATGGAGAAAAGAGTTTAGAAACCAGAAGAGAAGTGGGTCTTAGTCAGATTTGGTATGAGGCAGAAATCAAGGGCAAGTCTGGAAGCTCTTGGCTGAAAATGAGATGAGAGAGAGTGAAGTGGGGGCAGAGGGGCATAAATAAAAAACAGACCTCTTTGGGAACTTGAATGTACTGCAGGTGAAATCCAATATTTAGCAGAAATATTTTTATTTCCTAAAAGAACTGTCAAAAACTAACAGAGACCTTCATGCAAATCTTAGGCTTATAGATTAATTCAGGTTGGAAGTGACCTTGGGAGGTCACCTGCTCCAACCTCCGGCTCGAAGCACAGTCAGAGCTGAATCCATTCCCACTCTGCATTTGTGAACAGGCATGTAATGAATACCATATCCTCAAGCAAGTGTCCTGGTCCAAGAAAAAAAAATAAATAAAAAAAAATCATATCCTAAAGTAGCTTGACACCTGCAAGGTAAAGGATGCATCCAGCAGTAGTTAACATAGGTATTCATTACACTATCACTTCAAAGCACAGCTTTCACATGTTAGCAGCAGCCTTCCTACAGCTCTGACTTATCTGCAGTAGCACAAAATCTCAAGTAACATGCAGAAAAATGAGCTACAGCAATGCTTCAGTGGTAGGGGGATCAGAGGAAACCTCAAGAAAGATGTGAGGGAAGTGTCCTTAGAGTCCTCCTAAAGTTTCTATACAGAACTGCAAAGTATGCTATAGCAAGAAACAAGATTCCCCACAGAGTTCATGTAAATGAGAGCTCTAAAAATGTGTGCTAGATACCAGAGGATTTGTTCATTATTAAACCTATATTGTGTTTACCTGTGTAGTGAAGATTGAAGAAGACTTAATTGCATGCTATGTCCTTGCCCTCTGACCTTCATGTTAATTACATTTTGCTGTAGTGAGAAATAGATGCACCATTTTCTCTTATTTCCCTAGGACTGAGACAGTTATTAATTCCTAATAAGATAGCTTTTTCCATCTGCAGAAGGCTATATTTTCTTTTCATTGCATGCAGAGTACTCCCAGAAGCTTTTCATTTGCATATATTGGAGATCACTTCACCCATTTAACACTTCCAAAGTAAACTTGCTTAGAGCCGCCCTGTGTGGCTGTGCTCTGGGCTTTAATCTCTTCCTGGCCTGTGATTATCACACCCCCAGAAATCAGCAAGATGAGGAGGTGTCTGTGTGTGTGGGTGTGTGTATATATATATATGTATATATCCTCACACATATAAGAGTGCATGAGAAGCATGGCTGCCTGGTGTCTTCACTGAGGTTCATTTTTTTGAAGTGGTAAATGTAAAGACTGATCTTTAACATGCTTCCCACTCTTCCTGTGGAGCTGTTATTGCCATGTCCTGTGGCTTAGTTTCTAACAAAGATGAGGCTCTGTTCTGCATAAGTAAAGATTTCCTTTTTTTTTTTCCTTAAATCTTTAAGAATGTTCTTTTTATTTCAGATGGGATATTAATTGAAATTATATTCTACTCCCATCTTCACCTACTAGCTTAATAGTCATCACATTGCACAAATTATTTTTAATACCTTGAAAAATTCATTAAGTGAACAAAAGATCCTGACATAAGTCATAAGATTTTTTTTTTCCCCTCAAATGTGAAGTTAATAAAAAAGGACTCTAGAATATAAAGGTCTACCTCTTAAGCCAACTTTCTTCCCATTTTAAAGAAGGGTCTTTCTGCTTATTTCCAGCAAATTTAGACACTAAGCTCTGACCAAAGATATTATTAAATCAGAGGGTTTTAACATGTGTGGTCCTTCCAGCAAAAAAGGAGATTTTCAGAGTAAGGCTTGTTTTCTTTGTTAAGAGACTGGGCACAGAAGGCAGCAGTTAAGCTCCTTCTTAGATTTCAAGCAGGGGAAAAGCTGCCATTTATAAGAGGACTTCAGTCCTCAGAAAAGTCTCTGCCACACAGGCAAATAAAATTGGATGGAGAGACAAAGAGAAAGCCTAGCCTGTGTGGTGCCAGTGGAAGCATCATGCCCTGCTGGAGCCTGTAGAGGTGCTGAAAAACAGTTGTTGTCACCAGCACAGCTCATTTTCTCTCTGAGCTGTCAAGCATGAAGAACACATCCTTGTCTTCCTCCAAATTCAAACCAGTTCTCCAGTGCTGGTGTACTCAGGTGGGGTTATGTCCACATGAGCTCTGACCGCACCCCAATGAACCAGAATTTATATCAGGCTTCCACACTGATAAAGAAAAAAACAACAAAAAAAACCCTAACAAAGCCACAAACCCAAAAAACTGTCTGCCTTTTTTTCTATCCCTGTTTCTCTCACCTTACAACTCCAACAAGATTTGGCATTTGAAGGAATTGATCCAGTGAAAGCCTGCAATAACATGGATTTGGGATGAGAGGCAATTTTTGTTTTGTGATAATCATTGAGAACCAAGCAGCAGGGTAATGGACAGATCCATCTATCCTCCCATAAACCTATTTTCTCCAGGTCTTCCCCAGCCCAGAACACCATTTTAACATAATTTTCCCCTCCCTGGTCAGTAGCAATTCAGCTTGCCTTGCCAGGAGCTGTAGGACAGGGCTGGTGAGGAAAGGAGCACACCACACCCATTTGCCAGGCATTGTCACACTCCCTGCACTACTCAAGGCCATTGTGAAATTACCAACAGGAATTCAGTCCATGTTAACACTTAACAGACTTGCCATAGCAAAAAAAAAAAAAAAAAAAAAAAAAAAAAAAAAAAAAGAAAGGAATTACCGTTTTTTAATGAAAAGCTCTTTCCTTTTACTGTTAAATCTGGTTTTGCCTACAGTGTAAATATCAGAACTGGTATGTGTTTACTTACAAAGCATTGGTTTTTTCCTATCAGTTTGGGATTTTCAAATATACCTAGATCAGTCAGAAATTAATAGAACTCCCCATAGATGGGCATGAGTAACTCATTATGTCATATCATATATTGCTTTTTCTCAAGTTGCTCTACATTCATACACTCCATTTGACTGGTGCATAAATTATCCTTTACAGGAAGCCAAGGGGCTACTGCAGCAGAAAGAAAAAACCTGGTCATCTTTCCCAGGCTTGACTTGCAATGCCATGGGATTGAGCTCATGTCCAAGTGCTGTTTCATGTGAACTGGCACCCTTCATGGCTCTTAAAGTGCCATGAAAGAGAATGCCTTTGTCTGACTGTGCAGAGCAAAAGTGGTGGGAAGGTCAAATAAACAAAACACATCTGAAACTTCTTTTCCCTTGCTGCATTTCACTGCAACAAAAAAATGCCTCCACTTAGATGCAACCAAGCCTTTCATGAAAAAAATCACTGGTTGACTGATTCTGATACAGCTGTGAAAATACTTCTCCATCTCACTTTAGTAAAGGGCTCTCCATAGCTGAGGTATTTATCCAGCTTTGCTAAACATCCCATCTTAACAGCAGTGGTTGAATAATCAAAACTGTTTGTAACCCAGTAACATCCCAGACATGCACTAGAGGGTAACAGATAATGCACTGCAAAATAATTCTACCCACCCCTTTAAAACATATATTATATGTCCAGGGTTTTTAAACTCTATTTGACTGCCATATCCATATTTCATATTGTAGAGGAGCATCTAGCAACCTAATGTGGTAGGATCATGAAAATTAATTAAATCCCTGGTCTTTCTACTCTGATTTCCAATTACTGTCCAGTGTAGTGATCATATTCTCATGTATGACTGAGGTAATTCACTAATTTTTTCCACTAAAACAAATTTCTGCATTGCTAATCAAACAAGGTACACTAATAGCAGTTTGTTTGAGTTAGCCTGAAGCCCATAAGATCTCTGAAAGGTTTGATTAAAAAAACAAATCTAATAGTCCACATCATTTCATCAAGGAAAATTAGGCTAAAGCTACTAGTTCAAATAGGCAAGAGAAAACCACCAAGTTTGATATTTGATACAGCAGCAGAACAAGGAATGAACATTTGACACACCACCACCTTTATCAGCTAAGATTTCAACATTTTTTCTCTGCTTGGAGTGGATTTTTTTTTTTAAATTCATGGATGGCATCATAAACTCTGCAGCTGCAGGCCTCCACACCAGGTTAAGAGCTGCATAATGATGCCAAAACTGTTTCTACTTTTGTCATTTAGTGCACATAGTCTTAAATCCAAACAGGGTTGTTAAAGATTAAAAGCAAAATAAATGGTCTTAAAAAGCCAGATAAGCTAAATTGTTACAGATTATACTCGTCTCAGTTCAAAATCATTAATGGCTCTCAGAGTAAGAGATTAAAAGACAAAAATAACCTAATTAGAAAAGATTTACAGTGGGGAGTTGAATTATTTGTGCTCAGAGCAAGGCAGAATTTGATCTGAAGCACATGACAATGCATAGGCAGAGATGAGGATAACCAGGAATGTTAACTAGCACAGCTCTGCCCTAAACCAATCAAAAGTGTGTGAAGAATAGCTGAAAACAGTTTGGACATGGCACCTTGCATATAATGTCTGAGAGCTTCTCTCACTTTGCATTGTCTGAACAAAAGCAATGTTTAATTATGAGCTTTCAGAGATTTCTTTCACTATACCCATAGTATGCAGAGCAATGAATTTCAACAGCAATTTTCAACAAAAGCATCTATATTTATAAGCAACTCTTATGCCATATTTGTGAAGGGAACTCTGAATAAAAGGTAGCTATACTACTGGTGTTGGATGATTTCTTAGCCATCAGCAGGGAAGCTGCAAAATAATTTTGACTGAACTGAGCACTCAAGGGTAAATTCAGATTTCAGCTACCCATGTGTAATGCCAGTGATTTGCATTCAAGAAGCTGGGGGTAGGATCTGGCCTCAAGGAAATAGCTTGTGTTAGTGCCATAACCTTTGTTTTACAGGGAGTACAACATTTGGCCCAGAGGAGAAATACACCTCTTGTAAACCAGGTAAGCAAATGGGCACAAACCTGCTCAAGACATCACCAGCATAAATCAGAAATAATCTCATTTCCATTTAAAAAGGAACTAACACTGTATGAAAGAGAAGTCTGCATGGTTGTTCTGATTTTGGTATTAGAGAGGGATTTTGGATTGCACTCCTTCGGTGGGTGACTAAGGTCTGCCTTTTTCATTCAAATTCATTTGTAATTTACCCATTAGATGCTGATGGTTGGAATCTAAAGAATCTGTTTCTAGATTTCTTTAGCTATTAAATTTTCCTGTAATCAGCTTCCCCCATTCATGGCTACAGCAACACTGCTCAATGCTAATATCATCAAGATCTCTGCCTTGGTTAAATATCTCAGAGTGGGGCCAGAACTTGGTGCCTTCCAACTCTTCCAAAATACCAAATTGTGACACTGTCAAATAGAAAACACTCGGGGAGTAGATAATCATATCCTTAAGAACAATGTATTAAATTAACAGAAGTATTGTTAAATTCTTTTTCAGTGCAGGACTGCTTACATTTCTGGTAGTGTTCATGCTTTCACCATTATCCTAATCTGCATTTTCATATGTTCAGTGGGTCACTTTCAGCCCAGCTTATATCCACTGCATAGGATGATGCTGAGACAAGCCTGAAGACCAAGGCTGAAGAATTTCAGTGTACTTTTTACTCCTGCCATTGGCCAACTTGCTGGTCACAGGACAGCCAAGCTGCATTAAATCCATTATGTATTTTTATTGCTGGTTCTGGCCAGGAGGCACTGCATGAAGATGACACCCACTGCCCTGCCTTAGCCAAGCTCCATTAGGAATGAGTAACAGAAATATCCCCGTGGGCACACTTCCCATTGTTAGCATGCTGCCTAAAATTCCAACTCAAAATTTAGCTGGTATCACTGTGTTTATCACTGTTAACTACAAGCGAAATGCTTATCTAATTATGATAGCACTTCTTCCTTATTTCCTGTGCTTTAATCACCTGTAAAAATAAGTTAAAAAATAATTTTCTTATCATTTTCTAGTTTATTTTTAACACTTGTAATCTGTGCAAGCATATGACTTAACTGCCACAATGATTTTATGCAGCCCTAAACACTGCTGTGAGTATTTGTCTTCTTTCCCAACTCCAACCTGATCTACAGGTAAAGCTTCAGGTACTAACACTAGGAATAATTTGGTAACCCAATTTCAAAGAATTTTTCAAATAATTTTTCAAAGAAGCTCTATACTCAAAACAGTATGAAAAGAGTGAAAATAAATCTACAAATACCATAATTATTTTGTTTTAGAAAAATCTTTGGACAGCAAACAAATGGACATTCTATGTTTATAGAGATGGACAGCCACAATATAAGGAAAAATAAAACCACAGGAATTTTTGTTTTATTGGTCTCTCTGGACTTGTTACTGCATTAAAAATAAATAAAATAAACCAAAACCAAAAAGCAAACAAAAACCCTAGCAAACAAAATATTCCCAGCCAACCAACACAAAAAAACCAAAAAACCACCAATCCAAAAACCCACACCAAAAAATCCCTTAAACAAAACTTCAGTCCTTCTACTACCATGCTAGATAGAAAAACAACAGGGTATTTTTAAGCTACATTAAAAAAGATCCCAAACTCGCTCTGTTTCCATAGCTTTAGTACTTGTGTCAATATGATCATGAATGACTGAACTTAGGGTGAACAGAAATGAAGTCTGCATTTCAAAAACCAAACTAAAGCACAAACCAAATTTTGCATAAAATTTCAGCCTCAGAGGCTAAGTAAATGCATGTTCTCCTGCTAAGTTTCATTCCTGAGCCAAGGACACCTCTTGCTTTCAAACTTAAAGTACAAATAAGAAATGTTTTTAATGAATTCAAATCATAACCATCCAGTCCCTGAGGATCAAGGAAGAATCAGTTTTGTCTGGTTTAGTCTATTATAAAGTCATATTATTCCCATTTGAAGGAGATGCATCATCTGTGAGGACTCCATCTAGCTCATCCTTCCAGAACATGAGCATCTTGCCATTTTCACTGAGTTGCACAGTTTCTCACATATGGCATGTAATACATTTCCATAGGGGGGAAAAAACCAGAGATCTACCACCAAGAATCCTGTCCTGCTGAGATGGTCACCCGTGCTCCACAAACAAGAGATCTTTGTACTGGCACAGGTACATAATTCAGCAGCTTTTCCTTTTGTGTACCTACCCAAATCCCACATGCCTCACAAGCAAACAGAGCCTGTGGAAAGCACTGTTTCAGCTGAGGAGAGGGCTCCAGCTCACCAGGCTGACTGGTCCCATCAGCACACAGCTCTGATCCCTGGGTAACCAAAGGCGAGTTTGGCTGCCCAAATTTCTCCGTGTGCGAGGAGGCAAAAGCACTCCCTCGCTTTTTCCAGAGGGCCAGGAGCTAAATTAAACATTGAGGGCTCAGATCCTGCCTGGAGAGCCCAGCATAGGGATGGGCAGCTGCTGGCTGTGATGGCAGTGAGGGCACACCTCAGCTCTGCCCCTTCCTTGCTCTGCTGAGCCCTGGAAAATTGTAGGAAGTGGAGCTGGGTAACCTAAAGCTGGCAGGGCACCTGTGCAACCCCCTCACTCAGAAATCTGTGGTTTTCAGCATGGCTGTTCTTTCTCCATCCTGGTCGTTGATAGTTAAGTGATAATTAAGCAGAAGACAAATCACTTCAAGACCAGAAAGGAAAGCTGTACATCACTTTTATCCAATACAATAAATACAATTAAAAGGAACTATTGCTGTCTCTCTTAGTTTTCCTCCATATATATCAGCTGTCATTCCTTGAGCTTTAAAGTGCTTGAATAATAAACCTGCATGGAATTGAATTACTCCAGTAGCAAGTTGATTAGTTCCCACATCCAATAAAATGTCTGCGGTGTCTCATATATTTGGCATTTAATGTTGTAATTAATAAGTCTTGATCATGTGCCTCTTACAGCCACAGGTCAGTGACAACAGTGACATTCCCCTTCTCAGCAGGAAATTGAGCCTCCAAGACATTTTCCTAAGACACTTTCAATTATGATAAATTGTCAGATTTGCTTCAGTCGTTTTGAGAACTACTTGAAGTATATCTTTCCAGGTAAAAGCAGTGCAAAGATATAAAGCAGAGTTGGTTGGAGTTTGTGCAAATCACATTTTGGGGAGTATTTGAGCTTTTTTTGGATCATTATAGATTCCCTAGTGAAAAGGTGTGCTTTTTCAAGTACATGTCTTTCCAACTTAATCTAGCATCTCCAATGGAGTGCCAGATACCAAATTGCTTTAAATCTGTGTAGCTCCATTGATTTCAATGGTACATGTTCAATTTATTCCACACAGGGATTTGTTCCTTTAATTTAATATGTTTTAAAGGCAATGTTGAAAGTCATTAATACTCCTTTTCTTTTTAATGATGTATGCAAGAGATTATTATTTTTTTAACATTATTTTCTTAAATATCAGGATGTTATTTGCTCCATTTTTCCAATTATATTGACAGCATGGCCATGAAAATACTAGTGGACATAAAAGGACAGAGGTATTTTTCTGAGTTATCATCTAAAACATGTGAGATCGAGTCCAGACAGAGAGTTGGGGAAAGAAAAATAAAAAACCAAAAAGCAATGCTATGAAACCAACATTACTACAGCTGCTTCTTTGGCACCCACAGTAAAGATCCACTAATTTTTTCAAGCATTTGCAAGGTTACCCAGGTCACATAGATGCAGTTTTAAAATAATGCTCAGCATATAAAAAAAATTAAATACTGAAGGCAAAATAAGCCTATGAATTTCTAATTGCTAGTAAGAATGAAATGTTGCATAAAAAAGGGAGAGAAAACATTGCACTTAACACCTCTGATACAATATGCCAAGGGAGGCAGAGGAAGAGGAGGGGGAAAAAAGAGCATCCTTTCTGTTGCTTCCCTTTCCTGGATCTTTGCTCAGTTACACTCTCTGATCAAGAAATGTTTCCTCTGAATTGAAGACAAATTGCTGAGAACTCTCTAATTATCAGCCTGGCTGCACATACTTAACATTTACAGTCCCACCTTGCTGTTCATGTTTGCAGTGCTGCCAGACCTGACACACAGACACACACACACAGCTTAGACTCCCAATGTACTACTGATTTCAAGGAGGAACAGAGTTTGGGTCCTCTTTATTTCTGTCTAGTTTTTCTTTTAGTCTTCAGGGAGAGACCTGATTGAGGTTTCTCTTTCCTGACAATCAGAAGAGCTAGAAACTTATTTCAGCTGAAGTTGAAATTTTTATACAGCCATGTGTCTGGGATGTTAAGGGAAAAAGGAATTTGAAATATCATGAGACCTGGTGCTAGTGCAGTAAACAGTAAGAACTTACAGGATGGTATGATACAACATAAAATAGTCATACTTTCCCCTAAAAGAAGAATCCCCCAAGCTTTAGGAAGCTTCTTTTTAATCCTCTAAGTTTTGCAGGGCTAAAACCTCAGAATAGTGAGCTCACTGCTTTGCCCAAAATCATGGAGTCAGTTAAAAAAGAAAAAAAAAAGTAAACAAATAATAAAAATGAAACCCAGCAGAATCAAAGAACTCTAGGTTTATCACTTGCTGAGTGGCAGTGAAATTGCTGCACCTTCCTTTAGAGCTGCAGTGGCTATTCTCTGAGGAAAACCTGTGTTTCTTGCTTCAGGAGGGCGATTGTAGGTGCTGGAAATGCCAAGCACTGAGAATTGGCAGTAGAAATCCTTTCCAGCAGAGACTGAGCTCCTGCAGAGTTCTGAAGGACCTTCACACCTTTCTCCTGTGAACACCCCCCAGCAAGGTGAGCTGTGAAGACCTTGGAGGTGTCACCTGCTGGTGGCAGTAACTCCAAGTGGCACAAGCCAGGCTGGACACACCAGCTCAGGCTCAGTGGCCACTGATTATTGCCCCAGGCACTGTGCCCAGGGGACAAAGCTGCTCTGCCCTGGGCACTGGACAGCACACAGTACTCCCCATCTCCAGGAACTTTGGAGTTCACTTGTGCAGAATCCACCTGTGACAGTGCAGGTGTGTCCCCAGGCTCGTGTCTCAGAGGGCACCAACATCTAATTCAGCAGCACCTGTATTACAGACAGGGCTTATGTACTCCTGAACAGAAAACAAAAACTTATTTTAGACTGAAGAGTGTCACCACCATTTCCTCACATGCTAAGTACATGCAAATCATGTTTTTTGCTGCTCTCAAGTCCTTCTCTCTATTTAAAACACTACACAGTGAAATTTGTTTTGATTCTGCGCTCTAGCAAACAAATTTACCAGTTCTCAGAGTGTTGAAGATGACCTCTTTTCTCCTCCAGATTCCACAATATATTCACCCTTACTTCAGAGAGGTTGTCAAGGCACTTTATAAATGTGAACAGTAATTTATTTTTATTTTGCAAAATAAAAAAAAAGTAAGTAGTCTCACGAAACACTTTAAAAATAATTATGTTTGTATTACAAATTAGTAAGAAAAATCCAGAAAATTTGCGGGAGACTGAAACTAATTATCTCCTTGGAAACAACCAGTAAAGACCATGGACCAACATGAAAGGATTCCCAAGAAATTAAAACAACAAGAGGAATATTTAGAAGGACAATTGTTCAAATAATTAAAAAGGAAATGAGATAAATACCACAGAATGAATACAATATAGAAAGAATAAAAAGATGAAATTTAAATAAGGGGAAAATAATGCAAAACCTATTTGCTATAATAGGAGAAAAACATGAAGCACCAGTGAAACCCTGATTCTCATAGGTAAACAGCCTGACTGATAAGATCCCGCTTTTCTGAACCATAGGAATTGCACCCAAAGGTGCAATCAAAGGATTTCCTATCCTCTAGGTTTGTAATGTGCTGCTTCCTAATTTGTTAGATTTTTATTAAATTCATATGACAATTCAAGCTTTTAATACTTTCTTTTTGTATTACACAGAACCTGGGAAACAATTTTTTCATGTAACTAAGAGGGTCTCCATCAATCAGTAAGTGTACTGGTTATCTTTTGTTTAAAATAAAAAAAAAAAAAAACCTTCACAAATGAAATGATTTTTTTAAAACAAGAAAAGCCATTATCTTAAAATTCATGAGGTTTAAAGTAAGTGCTGGAAAGACCCACTGAAAAATGTGAGGAGTCAAAATCTTCCCTGGCTGTTCACATGGGCTGTCCCTTCTTATGTAAGAGAAAGGTTCCTGGTGCATTTTGGACAGACATCCCTCTCAGAACAAGTTTTGCCTGCACAAAGTCATCTCCACACCCATTTCACCCACACCAGAGGTGACCTCATCACATCAGTCTTGACTCACTGCTGTGTCATACAACCCCTAAGTCACTTTTATTATGACCCTGTTTTATCTTTTCTATTTCAGGATGGAAGGAAGAAAGGAGGACTTGGGAGACAATTTGATCTGAAATAAAACACTGTTGGGCTTTTAAACAAAACCATACCCCTTCATTTTGGATTCACCAATATTTGATTTCCCAGAGCTGCCAGGATACCTCACCAGAGGAATTTGCTCTTTCTAGAGCTCACCTTTTCCCTGTAGGTACCTTTATTGAGCTCCAGCTACATTTACACACCACAGCAACCCCTCCAATTAAACTCTTTAGCACACTGTCTGACATAAGACTTTAGTGCTGGAGAGAGGATGTAGTTTGAGCCCAAATCTGAGCCAAAGTAGACGAGGAGCTCAGTTTTATTTTCATAAGGCTCTGGCCCTGCTCAGGCAGGCACAGTGTAACATCCAGCCTAAAAACTTTTGAAAGTTCTGGGATTTTTTGGGGTTCTACACTGTAAGAATAATTTTATTCTCCTCTCAATCCAGGAAAAAAACAAAGATTTCGAAACCACAATTTTCAAACTCCTTCACATCACTTTGGGTGCCATCCAACTTTCATGCCCCTGTGGCCCGCTCACAATGTCACCCATCCTTAACACACCCATCCTTTTCCATCCCTTGGTCCTCCCCAAACGAACCCATTGTCACTTCTCCCACCATCATCTCTCCCATCCCAGCAGGAGTTCCTGGAGCTTGAATCAGCCACAGGCAGCAACAACTGCACCTCAGCCTGAGTTAAGGCTCTAAGTCAAAAACAGAGGGTCAGATCTTGGATCCAGCCCACTGGGATAGAAGGGAAAGCTGTTTCCCCCTGCAGATTTGGGAAGATGAGCAGAAAGAGGGAGCAAGGCAGAGTTAGGGGGACTGACTCAGCAGGGAAGCAGATGTGCTTTGGGCCGAACCTCAGCTGGGTGCAGCACGAAGAGAAACCGGCACAAAGGAGAGGCAGGAAGGATGAAGTAATTGCTGATCTTTACCAGCCCTATGTAAAATACCATTCATAATGGTGATGACAGTCACTTTCTGCAGACAGGCACAAAGGGCTTTTTCTTCCATGGCACTCTGACAGTTCAGGCAGGAAGAGAGAGGTGGCTAGTGGAAACAAATTGTCAGCGATCTGTCACCGAAGAGCAGATTGCTTTTCCCCTCCTGAATTTTCCCTCCTGAGTTGAGATTAGTCTCCATTGAAACCCAGGGTTCTGTTCATCACTGGCCAGCACCCACAGAGATGAAATTTCTTTATCAGATCTCTCTAAATAACTAGTTGAAGCTCAAATCACTCTGACCTTAGGAAGAGGAGGAACGGTCGTTGCCAAATTCCAAAGAACAAAGCACAATGTAAAATAAAGCTCCATAACAAAAAAATCATTAAAGCTATTTTTCTGCATGCAGGCTGCTGTAGCAGAAATTCAACCCAATGCAATCACAAGGGAATTAAGGAAAATAAAAGATTGTAAATAAATTACTACTCTTAAAACTGCTTCAATTATTCTATATTTAGCCAGATGTGCAACAACAGAAATTAATCTGAGAAGAAAAGATTCAGTTACACATGAAATGCTGCTGCAGAGTACCAGGAGTTTCTGAAAGCAAGGGAAATTCTCCTTTGTTTTATTTGACTTTGTTTTGATAATCACTTTGCTGTTTACCCAGGTATAATGTCATCTTCTTTGCAGAATACTAAGATCCATGTGGAAAACAGAAATGTCTCCTAATTATTTCCTTCTAAAAGCAAACAGGAGAATTTCATATCTTGTGTAATTGAATTTGAAAAATGCCAAGAAAGTTTGTTCTCTTTATAGCCAAAGTTAAAACAAATTACTTTGGTGAGGGCTGAAATGGGGGGTGGGAGGAACACAAGTTTCCATTTAATTTCCAGGTGCACACACACTTTGTCTTTAGCTGTCAAAAGGCAGCCTTTCCATGAGAGGCTATGACAAACAGATGAAATAAAAGCAAAGCCTCTGTCACGGGGGCTCTGCCTTTGTTCTGTATTTGTGCAATGCCCAGAACACTGAAGCTCTGGCTTCACAGCCAGGTATAAATAATCATGGAAGGAAATGAAAGAATAACACGAAAGAAATCAAATACATGGGTAACTTGAAAGAAGGGATGAAACTGTATTTATGCTGTTTAACCCTTACTTATCTAGCTCATGATGCTGCCTTAGGGAAAGGAGTTATTTCATTCCAAGTCAACAATATTTACAATAGTACTCTTTGCAGCATGTCAAAGGAACACTAAACTCATATATATTTTTACAGCAATCACGCTCTGGAGCAAAAGAGCTCAGTTTCTCCCCATGGAGCATGGCCCACTTTCACACAGAGGAACCCACGAGAGCCCTGACCAATATGTAAATCAATATATTGAAATTATTATCCAAGTATTGACAAGGGGACCATGGCAGCCTTTAATATCTATATATAGGATGCAGAAACCCAAAATATCTCCTTGATCTCTAGGACAAGGACAGAGCAAGGTGCCAGCCCACCTGCAGGTCGGGTCCCTGTTGGTGGCCGATGATCTGCTGCTCACCAAGCCCAGCCCATCAAATGCTGTACCTCAGTGCCAGGACCCTGCCAAGCTGGATCAGAACCTCATAGCACAGCACCACAGGGGACATCTTTCTCCCAAAAGTTACAGTTCTTATCCTTTTCAACAGAACCACAACAGGCATCAAAGAAAATGTCTGCAGTTTTCCTGGACTGATAAAGATTCAACAGCAGGAGCAGTGTTCTCTTGGAAGGGATCCACCATCCATGGAAATAACATTTGAACCTGGTGTCTTCTGTGCAGAGGTATTTGTGTATTTGTGTGGTGCATAACAATGTGTGGCACTTAAGCACAGATCTGTGCAGCCTGCTCACCACGATGTGTGGTGGGTGATGAGGGAAGGAAAAAGGTGCTCTAAGTACAGTCACTTCCATCTCATTGCACAGGGAGCAACATGAACTGAATGTGTGAGATGGATAAACAGGTTTTATATTTATTAGATTGTCACATTTCAACTGGAAATAGCAGAAAGAATTAATGGGATAGCCACAGCCTTCTGCATACTTTGTACCACAGTATCTCAAGCAGCACTTTCAGAAATTGCTGCTCTTTTGTGGCTTTGCAGGTAAAATAACACGCAAAGGTAGACAAGAGAATGAAAGCTGGCTGCCTTCAGAGGAGCGTGTAGACATTTTCTTGAAAGTATAGCAGGAAAACTTTGCCAGGCAATGGTACCAATATTGCTCAGAACAAGCTACAGAATAAAAATATATTGGTATTGTGATTTTACAGTGTCATGTTCCCTGACTGAGAAACGCACTCGTGACAACATGCAGAAGAGATGGAAAGAGACAGAGCAATATCTCTGATTTCACCAGATGACTGGAAAACTACAGAAAGCAAAGGTTAAAATGTCACAGAGGCTTTTTTTTTTTTCCTGCAGAGGAGCCTGGCAGAGGCACCTTTTGCTGTTGGTACAATTGCTGATCTGCAACTGACGTGAGGTTCCAATGGAGTTATTCCCAAATCATCCATGTGCAAAGGAAGCATCTGTGTTCTGTTTCCAGCAGACCACAGCGCTAGCAAGCGAGACGCCAAAGGAAGGAAATGCCACAGCATCATCACTCTGCACTGAAGACAACAAGGCCATTTCAGAAGACAGCAAGCCTGATATTAGCTCATATTATAATCAAAACAAATCAAGCATGGACAATTTGGATCACCTCACCCGGCTTTAGACACTCAGGAGGAAAATTTGGTGGTAGCCAGTGGTAATATGATTCTGATGTGCTGCGCTCAATGGCTACATTTGTCATTTAGCATTCAGAGTTCCCAGACTCCAATTCTGCATCATCCTCTGATTGCTGATTGTTTCTGGAGAAGTAGTCAACAACTTAGCTAAATAAATGATAATACAGTGGCTTTTCAATCTACAGTTTGTATTGGATTTCAAGCATTTGAGATGGAAATACCAACCTGCTTGCAGCTGCTGCACTTGTTGAACAGCAGAGATCAACAAAGAATCAACACTGGCACTTGTAACCACACAGCAACAACACAGAACTGAAGACATACATTCAAGTGTTACATAAATAAAACCAAAAGGTCCTGCAGAAATAAAAAAAAAGCCTAAAAATCCTGAATCACAACAGTACAACATGAATGGCTACATCAACACAGCCACAAAATCTGTCATATAGGAGAAAAAACCATGACAGGTATAAAATGTATATATCTGCATTGAACCCAGATAAAAAAAAAAGAGAATTAGATAATTATTTTTTGACCAATGGCCAAAGCACAAGAGTATAACTAATACCACTAAAATAATCTATGCCAGAAAAACAAATAAAACCAAGGAGAGAAATGAAGACAGGCACATAATAGGTGAGAGAAGAGGGTGATAAATGAAAAAAAGGGTAAATCAAAAACCCTAACACAGATCTTTTAGCTCAGCAAGTTTCATGAACATCTTGGAGTTTCCTAAATTTACCAAAGAAGTGCTGCTGAACACCTGAGTTGGAAAAACTCCTAAGCTGAGCATAAGAAGTATATTACAGGCCTAAAGAGTTTGAAGGAAATAGTGGAGGAAGCCAACAAAAATTGAACAAAATGCAAACTGGGGAGCTGCTAAAGGGAGCTGGAAGCTTGATGAGATGGCTGCAGCAGAAGGGCCTTAATCCATATTTGCTGATGCAAGTCTGGAATGCTGAGTGGTGGAATGTCAGATCGTTTGTCTGGCTCGTTTGAAATTCCCACTGCCAGTCTGTGAGCCTCTGGTCAGGCAGGGAATGGCATTTTCCTCACTGAATCACTAAGCCAAAGGCCCATCATCCTGTCAGGGGCTGGGAGGGGCTGCTGCTGATGGAAGATGTGTGTCTGTATTAAGAAACCCAGCAATCTCCCCTCAAAACAGATGCACTGGCCCAATGCTCCAGCTCAGTGGAGTTCCACTGAGCTCTTCCTAGCACGATTTTGCCCGTGGTTTTAATTGAAAGCTGCATTGCTTACTGTCCATCCTAAAATATTGACTGATCCTGCTGTGCCTTGCTGGGCAGCTGCTGTGTTATGGCCCAGAGGTGATTGATGGAGAGATCCCCCTGCTCCCCACGCTGCCTGTTCCACTGGGGAACAGAAGGTCTTGGCTTAATGCCTGCGGAGCGCTCGGAGATCCTTAAATGAAAGGCATGGGAGCACAAAACACCATCATCATTAGCTGTAAGGGCCACTGCAGAGCAATGGGAAAACATTCCTTTTCCCTGCCCATCTGGGGTTTTGCACAGTGCCTAAGCAGTGCTCCCATCCCCTGCCAGCTCAGAGAGCAAGAGATCAAATCTGCGCCCCTGGCATAATAGTGCAGAGTGCTAATTACAGAACTACCATAAAGCATCTGCTGCAATGCATAACTCTAATTCCTTGGCATGCACAAATACAGCACCTCTGTGCTCAGAGAACTGGGCTGGAGGCAAATCCTGGGGCCCAGAGCATTAGTGGCTCTCCAGGGAGTGTCCTGGGCCCAGGTGAAGGGAGGCAGAGGAGCAGGGAAAGGCACCAGCCCCTGCTGCATTCCCTTGGTGCAAAAGTCACAAGTGCAGGCTCTGCACTCACAGAAATGCAGCAAAGCCCTTGAAGCTGCCTCCTCTCCCTTCCCAGAGCAAGGCCAAGTACCCAAAAGGGAAGTAGGGCTCTGCTGAGGAATGTAGAAGAAAGGAACCTTCCTTTCACAGCCCAGGGTCACCCAGAATTAATTGTGGGACACTGGAGCCTCACCCGGCCAAGGGATGTCTCAGAGAGGTTTGGTATGAATTAGTCTTTCCCTGAGGCACAACCTCTCCAAGAGTTCCCACTGCCAGGCATTCCTTGTTGCCATTGCACAGATGTGTATAAATAGGATGTCTTTGCCCCAAAACTAATACTGGCATGAGCAAAGTACACATTAAGAATTAAAATACATCTTCTGTTCATATTTGTTTGGGAAGGGATACTTCTCATCCATGCAGTTACTGACTGCAGGGACCAAGAGTACTCAGACAGCAAATATGATTTTTTCTTGGTTTAGGGATTGGAGGGATGTAGATGTCATCCTTCCAATACAGCTCTCTCTTTTAAGGGACTTGGAAGGCCTGTCTAAAAACCCATCCAATCTATCAGGTTTATAAACTGGAAGGTGAACTCCATCAGGATGGAGTCTCCAGGAAAGTCATCAAGTGCTGCCTTATTCCCATCTGTTGTACATGGATTTGAAAAAGTGACACAGAATGTGCCTGCACTCTGCACCAGGGTCACAGGCAGAAATTATCTGCTGGAAGCTTTTTGTTAGCATGAAGCTTCTCAAAAGCTGCAGCCCTGATGTGTCAGAAAATATGTGCTTCAGTGCCTGCAGGAAATACATGTCCTAGCCTATTACACCTCTCTTTTCATCAAAGAAGAAAACACTCACAGCAGTCATTGCCATTATTTTAAAATAGTATCACACTTTAAGCATTAACAATAAATAGGAACCAAACCTGGACTCTGCTTTGCAAGAAAGTCAGGGACAAATGAAGCCATTAATTCCACAATACCAATTTATGTGCTGACATTACTAACCCTGAAGACAATAAGGCAAAAAAAAAAAACCAACAATACCAAACAAAACAAAAAAAAAAACCCCACAAAAAACAAACAAACAAAAAAACAACTAACCACCCCAAAACCAAACAACAACAACAAAAAAAACTCAGCAAAAAAACCCACACCCCCAAAAATAATAACCCTATAAGTTCTGTGTAAAATGCAAAAGTGTATCAAGCTGTTCTGCTAATATCTTGACAGTAAAATCAAATGTAGGCACCTATCTATGCACAGTGGCACATGAGGAAATGAATATGAAAACTCTTCAGCCTGAAATGGATAAATGGAGATGAAACACTGCTTTTGATGCAAGGCAAATCAGAGAAATTGGAGGCTTTTGTGTGCTGAGTTTCCTGGACTTGTTTTGTTTGCATAGAATCACCTTGAGTAATTCAATATTAAAGTAAGAAGCTTCCTCACTGCCAAAATGAGTACCAAACAAGACTGGCACCCAGAGGGTGGCAGGGCACTGGAAGAGGCTCCCCACAGGAGTGGTCACAGCACCAAGACTCACAGAGATCAAGAAGTGTTTGGACCCTGCTCTCAGGTACATGGTGTGACTCCTGGGGTGTCCTGGGCAGGGCCAGGGGTTGGACTTGATCATCCTGATGGGTCCCATCCAACTCAGAATTTTTTAAACTATGTTCCAATATCTCTGCTGGCTATAACAGATTCATCTGAAACGTGTAACTACAAAAAATCTGCCTACAAAATGTGAGGAGCACACCAGACCCTTAGAACTGCATTAAAGTATCAGTGCATTTAGAAGGAAGACATTGTGGGAAAACTTCAGTAATAGGTTGGAACTCTGAATAAAGTAAAAATTAGAAAAATTAGCTTTCTCTAGTTGCTACAGAATTGTTTCTTATTTTCATTCTTGTCTCAAATTTATTTTCACTTGAGAAATGTAGGTTCTCTGCACAAGACAAAAATATTTTTTAATAGATCTTTATCGATACAGAAATGTGGCTCTACTATACATTTCTACCATTCAAATCACAAGTATCTGGAACAGACATCATCTTCATTAGGGTAAAAAAAAAGCTGCAGCATTTATGAATCAAAGTCAATAACAAGCATTGGAAGAAAATGTAGAATACAAATTAATTTTTCTGCTTTTCTTAGAGAGGATTACTGGTGCTTCCTGAACACTCCTCAGTTTATTCTGCTGACACAAAGGTCCTTCCCTTCCATCTTTTAATATTAGATTTTGGGAAATTCAATTGACCATGGTGCTCCATTGCCTAAATCAGTCAGCAACATAGCATGAAAGAAGTCAAGAGAAAAAGAAAAAATGTATTTTAAAAGGTGTTGCTTCCATAAAATCCAGAGATAAAGAATTTACTACTTCTGTGCTCATCACTGACCCGATTCTGCTGAAGACTGCTTACGATGGTACATGTGTGAACATGAGAAAATCAAGAGAGCTCAAAGATCTTGTCTTAGAAAAATATATGTGGGAAATGCACCTGGAAATTGTCTTTGGGACTGCATAGATTTAGAGATGTTACTGTGTTACTTACTCTTTTTTAAATCAATCAGTAATACAAAGTTTTCCAAACAGACAGGGGGAGAATGGATTGAGAGCAGCCCTGGCTGGGGGTGTTGGTTGACGAGGACCTGACATGAGCTGGCAGTGTGTGCCAAAACCATCCTGGGCTGCAGCCAAAGCAGCGTGGCCAGCACTCGAGGGAGGGGATTCTGCCCTTCTGCTGGTCCCTGAGTCCCCACCTGCAGAGCTGCATCCAGCTCTGGGATCCTCACCACACAAAAGTGGGGCTGCTGTGGTGGACACAGAGGTGATGAGAGGACTGGAGCACCTCTGCTCTGGACACAGGCTGGGAGAGTTGGGGCTACTCAGCCTGGAGAAGAGCAGGTTCCATGGAGACCTCACTGCAGCCTTCCAGTGCCTAAAGAGGATTACAGCAAAGCTGGAAAGGAGCTTTTCCTAACAGCTGGTAGGGATTGGACAAGGGAGGGGTGGCCTTAAGCTAAAAAGGAGTAGATTTAGATTACATAATAGGAAAAAAATTCTTTCCCGTAAAGGTGGTGAGGCACTGGGACAGTTTGCCCAGAGAAGCTGTGGGTGCCCCATCCCTGGAAATGTTCCTAGACCAGGCTGGATGGAGCTTTGAAAACACTGCTCCAGTGGGAGCTGTCTCTGCCCACAGCAGATGAGTTGGAAGTAAATAACCTTTAGTATCCCTTCAAACCCAAACCATTCTGGGATTCCATGATATGAAAAAAATACACAGAGGAGAAACAACAACAACATATTAGATGGCTGTGCTCAAATGGGAAAAAAAAAAGAAAAAAATATTTAATTGTTTAAAGCATCTCGTAGGATCTCTGCTTGGCAACATGATGTCAAACCCTTCAGGCCACAGACCTTATTTTGCTTCAGGTCTTTGGTTTTCTTCCAGACACAAGGAATTTATCAACGCCTGCAGAAACTGTGTAAGCAGCTTGACACTGAATCCTGTGAGCTGCTGAGTATTAAGGGAGATCAGTACACTCCTTAAAGTTACTTTTGAGAATTCTTGATTTTCTATACTGAACATGGAGAAAAGTTGAGTGATTTAAATGAAACTCTATCCAGCAAGGAAAAAAAATAAAAAACAACCCAGATAACTAGAGTGTAAATTGGGACTGAAAATTGAAAAATTCACTTTTCTTAGAAACATAGGTTTTGAGAAGGGCAAAAAAAATAGCATAATAAATTTGATAAAGAAGGGAAAAATACTCAGAGAACTGGTAGATAATGTACTCACAGGGATGAGATAAGCCTCAAGAAATTCTGGACAGCTAAAAATTCCTTAAAGAAATAAAAAAAGCACAAAACCAAACTAACCCAGTGTAAAGGAGGGACAGAAAATTTAATTAGACCCCTGTTGTGTAAATCAAAATTCTTCATTGACTTCATTTTAGAGGAAGCTATACAAGATTACCAAAGATGGTAGTAAAAGAAGAGCTTTAATACATAGGGGGAATATGAAGCAGAGCTTACTTGGCAAAGAATGTAAAAGGTAACAAGAAATCATCCTAGAATACATTAATATAAGGTTAAAAACAATAAAAATTTTGGCATTTTCATAGTGAGAGAATGCCCACAGAGCTGAAGCACTGCATGCCTTCTTGGCTGTCAGTCTTCACTAAAAAAATGATGCACAATTGAAGTAGGCAGCAAAAAGCTAGAAAAGGGAATAAACAGCTCAGAGAGACTTATGATTTGTTTTCAGATTTCATAAGCCTGATAAACTTCATTCTGGGGAATTTAGAACACCTGAAAGTTGGAAGAACTTTCCCATTAATGGCTGTTCTTTCAGGAGCTCAGGGAAATGGCACAACTCTAGAAGAGATCAAATATAAAAGGTATTTCTGAGATGGAATAGAAAAATGGTACCAATTATACATCAGTCATCTTAATCTATTACCTGAAAACCTATCAGCACAATCAAACAGCTTTTAAGATCTAGCAAGGAAACAAGAACAAGAGAAATTGGGAAGAAAAATTTTTATCAAATCTATCCAGCATCTTTATCTGGTGATATACCAGGTCTGCTGACCTCAACTTTTCTGTGCCAGGGAGGCTGGTAAATCATGCACTGACTCCGTGCTGCTTATGGGGAAGTCACAGCAAACACCAAGAAGATATTTTGCATACATGTATATACACACACACACACACACACATATATATAAAAGGGCCTTCTTTGTCCCCCTTGAGAATGGCTTGTTACACAGACAGCTACAGTTCATCAAAAGCAAAATAAAAAGATTGCACAAGCTCAGCCTGGAGAGCAACCTGCTAAAAGCCAGACAAATACGTGGTATTACAGTGGATCACAGGAGGAACATGAATCAGCAGTGTCCTTCACTAGCAAAAAAAGGTGGACATAGAAGCAGGATTAGAGACAGCAGCAGCAACTGCACTGCTCCTGCCTTCCCCAGCTTGCACAGTTCTGCTGGAGCAGTGGGTTCAGCTTTGGGCATCACCCACCCAGCCATAAAAGTGTGAGTTGCTTGCAGAGATTACTCAGGATCAGAGTCTAAGACTCAACCTACAAGGAAAGGCCAAGGAAATCAGGGTTGCTAACTGAAAAAGTCTTCAAGTAAACTGCAGGCTTTTGCAGAGAGAGAAGGAGAAATTTATCCTTCATGTCCATGAAAGAAAAAAAAAAACAGAAACAGGTGGAAACTGCAGCCATGGAAATCCACTTTCCATCACCAGATTTTTTTTAAGAACAGGCAAGAGAAGCATTTCTCAGGAAACACAGACAAACTTTGTCTTGTAATTTTCTGTGCTGTCTTCCCTCAGGGCATTCTGAAATCCCTTTAAAACCTATAATCTATTATTTGAAGTCAGTTCCCTGCCCATTCAAAGAATTTACAATTCTTTGAATGGGCAGGGAATATTTCCTTTTGCTACCCTGAAAAAAATGTGATGGAAATATTTTTAAAAAGGCTGTATTTTTGGTAACTGCTCCAATTAGTATGATTGTCAGATATGAGTAGGACAGCATTTGCTGGAGTGATTTGGGGCATGGTCTGTTCATGATGAGGCTTTCCACTTCCACTTACATTTACTAGCTGAGAAAAAAAGCTTCATAAAAATAATACTAATGAAAAAAATAAGTAAAAAAGAAGCATTTTTCAAGCATTGACAATACTGGCCTCTGAATGATTTCTGTTTCTTACAAAAGCAAAAGACAAAGTTATCTGTTGCAGGAAATAGTTTATAATCACTCAAATATCTTATTTTTCTTATTATTTAGGTGATTAAAATCTCCTGTATTCTACCTTGAGGGAATCACCCCACAGTCCTGAATATTTCATGCAGTCACAGAGCTATTGCCTAAACTGGAGCATTTTTCTCTTTCTTGTCACTCAGGTAAAAGCAAGACCAAAGTGTTTGGGTTTGATTTTGTGTGGTTGGTTTTTTAAAGCTATTTATACATAGAGTTCTAAGACAGGGCCACCCAGAACATACCACTACTGGCTGTCAAGAGATCTGGAAAACAAAACTAAATAAAATTTACAAGGAATGGAAAAAAAAATAAGATACACCATGCCAAACAGTCTACTAAATTACCACATTCCTTTGTTTGAAATGCTTCATTCATAGCTTCTAAATATTCTAAATTTCTTCCACCCTCCCCTGGAGGTTGTCTCATTACACACTTTGTAAACATCTCAAAAAAATATATCCAAAATAATTTTTACCTGAACAAAATAACCTAGAGAGTTGACTTCCTACACAATGAGGAGCAGCTTCCATACAAGAGCAGATATGGTGTTCATGGTTTTAAAGAATTCCTGAATTCAAAGGTTTGGGACAAATTTCTTACATTTGAATATACAATCAGTACATCAGCATCAAACTCTTTCCAAGAACCTCCTTCCCTAAATGTTATAGAAATTTGACCCTTCCATTTTACCTACCAATACACAACATCCCTAAAAACATTCTGTACTCAACTGTGCACAAAATTTACTTGAAACAATATCATTCCAAAACCTTCCAGAAGTACTTGAACAAAACCAAAAAATGCCATTTAACTGAACCAAAATATTTTATCCAATGGAAATGAAATTTATTCTGATCATAGTGCCAGCTATAAATCAGCTACACAAGATGAGTCCATGATGGTGCTAACTACTGGGAAATTTCTTACCCTCCCACTACTGAAATACAGGTTTTTGGAGAAGAGATCCTGAAAATGGTGCACTCCAAAGAATCTCCACTCCTTGTAAATAATTCTTCAGCTGGTCATGCCTGCCAGAGCAAAAGGACCATCAGGATTCAGTGACTGTGACTCCTGCCCATCAACTCCCACAGCAGTACTGTACTGGGAATATCTATCAAAAAAAACCCAAAAAAACCCAAAACCCAACTCCATTCCTCTGCTCCCTGTACCTCATTGTATCTTATGGCACAGAATGCAAAGACAAGAAAGATCAGCAGGACTGCAAAAAGGCGCTGACAGCTGGACTGGGGTGAGATAATGTGAAAATTCGTGAAACCACTGAGTGAGATGTGGTGGAAAAACACTGGAAAATTCTGACAGAAGAATATATTATCTGAAAGAGTGTGCCTGTTGAAACAGTGAGTGACAGGAGTGCCAAGGAGAATTAGATGGCTGGGTCACTGACCAAGCCAAGGGAAAGTTTCATGGTGATAAGATTACACATGACTCATGTGGGGATGGGAATGGAATCTGCTCAAGAGGAACAGCGTAAAACAAGGAGGAAATTATGGAAAAGAGCAATGGCACACACCTGTTCAAGTTGCAGGCTCAGAAAAACACCAACCAACAATTTGCTACTTGTTTATGAAGAAGATGAAGCCAAATAATAACCCAGAGACAGTCAGATGAAAATCAATTTGCAATGAGTGTGTAGTCTCAAGAAACTGCAGAGGACAAAGAGATGAAGATTAATCTGACTGCTTCAAGAATGTAAAGGCATTAAACAGAAAAGAGAGATCAAGAAATATCAGACTGGAACAGCTTATATCCCTATTTAGCACAAACCACTACAGGCTGTGCCAGTGCCAGAACATTTACTGGCCGTGGGGCTCCACTGACTCCTACAACAATTCCATCACTGAGGATCTCCTGTGGGAAGCTTGGTATCAGAAGGAAGCAGAGGTCCTGGTTCAGCTGCAAAAATTAGGCATATGAGTAAGAGCAAGTGGACAAAGAACCTGTGCTGGTGCTAAAGGTGGTTTGCTTTGTTAGCCCCTCTGTACTGGAAAGGGTGGGTGATAGCAGGGGGAAAATAAAAGTTGTAACAGTCAAAAAAAAGATGTTGAGAAATCAGAATTAAGATGAAATGCAAGAGGGGAGATAGCAGAGAAAGGAAAAAAAGAGGTGAGGAGAAGATGCAAATGGGAACTGACAGCCAAGAGCTGTTTGGGATCATAAATGAGCTTCTTGGAAAGCAATGTGGCACTCACTGGGCTGGAGCCACTGAATTACAGGATTATACCCCAGAACTCAGCACCACAGAACCCTCTCCCAGCTACCCAAGCAGCTCCAGATTTATTACCCTCTACAGCTTCCTGCCTTTCTTAGCTTGCCCTTGTGGAAGCATTGAAGTCAATGCTGAATGAAAAATTAACCAAGCTCTCCCCCATCTTGTCTTGTCATTCCTCATTAAATTAGAGAGAAAATGTAAATGTTATTTTCTCTCTCACTTCACCAGTTATTGACAAGTCAGGAGCCAGCAGTGAGAAGACTTCATTCAGAGCTTTGTGCTCTTGCTTCTGATGCCAGCAGCTTTCACAGGTGCTACTGGGAACAACTCAAATTGCAGCCCTTTTTCATTCAAGGAGTGCTGCAACCCATGCCCATCAAACACAAAGGAAAAACTAAAAATGAAAGGCAAGAGGGTGCTTTCTGACAGCAATTCTTTCCAGAGTTCAGACGTGTTCTGTGCTAAATTCATACAAGAGCAAACCTTTCTTACAACAGTTTTGAGAACTGAGCATGGAAACTCTGGAAACAGAAAATTGGTAAGGTTGTACATGATGTTTGCTCTATATAAATCAAGAAAAACCTTGGTGAATGCTTCAAGATGGCGAGAGCAGGGTGTTTGGCTTACTCAGCTTTCAGTAGGTTTCTTTGTTTTACAGTTTTGTTACTGAGTGTGGCTAAAAATACTAGAACTGCTCAAATAGAGAAGTCAGATGGTTCTAGGTCCAGTTATTGAACAGAAGAGGTACAGGAGAGATGCAATTTGTGGAACAAAAAGACCATGCTCATCTTTGCTTCATCTTGTTTCTTTCTGTATTTCATCAGGTCTTTTGTTACAAAAATAAAAGAAATGGACACCACCTGTGCAGTTCTCCTATTTCAGTATATTTTTGAGGCAGGAGAAATAAATGGTATGAAACAGAACATTTCATTCAGCTAGCTACCTCCATTTTCACAGAAGTAGGATCATACATTTAGGCATGTAATTTCAGACCTAGCCTTCTCATTCCATTTATGGTTTTAAGGAGTCCAGGATTTATTCCATGTTATTACTCTCAGCCTCAGGACTGAGGTTTGCATGATGGCCTTACTCTCCCTCCTCCTTCCCTCGAAGAATCAAACGCTACAGAATGTTTTAAAAGAGGCAAAAAACTCATCCTTCCCAAAGCAAAATTCAGCTCTTAGAAAAAAGTGCCAGATTTGATTTATTGGAGTGCAGCCTGAGTCAACCACAGGGCACAGATTTCTGCAGCAGGCTGTATTTTAGCAGATATGATGCTTGGCTCTGCTGTTGTCTCTCTTTGACTCTGCAGTGCTTGAAGTAGTGCATACAGCTGTGGCAAATGATACTTTTTTTATAATGGGTTCTCAGTTTACAACAACCCCAGTCAGAATTCAGCAGGAACTGGTGAGATCCATCACCTCTCAGTTTTACAGCAAGGCTCTTGGTCCCAGGTGAGATTCCTGATCCTCCACCATCATGACCCAACTCATCCCTGTTTCTGCAAAACACCTCCCTTGGCAAAACACTCCCAGGGAAAACTTTTTTTTTTTGTCAGAACTCTGAGTCTGCCCAGCATTGGGATGTTACTCCTACATCTATGAGGAAGCTGAAAAAAAGTCATCTGGAAGAGACTAAATCCTCCTGATCCTATTGCCAGCAGGGAATTCCCCAAAGGGATGGAGCTGGGAATGTCTGAGTGTCAGCTCTCTGCTGGACAAGCCCCCTAAGAATGGTTCCTGACCTTGACTAGAAACTAGGGGGTGTTTTTATCTCTTCCATAAAATCTCTCTTCCCCCTACTTCTCACCAGAGCTCTGGAAGGTCTGCTCCTGTGAGGAAGCACATGGAGTGACATTCTGCTACCATGGAAGTCAAGAAACTCTCCGTGGTTAATTAAAATTGGCACTTAGTTTAACTTTTTAGCAGAGAGTAGCACTCTAGTTCTCCAGGGATAGGGAGAGCAGGGAACACAAAACTCCGTGTTACAGATACACTATCAACATGCTGCACAGTTTGGTAGCAAGCAAGACTTAACTCTCGTTTTCCTTCATTTTACATTCAATCATTCCCTTCAAATGTATTCAATCTTTTGCTGCTTTCGGGGTTGGGCTTGTTTTTTGTTGCCTTTTTTTCTCTTTTTTTTCAGAATGCCAAACCTCTTTAAAACAATCATGAAGGCTCTTGAAGAGTGAAGCCCTTTATTTTTGCACAGAATTAAGAGAGCACAGGTTCCTTTCCTGTGCAGCTGGAGGCACCCACTTGTAAGTGGAAGAGTGGCTCATTCCCCTCAGCCAGCCAGTTCTCAGCCAAGAACCTAACAAAGGCAAAGCATTCTGGTGTTTGTCTCAAGAGTTATCCCCCATGTTGCATCATATATTCATGTTACTGCATAAGACCAATAGAGGAGAAGCCCCACCCCAGGGAAGTGAAAAATCATCTTTTCACCATTCTTTGCCCTCTCCCCAGGAATTACACACTGATTATTACAGCAAAATACATTAAGAACCAAAATATTATGACAGGGAGTCAAATTTTTTTTTTCCCCTGCCCATACATCCTTTTCCGCTTTGGGAGCATGAATGAAGAGAAAAGAAGGGGAATGGGAAACAAAGAGAAGCTGTGGGATGGACCAAGCAACTCTTTCTTCCCAGCTGAGCTACGGAAGTGATGCTAACTCAAGAGATGCCAGGGAGCCACAGAGAGCCCTGCAGGTCCCTGCTCCCCCTCTCCCTTCACCTCTCACAGAGCTCCTGGTGGGGCTGGTGCCTGCAGATCCACACCTCAGGACATCATCCAGGTGGGAACAGGGGGAGCAAATCTGCAATGAGCAAGAGGAAAACCCCGAGGGAAAGAAAAGGTCGAAAAGAGATTGATGGCAGGGGAAGGACAGAGAGTGGAAAGAGCACTGAGACTTGTGAGATAAGGAGCAAAGGATAAACTGAGTGAGAATAAGGGGAAAACACGGGTGGGAATAAGGCTTCTGAAGAAGAAAGGGGGAGACTTGGAAGAAGAAAATGAAGAATGCCAACAGATCATGAAAATGTTTCAGAGTGTCAAGGACTGCTCCTTATTCCACCTGTTTTTTCTGGTCATAACAAAATTATTACTGGAGGAAAAAGACAACATTTGGGAGACTGAGCGGGAGCAAACTTCACAACATATTAAAAACAAGTAGGAAGGGACAAAATATACCTTTTTTTTAAAGCACAGAGTGAAAAATAAACTGGAGGCGTGCACCTGTGGTCCAGGACTCTCTTTGCCTTCCCTTTTACTAGCTATAAGCATTTAGGCTCAAAAGGGCTCCACTGCTCTGACGTGGTTTGTGTGACAGCAGATGTTATCTGCACACTGAGTCCAAGAACACAAACACCAATTCCCAGCTGCAATCGTGCAATGGAGAGCAATTTGCATGGTTGAAACAGTGACTTGAAAAAGTTGCAAAGTATATGATGGATATCTTCATACTCCATTTTCTAGAGCCTAAGAAGCAGTGTATAGATGGAGAAGGGAATTTTGTCTTTAACTGAGGAAAAAAACCAACCCAGAACCCAACAAACAAAATCAGTAGGGAAAAGAGAATCCACTGTGCATTTTCAGCTCTGCTTGTTTTCGGAAAAAGCAGAGTAAATAATTTCTGTTCTTGAGAAGAGCTTTAGTCAGACTCAACTCTGTCTCAGGTTGTACAGTCACACAAGGGAAATCAACCTCAAGCTACCTGGCTTATCAGCATGTTTTAGAAGAGAAAATAGTACTTGCTGACTGTCCCCTTTGCATCCCTCCTCCAGCTCACTGATGAAAGCAGCTGAGCAAACAAGAGTTGGGGAAAAAGTTTGTAATTTACTTCACTAGGTTAAAAGTAAATTCTTACCCCCTCCAAGCAAGCAGGATGGGCAGTGATTCAGAGAATTGTCTGGATCACAGTGTACCTTCTTAGTCATACAGTATTTCAGGCTACCCCTAAAATGCTGCTATTTTTTGCTCAGCATCAAGACCAACTCCATGGCTGCTCTCTGGAGCTGAGATGGACAGATATGTTCTTTGATTTCTTGATCCAGGCTATTATTTTGTATAAGGGAACACTATATCCCTCAGGCTGGGAATCTGAGGTCATTGCTAAGATGCCAAAAGGAGTTTAAGAGATTATTAAACATGTATCTTTGCCTTATTTTCAAAAAAGTAAACAATTTTCTTATGATTCTTTGCACAATAAGGGGAAACAAATGCCAAATGCAGTAGCAAGTTTTATTGATGCTTAAAGAAAAAAAAAATCACTTTTGTCCTCATTTGTTCTATCTGTGATTAAAATTTCTGTCTCAAATTCTTGCTATTTTGTCTTGAATAAGTTTTTGACCTGTTGTATTACATAACATACACTGTTATAAGTCACCTCTACAGATAGAAGTCCTTTAAAACGACAAACAAGAGAAATCAACAGTCAACTACAATTAGAAATATTAACTAAACTTAAAGCAAAGAGTCTTCCCAGCCAGTTAATGAAAGCCCTGATGACTTTTTGACAATATTTTTAGTATGCAGTACAATAGCTTGCTAATGCTGAGTGATACTTTTAAATATGAAAATGTATATTGAGATGACAGATAAAAGTGTTACATGATGTTTGCCCTTGGATTAAAGGTTCCTTATTTGTTTGCAGTGACATGAGAAATGATAATGGCTTTGGAAAAAATGATATTGTTTGTCATGTCACAGGTCCTCTGAGATCTTCCTCTTTTCTGTTACTTTTAATACAAAGGGAGGCCTAACATTGCATTAAGTCAAATCTCAGAGGCTTAGCTTAAACCTGAACATCAAAATAGCTGACATAATTCTTGATAAGCCTTTAGATGTGGGCAGAGCAGTTCATAACAAGCAACAGGTTTGGATCCTGTATCCAGCTTACAAATGACTTCAAGGTACAGTCCCATACAGAGCACATTGACATTTAACCTTCAGGTAAAAAAAAAAGGCAGAAGTCCTATTATTGAAAATCTGCTCCAAGAGCAAACATGGCAGATGTCATCTTACCAGTCAAAAAGAGAAAAATTTGTACTTTCAGCATGCAGAATTCTCCCCCTCCTAATCAGTAGAAATATATGCTTGAATTTCTGTGCTGGGAAAGAACGCTCCACTTGCATTAACACTGACAGAAAAGCCTGGCAGTGTCTCACCCTAAAGACCTACAAGCTACAAAATATTCATCAGGTATTTCTTCTGTGGAGGAATGAGACCCCTTTGCCATTTCCCCTGTGCCCCCAAAACAACAAGCTAAACCCAATCATGCAGCCAGGCTAATGATAGCAAGGGTTTGTCCCTCAACCTCTGGAAACAGAGGTTAGGGTGGAAGCATAAAAACATTCTTGCTTTTTGCACAACCATGGCATATAATCTTTAAAAACAATCAATAAGCCACAGTTGGCTGGAGTCAAAGAGAGACCTCCACTGCTGGCACTTGGCTTAGGGGTCCCTTCCAAGCCAAGCCCTTCTGTGATTCCATGAAGTCAGAGAGAAAAGAGAGGTGCTGACAGACCAACCACACTACTAGCAGTTTATGAAGGGGAAAAAAAAAAAATAAACTGACCACAAAGAAAACAGAACAATTTTTTCAAACATCTAAATGAAATTGTATTTCTTTTAACAGGATGAATATCAATAATCAGAATATCCGACGAAAACAAAAAGAAAAAAAAGAAACCCTATGCAGCAACAGTAGCAGGGTTATTTGCATTGTTTTCTATTAAATTTTTAATGAAATCAGGCACAAAATTCCACAAGAAAATCCAACCTGTTTTGACCATATTGGAGATAGTCAGACCTTGGTTAAATGTGAGCATGCACGCACTAATCTGAAACATCTCTGCACAATTAGAGAAAACTGTAGAATAAAAGCCAATCTGCAAATGAATTATAGCTGAACCAATATATATTGCAGGAAAAAACCAGCATTCTACCTGGTACTAATTGCAGTTGGATGAAAGGCCCCGAAACAGGAGTTCCCTAACCCATAATTCCACCAAAAAATTAAACCTGCCAAAATATATTTTTCCATCCCATCTATTATGTTACACACTATAATGAAAAATACCCAAACCCAACTCCAAATAAAAAATTTTTGGCAAGGTGGAAAAATTTCATCTGTAGTTTGAAATTTATTTTTGATTACATAGACATTCTGGAGGTTCACTACTCTTGTGATTGTGATTCAGGTGGGTAACCTCAGTTTGTGGAAAAGAATCTGCAATTAGGTGTATTGTTACGATTCCAGAAGTTACATCTTTAAGTTTAAAAGAGATAAAATCAAGTCCTAAAACTTGGAGGGGGGAAGGGGAAAAAAAATCCAAACCAGAAAATCAAGCAAAAAATCAAAAGAAAAGAATCTTCAGTGCAACAAACAACACCAAAAGTCACACTTTTTTTTGTTATTACCTAAGTACTTTTTAATGTTATTGCTTGAGTGTGAATCACAGCCCAGTTGCATTTGTTTTAGGTATTTAAGAGATCTTTCTAAAACAGAAGGAACTACTAAGGGGAGAGGAGATGATGCACCTCTTGAGCACATCAGGAGAGTGATGAGCACCTCTTGATCAGTCTAACTTGAGATGTTACTTTCATTTGCTTTCCCTTCCTTGTTGAGGGCTGTTGGGAGCAGTTCTGGTTTGTGCCCAAAATGTCCACGACCCCAAACAGATTCTTTGATAATTGACAACAGCAAGAACACATTAACAGAGCAACCTATTCATCCTCCCTGCTGGGCATGCAGAGGAATGCTGATACAAAACCACTTTGGTCCCACTTCACCTGAGCAGCACAGAACAACTCACCCCATGTATTGATCTCAAACAAAAACAAAACCCAAAAACAATAGCAACAAAAAAAAGAAGCAAACTAGGAGGGAAGGTACAGAAGGGATAGTGGGGAAAGAAAATTAAGGAATTACTCATTCAGGCCCATAAAGTCCAGGAAGGGACTTGAGGAAAAAAAAAGCTTGTTGAAATTGGGGCTTGATTGCTTTGGGGTTTTAAGTACAAGACACAAGTTTCCCTGCCTAAGCAGTAGAACAGACTCAAGCAATGGGATAGTTTCTCTGCTCAGGTATTACCAGACTGAGCAGCTTTTTTTCTGCAGCAAAGTTCTTCACAGGCTTGCTTCCAGAGCCAGCTGTCAAGGACCATCCTGCCTTCCTTTGATCTTTGCTGACTTCTGAGGTGACAGTGTTAAATATTCTCAGCCATGAGCTGGATAACAGGGGGACTGGCCAACAGGAAAACTCAGGGAGCTGAACAAGGACATAAGGAAACTTCTGCACCTGGAAGAAAACAACTCCAGGCAGCAGCAAAGCCTGGGGGCTGACAAGCTGGAGAGTGGCTGAGCAGCAGGGGCAACTTACATTATTTACATCATAGCAAGTGCCTCTTCCACCTACTAGCAGTAAAAAAGCAGGGCTACTTCACACAGGGGCCTCAACTTTTCATTCAATTTCCCAGGCTAAAAATAAGTTGCAGTAATCTCATAAGGTGTCAGAAAGAAAATGAATATCAGAAAGAAAATCTGTCATAATACAGAATAGGAGTGACTAGAGCAATACATATCCTTGATTTTTTTTTTTTTTTTTGGTCTCTTGAATTCCAAGCCTGGTCATCTGAGTTAGTCAGAAAGGGGGACAAAAAGCAACAACCCAAGAACAAAAGAACAAAAAAATCCAATGATTCATGATGACCAGAGAGATGGTGAACAAGATGCGAATGAAACATTCATCAGATGCCAAGTAGCAGACATGCCACATACTTTCTAAAAAACAGGACCTTATCCCACTTTATTCTGTTGAAACCAACACTCTAATAACTTATTATCCCTATTGGACATCCCTCTACACTTGCCTTTTGCTTTACATCTCAGGATGCTTAACCAACATTGCTATTTAGAGATAAGATGGGGCTGACCACTTTGCAGCTCATAAGTTCCACTGGGTTTCAGTAGAAACATTATACAAATTTATACACATAACACACTGAATTTTGCATGCCAGACAGATTGAGCTCGTGTTCTGCAAGTTTTCCAAAAAGCAGAACTAACATCAAAGTAAAAAGTGCCCAGCTTCCTGTTCACTTTGTAGTGGGTTTGCATTTTCAAACACAGAGCATAATCATAAGTGAAAAAATGGATGGTGTCAGCCAGAATTACTTTTGTAAAACAGCAATTTATACACAGAATTTGCACTATAATAATGGGGGAGGGAGAGGAGGAGAGGGTCGCCTTATTTTTGAAAAATATAAAAAAACAAGTACAGCAGACAACTTTTTAAAATTCATCTCTATGAGATTTTAGAGTAACTGGTTATCTTTATAAAATACATCCTGTCAAAAGGAAACAGATTTGGAGGTGCTGGGAAACCACAGACAAAACAAATGGCTAAAATGCAGAGCAGAGGTTCTCGCAATTAAAACTGATTTTAAGTGTTCCCCATTGTAAGTACCCGTGCTTTCCAATTGTTTACAAGCCCAGTAATTTGAAACTTGGACACTCTCTGCATCTGAATGAGTTCATCTGCCCGGATGAACCAGCACAGCTCCAATAAAGTAGTAGAGCCAAATGAGTTTGGAGCCACTGGAGACTTTGCCTCATGCTGTGACAATCAGGAAAAGAGGTGTTTTTTTATTTTTCCCCCCAATTGCCTTTGGAGGCTTGACCAAGCCACCCTTATGAATATTTTTCCAGAATTGTTTGGTGACCTTTTTTGTTCAGGCAGAGGCTGCAGGGGAGGCTGGACAAACCCCATTCCCACAGAGCTTTGGCCAGTGGGGATGGCAGAGGGATCTCTCCCAGCCTCCCTGACAGCAGCCAGCAGGGCAGGGAGCACAGTTTGCCCACGGGCTCTGCAGGTGCCAGGAGGAGAGCAGAGAGGCCAGAGCTGACAGCTCCTGTCAGGCATGACTGGCCATTCCCTCCTTCCCTCCCTCTCCCTTCTGGCATTTCATGTCCCACGTGAAGCTCCAGGAGGCAGAGGTGGGAAGGGAGGGAAAGAACAAGTTGATTTTGTGTGGCACAGTCGCTCTAATCAGCCAAGCCTGAAGCATGAGATCCTGGCATTCCCATTTCCAGCTCCCTTCCCATGCAGTTAACTGGGAGCAGTCAGCCCCCAGTGCAGCCTGCTGCAGACTCAGTTCCCAGGGCTCAAGGGGCAGACATCTGGCCATAACCTGCTCTTGTCTGGAGCACCAGCCACAGAATACAGAAATTTCTTCCCCTGACTAAACCCAGCAGGTTTATTCCTTTTATCATAGGGCTTTGCAGCTTCTCAGTCAGGCTCTCATCTTGAACTTAGGTAGAGAAAAACAACATGTTTTTCTTTTTCTGGCAAAATATAGACCATCTGAAACTTTGAAATGCAGTCACACACATTTACCACACTAAAGCAGATGTAGGTCTTAGAAACCTTTTGTATGGCTCCCAAAACCAGAAGTTATATGCAGGTTATAACAGAAATTGTAAGACAGGCTTTTGTAGCACAAAGTCCATGGGCAGCACTCCCAGCTCTCCTCACAAGTCCCATCCCTTCCATCCTGCTTCTATTTCATTTCATGTGTGTTGGGCCAAGGCACTTCAAGCTTCCACTCCCCCGTGTGTCAATTCTCACTGGCACAGCTCAGCAGCCCTTGTAGCAAAAGGGAGCTTTGCAGGCCCAGACCCACAGGGAATGTTCAGGAATCAGAACCAAGGTGGGCAAGCCCCTGCAGGCAGCTGGGGAAGCACAGCAATGCCCAGGCTGTGTGCCCAGAGCAGGACTGCCCAGAGCAGCAGCCAAGGCGCTCCCCAAGGCACCGGCGAGCGCTCCGGGAGATGATGCTGCCCCTCGGCAGCCCTGCTGGGACCACGGGAGGTCAGGTGTCCCCAGGAAGCCCCTTCTGTGCTCTGTGCACCTCCCAGTCCTCAGAGACCCTGCTCTAAGGCCCAGGTGTACCCCAAGTCATGTTCACTGTGTAGCATCTTGGCTGCTCTTTACTCCTTCTCTCACCCAGGCATTCAGATTCCTCCCTCAGTAATGGGGCTTTGGAAAGCTTGCTTTCAAACAACTAATAAAATTCAAAACAAGGCTTCCTGATTTGTTTCTTTGGTACAGTATTCCCTGTTCAGCTCCTGCCAAAGCTCCCCTCCCCAAGGCAGGCAAAAGTTTCTTCCAAACCATCTTCCTCCCACATATTAATTAAGCATTTCTCCCAGGTCTTGCAGCAGGCTTGCTTTTCGCTGACCACGAGGTAATTGCAGACAGATTTCCAGCCAAGCCTTGTTGCTGGCTTAGTTTTTTTTCCTCCACTTAGGGAGTTCAAATTCACAGAGGTTGTGCTGTGCTTACCACATTACAGTACATGCAGTACACTATAAATATCCTGCTAAAACTTCAGCACCATCAACATATATAATTAGGAGACCCTCATATTACCATGTTGTAGAATCAGCAAACAACATGTAATCCAAGGATTTTGGGTTTTGTCTGGTCCTTTTTGCCCTCTAGGTGTTGCAATTAATTATACCACTGCTTTTTGTTTTGCAAGTATTATTATAGTTAATGATGATTAGTGTAGATAATTTTGTTAGGTTGCTGTTTTCTAGCTTAAGGGTATCACTTTTATTCTAAAGTGTTGATTGTTTCTTATCTAACTTTGAAAATGAGATTAGATGTTTCTTGTATTGTCAAACTATGTAGATTCATATGGTAATTTAAAATCTGATAAGCTATGAGTGGCATAGGATTGTGTAATAAAGCAATCACAGCAGTTGACACTTCAGAGGGAATTAGATTGAGTCTTGCTTTAAAAGAGAGAAAAAAAAAAGAAAAAAACAAAACCACTACTACATGCAGGGGACCAAAGCACTGGGGGATGCATTTAGGGTGAGAGAATCATTACTTAACTTACAAGCAGTGGCCTCATTTTCTCTGCATGACTGGACAGGTGCATCCATTATGTGTTATTTCAGGAGGAAGAATAAAGGAAATAAATGGCCAAATACCAGGAGCTGCCTAGGATGAGACAGACTAGCTGAAGATTTCCGTGATGGGACTTGGATTACAGGCTTCTCCTAATGCAGCTCTCCTTACATGCTTTTGCAGAGACATGGATGGGAGAATAATAAGGCAGGAGTGACCCCAATCCAGTGGATGCAGTTTTTTTCTAGAGGAAATTTAAATTCTCCTTGCAGGTGGGGCAAAGAAAAAGCAGCCCTTTTGCCTTCAGATTTAAAGGCAGCTTCTAAATCAACACTGGAAATTGAATTATGCATAGGAACTCTGCACAGAAATACCCTTCTTAGTATCTTTGATAGTGAAACAAGTCAAACAGATACTTTTAGGAAAAGATGATGCCCCTGGGGACATGATTTTGCAGGATGGGAGGCTGCCTGCTGATTTCCTTCTCACAAGAAGTCACCCAGTGTACATTCTTAGGCTTGTGACTCAGGGCTGTCCTGCCGCAGGACAGAGAGGCTGAAAGAACAGCCCAGAACATGCTGGGAGAAATGTCTGTGTGAATATGGCTCTTGCACATGGCAAACATCATCTTGGAGCCTCCAGAGGCTCCAGGATCCTTAAACAGGCCAGGGCAGTGCAGTGACAGCAGACCACCTTCCTCTGCCAGTGCAGGACACAGATCCCTCTCCTCCCTAACTCAGAGCATCAGAGGGAGCTGGCACCAGTAAAGAGCTCCCTCAGGAGTTTCCCTATGGCACAGCCAAGGGATGTCCTTAGGAGGGCAGACTGGTGACTGGAGAAGACACAGTCACAGCTCAGGACCTCCCCAGAATCCATATTAGAGGAACTTACAAGTTGGCAATAAGATGGTGGAGGAAGGGATGGGCTGTGCCCTATAAAAGTGATCTCATTTCCAGCAAGGAAGGAAAGGAAATGCAGATAATTATGTCAAGCCACTGTGCATTTAACAGTAGCTGAGTCTCAGTCTGGAAAGCAGAGCTGTGATCTACTTGTTTCAGTTATGCAATCCATATTTTATGACCAAATTGTGATCAAACACTGTTCTAGCTATTGTTCTTGCAGATTTTACATCTGAATAGTAGACACTGCTGTATCATCAGACAGCTGAGCCACAGCACAAGACACATCCCTTTCCTGGCTGCACAGCATGAGTGTCTACCTGAAAGGAGGAGGGTACAAGCCCTGGATCAAAGGTGATGGTGGAGATCCTTTATTCTGGAATATTATCATTCTGAGTTAACAAGGCAAGAATGGGGACCAAGAGACAAAATCCACCTTTGTTTTTAGAAGACAATTTTATGGCATTTCCCCACTCTCCTTTTCACTCCTTAAGTTTTATGCGTGTCTCAAATAATTTGGAAATTACCTGGAAAATGTAGCTGGACTGTGAAGTGCTCCAAGTGTTCTCTATTTGTTTTAACTCAAACAAAAATTAATACAGTATCATAAATGTGTCAAGAGATAAATTAAGAAAAAACAACAACTGTCTTCCCTCTGTCTGAAAGAGCTTAAATGCTGCAGTGCTGTAATCCTCAGTCAACAGTTTTGAGGTATGAAAGATTCTCCTTAACAGCAAGTGCTAGCAGAATGCCTTATCAGAGCAAGCACTGCCTCTAACAGCTGAGATCTGCCAGTGAGAGACTGGTTAGCAAAAAAAAAAAAATTCATTTCTGACTTCTCCTGCACAATCCATCCTCTTGGGCTAGGCTGCAGGCACAGCTCTGTTTGTGCTCCCCTAATACCCTTGTCTTTATTCTGCTTTCTTCCTCTGGCCACCTCTTGCTCTGCCCCCTCCGTGGTCCATCTGCTGCTCACTGCAGTGAAACCAGCCTCCCACCCTCCCTCCAAAATCCACACAGGTGACAACGAGCCCCTTCCCCAAGCAAAAAATAGAGTGAGCAAAGTAAAAACCATATCCCTTCGTCAGAGTCCCAAATAAGCCACGAGCAGCCAAAAAAGAAAAGACTTCTGGCAGAAACCCCAGAGAAAAGAAGTAAATGCTACTCAGAAAGAGATAAGCTTGAACTCTTAAATCACTTAATGCCTTCCCTGAAGTCACAGATCTACTGTGGACCAGGGAAGTCAAATCTTGTCTGCTCCAAGGGATGAAGGGGCACTACAGGCAGGACTCAACTTCCTATCCTGCCCTTTCATCTTCAGCAATCCTTGTTTCTCATCTGACACATCTGTGCTATAGACTGCAGTGACTTTAATACCAGAGATTCATGGAGGATTTTTCTTTGTCAAGCCCACAGCAATGAGCAATTCTAACCATTTCTGGGAAACCTTTTTCCATCCCCCTCCACGCCTGTCAAACTACTTTAACAGTATTGGCTAAACAAAGCTGCATAAACCCAGCCTAAATCAGCTGGTGGGCTCTAATTCAGGCTTGTAACTCTTTAACACTGTTGTGCTTTATAGTGCTCTGACTCAGCCAAGCAGCAAGTAGTATCTGTTAGTAAAAAGGCTTTATTTGTGAGGTGCTCCTGGAACAACTCTGCATAACCAAGAGCAAAAACAATTTCATCCCTTCTTTTGGCAAACAAGCATCCAGGCAAGATCCTCAGCCTAACCAAGGAGTGCATGCTAACACCACGTGCTCAAGAATATTCATAATCATGCAAATATTTTTGGCCCATTGACTGAGTCCCTGCAAGTGAACAATTAGTTTCTCCTCTATAAATTTTAATAAGCATAGGGCAAACCATCTATGCTGTAGCTGTTAGCTTTCTCCTCATCTCATTATAACAGAAGAATCCATTTGGCATTTGTCAGCTTTCTCTGTATGTCTTCAGGAGAAAATTGTTCTTGGTATTCAGCAGCTTCCTTTTTTAATACATTGTCATGAACAAAAGCATGCATTCATTGCTTCTCAGATTTCTCTACAGGACTCGAGAAGAGAAAGTTTTGTTTGTCAGTTGTCATACTTCAGGATATTTTTCATAAGCAAATCACTCACCATTCATCAGCCTTATGTGGTTCTACTAAAAAAAGGAAGTGCTTGCTCCACTTTTCAACACACAGATGCAACCTCATTATAGGTCCAAGGATGAGCAACTCTAGATGCATAAACTCATAACCAATTAGCATTATGGGGAGATCTCCTGTACTTTGAAACAAATTTTTGTGCAAGTAGCTTGGGAAAATTTCCCTGTGGTTATTAATTAGAGTGGGTAATTAAGACCATTAATCTCACTGACTTTTTTCCATCTAATTCACTGCAATTTACTTAGGAATAAATTACTGATCTTTTGGACAATTCTTCCAGCCTCAAACACGTTATTCCTTTTCAGAAGGACAGCTAAGCATGGCAAGTGCATTCTCTAAAACCTCTACAAGCCACACCTAGCAGAGGGGAACAAAGCCCAGGTTGAGAATTTGCACCAAGACAGCTGAGGTCACTCAGCTGCACCTGCCACAGGTCAGCAGAACCTCCTTGCTGCTCTCACATGCACACTTCTCTGATCCCAGGCTAGGCAAAAATGACAGGTAAGAGGGCAAACAGAGGAATTCCCTAATTTTGTTGGCATAGAGAATAATCTGACACATAAGCCCACTACACTCTCTTTCTCTCCTTTAGGTCTGCAACAGCTGCATGGGGCAGGCATGGGGCTCCTGCTATTATGGCAGGGACTGCCACAGTTGTGGAAAACTGCTGCCACTTTTCCAAGAGGCTTACCACTGGCTTGGTTTATGTGTCTAAAGGAATATTCCAACAGCCAAAGGCAAAACTCCTTTTGCCATCTTCATTTAGCAAAACATCCAATTTTTGATTGGTTTTTTTTTTCCCCTCCATAGAATCCTTGCTCTTGTGTAATGCTTAGCACCTTTCAGAAGCACACTAAGCACTGTCTGGCACAGCCAGCCTTTTCCTTTCTACACCTTCCCACGACAGCCCTGAATGGGAATTTCATTAGCTGACTCCAAATGCAATGGGCCAGGTGTGGAGAGTGCGTGACAGCAGACACTCACCAAGTGCTTTACTCAGTAATGCAGAGAAACAAATAAAAATCCTACAATAATGCAGACTTCTGAATAGAACTTTATTGCACAGGCAGGGGGGTGGCACAAAGAGACACACAGCTGTGGCTGTCATTGCCAAAAAAAGGGACCAGGAAACAAGTTTGGGCACATCCAGACTGGCTCTTTTCTATCTGGTTTGAGTATTTCAACTATCCACATCCATCACCCTGCCCAGGTACATCCAGGGATGGAGCTCACTCCAGAGGTGACAAAGATGGCATTCCACAGGACCTGGACTCTTTTCTCTGCAGTTATTTACCAGTGAGAAGGTTCATGACAATGAGAACCAATTTTCCAGACAGCTACAATTGGATGTGGCAGGAGATGGTTCAGACTGAGAAAGCCACACAAACCATTTGGTAGCAAAGCAGTGCTGGGGACCCAGAGGAATCCCAGGTCCAAGGACCACCTTGGACAGATTTGGCTTATCTGCTCACGCAGCCTGGACATGAACTAGGGGATGCACAGAGCCCTGGGGTGAGGGAGACCAATCCCTCCTAGGGCTGTAGAGGCTCATACACCACCAGGGTGGTTGGTAATTGCTCACTGCAGATGTGCTCGGTGCTTTACAGATCCCATTTCTAAGCCTTGACACTCTGAAAAGCATCTAAAGTTTTGAAACACAATCCAAATAGCCCTGAGGCAGCCTAATTTTCCTTTCAAGGAGTTATGAATTTATACTTAGGCTCCTTCTTAACAGACCATTTTTGACCCAATGGCCCGTGATCTCCTTCAGATCCAGCCACAGCCTATCAGTCAACTTCTGTTTAGTTCACAGATCA
The DNA here is from genome assembly GCF_022539315.1 of Serinus canaria. Taxonomy (NCBI): domain Eukaryota; kingdom Metazoa; phylum Chordata; class Aves; order Passeriformes; family Fringillidae; genus Serinus; species Serinus canaria. The sequence goes on from NC_066313.1 coordinate 5,954,581, forward strand.
GCAGTGCAGTGGAATTCAACAAGTGCTCAGGAGCTATTATAGTCTTTCATGTCAATCTGATTGTCAAGGGTGTAAAACAAATGTCAAAAATCTTCAAGAATAATTTTAATTGATATTTACTGACCATACACAAGTAGTAAGCCTTTATGCCCTAGCTTCTTCTCCAAAGGGTAAAGCCAAAATTCCTTATGACCAGGGAATTAGAGCTGCCAGAACAAATTGGTCAACACAGTAAACATCAGATGTATTCTTAAGCTGTAGGAGCTTAACAGCACATTTACTCAATAAATCCCTGCTCTTCCTTTCCAACTTCAAAAAAGTTTGAAAGGGAATATTTTTTATTAAGACTTCACATCAGGCTTACTGTAGGTCTTTTGTGCACTTAAAATGCAATCCTCCAAACATCATGAATATATGAGAAAAAAAAAAGGTGCATTACAAAGAGGAACCATCTTTATAAGGCAGAAAAAACCCCAGTTTGAGGTCAGATTTAGCTTTCAAAGAATGAAATATAAACATGTACATAAACTAATTACTGGGAAAGAGAAAGCCCCAATGAGCCAACTGAATATATTTAAAAAAAAAAAAAACAACCAACAACAAACTGTAGGCATGAAATTCAGCCTTGAGAAATCATCTAAAGCATTAGTTTTTATTTTTTTTACTAAAAAAAAGAGATGGGGGTGGAGAGAGGGAGAGAGGCATTAAGCCAGTGGCTAAAACATGTATATGGTTCCACACTTTCTTTTCCAAAAAACCCACTACCCAAAAAAACCCCAAAACTTGGAGTCAAGGGAAAGGAGCTACAAATAACCAGTCTTCTGTGAGTTCAGGGATGAACTCACACGTGTGAGCAAGGGGAAGCCCATCTGTGCTCCTCAGCAGAAGGAGAGGAAGGTGATGAATGATTTGTCTCTTTCAATAATTTCTCACAATAATTTTATAAACCATATAGAGCAAACAGCTGCTGGCCACAAGCCTCAGTTCTTCCACTTCTAGGAAACATTTTCACACAGAGTGGTGAGGTTTTAGTTTTTTTCTTCCCCTGTCCCAAAGGATTTTGGATGTGTGAGAGAGAAGGAGAACAGTCATTACAGCAGCATTCAGGTAAAAGGTAAGCATCCATTTTCATTCCCTCGGGCAGAGGATGATAGTACATCCTAAATTACTTGATAATAGGAAGTGATACCCTCCACCTCCTCCACACCTCCTCCAGTAGATGCCTATTAGAGAGCAGCCTTAGTCCAGAGCTGTAAACTAAAGGGTTTAGGAAATGGGACTTGGTGGTTTGCATTCAAGTCATCACTTTTGCTCCATGTGTCATAGGAGGGCTGATCACATCCTCTGAGGTTTCCATTTGCTAGCAAAAGGCAGCTGGATGTCCAGCATGGCAATGTTAAGTGGCTGTAAAATGCACACCTTGCTCTTTCACACCTTCTTGAAAGAAGGCAACCCTGCCCTGCACCCATCCCAGAGTTCTAGATTATAAACGGAGAGTTGAGGAGAGAACATGTTTAACTCTCAGGTGTATCAGGTATCTGCTTGGCTTAGCCCTCATTTTCTTGGTGAGTAAAAAAGAATAGTAGAAATTAGAGTCATTGCTGGGACACAGCATCTCCAGCAGAGCAAGTGAAGAGTACTTAGCCAGCAAGGCAAATTCATTAGGAGGGAATTGCAAACCCAGTCAGCAATCTCCAAGAAGACAACTCAGAAGAATAAAATTCATTTGTGACAAAAGAAGAGAAAGGAAAGGAGAAAATTTACAGATTAGAAAGGCAACTTACAAGAAGACATTGTATGCATATTTATATAAATAACTGATTGATAGAAATAAAATTAAACTTTTAAAGGCTTTTGTTGGTTTCAAGGTCAGAGCAGATTTTTCCCTCACATTAGAGGCAAAACTAGGATGACACATTTAAAGCCACTTAGGACTAGGAAAGAACAACAATCCACTTAAAAACATGTCAACCAAAAGCCACAAAATATTAACCATTTAAAAAATTCTGTCTGTTTCTATTAAAAGTTTTCTAAGTGTTTGTTCAAGTAGTTCAATTGCCACCCATGCACATCATTAAATTGTTGATCTTGATGAATTGTCCTGTTCCCTTTAAAAATGTCAGAAAAATGGGGAAGTTCTACACACATTTGTTTTTTCCTCTGCTGTGTCATTACATTCAAACCAGGAGGCAAGAGAATATTCCTGCTTTAAATCTTTTGACTGCTCTTCAAGCTTATTCTTGCATGAAAGTTCACCCATATCTGAAACAGCTCTGCTCAGAAAGAGGGATCTGAAATGCAGAAATGGATGAAGCAGATTGATCTCTTCAGGGGCAAATCGGGAGGAGAAATAAATAAGAAATAAACAACAGCTGAAGACTGAGTAAGAGCTCAGCATTTGCACACCTGTGCACAGGTGGGTTGAAGCACTGAGCACCAGGCTGCCATTAAATCAGAGCAATCAGTGAAACACACACAGAAATCACTGCAGGGAAGCTGCAATGTGTTTGCTGCTTTCAGCTCTCTGACATGGGGGTCTTCCAAACCAGCTGAGCTCCCACTTTCTGGCCTGATGGTATTTTGAGAGAGAAACTTCTGTACCCCTAGAGAATTAACAGGATCCTCTCATTTTCCCATGTTTACATCCTTTTTCCCCCTAAAGGAGCAACTGCCTGGGTGGAATTGAGGGGTTTTGTGCCAGCCATTTGTTCCACACTGGCCATTACACTTGTCAGGCAGGAAGCAGCCTTCATTAAGTTATTTGTATTCCTAAGAGGCTTCCCTCTGCCTGGGCTCACTCTGCAGTGCTCTAACCCTGACCAGGAGCAGCTGAACAAGTGACAATAGTCCTGGCTGGTTTATGCCAGTAAGACATAATGACTTTCTCACCAGCACAGAACACATTTAACTGGTGAAGCCAAAGTTCTGCTGCTCTTTTCCTTACACCAGTGTGCCAGAAAGAGCCAAGCAGGTTTGCAGGGACAGCTCTGGTGCACAATCAGAAATCCTCAGCATGATTTTGAATCCTAAATTCCCACAGGTCCCACGTGTCTGCTGTTCTCTCACAACTTGGCTTTCCAAGGTGCCTCCCAGCTGAAAACACTTCATTAGGGTTTTATGGCATGAACCTGTACCCAAATGCATAAAACCTGAGCTGGAGGAGACAATGCATCAGAGAAGAGAAGTTTCTCTCTGAACAAATGGAGAGAAGGCTGGGTATCACACACTGCAAAGGCACAATGAGACAAAGTGCCTGCAGAGCTGCCTGGGACTGACTGTGGCTCTAACGCTGCCTCTCCAGAACCCCACACTCCTCTCACTCTGCAGAGATCCCTGCCCAACTCCACCAGCTTTAAAATACTTCCAGCTCACCCTATTTCTCTTTTCTGCATCATTGAGGCTAATGAGTGCAGCTGAGGAAGGGTCTGTTTAAGTAAAGAAGCAAAGAACTGCTCAGGGTTCTGATACAAAAACACAAGACAAATGTATTTTTCTCTCATTACTCAGGGGTCCACCCTAAGAGAATTTAAATTTAATCAGAAAACAAGGAAATGTAGTAATTTGATGAAGTAGGTGAGTAAGCACATGGCACTTTTATGAAGTCCTGTGTTCAACTACTTTGAAAATACAAATCTAAAATAATTTCCAAAATGCCTTGACTTCTTCCTTTGTCATCCTTTCTTCAACAGGGAAAATAATGAACAAATATTACTTAAACTCCTGATACATTCAGGGCAATAGCTGATTCTGTAACCCATTAAAGGAAACTCTGAGGCAGAGAGTAGGATTTAGCAACTGCTAACCATTAAAAATATATTTTTAAGTTTCCCTGCAATATTTTTCAAAAGAATTTTCAAATATGCCATTAAGCTCATTTTTTCTTAAACATTACAGATATTAGCATCAGCATAATACCACCATTCACACATCTGCCTTTTTTCTGTCTATTCCTCTTCTAAACTTGCTGTCCTCTTCAAAGCAAAGTTCTTTTACTTAAAAAAACACCCTTCTCCCTTGCCAGCAAAGCACTCTCATTTTCTTCCTTCAAATCCCTCCATATAACCTACATTTCACTGAGATTGACAGTAGTGCTCTAAATGCTGTCAGTATCACACCCCATCTTGCAATTTTACTCTTATCCTGTGTATCATATTCTTCTAAAATCAGATTCTCAATTGCTCGGGGCTCAAAGTCGCCTTCCTACTTTTCTTTATCTTGAATCATTCCAAAAGGGCCAAGCTCTTCCCACCCTGACTGGTTAATTTGCAGGGGCTTTGTGGCAGCCAGAAGCAGAGCCAACATTGCTCTGCCCATGGACTGGGAGCCAGCTGAGCACAGCTTATTGCAGCTCCATGTTTTCCACATCAGTGGACTGTGTCACTGACATAGAAACAGGCTGTGTGGCACTTGGAATGTACATTGAGGTCAGCTGGTGCTGCTCATTCTCAGCAATGTCTTGACAGAGCTGTGCCTCTATTTTAATTAATTTCAATTTTCATAACTTAAAATTTAAAAAAAAAATCAGGTGACTTTTAATTATGATTTTTCACATTACAATGTCCTTAAAATTATACAATGAGGTGAAAAGTATATAAGATAATCATGAAATCCCAACCCCAAATCATCTAGTTGAGGCAAGTGAACTGAGATTGTGGAAAACAAGATGTTCTCTGATAAACTGAGGGTGCACACCAATATTACAGCAGCAGAGTATAGCAAAGACTACACATCCAATAGTCTAAATATAACGTGGATGTCATCAGAAAAAAAAAATCCACCTTCTTGATAAAGGTAATAGAATGTTAATCTTTTTAATAAAGGAGAAAAACCTTTTTCCATGATAATTATATGGATTTAATGGAAACTCTCCCTGTCAAAATATTAAACCAAACTCACCCCAGGAGTCCTGACCATCTAAAACATACATCTTTCTCTACTCCTTTTGAAGTAGCAGTATATACCAGTGAGCTTTCTAATTGACTTTTTTTTAAAATATAGAAAGCCTTCATAAACATAAAATGAGCCAATTTAAAACATGGATGGTCTTTGTACTGAAGTGCTGATGAGATAAAAAGCACATCTGAATTACAGAAAGCACAGGCTTTTAGAAAAGGTGCCTCTAAGAAATTATTAAAATAATTTCTGCTTAGTGATTTTTCTAAGGCAAGGAGAGAAAAGCCATTTTGCACAGGCTTATTTCCTCCATCAGCCAAGGTATCAGAAGGGCCTTGGTCTGCTTTTGGAGCTGGGGCACAGGAGCAAGAGCAGCTTTCGTACACTGCAGTCTTATCATGATTACAGTGTGAGACACTCGGGCTCATTGCAAGTGGCCAGAGCACTGTGGCTCCCAAAATCTCCTGCTGGGGGAATGGCAGAGCCCTGTGGTGCATGGGTGGAGCTCCTTTTCTTTGGTCCTGCTCCTAACCCAGAGCCTCCCACAGGGAAGGGACCCCAGGGCATGGGTGTCCAACCCAGGCCAGAGAGGGGAGGCTTGCAGGACCCAGAGGTGGCACAGGTCAAAGAGGAATCCAAATCTGGTTTTTCGTGTTCATAAATTGGAACCGACAGGAAGGAATCCATTGTTTGGCATCAAAGGAAAAATACATGCCCAAGTACAAATTAAAAAATGAGGGCCATCATTTCTTTCAGTGGAAAGACACAGCAGAGGTGATAAAAAATAGAAGTACAATGGGAGCAGGCAGCCTGAGAGAGAGAAGAGCTGGAATGCTGAGCAATGCAGGGAGCCTCAAAGCAGCTGGGCACTGCAGAGTCCCAGCAGCCCATTGCAGGACAGACTGAGCATGCACTGGCCAGTTTCTGGCTCTGTGTTCAGCTCAGGCTCACAGGAGATTTAAAGCCCTGACCCTCAGAGAAGTGCAAGCTCTGAATCCCCAATTTATTTAACACACATTATCAGCCCTGTCGTGGCTGAGCGTGAGCTGGAAAACCTCAAGTGTGAGAATGCTGGGAGATCTTGGATGCTGGCCCAAAAATACAAACCTGTTACCCTTATCCTACAGAACCCAACAGCTGTCAAGGATGCCCTATAAAGTGTTCAAAGCATGGATTGTCTGAACCTTGACAGGGCTTTTTGCTTTCCCATCTTGCTTTTTACTCATCTGCTCTTTTTAGTCACGTACTCCAAGCAAAGCTTCACCTCCACAGCCCAGAGCCTTCAGCTCCTTGCTGTACTGGGGAGCTATGAAGCTGCAAAGACATTTTAATGGGAATACTGTAGCACAGCATAGAGGCAAGGAAAAAAGCTAATCAAGACACTACATCTGAGATGGAAAGTTACTGCTTTCTCCTAAAAGTTAGCAGTTTCTCCTAAAAGAGAGAGCAAGCCAGGAAAGTAACTCTTTAGCATTCTCTTTGATCTGTGTATGAATTCTTCATTTAATTTGCTTAGGCTTGAAAAAGGTCGACAAGGAAAAATTTTTTATGAGGAAAATGGTTTCACAGCAAACCAGCTTCATTTGATACTTCTAAAAATGCAATAACTTATATATTATAAATGCATATTCCAGACCTTTCCCACAGTTCAACATAAAGTAAAAAAAAAAAAATCTAAATCATCACATTGTACAGGAGATGTGTCTCACTAGAGGTGGAAACCTTTTGAATAAGATTACAATTTTAGACCTTATTACTGAAAAGTTTACACTCAATGTTTGCTATGCATTTATGATTTTTGAAGCAAGCAGGAAATGGATGTGAGATGCACCAGCTAGCCCCAGTGCAGGGCAGAAGCAATAACTACCTGCACTGGGGTGCTCAACTCTCTTTTACTGCACCTCTTTACAGAGGAAATGACCAACCAACCCCATCTTGTCAACTGTTCCACCAAACATCCCTTCTCTGGCCTAATGCCAGCACAAATGCTGCTATGAGCATTAGAGAGGTATAATTTGATCCTCAGAGCCCCTTGATCCCTTTCCCTCCTTCAGCCTTGCAGATAAAAGTGCATCATGAGGTGCATTGTGTGCAGTCTTGTCAGAGGAGGCAGTAAAAGCTGGTCCCATGGTCACATTAAATGTCCCTGGGTACCTCTTGTTAGAAGAGAATAAGGACTTTTTCTGTGCTTTCTTCAGCCAGCTCTCCTCCCAGGGTGATGCACTAAGTACCTGCCAGCTGTTTTACATTTGGCAGAGGGAGCTGAATGCTTTTTTTCCCTTTTTTTTTTTTTGCAATGAAGGCCACTGCATACATGTAAGCTATTAATTCAAAGACAAACAGGCACTGCTTTGATGGAGAGATGTGAGTCTGTGAGGCAGAGATGGGTTAATAAATGCGAAAATGAACCCTCTAAGGATAATGTTCCACTGTCAAATAGCAAAACAGCTGAAGCTCAGTTCTGACATCTCCTCAGGACACATGATATTCTCATAAAACGTGGGCAGGGGAGAGACTTTTGATGTCTGGCCCTACCATTTATATTTTTAGAAGGCTATACAAAAATACTCTGACACCCTGAGGTATCTAATGGTTCAACAGTCCTGTGCAGTAGGTTCTGCCTCCTTTCTAAGGCACACAAATCCATAAACCTTCACTGACCTGTAGTGTCAGTATGTTCCTGCCTGCAGCCCTTTTTTTCTGCTGTGTTAGGGAGCCTGATGAGACTCCTTATTGAATTTCTTCCTTTCAACATCAAAGATACCAGTCATGCTCTCCAATTATTTAATAGATTCTGCTGCAGTGGAGATCACCAATTCATTTTCACCAGAGATACCCAGTCATTGTAAAGAGCAATTATATATAATAACAGCCTAGCTGTTCTCAAACATTCTTTTATCAAACACAGAGTCCAGTGATTACCAAGATGTGCAATGATCTGATATTGATAATAAAACTTAATGTCTTTGGTGTTAGTTTTACCAAACTGTCAATGGCTTTGCTCTGCAGACCCCAGCTCTGAAAAGGCAGCAGCAATGTTTGGACTGCCTTTTGCTTTACCTGTTAAATATTCATTTCATGGTCATGCTCTTTAAGCCTCACAGAAAGGTGCCTCTGATTCAGCTTTTTGCTGTCTGGGGGAATGACACAGGGAGACAGGAGATGCTGACTTCTAAAGCCAGTTCTGTTGCTGGGCAGCCTGAAGCAAGATGCTTTGTCTCAATCTCTCTCTCCTCTCTGTAAAATATTCCTACTTAACTGTGCACAGGGGCTGAAGATCAATTTGTTAATGGCTGTGCATTAGCACTGTGCCCAGCTCTTTGAACATTTAATATGTCCTAAAAATACTAACCCTTTTTGCCCTTTTTCACAGATGACTTTCCAGACCAACAGATTAAAGTATTCCTTTTCCAAAACTTTCCCTGAAATAAAAACCTCGGTGGTAGCTACTCACTGAGCCTTGTCTCTCAGTGGCTCTGAGGTGGCAAGTCCTCAACTTGAAGTAAAAACTTTTTCTAACCCTTCCTGTTACAACTGTGATAAAACCAGAAGCAAAATTAGAGCAGTGAGGTTCACAGCGCTCAGCTGACCTCGAAGCATAAATTGTGAAGAGCAAAAGGAGAGCATCCACCTTCTCCAGACTCATTCTGAATCCACCCAGCTGACAAAGGCTGCAGTGATGAAGACAATCACTGCCTTGAGCAGATGGATGGCAGAGCCAAGTGTAAAATTCCCTGCCCTAGAAAGCTATTATGTCCCACAGGCAGTTCTCATGCATTCCAAAAAAATCCCTATTTTAGCTAGACAACATGATCCTCTATCTTTCATGTCTTATCCTTTCTCACTCATAGGGCTATGCTAGACACAAGTTTCCCTTGGCATGTTCTCTTTTTCTGCCTTACAAATCACCTCCAGGCCAGCTGGGGCCACTTGCCTGTTAGGCAGGAGAGGAGCATTGCTCCTGCTGGGGCAGGGGCTGCAGCTACCCCAGAGCCTGCCCACAGCAAGTCCTGGGGGCCACACAGCACAAGGATGGCATGCTTAGGCATGAAATAAATTTACATGAGGCACTTCAACTGCCTAAAGCATCTTTCATTCATTTCACCCTCTGGATATGGGAACTGCTGGACTTCTCTTTTCAGAGCTTTCCAGGCTGAAGCCTTAAAGAGAGGAGCTGACTGAAAGGCAGCAGATAAACACAGGGACATGTTGGCAGAGGGTGAAGAACGAGCACTCTCATGGGTGGGTGCAATTATTCTGCCACAGGAGCTCAGATCTTGCACCCAGAGCAGAGCCCCACACAGTCTGCATGCCAAGTTATTCTTTGGCTTTAGGCTGAAGCAGGTCCAATATGTCAGGAAGCCACAGCATGGAGGGGCTGACTCATCCTATTCTGCCTCCAAAATCAGCCAGAGTTTGAAGGTATTCAAAAACACAGTGTGGCTCTGCAATTTTGTTCACAGAATTGAATCCCACAGACCAAGGAGACTGGAGGTGTGAGCAGCAGACACCAGTCCCTGTGTGGGGACTTTTTGTGGGGTCAGGGACTCTACAATCCTCCAGGAGAAGCACTCCTCAGCTCCATCACCCCTGGTTTCAGCAAAATAACTGGCCTAGTTTGCCTCTATCAACTGCTCCAGCCCTCACTCATAATTGGAATTCATACCCTGCAAAAGCTAGAGCCTGCAGCTAACAGACACAGCAAATTATTCAGCATTAACCAGCATCATCTGCACTGGTTTTCATGCTGCCTCTTTCCTACTCCTCCCCAGTCACTTACAAGCACTCTGTGGGCACAGAGGAGCACATGCAGGACAGCCACAGCAGCTGGGAAGGAATTTTTCTCATGCACTTGGCCTCTCTACTTCTTATTGCAATGCCACATCCATTCTTTTTCCACACCAGGCAGCTGAGAGACTTTGTTAATATAGCACCTGAAATCTATTTTCATCTAGCATTCAAAACATGACTGTAAATGGTTTATTATTGTCATCCTTTTAGATTACTTTAACTTTAGGAGCAGTGCATTTCTGCTCTTCATTTTTCCTGGCAACACACACTGCTTCTCTTCCCTGCAAGGTGAAAGATCTATGGACTGCTAGTTGTCAGTGCTTGCAAGTAGCCATTTAAGAGCAGATATTTTTCGTCAGCGTTTTTATTTGTGAAGCTTCTATGACAGATTTGGAAATTGAAGCCCTTGATTTATCTCCAGGCTGAAAACTAGACAGAGGGAAGGACACCACGAGCCTCAGGAATGAAATTACAAACATGTCATTACCTCCTTTAATCTGCTCTTGTTTCTGTGAAACTGCTCCAGACAACACCAAAAATCCATATGCTTTTACAATAAAATAATAAAAAAAAAAACCAAAAAACCTTATTTCAGGCTATATTCCCCCCATATTATTTCAGGCCTCTTACTGTTAACTTGTGTAAAAACAAAGGCTAGTAAATGTACTTCTTTTTGACTTGTAGAGGAGCTCAGCCAACAGACCCAACCAACACACAAAACAGTCATGTCTAAAACCACCACTCCCCTCCCTCTATGCATTTTCCTTGAGGTGCTTTTTGTTTGTCTGGTTTTTTTACATATTTATTAAATCTTGTTTGTCTCACAGGAGAAAATGGTTTGATAGTGAGTCACACTAGCACTCAGTTCAGGCTACATTTGGCATAACACAACATCACATCTGGCACCCTGAAACCATGACTGACAGACTCTGATCTAGATACACGTGGTGGGAGTAGCAGGGGTTATTGCAAAGCAGGAGTGAGAGGCATGGGAGGAACTGGAGTGAGAAAGTGGCAAAAAGCCCAGCTCCCATTTGTCTGCTCAAGCATTTCTATTAGCTCTTGTTTTTCCACTGTGCTATATGCCTACACAGAAATCAAAAGAATTAGTTTGTGCTGTTACCCACGTGACAGCATCCATGGGGGACTGAAAAAGCCTCTGCTCTTATGAGAAGGGCCTGAGAGGGGGTGAAAATGGATGGACAAAGAAGAGCCCCTTGTCTGAACCAGTCCCCAAGCTGATGCTGGCACTAGTGGCAAATCCCAAGTGGAAAATTGAAGCTTGCCTCAGCTGGGTGTGTAAAACTCCCCTCTGGGCTGGCTGGGGTGTTTCCCTTGTGAGAAAAACTCTGGTCATCCTTGAACTATTCACAACTGAGACAGATGGCAAGAGAATGAGGGCCTTGTCCTTTGTACATTTTAGTGTGGTGGAGAACAACTGTTTGGTCTCATTAGGTCTCAGAAATCAGACAGAAAGCAGCAGCAACAGTGCCTTCACACCTCACATAGGTATAAGTGGGTAAAGAAGTCACCTGCTGTGAAAAAGGTCTCATTTTGCTTCAGAAAAGATCTGTGAGAAGGCCACTCTGCCTGGGGTAATTCCAGCCTGCAACTTCAAGCTCCTGCACCACAACCAGAGAGCTGAAACAAAGCTGTGCTGGCAAAGAGGAGGAATGTTCTTCCCCTTCTTTCTTAGGTGATGTGACTCGGCAAAAGAATGGGTTAGGTCCCTAGCTGTTAACCTTAAGAGTTATTCTCATCATCACTGACCCAGTAAAGCTGTGATCTTATTCTTCTGAGAGCTAGCAGTGGTGACAAACAAGCCCTGAAGCAAACATGGGCATCTCTGCAGCCCTATCCCTTCACAGAAGAGCACTCGTGCCAGAGTTGAAAACACTGACACCAGGGAGCTCCCAACCCCACTGCCCCTCCTGGTAAGTCTGCTCTTTGACCTGGTTTCAGGTAACAGCTTCCAGGACTGAGCCCAAAAGAACAGCTGATTGATGATACACTCAGCTAACTTGGCAAAGCCTCAGAAAAAGGTGAAAGTCCTGAAACACCCCTTTTGTGAGCATCTCATGCCATCCAACTCTCCACAACTATTTTAAATGTATCCCTTTTCAGTGGGCTGAGCAGCTACACCCTGGACACCCAGATCCATGCCCTAGGCATCCAGACAGATTTAAAACAGAGCTCTGGACTCTGCTGTCGCAGAGAGGCACTAAAGGCTACATATCAAAACACACCATTTCAACCCTTAAGGCCCTTCACCAAGCCATCTCTTTGTTCTCAGGTTCCTCTCTGTGACATGAAATCACTACCCACCCTTTATCACAGGTGTCTTGGTAGAATAAAAGCAGTAATCTCCTAGGAAATTTGGATGCTGTACTGAATAAAGATCACTGGTACTCACTGCCATGCTGCTGTAGTCTGCCTTCAAAAGGGAGAGGTGGAAACGGTAGAGAACAGCATTTGAACAGGAGCAGGCTGTGGGCAGAAGTAAGAAATGGGCAATGTGACTTTCCCTCTCCTGCCACACCCACTAAATGGCCACATTTAGTGAAATGGCCACAGCTGAGGCCAATGATGGCCAGGTGCCAGCCATCACCAGGGCAAAACCAAAGCTGTGTGACCTGAGCAGAGAGGAAAATCAACCCCGTCAGAAAGTGATGAGCAAAACCTGTGTGCAGGAGGCAGCAAGCTGGGCTTGCCAGAAGGAGAAATTGTGTGCCTCTTCTTTAAAAAATAACACTCTTGGCATTAGATCAAGCTTCTTGGGGGAATTCAAATCAGTGATGGAATCACCAGAGGAAAATAAAGTAATATTTAATCATCCAGGGTCAACAAAAGCCACGCTGTCATTAGCCACGAGCCACCTTAATGATGATTCCTATTGTTTGGGGCTCAGGCTGCAAATTGCCTTCCCACATAACTTCTGTCATTGTGATATCTTTGTGATGAATGTAAAAATTTGCTTTGTAACTTGACCATAATAAAACATAATTCTAGCTTTAAATTACTGTTTACATCTTTCACTTATGGTGTAAATCCTCTTTATGCACAATAAAAATAATTTTCCATATTGATTATGTAATAGTATTTTCCTATGGGCAATAATTTTATCATTGATATGGCATTTCACCTTATTTGGGGAGAGGTAAATTTGAAACACTTTGTTGCATAACCTCCATTTTGGAGGAGATCTTTTGGGATAAACACATCAGACATCAGTGCTTGGTGCTAAAATTAAATCTTCATCTGCTTAAATGTGTGGGTTATGAGTGCAGCAGAGCCATTTACGTGTCAGTGAGATGAGAATCAATTCTGCAGAATGGAAAGATTACTTAATCTGAGATATATTTTCTTGTTTTAGAACTTGTGATTGACAGACTACCTTATTACTCTTCCTTTTTTCCTTAACTTTAAGAATATCTAATGAAATTAATCACAGCCTGGAGGAGACAGTTTGAAACCTGCTAAGAATTATATATGTCAGAGCAAGCTTTACAACTCACTTGGACTAATTTGCTGCTGGCAAATATATCATTGTCACACACTTCTGTAAACTTTGCATTTGCAATCTTTTGAACTAACCACACAGGCTGAAGCACTACTTTTCAAGTTTTAAGAGTGTGATGGAAGTGTTGATGCAGGATTTCTAAGTTGGCAATAGCTCAAATTAGGATGTATTGTTATAATCCAATGTTTTCTAATAAGTTGTTTAGTCCATATCAGAGCGCAGGCAGAGTAGAAAACCATAATTTGTGTTTTTTAAATAAAGAGCAGAGCAATGCTCTGGAGCTAAAGTCAAAAAACTGAGAAATTTGTCTGTACAGGAGCTTTATGCAATCAGGTTGTACCTTAGTATCAGATAATACCTTTAAATAATTAATATTATTATTATAAATGAACTCACACGATAATTTATCTTTCTTGAATGGACAAAAAGGGTTGCATTACCCTATATCCAGGCTATGCAAACATTTTATAGAAGCAGCAAAAGTCAGAGGGAAGTCTCCAGCAGGTTCTGTCTCTTCAATTCCTGTCACTGCTGTCAGTTCCCCGTAAGTTACTGATTCCTTTTTGAAACAAATACCAGGGAAAATATCTATGCTATTAAAACTCCTGCACGAAAGCAAAACCTTAATTACAACCTCCTATTCTCCTGAGTCGAGCTACTGACACATCTGACTGTCACACAGCCCATCTGTTTCCAAAGTTGTTTTGCTGCGCGCTGCTGCAGGCGCGGAAGGCGCTGCAGCGGGAGCCGAGCTGTCCTGTGGAGAACACTCTTCTCCAGTGTCAGCACTCAGAGATGCCTGCTCATTTCCAGACTGGGTGCTGCCACTCCAGCTCTGACAGGCATCTGAGGTGGGTTTATTAGCAAATTCAGTGGATGCTGCTGAATTCAGTTTCTTTCTACATCGGCGGCTGTCACAGACATTTGCTCCCCTGAGACCACCTGAGTGCAAATCTAATGGGATTTCTAATACATGTTAAACTAACATATTAGTAGGAGGCAAAGGCTAATTTTTAACATCACAATCTTTGAAGGGTTTTAAAAATGTGCCTTAAATATTAACTCCATTTCATACATGGAAAACATGGAATGGATACGAGGCTTGCTCAAAACCAGTACAACCTAGGTAACCTGATATTGATTTTTCACCTATCAGCTAAAGGGATTTGGGGAAAAGAAAACCCCCTAAAGTAACTCCTCCTGACCCAAACACTTGACAGCATACTAGATTTGTACTGACACAGAGAGAGTCAGGGACAAAAGGTGCCTAGGGATATGAATAAATATAGAGATATCAGTATATATGTACTTCAAATGTATTTGCAGAGCAGATGCAGATCTGTATTCTTTAGCCACGTTGTTATGGGACTTTTGGTTAACTAGAGGCAGAGGCACACTGTAAAAGAGGCAATCCTTGGCCTCACTCATCACAGATCAAGTACCATCTGAAATGCTGGTTTGCAAGATGCGTTTCAACTTTCTAATTCATTATAGTAGGAAGCAGTAAGAAACCCAGGTACTTCTACACTGTTTAAAAACCAAACAAATAAAGCAAAACTTTGAATACTGTTTAAACACTTCTTTCTTACCTATTTTTCTTGGTTTCTTTTTTTTCCCCCTTTTGATTATCAGAACTTTGCTAAAGAATGTTACCTAGTACAAATAAATTTTGCAAGGAATAGGCAAGTTCAAGAAACTAAAAGATCACCTCAATACTGTTTTGAAAATTTTTATTAGTATGCTTTTATCAATTCATGGGAAAAGGCAAACCTTCTGGTGAGAAATGGTTTGCAAAGGGACTTTTCACACAGCAGTCTTACAGAGACACTTCTGCTTTTGGTTTAAAGCCCAGATCTCCACTGAGGAAATCCTGCTGTAGCCCTGTACCAGCCAGATTAAACTGCTGGATCAGTCCCATGAAAGAAAAACCAAAACAAAACAGGACAAAATTTTAGCTGGTTCTTGGTGCCAGCTCTGTACCAGCAAAGGGGTTGGTTTTTCACAGCAAGCAGTGCACTAGAGTGAGTGTTTGGCCAGCAAGGAGCAAGGGGATGTGGGTTAGTCACACTCTACCAGGGGCTCTGCTTCTTCAGAAATGAGTCGTTTGCATTTCTTGCAGCTTAGCACAGCTACTGAAAGCAGCTGTGCCCAGTGAATTTTATGAGGACATTTAATTCCTAGGCCTTTCCCTGCAGGCCCACATTTCAGTCACATAACAACTTCTTAGGAATATCTGCTCGTGGTTTTCCCTTACCATATTTGACAAATCCTCCTGTAGCCTTCTGCAAAAAAAAAAAAAAACAACAAACCCACCCTGCATTCTCATGACTTTTAGTAAATATATAGGCCTTCAGAGAAAACAAACAAAAAGTAAATACTGAGTCCCTTCATTATTTTCAGATTTTTTTTTCTTTCCAACTGTAATTGCACATTTTCTAACTGGATACATGGGCAATTCACTACCAGTTTATGGCTGTGCCAGACACTGATCCTTCCCTATATCCTCCCACTCCAATTTCCATGCATTAGCTCAGAACCAAGCTGTGGAGCTGTCCCTGCTTCTTGGGAGAGGTCAGTGCATTACCATGCATTTTTACAGAGGCTAGACGAGGTTTGAGTCAGTACTGTAACACCTCATGCAGTTTTTTTGACATCTCTGCTGCTGCCTAATGAGAACTTTGGCATAAGAAGTCATTCAAAAGGGGAAAAAAAAGAAAAAAACAATGAGGAAAGAAAAAAAAAAAGGCTGGCACAAGCCTTTCTTCATTCCTTGCCCCAGCATGACACTACATTCAACACTTTGCAAAAACAATAATTGGGTTCTATGCTTAAGTACATCCAAATGAATCAGGAGTAATTTCACAGAGGTCTGGGGAGTTAGGCTGATTTTAAACTGAACTAGCTTTGGTATAACTCAGCCTTATTTCTCTGGTTCTCAGTTTCACCTTGTTTCATACATAGGTGATGTCTGCCAAATCACTGTTGGTCATTAGGAAAACTAAACCCATAAATTAGCTGGCTTGTTAGGGATATAGGGCAGCAAGGGCTTTCCTTTATATTCTTATATAATGATCCCTGCTTCTACAGAGTACTTAATTTCCATTTGCAAGAGAATTTCATGGCTTGTACAATGAACTCTGCAGCTCATGCCACCCTGACAATGGTCTTCACTCCTTTCTTTTGGTTAATTGTAACAAATTTCATTGGCTGGTTAGAAAGGAGATTATTTCTGGGAAGGAAATTCCTGCCTGAGGTATTTAAGGAGGTGAGAGATTTCCAAGTTTTGTCTCTTGAGCTTATTAATAGTGCATCAAGGTTTAACCTCTTTCAGTATGAATTTAACAGAGGGGTTTTAGAGTTCCTTTTAGCTGTGAAGGAGTGAGAATGCCACTGCCATTGTCAGGGAGTAACTGTCTGTCATTCTTTTTTGCAAGCACCCGAGTAAGTGGGTGGCAGCTGGTGACAAAGGCTGTGACTGCACTTGCCATTTTCTTGTGATAGTTAGAGCAGAGCTCTGGCCTGAAGCAGTTGCTGCTGACTTTCTAGCGTCTCCAGTAGAGCTTTGAGAGAGGAGTTATGAAGATGTAAATATTTATATCAAATATTGCCGTTCCAGATGAAGCTGCTGGTGTACTGTTACCCCAAAAGAGTAGGGAATGCTTTAGACCACAGCACCATTTCCTGTTAGTTATGGGGAGAGGGCTTCTGGTGGCTACAGAAACATCAAGATATTCCCTTTTACCCTATTGTCTCCTACAGATTTTATGCTCAAGGTGTTGCCTGTAGGCAAGCTGCTCTCTCTTGGGCTCCTGAGTTCAGTGTGGGTTTTTAGCAGGACCCTTTGATCAGCTCCAAGGCTGCCTGTGAGTGACAGTGGAAGGGAATCTGATCTGATGTCTCCTCAGTCCCAGCTCTGGGGACTTTAGGGCATGTCAGCAGTGGCAAAGTGACACTCTCTCATTCTGCCATCGTCCTCTTCCAGAAGCGTTTTTCTCTCTCGGGCTTTGCTTTGAAATTTCTTTCATTCCCTCCCTGAACCCTTAACAGTTTTAGCTGTTGTATCTGAATCTTTAGCTATGCTCCCCTCCTTTAACTGTGAACCTCACATTCACAATTTAACTGTGAGACTTTCAGGGCTGGGAGAGGTATTGCAGCAATTCCTCCTGCCAACACCTTTCTTTTTCTCACTTTTGTTGCATTTCTCATTCCTCTCCCCCCCACACAGCCTATATGATTCTCTTCCCCCTGTTCCTAGTTCCTTACAAGTTCTGTATTGTTAGCTTTGAGCATTAAAGGGAAATACCATTTTGTCTGGTTTTGCCCTATAAAAGGGCACAATGATCATGATTCATTTCCTGAATGAAAATGTAGATTCAATGCCACAGGGGCACTGAAAAAAGCTTGGCTATTTCCCTCCCACTCTGAAGGAAATAAAGAGTGGTGTTGGCAGAGAAAAATGTGTGATTTGGTGCTGACATAATGCCCTGATCTGGTGCTTCTGCTGACACACACACACTGTGCCAAACTGCAGCACAGCCAAAGCCAGCCACACACCAGCTTCCTTCCCATCCTTGGTTCACCTTCAGGAACTGATGCTGAATCTCCCTCCCACTTCAGTGGGTACTGCCTAGCTGTACTGAGTATAGTGGGGAAATCTAGAATATTTTCCACTGTTGCCTTTTTCCCAACCTGAAAAGGAAACTTGAGATAGGTTTAGTAAAGACATTTTTATAGGTTTTAGGAAATTAGCGAAATTGATAAAAAGCACCAATTAGAAATTCAAATGGTCATGAAATTCCCCCCTCAGGTCAAGCCCCTTCTCTGGAGCTCCCCATTCAGCACTGGCTGTGCTTTGTCCATGAGAATGGATCTCAAAGAGTTGTTCTCAGCCTTGGTTCCCAGGAAGAATCAAGACAGCATGGAGCCTTGCCCCTCCTGGGACCTGGGGCTCTGGAATTTGTTTTGTCTCTCTGCCTAGGGAAAGGCCATGGAAAATTACTAGGGGGAAAATCTAGCTACTAATAGGTGACAGTAACAAATTTATATGTGAAGAATTCAGAGAGCACATAAAAGAAAAAAGGCAAAAACCAAACAGCATCAGTACCACCCCCTTTTTATATATTATGGCTTCCCTTAGAAAGGCTCAATGTGTCCTGCTGAAAAACTTACAGCCAAACCTGTTGATCAATGAGTAAACTTAGAGTTAGTTTGCCTGTGCCACACAAAGCATCACTAGCAGCCATGCAGGTATAAAACAAATAGGAAAAAGAGGAAGCTGTGTCCTAAGAGACTGATAGTTACAAAATCATGAACTTGGAGGAGCAGAGAATGTAGAAAGTTTTGTGCTTGTGGGTGTGAATATTTCTGTGCAGCTGTGCCTGTTATTTATGAGCTTAACTTGAAAAATAAACTCCCTAAATTAGAGCCCACCACTAATTTAATGCAGAACCAGAAGAAGACCTTGTATTAATATTTCAGTAGTTCAAGCTGTTCAGTCCTATGGGATTAACCCTTTCATACATCACCTTCAGCTTCCATGTGCAGCCAAGGCTTGGTCACAGGCACTGCAATCCTGTGCTACCTGCATGAAGAGGGCACCAGCCTCACCTGTGGCCAGGTAAATAAAATTTAGGAAGCAGTCTGCTCCCAGAGAGTGCCAAAACCTGCTCCACACAGAGACATTGCTACACTCCCAACAGGAGGATTGCTTCCCTCCTCTCCAGCAGCTGTGACTTGTTACCACCTTCAGGCAATAAATAATGTGGAGCTGGTGGCAGCAATTCATCTGTGTCACCTCTCAGGTGGGTTAGAGCTGTGCAGGATGGCTGGCCATGAGGAATGTCCTGATGCACCCTCAAAGGCTTGGAAAACTAGGATGTATCTTCTCCTTAATAAAAAAAGCTCAGCCTGCTTCCCACAGCATACATCAGCTTTTTAGAATTCATTCCAAGGTCTTGGACTTTACTTCAAAGGCTGGATTCTAGTAGAGTTAAAAGTCTTGCTAGAGATCATAAATTTAGACCATCGTCAAGAAAATTATTCCTCTATTCTGCTGAAGGTTTTACAGGAGGAATTTGCTAAAACTGGAGCATTGAATCTCATAGGAAGAAGGAACAATCACAAACTGCATTGGTTTAATCTTCAAGTACAAAGATATTTTAAAAATATAAAGTTCTTACATAAACATTGGAGAAATATGAAAATATATAAATAAATAAAAAACTAAACCACAATGCTTCATTGCACACATATTCCTTCATGGGGTGTGGATGAGGAAATAGATATGACAGCTCTTACTCATGTTCCTTACTGCTGTTCTGGAGGGTAATCTCATCCCATGTGAGTGAGTGCAATATAATGATGTACTTTAACTGGATCACATCATGGTGTGTGTGCTTTTGTCTCTGAGGTTACCATTAGATGCCCCAGAAAAAAGAAAATGCACTAGAATAATTACAGAATTATATAAAATATTTTGTTTGTCCTGAGATGGGGCTGGCTAATGCCTTGATACAGGACTAAAAGGCCTTGCAAATGGTATTATTTTCTATTCTGTTGCTTGCACTTTCTGTCCAGCCTTATCTGTCAAGGTTCCAATTCTGATTTTCTTCTCTCTTCTTCTTTTCTTTGTCTTTTGTAAATTCCCACCTGTCTCTAAGTTCAATCAACTCAAAGTCCTTGAAGTAGGAAGCACTGTTTGCTTGCCAGGTGATGGCCTCAGCATTTGAGATATTTCTTGCTGTTCAGTGGCTTTGCAAATCTCCTGCTTGGATCAGTTTCTTTTTGTACCTCTAGCCATGAATACAGCCTGAAAAGAAGAGCCACAGGCTCCCCCTTTGGTCTTACTACTAGAGAGAGACAAACCTGCCTCCCATGTTCCTGGCATGTGCAGTTTTCCTCCTCTCTCTGCTCCCTCTCCCCTCCACCCAGCTGGCACGGCCCAGAGGATGTCCTCCCCCTCAACACTCCAAGCAGGGATGGTTGCTATCCTCACCAGCTGACATCAGTGCTAATTTCCTGTAAGTTGCCACAGAATAAAGGAGAGGCCTCTTTCTAAAAAATCTTTCCGGCCTGCTTAAAAACACTCTCTTGTCTTCTTTTCTTCCTGTGTGCAGCTTGCAGAATCAATAAGGCCCCAGCTCTTAGCCCTGAGCAGCAGAGAAGCTATTGCTGCAAACTCAGCAGGAGGAAGAGCTCGGGCAAGCAAGGAGCCCAGAGATAATCAAAAGTGCCCTCCCATGGCTCAGGATGTTGCCAAGTGCTTGGAGCAGGACCAGAAGGCAGCACACTATGACTCTTTGTCAAACAAGGAATCATCTTCATTATCCCCACTTAATTATCTCTGAATTTCACTAATTGCACTTACCTTTACCTTACACTTCCCAAAGGGGCTGGGCCAAGAGTTCCTCTGTAACATTACTTTTGAAAAACTCTGTGTATCCTCATGCAGGTGCCTGATGACTGTTAAAAGGGGCAAGGAGCCCCTCTTACACATCAGTGTTTAATGTGTGTAATGCCATGACAGACTGGCACAGAGACTCTGTATTCAGTGAAATTATTCTCAGTATTCAGTGTAATTTCAGGCAGCCTTTATAGTTTAAAAGAAAGCCTGTTTGTTCTCCCTTTTGAAAAGAGACAAACAAACAAAACCCCACAAAACTCTAAACTAAGAACCAACCAAACCAAACACAAACCAAATCAAACCAAACCAAAAACCCATAGAAAGAGGTACTCTCATTGTTTATTACAACAGAAAGTGGGAAAGAGGGCTGGGATTTTGTTTGCTGTTGATGAAAAAAAAAATCTATTAGCAGCATTTACAGATTTAGGACTCTTTTTTTAAGGGAATCATATGAGGGATATACCAGGTTGAAGGGATGACTGTAAGAATCTTCTCTCAACCAGGGAAAGGCAGAGAGGAAAGTGCAGTTACCTCTGGGTAAATTTTTGTCTGGGGACAGAAACCAGGACAGTACTAAAATTACAGCTTGAATGCAGAAAACTATTAATCTAGGGCTGGATTGCATTGTTTGCTGGACTGCATCATTTTTTGGATTGTGCCGTTTTGCTTGGGTACACTGTAGACTTCCAGCATACTTTGCCCTAAAAATCATGGGCATGGGACTGAAGAAAAAGTGAAAACCTGTATTGCTGCTATATTTAAAAACTTCTTCTTGCACTTTAAAAATCAGTGAAGAGGACATATTTTGGTTTAGTGAAAAGAAGCAATAAAGATAAGAACAAATCACTGAATCCAACAGGACTCTACATTTTTCAAACATGTGCTTAGTTCAGGTCACAGGAAAACTGAGATGTAAAAGAGCACTGCAAATCCTCTGCACAGGGGTACCCATGTGGGACTAGTTTCTTTTTCAGAAACACAGACACACTCAGAATTTCCTCTTCCCTCTGACATTTGTCCCTCTCCCTTTGAAACTGGTGGCCTTGCCCTTTACAACATCAACTCAAACATGGTAAGTGGTGCAGAAAACCTTGCATGAATTCCATAGCTCCTTCAAGAGGGCTAATCCACCATTTAAGTCCCACAGGTTTAAATGCTTTTCATCACTTGACCTCTTCACAAGGATGAATTTCCCCTACAGTGAGGATGGCATCCGACAGTTGTTACTTTGTCAGTCAGAAGAAACTATAAAGCAATACACAATAAATAGTATATAAACATCAAATCAAATGTTAGAATTTGTAACTCTGTCTCACAGATTATTTCCTTGGATTACTGTTTAAAATCTCAGAATTAATATTTCAAGAAGAGTATGTTTGATTGCAACAATTCTACTGGAAACAGCAAAATCTGCTCAGTGAACAGTCTGTGTGTACAGCCACTGGTCTAAATCAACTCCACTGCCAAACTGGCAAGCACCAGGTAATATATAAAATGAATAGACAATTCAGAAATGTCCAACAGATAACTAAAATTGAAATTTTATTTTTTTTTCAATAATATTCATCAGACAATTTTCTGACAAGACTTTTCTGAAAGATGAAGTGCAAATGGGAACCCTGTAAGAATGTTTAGAAGAATTGTACATGACATTTTTAAGCGCCACCAAGTACACATTGAATACTTTGTAAGTATATAGGCATAGCAACATGCAAGTGTCATGTACCCAACATTACAATATGCATTTTGTCTGTTTAAAGTTATTATGAGGAAATAAAATGAAGTTGATGTGTCTCATCATCAGTGCAATATGTTTAATTCCCATGGATTTTTTTTTTAACAGGTTAATGGTTGTATTTCTGAACCATTCAAATATATCCTTCTCAGGGCCATAAACTGCCAGTGTAAGAGCAAAGTGCACCAGAGTTCCTAGGAGAATACACTTACACTGACCATGAATAGATGAGTTTGTTATAGTCCTTTCACAAATTATGCCTTATTACTTATTCTAGGAAACTTCCTGGTGAACTGAAGGGGTTTTGTAGTTATAAAATATCTAGGCTAAAAGTAAAGGATGCACAAGGATTGCTTTATAATTCTTTTGAAAAAGAGCTAAATAGCAACTCAAACATGTGCATTAAGGACTTGAGCCTTGTTCTTTTGAGATCAATAGGCGTACTGTACGCAATTTTGATGGAAGCAGGACATATATGAATCCAGTAATCCATGATTTCCCTCTCTTGGCTCACTGCTTTGGCAGAAGCAGATGCCTGTAGGTTATATTTGCATATTTCTATGAAAGCTATATGGGGGTATAAGCAAATATGAAAAAGGACAACATGTGCAACTGCATATTTACTATCATTAATCAATATGCATAGAAAGGAGAGAAAGAGGAAATGATAAAGAAATCAGCCCAGCAATTAAAGACTATCCTCCTCTTTATAATCAACATAAAGACTCGATCATCATCCTTACAATCTTATTTACAAGCTATTACTTTAAACTCCCTCCCTTTACACCTATTATAAAAACCCTTCAATATTTCATTTTAGAACAAGACTGAGAAAATTACTATGTTTAGAAGAAAATAGCATTGGTGATTTTCAGCACTATGCATAAGGGCAGGCTAAGGCTGTCTGTAGTTTGTGCTGAAACATGAGTTCAGAGCTCACACATGAAACACTGCTGGCTTGACCCTGAACACAGGGAAAGTGCTAAAGTGCTGACTCCAACAGGCTTGGCTTTGCACCTGAAATCTTAAAAAAGGGAAGAAACAAAAACCCTTGAACTTTTTTTTAATAGTAGCAAAGACTGCTCCTTTTTAGAGGAGATACTTTTCCTTCCTCCTTTCCAATTAGACCGCTGCTTTTAGCCCAGCAGAGAATAAATGACTTAAGACACACGTGGAGGGCAGACCTACAGTAAACACAGAAGCCATGAAGAAATTTTTTTTTTTTTTAAATTTTTTTTCCCCATCTACTGCAAGGCTCTGGAAGCCCCTAGAACTGCAGACTCATTTCAATTGGCTTCACACCTTCTCTCTGATTGGGAGTACATTAAACATTGCTGAAGAATATGAACATAGCTCGGCAACAGGATGATTCCTAGATGCTGGAAGAATTCTCTTAAGGGCTGCTGGAAGCGCACGAGGCTTGGAGCATCCTGAGGATGTGGAGTGATACAGAAGTGTGCTGTTCAACCATGTTTGTACCCTTATTTTCTCCTGAGTTAAAAGAAGTGCAGAGTGCTGGGTAGGATTCCTCAACAGCAAGAAGGAACTGTGCTAGCTTCTCTTAATGCCAAGTGAACAACTTCCATGTGTTTTAGAGGCCTTAGGTCCACCCTGAAAAACCCTGTAGGAAGTCCTACTCTCAAAAGAGTTTCTACTCTGTTCTGTTGACATCAAAGGCTTCTCTATTAATTTAATTTTCTCCTGCTGTTTGCAATAGTCCTTCTCTTCTCCCCATGCATTGAGTGTTTTTAATGTAAACATGCCCTAGCAATATTACATTTAAATAAGTGAGAGACAAGTCAGGATATCTCAACATTGTTGATATTGCATATTTGATTCAAAAGCTTGCATGTGCTTTTTAAAGTTTCTCTTCATACGTGCATGTCTTACTTGGAAGAATTGTGTGGCAGTTGGACTGCAAATCATTATCTAGAGCTGACTAAACATTGATGTGTTATAGCAGTTTATTTTTAAGCTGTTTGGGATGAATCCCCAGCCAGCGTAAATTGGCCCACATTTAAGGCAACAGAGTGAAGCTGATTTATACCAGCTGAGGCTGTGTCCTTATGCCCTGTTAAAAAGCTAAAACTATACCAAAATTATTAAGAACAGGGCAAGAGTTATGAACCCAGAAAATATTTTTACCTATTTTTAACAGAAAAAAAAAAAATACAGTGATTCCATTTCAAGACTAAAGCAAAGACTCAATAGTATTTAAAATGTATACAAATATCTCATAGCTAGTACTTAGACTAAGAGGTAGATGTCATATTCTAGGAATAGTATAGTGTGGAATGATGCTAATGGCAGTTGCTAAATATATTTATTTGCCTGTTACACGGGACATAAAGGAGGGTGCTAGCAATGGCAACCACAACAAGGCTTACAAAAAATTCTTGTCTTCTTTTGCTATTCTATGTTATCTCTCTTTTGGTGCATTTCTTCTGGAAGGGCATGACAGAAAAATGTCAAGAAGGAAAAAGATCTACAATACAAAACTTCACATTTACAAAACCATTAGCTTTATCATTTAGGGCATCCTCTGTACTGTAATGGAAGCATTTTGTACTTACAATTTAAGATTACCTGGCGTTACTGAGCAAGCAGTGGAAATTCCAGGTGAGGTGATTCAGCAAAATAGGGGTCAGAAGAATGCAGCTTTCTCCCTCTTTCTCTCTCTCTCTCTTTCTCTGTTGTTCATACTAAAAATACCAGGGCATATGGCAGCATATTTCAGGATCTTAACATACTAGGCTCCCTTGAGGACAGAAAAAAAGATGAAACTTGTGCTGTTGAGCCAGCAATAGGATTACAGAACAGTGTTGCCAGACATACAGAGTGCTGGCAGCAAAGCCATTAGAGGAGTCAGTGTCTAACTTTGCCTAAAGGTGTTTTCAGTGGCATTTAATGGTGCTCCAAGAAATGGAAAGCAAAGCTGGTGAGAATGAGGAGCAGTATTTTTTATAAATTAGTTGTCATTGCAAGTAGAGGAATTACACATATTGCATTAGGATAACCACTGCTTGTAGATGTACCTTCCACTTTTCCCTTGTGACTGTTGGGGGTGACCCCTTGCTTGAAATAACCAAAATGCATATTATAATTACATGGTTTTCCAATATCCATACACAGCAAGTACAAGATACTTACATGTAAGTACACTGTATTTACCTATATTTTTGCATAGTTTTTAGTGTGTACTTTGTGCCACTTAATAAAAAGCATTACTCATCATTTTTGTTGTTGCTGTTTTTCTTTGTTAGACAGCTTGTTCAATTAAAGTTGGAGTAGCTGGGATTTTTGGTATGCTCATCACAGATTACCAGTCCCTAGGAGTGTAGAGATTAGACATTTGGAGGAGTCTGGGTAAGCCATGGGGGGAAGCTGCAGTGTGAACATGAGAGTTTTAAATCACCTCCTTAATTAAGAAACACAATATCAGATTTAATGATGCTAATTTAATAAACTTACCTTTAATTGGAACGGAATTCTAAAGGTAAGAAGTCCGTTTTCCTTTTGGTAACACTTTACAATAAGTGGCACTAAATTACACTAGAACTGCTATGTTACAGGGAATTACATGTAACTACACTGTAACTGTTGAAAGAGCTACTGTACATGTGCGTACATGGTAACTTCAGTGCTGATACAATCATGAATTACATAATTACAGATGATTCTGTCCTTTCTTTTCATTGAAATAGCTATATATATATATATTTATATATATATTATACTGCAATGAAAACACACAAGATGTTAACTTTCATGTCTCACTTAGAAAAGTTGCTTTTCTTCATGTGTTCCTTTAGAGAGAGTCTCAGTGCAAGACGAACCATCCTTAAGTAATGTGGAAACTTTTTGAGATGTTCTAGCTTAACTCTGAGCCTCAAGTTAAACATCAGGTTCCTTAAACTGTCTCTTGGTTTGTCAGATGACACTAAAAGAGTGGGATGATGCACCCCTTGTCTTCTGATGCACTGCTTTCTTGTTCATATAATGAGAATGTTCTTGAAGCATTAAAAACACCAACAAAAAAAAATTAAAGTCTACATCAAAAGTTTAAAAATAATCAGCAATCGACACTGTAAACAGTACACTGGCAGAAACTAGCTACCTAGTCTGGAGAAAACTACTCTGCAAGTGAGTGAGGGAGAGGATGTCACATATATTTTAGTGAAGGTGGTTCCCATTTAGAGCCTCCTTTTTACACACTCGCTGGTGTCTCACACCATCATAAAAACTTTTCTTTTTTCTTCTCAGAATGGGAACTCGGTCAAAAAGAATGGACAACTGGCTTTTAGCCTACTTAATGTCATTAGTGTTGAGCCATGACTCTGCTGACAGAAAAGAGGGATGCCTCTTTACACCCAGTGTAGTTATTTGAACCCGTGAAGACCAGACAGGCCTGCAAAGTGCTATCCAGGTAGAATGCTCTGTGTGGGGCTTTTCACACCTGCTGTGCACAGCTGCAAGGAACATCACCAGGTGCAAGACAATGGAAGATCAAATGGGTTAAAAATGTGCATATGTGAGCAGTTTAAATTGAAAGCCAATGAAAAAAATCCCAAACAAACCTGTCTTAACAGTACAGTTTATATCTGTTTTTTTGCCAAGTTGAAATGCTGTCTGTACATCACTGGAGAATATGGTTTGAAATGGTCACCACAAGGCCAATCCTGCTTTTGAAGGCCCTACCTGACCTTGGCTGGGTAATGGTTCAAGTAACAACCCTACTATTCAAGCGAGCTGGAGTTAGGAAGGATGAAGAAATGTGTAAACACCACGCTGGTGGGGAATTCCACTGGAGCAAATAAGGCCCTCATCCAGGGAAGCACTTCGTTTTTAAGCATATGAACAGTGCCTTATACTCCAAGGAAACTCCTCTGATGCCTGAAGCTGACTATGAGCTTAAAAGCTTTGTTGAACTGGGCCCCAGGTCCTGAAATAAAACTTTGATACTGTACTACAGCTAATGTAACTTACTGCTGTGACAAGAACCCATATTTTTGGTATTAAACTGAATGACTTCCTTTGCCAGCCTTTTACATGTTTATGTTTTGAAAGACATGAATATCTTGTAAACCTATACTAGTTTTCAATGTGTCTAGTAGCACCTACCTGGTTCTCTCAAACTACCATATTATATTAACATATTATTGCATTTTTCCACAGATGGGTATGGAGTGAACTGTAAAAACAAGCATGCAATCACATCAATGCAGACTTATTTCTTTAAAATGTCATACTGTATATGATTTATTATGTTAACACTCAACCACATCATATTATTTATGTCTGTATATTTTGAAAAAAAGTGCTGCTTTGATTGACGTCACCCTTTTTTCTTAGAAATTAACAAGATAGATGCTTCAACAAAAACAATTAAAATACTCTAATATTGTCCTTAAAAGGTTTATATTCTTCTGATAAATAATCTGTCACAGCACCTTTATCTTCCATTTTACCATACCACATGATGTCGTATCCCAAATTCTCCCTTCCCCACACAAAAATAAAATCCCAGGAGAAAGTCCTTTACAGAAGACCATCATGCTTTTATGCTTCACAAACACACCAACCAGAGAGAAATACTTCTTTTGTCAAAGGTGCAAAACACAGGAGCAAAGCGAGCTCCAGCTAGACTTAACTTGATTTCTCCAGTGTAGAATCATTTCCAAGACCTGTTATGGCAACCTTTTCTTTTCATTGGAAGAGGAAATAAGCCAATGGGCTTACAGTGTTTTGTTGTCATATTTAAGAGCATGTGATTTTTCAGCTGTCAATTACACAAAAAAAAAAAAAAAATCAGAAATAATCCAAACAGAGACCTTCACTGTGGAGCTAAAAGCATGGCAGGAATTCTCTATCATTCACGGTGACATAAGTTTGTACCTCACAAAATGCATAGACAGGAATTTAATATAAAGAATTAGTCCATTTACTGTATACACAAAACATATATCTTTTGTTTTAACACTTCTATTTTTTCTTTTTTTTTTTCTTTTTGTTTTTTTTTTTAGGGTTTTTTTTTTTTTTTTTTGGCAAACCAACATAGAGAAGCAGCTCTGGAACTGCCAAATTAAAATTGAGAATTTTAGCAACTCAATAGTACTTTTTAAGGATAGTAATCAAATGTGGTTGTAATTTAAAACCTGAGGCTGTGCACTGGTTGTTAGCTTAAAACTACCTTTCCATATAACATTGTGCTTCCATTGTATAACAAAGAAAAAATTAACAAGAACTAGAAAAGTTTGCTGCTGAACAGTGCTAGGACATACAGACAAAAAAATACTAACACATGTTATCTACTCAGAATATTGATTTTGAGTCATATCTAAAGGGATATAATGGACATTAGAAAATGCTTACTTGTGACTGACTTAGCTACTGCCAAAAAAGTTGAATATGTATCAAATAATGTTTAATTGAATTTATTATATGCACTATATACAGATACTAAAATGCCTTGCAATTGTGCCCCATGAACACATCAAATTTGAGTAGGAAGGTGAGTTCATGTTTAGCAAATAAATTATAAAAACATAAATTACTCAGAAAGTTCTCTAATCTTTGTGATCCCAAAGCCAGTAAAAGGGCAGGACAAATTGTTTCAAAAGAAGCTCTATTATCTAAATTTCAGAGTCTGTATAGCTACTCAGCAAGTTTTTACCACTGAAACATGGCACTGTTGTCAAGGTACCATTTAAATCATAACAAAACAAAGCAAAACACCCTGAAAAATTCACTGGACTGATCTTTTTCCCCACCAAATCCAAACATGTGAGAAACTATACTCAACAGATTTCAATTTGTGTTTCCAAGGGCATATGTTTAAAAAAACAAGTTACTTTTTGAACTATAGATAGACAGATATAAAATATTCTTTGTAAACCTCTAATCTTAGACTTAACATTTTCTGTAAGTTATTAGGACCTACCTAATAGTACTTGTTATGGATTTTGTTCTATGACATTCTAATAGGGACATGATAAAAGAAAACTGGAAAAGAAAGCTGCATAACACTTAAATATGTAGAAACATGAATTAGGATGATGATTAACATTGTTAAGGCTGTATATTCAAGCACTGTATGTTAAGAGAGCAGTGGATATGATTTTTAGGCAATAAGAAATGTCCTGTTTTATGCATGATACTGTAATTATAGAATGATGATGTCAACAGCTGATTGTTGGCATAAACTGGCTACTTATAGCAGGTATGTGAGTTAATAAAGATAGCAGAAGATGGCAGAAATGAATTCTGAGAAATGATAGCCAGTTTTCTCCAGCAGTCAGCCTGATAAGTAAAACTCCAAGATTCTAGCTCTGCATCTAAATGAAATACTCTTTTTTCTCCTCTGCATTGACTTGACTGCCTTCTGCATTGATAATGGCTGTGTCGGCATCAGGTGCATCTTCAGCTCCTTTTGCTTCATTTGTTAAATATGTTCCTGTAGGAATCAGTGCAAGAGAAAAGAAAAGAAAAAGAGAATTATTAGGTTTTATTTTACACTGCATTACAGGAAGTACATTTCAAACAATGCACTCCAATTTTTCAATTAATGAAAAATATTTTTACAAAGTTTTTAGTACACACCATAAATGTGTGCTCCAACTTCTAATTTGCTTAAAAAATATTTACACTGATACCAATACTGGTAAAGGCATGTATACAAATTCTAGTATATCCACAACAAATTAAGGAAATATTTTAAAAAAACTCCATTTTATCTAACTGCAGTAATATGAAATATATTTTTCAATTATAGAATCAGTGATAAAATCTTGGTTATTTAATGAAATAGCTATCTATAAAAAACAAAGCAATCTTGAAAACTTAGAGATTTGTAAAACTGCTTTTGTTTTTTTTAATGGCCACTGATCATTTGCATTTCTGCTTTATATTGATCGTATCTATGGTTTAATTTTACCGAATTGTATCATAGTAGGTTCCAAGAATTACAAATTTGAGGCAGTTTTATTAAGAGAACCAACTCATATAATAGTATCACAGCTATTTTTATGCTCTAGAAATGAATGAAGGAAAAGAAGAAATGTGTACAACAGTCAAATTTCCCTTTGTGAAAATTATTTATGCTGGCATAAGATGTACAATTGTTCCTTCAGGAAAGTAAAACAAAAGAGAGACACTTTCACTGTCTCATTAAAAAAAAAAAATCTAATTTTCTCCCAGGTAGTATAATCAAATTGTAAAGATGTTTTTTTATCAATTTATGTTTGCTAGGTATATGATTATTCTAGCTAAAATGAGAGTTACTGAATTAATACCAACCCTCATCCTCTATGTTTTTGGGTTTTTTTGAGGTGTGTGGAAAGGGAATCAGCTGAGTTTTAGCAAAAGGCCTACAAGCTGTACAAAGGTTAAATCTCAAGGCACGATTTTGGAACTAACTAGGTCAAAATCAAATCACAAAGAAGTCAGAAGTCAGTAGCACTCCATTCCTGTTATTTTTAGTGGCAGAGGGGACTGAAAATGAAGGGACCAGAATTATTAAGGTAAAATCACAGAATAAAGTAAAGCCAGCTCCAGGAATGAACCCCTTATTCCAGTGGGATCATTGATGAACTGATTTGAATTCTGACTACTGAATTCCAATATTATCTTTTAAACATATACTTGAAACATTAGCAAAATCCATTAAAATATAAATCTTGTTCACTCAATGCATATATATTCTGCTCAACTGATATGTAGTTAAAACTATGAGAACATGATGAGAACATGTAATCAAAGATCAGGAGTTAAGATCCCAAACCAAGGGGCAATCTTACCCCTTGGTCACCCTAAATCACTGACTTATAAGATGACCTTGGGCGTGCACTAACTCCATGTCCTTTGCCTTGGCCAGCCCACTGGAAAACTGGTGAAAATTCACAGGGACTTCACTTGTTACTGGACTGAGAACCATCTTTAGTTCCAATCATTTAGCAGAGGGGGGGAAGGTGAAAGGGAATGGCACCCGCACCCCCAGGTGAAATCATGCCTTGCTTCCAAGAGTGCCTGAACTTCCATTAAATGTGTCCTACCTTTATGTCTTGCCAGGTATCGACCAAGGAGAATTATAGAACATAGTGTTACAAAGACAACTACAGCCACTATTCCTCCTATAAGAGCGTGATCAGGTCCGGTCTGTCCAGCCAGAGCATTTGGATCTAGAGGGGGAGACAAAAAAGAAAAAGTGGTCCTACACAGAGAAAAAAAAAAAAAAAAAAGACAGAAAAAAAAATCACAATACCAAGTTTTATAGTGATCATCCAGAAAATAGGGCATTTCACTCTTTAATATTCAGTACTGTTATTCCCACTTTTACTCCTGGTATCTTATCAACAGCACAGTGCTGCTTGTATTCCCAGATTGTTAAAACCCTGAGGACATCACAGTTATGAAAAATATTACCCTATTCTTCTTTGGAAGAGGTTATTAAATGAAAAAGGTTCCTAGTTTTGTCCTAGTCATTTTACAACAGAAAACCTGGCCACAGCTATTTATAGAAGGAAAAACAAGGAAGTGAGAATTGGGGATCAGATAGCATCAGCAGAATAGTGTCTGTATAATACATAATTTATAGAATTGATTCCCAGTGGGGAACCCTTATATGTTCTCTTCCTCTCATTCCTACCCTCTTGCACCAGAAATAAAAAGGCAGATAAAGTGCAGCCGTGC
Organism: Serinus canaria; assembly: GCF_022539315.1. Lineage (NCBI taxonomy): Eukaryota > Metazoa > Chordata > Aves > Passeriformes > Fringillidae > Serinus > Serinus canaria. The sequence goes on from NC_066313.1 coordinate 5,986,609, forward strand.
CAAGTTCCTCTGCACATGGCTGAGTCTGCATGGATTTGGTTAGATAAAGGTATCAGGCAACCTGAAACTCAGCATTCAGACTCAAGCATCAGTTTGTGAATTTACTACAAATGCTCAATTAACACCCAGTGTGTGATATCTATTACACCAAGCTGTAATAGATAGCACAGAATCACAGAGTCAGCTGGGATGGAAAAGACCTTTGAGACCATCAAGCCCAACCACCTTATCAAGCAGTCCATGGCACTGAGTGCCACATCCATCACTTCTTAACAACTCCAGGGATGGTGACTCCACCACCTCCCTAGCCAGCCCATCCCAATGCCCAGTCACTCTTTCTGTGAAGAACTTCTTCCCAATGTCTAAGCCTCCTCTGGCACGGCTTGAACTTTGGTGTTGTTAGACCTCATGCTGCTCTACGCAGCCCATCAACCCAGCCTATCCAGGTCCCTCTGCAGAGCCCTCCCACCCTCCAAAAGATCAACACCCCCCCACAACTTTGTGTCATCTGCACATTTGCTAATGGCAGAGTGAATCAGCAAGTTCCATTTCCCAGCTCAGAGCACTAGGAATACTGTCAGATTCAAGGGTTTTGTAGAGGTCATTTGCCTGTTCTGATACCCGATGTGTCACAAAAGTTGCAAAGAGACAATCATGGGAAATGGCACAACTTTGGGGTGAGTAATTCTTCAGAGCTTTTAACAACAAACCAGTAATCTGTGACTGTTGACTCAATAAAGAAGTAAATTTTACTTACTTCTTTATTAACCTTACAGAAGGTAAAATTTTAATCTGAGGATCATGACACGGTTCTTATTATAATGAAAATGCCTCTGCTATGAAGTAATAGTAATTCTCTGAAGATGTTATTAGCATGTACTGTATGCTGCAATCATTCCACTCTCACTGCTTCAACGGCATTTCCCTTCTAGGAGCTGTTTATGTTCTTCAAATAGTTTGCAAACAACTTCTTTGCTTTGCAAAAGGGAAAGGCAGGAAAAATATTTACACATAAAAGAGGGCAAATCTGTGAAGATGATAAAAAGGCCTCTGATAATGCTGAGGAGGTGTGATTCTGTAATACCATGATTACGTTCTGCTGACCTGGATTGCTATATGGCAGTAAGGTGTATGGATACGTCTGGTATGGGAGTCTCATGAGGTGTAACAAGGCTAAGTGCTGGTGCTGCATCCAGGTCAGGGCAAATCCCGTTCTCAGTCCAAGCTGGGGGATGAACAGATCTAGAACAGTCTGGCTGAGAAGGACTTGGGGGTGCTGGTGGGTAAGCTGGCCTTGTGCTCTTGCAGCCCAGAAAGCCAAATGTGTCCTGGGCTGCACCCAAAGCACTGTGGGCAGCAGTCAAGGGAGGGAATTCTGTCCCTCTGAGCCACTCTTCTGGGACCCCATCTGGAGAACTGCATCCAGTTCCGGCATTTCCAGCACAGGAAGGACACAGACCTCTGGAGTGAATCCAGAGGAGACCACCAAGTTGATGTGAGGGATGGGGCACCTCTCCTATGAGGAAAGGCTGAGAGCATTGGGATTGTTCAGCCTGGAGAAGACATGGCTTTTGGGTGACCTAATTGAGGCCTTCAAGTACCTGAAGGGAGCCTGCAAGAAAGATGGAGAGATGCTATTTACAAGGGTTTGTAATGATAGGACAAGGGGAAATAGCTTCAAACTAAGAGTAGGTTTAGAGTAGATTTTAGGAAGAAATTTTTCACTATGGGGGCAGTGAGGCACTGGCACAGGTTGTCCCATCCCTGGAAGTGCTCAAGACCAGGTTGGATGTGGCTCTGAGCAAGCTGATCTAGTGGTAGGTGTTCCTGCTCGTGGAACTACATGATCTTTAAGGTCCCTTCCTACTCAAGCAATTCTATGATATCAAGATCTACAATGTATATCATGCTCCACAGAGGAAAGAAAAGAATCCTGTTTTCCCTTCCTTTTGCAAGCTGTGAAGCATTCTACAACTACATTTTCAGGTGTGCTGGAGCACAGAGTGGTGTGGCCACTGGTACAGATTCGGTTCTGCTCATAACAGTCACTGGACTCATCAGGCAGGACTTTGTCACTTATTGCTGGCTTTCTGAGCTCCCACACCTTTCTCTTCTGGCTGCCACAAGGACTTTGGGAAAGCTGGTCATAGCACTTCTGTGGATATGATGGCAAATAATAGGCATTTGCCCTCAAAAAAGCTAGAAAAACCTTAAGCTCTTCTGCATCCTCTTCCACCTCCACATCCTCCTGGCATGGTGCTGCTGGGGGTGGCACCACGCTGAGTACACATCACAACCCCAGCAGGACATAGGTTCTATTTTGGTCATTAAACCTGATCCCAAACCCTGTGCACCAGCAGACTCACAGGGGAAAAAAAGAGTGCTGAAGCACTGCCTTCCAAAATAAGGAACTTGGAGCATTCAGCCTTCCTCTCCCTTGCCTTGCAGGGGCTTTGTTTTGTGAGCAGAGCAAGGAGGATGTGCTTGAGAAGATGGAAGGTGACAGCTTGCTGCAGGAATGTCAGCCTGCTTGAGCCATCAAGAAGATTCCTCCTTTTGTGCTGCCTGTGGCAATGGTGAGAAAAGCTCCCCTCTGCAGCAAAAGGGCAGGACCCATTTGGACTCTGAGGACCTCCCATGTCCCCAAGCCCTGCAGTGTGTGACCTGCAGGAGATGCTCTCTGGCAGCACTGGGACAGGAGCATCATGAACGTGTTTTCCCACTAAAAACTGGCTCCTGATGGGGTGCTGCCAGTAACAGTGAAGAATAAAAGGAGATCTTCTAAGGGATAATATACTTCCTGATGCAGGGCATAATCCAGAGAAGGGTTAGCACAAAACTTTATCTACAGGCCTTTTTGCAAAGCTGATTGAGGCGCACAGCCTTAGCTCAATACCCAGACTTACAATGCACATCCTCTGTGAGCTGTAATAAACATTACAGATAAAAAATCCTCACAATTCACTGAGAAAAATACATCTCTGTGTTTTTATCCTCTGGTGTTTCCAACTCAGAGTGACTCACTTCTCTAAAACACCTGCTGTGACTAAAGGAAATGACCCAAAGCCAGCCTCAACACAAGGTTTCCACCTATTAGTGTGGATTAATGAGATTCTAATACTGCTATAGGCTGAAATTTTTTAACATTAAAATTAATGTAGGTATTCATTGGATTGCAAAAGTAGCAGCATATTTTTTGCTCTAATTTCAACCTTGCTATCAAAACCAGATTAGATTGGGTTGGTATTGCTAGAGAAGTTTGTCCAGAAAAAAAAACTCCAAAAACTTTTACTTAACCTTTTACTACTACATTACCAATGAACAATTCCTCTGTTAAAAAGGATAAAGGAAATGAAGGAGAGTAAGGAAAAGATGGAAGCAAAGGAAACAAAGAAAGATTCTTAAAAGGGGCTGACATTTTCTTGGGAAGCAAACCTTTTTTCCATCTCGAAATGAAAATCTGCACAACATAAACAATATTCTGAACTGGAAGCATACCTCATGAATAAGCTCCTCATAGAAAAATAATGCTAGCATTAAATATAAACATACTCTACATTATGCATACAGAGTAATGCACTATACTTTTGCCTTTCGTGAAATGACCTAAGCCCCATGAGTGAATTATAGATCTGGGGCTTTCTATTGTGGTATAAATAATGACTGTTTCAAAATGTTCCTGAGCAGTATCTGAAAGACAGAAATACAGGGATTTGGAAGCTATACTTCTGGTATTTTAGGTATTTTTACAGTGAATGTGCATAATCATTCAAGTGTTCTGGGCACAAGTCTTAGCAGCTGCCAATAAAGTTTCTGAAACCACTGACCACTCTACAGTCTGATTTCCAAACAGCAGAATACTATTTAGATTAATTTTAGATTCACATTTTAAGCTTCATGGACTTTACCAAGTAAATCCTACCCTGCCATACACACCACTCCAACAAATTAAATATTAGGTATGCAACTGTGCAATAAATACTTATAATTCAGCTGTTTCTATAAAAAAAAGAAGAAGAAAAAAAGATTACCCTGTACTGTTTTAATACATACTGGTTTTTACTGCATGAGCACAGGTAGCTACAGTACCCATGGCTTGAAACAGTGGAATTACAATTTTGCAATCAGACTAGATCTTCAGAGATCAGTTCTGCTTTGATGAAACTAAGAAAATCTTATAAAAACATAGTGACACAAAACCTCACTATATTCTTTTATTTGCTCTTTTCCCCCCTCCACCAAAATTTAGAAAGCTTTTTCAAAATACTAATTGCCAATGCTGTGAAAATTTACCCATTTTCAGCTTTTGGGGTTTCCCTGTTACTGTTTGTTCACAAACTGTGAATACACTTAAATTAAATAACACACATTTAAATTAAATAACATTCTTAAAATGACTAAGAGGGGGGAAAAAAAAAGCCTAATTTTTTAAAAGATGAAACACATCAGATAAACCTTAGACCTAATCAATAAGTGGATATGTGCTTTTTATGACCTGCTGACAAAGTTTCAATGTAGAATATTTTAATATGAATTCACACTTTAGTTACGCAGAGAAATTCTGGAATAGTTTTTCATGCTTTTGCATAAAGTGTATGTTAATTATTCACCTAATTTCAGTTTCCTCATGCATAAGTTTCCTTCTTATTTATGCAGAGTTGACTTGACTGAGTAGGCTGCAGGAAAGGGTCAGATAACCCTTTCTGAGCAAAGGCAAAACAAGCACATTTGTGAATGCTGAAATGGCATATTTTGGGGAATATGTGCTCAAGTAGCCCTCTCTTTTGCAAAATTTTTGTCAATATGTATTTTTGGCTCATATGGTGAAGCTTTAAAAAAATCACTTGAAGCATGAGATGACCTAGGTTTTGAGGCATCCAAAATAAAAAAAAATTTTACCATTTTTTCTACTATACAAAAAATTGGGAATATCCTAATTTGCTGGGGAGCTTAAATAGCATTCACAAAGTGAAGAATTATTAAGTATATGTATAATTCATAAATTACTGTTCCTTAAGGCTGGGAAAAGAAAGGGCTGTCCCATTTCTCACAGAGGTACTGAAACCACCAGCCTACAGTCACTTATACTGATTTCATGAATAATCAAATGCTGTTGCAAAGTAGAATTGCTCCAATAAGGGCTCCTGAGGCATGGCTCCGTGTTACAATTTATATGGCAGAAAAATCTCTTCAAATGACTCCTGATTGTTTCCCCATATTCAGGGACTTGCTCTGACCCTCAGTACAACTCACTAATATTTCATATTTTTGCAAAAAAGCTATTGTTTTAAGTGTTTTGCTCAAATCAGATCAATAAAGCAATGTGCATTTTAGGGTGGGAAACCCCAACAAGTACAAAAATTAAATAAATAGCTCTGTCTTATTTGAAAGGCTATTGAAATAGTACAGGTGAATATGAAAATGAGTAGGGGGAGACTGTGATGATTTCTGGAGAAAATCTAGCAAGGAGCCTCAAATAATGAGATATCTAAACCTGTACTGCTTTGAAGTGTCCTAACCAGCAGAGACCAAACTGCAACAACTATGGGGGGAGAGTACTTAGAGGGTTTCTGAAGTCCACTAGTGAATGTAAAGTACATTAGAAATATTCCCCAGTGAAGTTTTTCTTCATATCAGCTTAATTTCCCAAGGAGATGAGAGCTAGTGTGATTTTCTCTTTCACTCTGTTCAAATTACTTATGCAACATGGTTCCATTACAACAAGTTTTCAGAGACAGTGAAGAACTTGAGTCTTGTTTTCTTATAACTAACCTGAGAGGACAGGTTGCAGCAGGGGCTCAGAGCTTATTAGATATCAGAGAATGTGTAGAAAGGATACCTTTATAAATGCCCTAATAGAGACAAAAGCTTCCTTGAAAATCTCTGCCCAAGAATCAATTTTTCATTAGAGGTTTCTCTCTATTGCAAATACTTTGGTGTCCAGTGGCACAGATCCTGTTTGAAGTTTTCACATGGCTAGGTGGCATTTATAACCTCTGAGACCTTGCTTCCTCACCTTTTTCTCCTTTCCCCAAAGCCCACCCTTCATGCTTCTCTTCCTTCTTCTCTCAGCTCACACTGCAGTATTTCCATAATTCAGTTAAAAAGCCACAAGGCACAATCTCGTGGAAACCAGAGAAGATGTCTTTCTGCAGCTTATGACACAAACTTGGGTTCTGAAATGTATTCAGACTAATGTCATTGCCAAGATTTAGCCATAGGGTTCATAAAATATTTAATTGTCCAACCAAGGCAAGTTTGGGGGGGAAAAAGTAAAACTGAAGAAAAATCAAAACAAACAAGCTAAAAAAACACCAAACCAAAAACCTCAAAACAGAACCTCAAATATCTGGTTTTACATCAGTAGGAAAAAAGACTAAAGTGGGAATTGTACCACATTATGGATAGAAGGTTAGACTGAAGTGATAGCTGACAAGGTATTTGCCTTAGGAAAAGTGGCAGAAGTGTTGTCTGTGATAAATGCTGTGTAAGTTAGAATTTACCCATTTTAGCATCTTAATTTGGGCACCCCAGAGTTCAATTTCTCTTGCATGGCCTGGAAGGCTGAAACAGGTGTTTTTAATCTCTTTTAGTAATCTACTACTAACCACTAAAGTACATGTATGCCAAACTTGTGAAACTATTGTTAAGAGGGAAAAGAAACTTTCTGCACCTTCATTTAAATTGCAAAGAGTAGCAGCCCAAAGGGGCTGGTTGTGAAATTTGTTGAAAATGCATTCTGTTATTAACCAATTCTGAACTTAAAATATGTGACAAGCTTCTTTATCCTTCAGTGCCTGAAGCAAGGAAGAACAAAACATTGCACTAATATACAGCACATATAAACTGCTATTTTAATAGTAGAACATCATCCACCATAGCAAAGACAGGCAGAAAAAAATACTTCTAAACCTTCAACAGAATTGATAGCCTTTTCTTCCCATGCTACTGCAGTAGCACATTTGGCCCATTTTACCTCTAAGTGGCTGAATTTTACATACATTCCTATTAAGAAGAGCCTATGTCCCAGAAAAATATAAGTCCCACACTAATATTTCAGCAGATGAAACCACAGCTCCTTTCCAAGAGCTCCTGTTGTTCTCATGAAGCCAAGACTTCTTTCAGAGGAGAGAAAAATGCAAATGTGTCCTGATATGTATTTGTGAGCAGGTAGCCCTTGTCAAAATGAATAAAAACATTACCCATACCTATTCATTTTGCAAATGTATTTTATTTTAATGCTCAGAAGAGAGCTGTATACCTAGAACATTAAGATGAAAAGTTTAGCAATATTTTTCAGGGTCCTTAGAGCCTTGTTCCATATTTTGTGCCTGTGTCATTGATGTAATTTTTTTAAAAGAATTTTTTTTCCTTTCTCTTTTTTTTCCCCCTTAATGCTGCTGTAAAAGCTCCAGTTTCCTGAAGGGAACAGTTCCTCTAATTAGAGCACATAAAAGACTTTTCTTATTGACAACATTATATTTTTGGCTGTCAATAAACTCATTAATTGCTTCAGACTTTGTCTTAGGAAAAAAGAACTGAAATCTGCAATGTTTCGCCTTCCTCTTATTTTCTGTAGAGGATAATTAAGTCAATTCTGGGTTTGAAGAAATACTTGTCCATCCAGCTCTAACTTCTGTAGGCTGTAGGAAAAGAAGACAACTGGCACAGATGACATGAAAATTTCCTGTTAAGTTGAATGAGTCAACTGTTCCAGCATTTTAATTTTCATTTTCTTGTGAAGTTCCAGAATGCTCAATGCCTTCATTGCAGTAAAAAAAAGACTGAACTTTGGAAACATCCATCTATTAGATACTTAAAAAAGAACAAAGAAAGAACCTGTCTCTATCTAGAAAAATGAGAATCATGACTTCCTACTTTGGGAGAAAAAAACACATTTCAGAAGTGTCATCTTTCTTTTGATGACTTTCCATCAATTACTATAGGAAGATCCCTGCTCTTGGTTTTCTTTGTCAAAAAAAAACCAGAGACCAGATGGAGTTAGTGTGCACACAGCTCCTTTTCCTGTCCCCAGAAGTTAATTATTTTATATAAATAATAAACCATTCTCTCATTAATACAGAAACTGGAGATGCCACTTTCTTCTCCCTTTCTTTGAGTATCTTTTATCTGTGGCTTTTGGTTACTTCCCACAGACCTTGATTTGCTGGAGAAAACATGACCAGGACGTGTGGGAAGGCAGCGTGGCACCTGTGCTCCATAGAGCTGGCTGAGTATCTGCTGCTGGCTGCCATCACAGGGGCTGGGGCCAGACTCAGATGGTCTCTGGCAGTCTTAGCATTCACATTTCAGCAACTCATTATCACCATAATACACATTAGGAATCAAGGGGAGATTGCTGAGAGAGTGATCATTCAAAGCACTAAAGGGACCGCTCAAAGCTTCCTCTGCTAACTGAAGGAAGCCCCAAGAGCTAAAGCCCACTGGAAAGTGGCCTCAATATTTCCACTGTGGATTTTCTGCCACCTTGTTTTCCATGCTATCTGTTACATGAACCCCCTTACTGATTGCTTCTCAGAGCTAATCAGTATCACTGCACAGCTCAAATAATAAATACCAACACAAATAAGCAGTCCACACATGTCAAGATATTTGAGAAGAGGTAAGGATGGGTAAAGATCAGAGAGGCAGCAACAGATTCACAGTTGTACAAGGTACATCATACTGAAGATGTTCATGAGAGTTTTAAAACAAAGAAGGGCAGATTTAATTTAATTGAAGAACAGCTCTAATTAAAACTTCGTTCTGTGGTGGAAGAAAACCTATTGTTCAAATGAATTCTTTACGCTTGTCATACTAATTTTTTTCTTACCGAATCAGATTAGCCTAATTATAAGCCTATAATGACATCAAAACACCCCAGTATACCAGCCACTTACAGCCAGAACCTGACACCTTATTCAGGCTGAACAGCCATTTAATCTGTCATGGGACTACTCAGTCTGAGTAACTGTAATAGAAGAGCCTCTTTGGCAGTTAATAGTATATTTTATCTGTCAATGTATCTCCAGACTAGCCATGCATACTTGTGGTTAGGGTAGTAACTGATCCAAAAGTGGATGTTGACAGATCCAGCTCATATCAGAAAGAGAGATGTGAGAGACATTAGCAGAGATAGCCTGCTGTAATGCACAGAGTAACAGGAATGAGGGGTAAATTATTTATAAGGTCAGCACCACCATTAATATGTGAGGCATCTTCTACAGCTGCTCTAATTAGGGCACAAAATCTTATAAAATTCTTTGTGACAATGGCAACATCCATTTGTGAAGTTCCTGCCCAAGAGATAAATCTACCTTCAATTTGTTTGAGTTTTTTCCTTGTGGTTTAATTGAATGCTATCCGTTCTTTATATGCCAACACTGTACTAATGGAAACAAAAATATTTTCCCCTTTTAATAATGACATGCTTGATGGAATTCAATATCTTAACCAAATTCTCCTCTGGGAACATTAAGCCTGTTGTTTTCAGATGCCTTTAAGTTAAATACCATCCAGCTATTAGTAAGAGATTGTTTGCTCTTAAAGCCATCGATTGGTAATGGGTTTGCTAAAAGTAACATTGGTCTTTGCTTTCCTAAAGGCTTTCTGTATTCATAAAAAAATAAAGTTACACAGTCTTTGGTTTATGGGCCTTTTTTTTTTTTTTTAACTTGGCAACATGCATTAATTTCCAGCAGCATGATCTCCACTGTCAGCAGCACTAGCTGTAACACACCCAGATTCTACCAAGGGGGTCACATCCCCACCAGTCTGCAGCTGACAGATTCATTTCCTACCTTCTCCTGAGACAGCAACAAGGACCGAGAATCCAGAGGTCCACTGTAATTACTATGTATATTTCAGATTAAATAAATGTGATAAAAGCCTCCATCTGGCTGTTGATCAAATGTGCAGAGGCAGGCTGATTTTCAGTGACATATTACAATATGTCTCTTGTAACAGTCCCTAATGCCAGCCTGTAAATTACTTACATTTGGGATTACTTGACTACGGCAGACAGAAATATTACTCACTGTTAAAGTGCTGCCTACTGGGAGCAGGGGGGACATGGTCTAATCTTAAAGCTGTTAAGCAAGGCATTAAGAAATAATGGGGCCATGTTTATTTTACTAAATGCTGATTGTGCTCACACTGTTTGAAGATGGCAGACCCAATTTAATAGCAGCCTGAGCTTGTTCCAGATGCTGGAAAGCTGCAGAAAGTCTAACACTGGGGAAATAAGTATCAGTACTCCTCTAGAGGAAAACTTTAAATACCAGAAAAATTCTGCAAAATATGTCAGTAGTTTCAAATTATATATTATCTTCAGAAAAGAAAATAAAAAATTCAGTAGTTCAGGGCCTTCCATTTAAGAGAAATCCCAACCAGAAACTTCAAAAATAAAATAACACAAATTTAATGGAAAAAATAAACAATGAAGCTGCTATTTCATGATTTACTTTACAGCTCTCCTTGCAATGATTGCTGCAACATGTAGGCAGTCAAAATTTAGCACATTACTGAAGGTCTTTTAAAAGCTTATGGTAAGCAAGAAAGGTTGGGAAAAAATGTCTGGAGGATATCTACAGAGCAACTAATTGTGGTTTGAAGGGCTTATCTTATGATTTACAGCTTCTTGAGCTTTATAGCTCACATATCAACAAGAAAAATAATTCTGAATTGAGAATAAAAGGCTTATTAAAAAAAAAAAAGAGCCAAATATCATCTCCTAGTCAAAGGATGGATATTTCTACCATCTACCCTATTACACTGTCATGGTTCTTATTGCACATTCATTCTGCCCAGAAAGTGTAGCAGAACACTCTATATAAATCAAGGAGAGTATTGGCCTTGTAAATTCTTGCTCTAAAGCTGAGCAAAACACCCCTACTTTTGTACAGCTCTTAAAAGAACAGCACCCTTGTACTGCAGTGGTTAAAATTTGTTTCCATCTAGACATACATCCAGAAAAAATTTCTGGGAGTCATTATGAGCCTAAGAAAAATCTAGAAATATTCTTCTCATCTCCTATATGATCATTCCAACAACTTTTCCTTTCTTTCCCTACTCAGTTCTTATTCTAACTGCATGAGATTTGCTATATAAACCCTTCACCTTAAATTGTCTCATTAGCCTGCATCACTTAGCATCCACTCTTACTTAACTGAAGTGGTTCATTTAATGACATTTCCTTTTAAAAGACCTCTAAAAAGTTAGTCCTCCCTTCAGGAAGTCAAAAAGACAAATTGTGAAAGTAGGAAATAATGTGCTAAACAAATCTGGAATTAACACAACTTTTCCAAATGCCACTGTTGAGAAACTTTTGTTCTTTCCTTCCCTTGCTTCCTAATAAGTCCATTGCCTTTACATTATAGCCATGTAAGGGACATGATATTTTTCTCTGAAGTATTCTGAATGCTGAAACTGATTAAAAATAAAAATGCCCTTCCAAAACATCATGACGCCCTCTTTGATGCAGAAGCTTTAGTTAGTCAGTGAAATTTTGGATAAGACTATCTAACCAACATCTCTAATGATACCATTCCTGACATGCAAATAGGAGACACTACATTCAGCTGAAAAACAGAAATAGTTTCTAGGAACTGTGAAGCCAAGTGTGGCTATTTCAAGGGTGTTACAGCCCTTAGTTCAGTAAAACATGTAAGCATGTTTTGAGACTTACAACATGTTTTAGTGTTCTTGTTGATTTGGAACTGGGCTGTTAGACCCCAGCTCCAATTTACAAGACACTGGCTAAAGGAGACACAGGAAAGTAAAGAAACAGCTGGGAATCCTTGAGCTGTGAGAAGCGGTGCTTTTAGCCTTCCTTGCCTTCTGGAAATCTTTAGCAGGCTGCTCCTCCTCCCATGGAGTTGAGATTCATGAATTCAGAGCTCATTGTGACACGTCTGGGTCCAGCGCCAGCGGCAGCAGCGAGCCCGCGGCGCTGAGCAGAGCAAAATCACAGAGTCCCCCTTGCTGGGAGCAGCCTCTCATCAAAGCCCTGCTCCTGCCACCTGGGCCAAGGAGGCAGCACGGGGCCTGTTCCTTCAACATCCATTTCAATACTTAAGGTGGAAAGGGGTTTTTTGCACCTCACGGCCGAGCAAAATCATGAAACCTTGCTCTTGCTGTGCTTGGTCTGCTCACAGCATCACCTAAGGCCAAAAGGGTGGGGAGGTGCTCCTCCAGGACATCACGCTGGTGGCACCCCTTGAGAGCAAGGTTTTTCAGGGAATAAGCATGGAAAATCAGATTGAAACCCTTGCCATTCAACAAATGCCTTGAAGTGCGCTTTGACAAAGTGTTCTCTTTATCTGAGCCTCAGTTCCTCTGAAACAAAGTGAGGCTCAGGAACAATGTATTACCTTGACTCACACAAGGAATTATAAAAGAATGATTTTAGATATCACAGTAGTACTGGTAAAGCAGGCACATCACCTGCCTTTACACACAATATTCTATATAATGGTGTTTCAAAACATTTGAAAGGAACTTCTGTGAGTTTAATTTTTACTAAGCTTTTTGTTTGAGATATATACATCTTTTCTTTCTTGTATAAAAGGAAACTGAGTATCTACTATTATGATTTTGCATAATGAAGAAATTAAAAGTTAAATGTTTTTGTTTCAGAAAGGTGAGACTGAACAAGACAGCCTCATGCAGTTATGCCACTGGATGTAGTTCACACCAGACAACTGATAAAGATAAAAATAAACAAAAATATGGGAATAAGCCAGAAGTAGGATGACTCTACTTCAAGATTATGGAAACAAACAGAGAAGTATTAGGGATGCTGTTAAACATTGTTAAACAGGTCAACATGAACCCTTGGGTTCATAAACCACCTTGAACTTAATGGGAAAGGATGTTCCATTTTAATAATAGAATCATTGAAGACGTATGTCAGCTGATACAAGAAGGTACCATAGAATTAATATTTAGAACAATGAACAGTTATACTCTCCTGGCTTCAGTTTTCTTTTTCATCCCAGTAATGTCTACTTTCCCACAAGTGCTAATAATTTATGCATTACAATTAAACTTAGAAAATTATGATAAAACGTCTTTCTATTTAGTTACACAAAGTTACCTAAAATCTCAGGGGAGCAATCAAATATTAAATGCTTTATCTGTATGCTAATCAAATGCAGCAACACAGTTTGGAACTTCAAAATTACATGAAGCAATCAAACCTGCATCTAGTGGTCAAGGTTTGGACAACTGGAACAATAAGGTATCCTTGCCATTTTTGTCACCACTGAGCAATAAAAGCAACCACAGCAGTCAAAAAACAAGAGCCATAAAATATTAATGATTCAGAATAATGTGTGTACAGGTAGAGTGACTTCTCTTAATAAGTGACCATTCTGGCATTAACAAGTTTAGTATTTTTAGAGACCATTGTGTCTTTCATTGCTGCCACATGGTTAAGTCTTCATGGAATATCTTCATAAACCACTATTGTTCCAAAACCTACCATGACTGTACAAGTATAAGCCATAATACAGTATATTTCACACAATGAATGAGGAGTAGCTGGGAGAATTACATGCTGAAGGAGAAAACACTTTTGCTGTCTTCTACTACAGAGAAAGGAGAAGAGATTGTGGATCCAGGCTTTCCTTAGAGGTGGGCAAAGAAGAGAGGCAATGGACACAAGTTGGGACATAAAAAGCTCAAACTAGCTGTCAAGAAATCTTATTCACCACAAGGGTGGTCAAACTCTGGAACAAGTTACCCAGAAATTCTGTGGGTTTTCCATGCATGGACATACAAAAAAATACACCTGAGAGAGGCCCTGAGCAAACTGATGGATCACAACCCTGCTCTGAGTTGTGACCAGCTCTTGGACCAGCTGACCTCCAGAGGTCTGTTAAAACTTGTATCATTGTCTGTTCTAAGAACTGGGCCATAAGACACCAAAATGAAAAATACATGAAAAAAAAAAAAATTGAAGTTTTCTGCATCTTAACATGAACAGTTAATAATAAACCAGCATACAGGAAGATGCCAAGATCCTGGTACTGCTTTAGGTCATGCTGTTCTTTCTGTGTTGTCTTACATTGCTGCCATCACTGTCATATCCATACTGCAAAAATTCAAAAGGCTCCAGAATTACTTTTTTCCTATATTCTAGTGATGGACACACATGAATCAGGGAGCAGGAGTTCCCATAAAACCTTAGAAATTATACCACAGAAAGGGGGTGCATGTTAGTAGAGGAAAACTCTATGTTATATAAAGGGCCTTGTCTTCCTGTCACATTATTTTTCTCAAAATAATCTGATTTTAATCTCACAAACAGGGTCTCAGAATTCTAGGGGAAAAAACCTCAAAGCAAACAAACTGTAAATTCTGCACCAGATTATTTCAGAGAATGTTTTACACAGCATTATACATAATGAAAATGTCAGAGATCAGCAAATTGTTCCAATGGACTTTCCATCAAATTAAGTTTACAATTACTGAGAGGTTAGATTTGCAAAGAAATGAGCTGACATTTCAGCATTCTGAGGCAATTGCAGTATTTTCAGTCAGAATTTCAGTTTTATGGCCAGCTTGACAAAACTAGTGTAATTCTGTTTTCCTCAGGTATAGTTAGGTTTATTTATAGTGAGGTCAACTCATTTGAAATATCTTGTATTACTTTACTCAGTAGAGAAATTGTGTCATGCAAGTAAAACTCTGGATGGTGGTGTCTCTCTGTAATAGTAGGGAGTGAGAACCAGCAACCACAGAAATTGCTTCTCTGCCTGTCAGAGTTGATATTCAATGCACAAAACATTTTGTAGATAAAAATATACTGAATCTTATCTCCATGTAATAACAGTGAGCACGCATTTTTCAAAGTACACTGCAGACTCCAAACTCAGCAGGGGCTCCAATGGAACTATCACATGGAGGCCCTCATCTAACTATCTGACAACTAAATACACGGTCCAAATCTTCCCTCCAAAACTGAGGAGATAAAAATCCTGCTGCAAAAATTCTGGCTTGAAATTTCTCTCTCCCCTGAGTTTCCTGTGGGAACACATTCTGGAGAGCATCAGCCATCTCTCTTTTCCTTCCACTTGCCCATATCCCTTCCTCTCCGGTGACATAACTTGTCTTCAAGGAGAGGAAAATTTCACAGAACATCTGTTAATGATATTGTGTCCCAGCTCTATCTAGGACTGTGCTTACACACAGTTTTTGTGTCTCCTGTCTTCCACAGCTCTCTCTCACCATCCTTTTCCTCTGCTACTTTTCCATGAAAGATGCTTATATGGCTTCAGCAATGCTGCCATTTAAAATGACTTTACCAGTGTCACAAGCATTTCCACCAATTCTGTTATTGCCTCATTATTTTGTTTCTGTTACTTTCTACTGTTGCTTTGGAATTGAAGAACTTTTCCTGGTCCCACAAAAGTAGGCTCCATGAGACCCCTGGCAATTTTTTTTCTGTTCATTGTGAATGTGTACTCAAGGGGAGAACCAAATAGACATTTAAGTATCATTAGTACATCTTCAGGCAAATTTGAGCAGCAAAGTCATGAAGAGTGTTCACAGAAGAGTGGCTTAAGCCATTTAAAGGACAGCAAGACGAACACATCCCTAAAAATACATCCTTGGATAACTGATATGCTGTACTGCACATGCCTAGAGGCAGCATGCCTTTTTTTACACCTGTGGACCTCCCTGCCCCAAAAAGTTGTTTTAAATTCACAAAGTAGGTATCTCTATCCCTAAGCTGCCTGAGGGCACAAGCAATTTGTTTTACCTCAAGAGTGTTAAATACACACTTGAAAACACTGAATTCAACCCAAAATGTCCTGACCACAGTTATTTCATTCAAGATGCAACATGAAGGGGAACAGAATCATTATGTTTCACTAGGGATGTAGACGTTAACAAAAATATTGAAATAAATACAATTCCTCCATGCACAAAAGAGGGTGAAATCTCCTGAAATACTAAGGGAACCACCACAACAAAATTACATGTCACTTACACTGACATTACATGACCACCTTTGCACTAAGAGACAAAAAAGAAGTCCCCAGAAACGGACAGTGATGTTTTGGGAGAAGTAGGGCTTTGTGACTTTAATTTAAAAAAAAACAAACCCCATCCCTTTTGAGTGGAACTTTCTTGGAGCTTTGGACAAACACAGGAGTCATTGTTGGCGCCTGGAGAGGCTGGTTAGAACAGAGGCAACCAGAGTCAGAGGAATAAAGTAGGTATTTCTTAAAAAGTACTTTAAAGGATACACCTTGCGCAGTACAAGAGCCTGGCCAGGCCTCCACCCAAGGTGGATGATGGGTATTGAGTTTTCACACTTTTATAAGTTGTGGTCCATTTGCATATTGGAGTTAATTTTCCAGTTACAGCTTCAGGTTATGAAGTCCCATCCTCCCAGCCTGTTCTCCTCAATTCTCTGCTGTTTACACTTTTTGGGCCTTTTTGACACCTGCAATGGTGTCTTTGGTTCTTGGGCTGGAAAAGGATTGTTTTGTCTGACTTAACTGTGAAGAGAACTTGCTAACACTTTATATGTAGTTCAGAGTCACACACTAATGCAGTACAGAATCTGAAAAATATGAAAGCTAAAACTTAAGGCATCACTGTACCCAAAGACCTCTTTGAAATTCCTCATTCAGCACTGACCTCCCTTCTCTAGCTGGCTGCCTAGCATCAGGCACTGAATGTCTCCTTGGCTTTGTCCTTGTTTGACTGGTTGAACCAGAAGCAAATTCCTCTTGGGAATATGACTCAGAAGATGGATGCAGCGACACATCCCCTATCTCATCTCCCTTTGGTGCATGAGCAAGTGCACACTGACCAGCAGTGGTGTGATTTAGTTCTGCTCATGATCAAAATGTTCCAGAACTCCTAACAAGGAATAAACTACAGCCAGCAGAGTGGTTCCTTAACAACAGCTCACATGTGAATGAAGTGGAACATGGAACTCTGTATTTGAAGATATCCCATGTGAAGCACATGGCATCATCAATAGGCTCCTCTCCTTTCTGTAAAGATAAGTGTGATTCCTCACTGTGCATTCAGGAGAATACATTCAGGTAAAATCCCCCCTCTCTCTCCATCCTACATCTCTTCAGGGATGTGCATTTCTGTCACAGCTGTTGATTTAAAACATGTTGTTTGAAGCATATGTACATTTAGTTGATAGGGTCTATCACTCATTTCGCCACTATTTAGTTTAAACAATTCCCTTTTAGCATCTTATGACAGGAATTTACAGTTAATTGACTAATTTTCTATACTATTAACATCTTAACACTTTTATGAGAACACAGAAGAAAGAATATATGTGAAACCTTGGAAGGTTTTCTTCTAAGCACTGCTTTTTCACAGAGTTTATCTTCCAGTTATTAATAGGCAATCTAGAAGCCAAGACGCACAGTTAAATGTAAATCACATTGTCTAGTGTTGCTTAAATTTGTTCTTTGAGACATCTGCTTTTCAAGCTGTATTTACCTGTCTACTGAGAGTCAGACAAATTACAGCAAGATTTTTTTGCCTGAAGAGATGTCTGTCATTTCACAGAACAGATGCAACGAGAAGAAGTTGACTTCCCTTTTTCTGAAATATGCTGGAGAAAAAAAAAGCCCAAAAACCCTTGCCCAAACAAAACAAATAGTTTGTTTTTCCTTTACATCCAAAAAGAACTATACCAGCCAACCCTTTAAACAAATACTATCATGACTGAGTCCCTCATCAGAGGCTTAGGACTGAACAGTTTAACATTGTTTTTGCTTCATGCTTGCTTTACTTTCAGTATCTAAGGATGCAGTCTTGTCCCATCTGACTCAATATACATTTCAACCTTTTAAATATTTAAAACATCTTAAAACTACCACTAAGAGCTGTTGGCTGACAGAGATGGTTTTCCAAATCCAGACTACTTCTGGGACCTTCTTAGTGTGAAGTGCTCAGAGATGTGTTTCTTTGTATGGAGAATACAAACCCCAGTCTGCAAAGCACTGAGCAGGTATTTTTCTCATGCACATAGCCTGGTATGTCTATAAACACAGTGTCACTGAGAAGGCTTCTTGAACCAGATTTGCAATCTTTAATGGAAGTCTGTCTTGTTAGAGAACAAACTCTTGAATTGCCTCCAGCCTGGTGGCAAAGAACCACCTTTTGCTGGTAAACCCCCAGATCTAAGCAGTAAAACTTCAGGAAAGATCCTATTGATAATTTCAAATCACATCTATTTTGGTATAACTCCTTCTTGTGAGTGATTTTTAAATTTTCTTTTAGAGACAAGCTTTGTAATCATCTGTTGCAAAAATCCTTGTTGAAAATGCTGACACATAAAAGAAAATTTAAAAGAAATAATAATTGTTTTAGTCCATAGACTAACACAGAGAAACAAATACTGAGGGAAGTGACAGATAAAATCTCTCCTCTAAATTATCACTTCCCAGAATCTGACTTCAAAATATGCCATCTCTTCATGTGCCAGCAGGCTGGATAGGGTTGCTGGAGGACTAAAAGAACTCCAGAGTATGGTCTTTTAAAGGAGCAACAGTGTGTAGGGGATCCATGACACTACAAAAGTACACGTTCTGTGGGTTGCTTAAAGAGAAAAAAATGTTGTGAAACTCTCCAATACAACACTTTGAAATGTCTCTTATGTGCCTTCTGAGGAAACACAAAAAATGGTGGCTGGGATTGCTTTTTTGTAACTGACAACAGCATTTGATATTAGATCTGGCTTTTTGAGGCAGGACCTGTGTGAAACAAGCAGCTGTGCATCAAAACCAAAATATTCTTCCAAGCAGCTACAAGAAAGGACCAAGACATAAAAGGACTGATAATTATAACAGCACAAACATAATGAGCTCGGAGTGTAATTGATGGTGAGTTGAACTGCTCTTTCAAAGAAAAAAAAAAAAACCCAAAAAAAAAAAACCCAAAAAACCCATCAAACCATTTCCAGCATGTTTGGGGAGAGTTATTCTACTGCTAACATTTTAATAGTGCTTTTACACCTATATTGCACAGGAACCTTTTATTCCAAGAACACCCTGAAAACTGGATGACTCATTTAAATATGTTACACCTTGTGAAACTTTTTAAACAAACTTGAAAATCAATTATAATAAAAGAAATGTTACACTGGTTGTGGAAACTTTGGAAAAAGTAAAGTAATGTTTTCTTCCCAGTATTTTGTGCTTGTTAATATTTTTTATACAAGAACATAAACAAAATATTTTAAGATATTTTAAAGAAACAGAAGAGAGTGGAAAGGCTATGAAAGGGGGAAAAGAATCTGCCCTAAGAATGCAAAACTCTTTCTGCCTATTTTTCTTCACTTCAGTTCATAAACATTGTTGAGTCACAGTGATGTAACCATGACTTTTGGTGCTTCCTACATGACAGAACATGCTAAAATTCAGCAGAAGGACACTGTACCTTTGTGGGTGACACCAGCCAGGACCAAGAAAAAGTACTGGGTACATTTGTTCTCTCTGTTTGCCAGAGGTAGGGAAAGGAAAGGCAGATTTTCAGAAGTTCCTTAAAATAATGAATTAAAATCAGTATGCCCTTCTTTTAGTTCTTCCTGTTGGTATTAGCAGCAGGAGTACCAGTTTTATTTAACATATGCAGCTCTCTTTACCATTTGGAAAATTAGAATTAGTGTTATAAACTTGCCTTGTGCTTGTTTCTTCCAAATGCTGCCCCTTTGCCCACCATTTAAAATAAACTTTAAGCAGCTCTTTAAATAGTGATAGGAAATAAAATATACATCTTTCCCTGGTTTTCACTACTGCCCCTCTCTACCCCTAATGCATTTAAAGACAGAAGAATACCAACAAAGAAATAAAATACAAGGAAGAACAGAGGCTCTGCTTTGGATTTGCTGTGGGTGCCCAAGGATTTAGTTTTATCAGGGAGAGGGTGCTGAAACATGGAATGACATCCTCTCTGAGAAGGGTGAGGACAAGAATAGCTCCAATGGTCAGCCCCTACTAGGCTTGCAAGAAACTTCCACCAGCAAAAACAGATTTCAAGGCAGAATACCAGTCAGTGCTCTAGTCACTGTTGCATGATTAGCCAAAAACAGGTGGGCAAACAATACATATTTTAGCATGCTTTCCCTTTTTTTTCTTCTCTTTTTTCCCAATTAGCTGGTTGCTTTGCTGTTGCTAAATTCCTTTTGTTTTCAAAGAATTTCATTTTCTGTCCACTGAAGCAAAACTGAAGAAAAGAAGTGAGAAAATGATGGGGCAACTAGGCAGGTAAAATCCTTGTAAATCCTACTCCAAACTGCTTAATATTCTGAATCCCTACTTCAGGGAGATAAAAAACCTTGTTGGCATAGTCTGAGTTGCACTGATGTCTGAGTAGGAAGAGTTTACTGTAGATTTGGAAGCTTTGCTTCTGAAAAAAAGGAAAGAAAAAGCAAGAAATTAAGATTCTTCTGTTATGCTGGGGTTTTCTGAAACACAAGCCCCAGTGATAAAGAGAAATATAAACAAACAGAAATTAGAAGCATTAGAAGTGGTCACAAACTGCTGAAGGTCTCCATTTAATTAGCATTCAAACTGATAGCGAACCATCTAGCTCATTTTGATTCATTATGAAACACTACTGGAGAAACAGAAAAATAACATAATTCCTAATGATTAAGACTGCCATTATGTTTATTTGTATAGGCATCAGACTCTTTTCAAGTTGCTGGGACCAAGCCAGGATTCCAATTTTTGCCTGAAGCAGGCAAGAGACTGCTGAAATGAAATGTTAACATCCCTATTGCAAACAAAAGTGTGCCTTTGAGAGTGTGTGCTCAGTTCAATTGCCTGAATACACACAGGAGCAGGGCCTTCTCTGCATCACCCAGTGGAGAAGAAGTGCAGATAAATGTCTGCTATATATCCTTTAACATACCTCAAGCACCGTGTGTATTAGTACACTGCATTGAGATGAGATTTCACTTTTGTTTATTTCTTAGCACCAGAAGATACAATTGGGACACATTTAATGGATGGGCCCAGAATCAACTCAATACCTTCACCCACCCACCCTAACTCCCCCAAATTATCCAATCTTGAATATTCCCTTCATATATTCAGTGTAGCATGCACCATTTTACACATGGAATATTTTATACATGAATTTACTAGGTTAGACTCAGGGCTTGAGCCCTCTAAACCACTGTTCTTTAACAGCCTTCAGTGATGTGTAGAAGCTAAGAGTCTCTTCAGGGTATGTAAAACCAAATAACTTGGATGAAAATGTCTCCACAGATCATGAACTTCTACCCATTGATACCTCTCAAGCCGTTTCCTGTCATTTTTCTCTCACATAAATGGGTGAGCATTGACAACAAACAAGAGTAAAATCCATACACTTTTACATTGTCAGGGCTAAAAGTCAGCATTTCTGAATCATGACTGACTGTGCCTTCTCCTGTCTCTGTACCAGAGGGAGAGGTGTGACTGACTAGGATGTGTATCCTCCTGGCAGCTGGAGTTCCACACCAGACATTTCAGGAAATTCAGGGTCAGAAATGACATTCTGCTAAGAGGAAAGAACCACAGCAATATCACAGATGGTCTCCAGCAGAGGTATCTGCAGAGCAGCACGGCTCTCCTTTCTCTGTCCAAAGAACCCAAGCACATCTTCACATGTGCTCCATGACGTTCCTGAACACAAAAAGCAGCTGGAATTTTATGTGTATCACCAGAGAAAAAAAGACCAAAAAAAAAAAGATCTCTAATGACACAGCATATTTTTCCAAAGAAAAACCAAAACCAAAATCAAAACCCAAAGAAAACTCACAGTATAGTTTCCTTTAACCCACTATATAAAATTCTTATTTTTAAGGCTCCATTAATGTATTTTGTAACTTCTGAATATTGAAAAATGCAGGGGTTTTTGGCAGGAAAAACAAAGCATATGTATAAATTATTCACAAGGTAATTCATGATCATATAAATCTTCCTCCACTGAGATCATATAAATCTTCCTTCATTGGTACTAGACTTAAATTTAGATTGGTCTAACAGTCACCAACTTAATCTGATTCTGTAACAACTCTGCCCAATTTTTTACCTGTGTTTGCTGTGTTAAATGAACAGTGACTTACACAGCAGCATGTTTACATGGTTTGTACATCAGGAGGATTTTAGCAGTAAATTATACTGCTAGAAGATTTAGGTTTAACTATGTTGGATTAAGGTAGAGGGTTGTAGCAGTTGTGATTTAATCAGCTTGCAATATTCCCTATTTTTATCTGTGGTTATAAAATCTGATTCTGTATTACCCCTCTCTCTGCTTTTTGTTCCTTATTCCTACCATTATTGTAACAGATGCTCTTTGGGTTTCCCCTATCACTTCTGTTAATTGTGGAGCCATTACTGCTATTACAACCTTGAGCCACCCAGACAGTATTTCTTTGAACACACCACCAGTGCAATTGCCAAATAGTTTGATAATCATTTTACCACTCAACTCACACAGTAGCTGGCCATAGAAAGAAATTATTTCTTCCTTTATAGCAATAAGACTCACATTTGATGAGCATTCTCATCAGATGGTATCGTATTTTTCCCCTGATAAAGTGAATTATATTGTAAGATGAGTAAATGCCTTTTTCATCTGTAATTTTTATTTGCATTATTTGGAAGGAGGAAAATTCATAACTTGGTTTTTATGATTTTACAATGTCTTTGAAGCTGAGTGACTTGGCAATAAAGAGTCCAAATTAGTAATTCATTTTGTTAAGATGTGTTACATCACTATTATTTATGGCAATAATGGGGGGATTAAGCTGCACTCTCAAGCATCTCTGTCTCCCTCAAAACCATTAGACTTTTATTTAGCTTACAAATACAATCTTAAATTTAGGGGGGAAACTTGCAAATTCTGTAACAGCAAAAGAAAACATACTTTATTCAAAAACATCCTTTAAGAAAGCAGAAAAGACTTTTATGACTACGTGCATAATCACTTGCCTGTGTACTTTCATGTTTTCAGGGTTGAGGCCTAATTAAAATACACCATGGTACCTTTGAGAAATTATTCGCTGTGACAAAAAGTTCTAGTATTTGTTATTTTTCAATCCTAGCCTTGTCCTAGTCTTTAAATTTTACACAAGCAAATAAATGTAACTTTGTAAAAATAATCTTTCAATATAATGCAGACTACTTAAACAACCTAGCTTTACTGGTTTATAACAAGACAGTCTGCAATTTAGACTGAAACTTTTCTTCTTTTTACCACAAAATTAGGAGAGAAATAATTTTAGTTTAGACCTCTAAACAATGTTCTGAGAGCACATTTTCCAGGTAGTGCTAGAGACAGAGTGGGCAGGATGACAAAAATGTTCTCGTGTTGCATTAAGATGTTTTTCTAGCATCTCTTTCTCACTTTCTTTGTCTCTCCCTGCTAAACCTCAATTTGCCAAAAAAATGGTGGAAGCCTTTTAAAAAAATATCTTAAGCCAACAGAAATTTCTAAATGACAAGTTCATGAGAAAAAGGGGGTACACAGTGGTGTTTAAAGATTCTGATGATTTGTGTAATGATCACTGCCTTGGTCTGATTTTTTTAGGACCTGCACCAATTTTTTTTTACCTATGTTTGCTATGGTACCTGAACTCTGCTATGGATAGCAGCACATTTACGTTGCCTGTACACCAATTTATGCTGTCACAAAATTTATTTTAAGTAGACTGGATGAATGAAGAGGTATATTAGGGTTGTGATTTAGTCATCTTGCACTTTCAAGTATTTTTATCCGTGGTTATAAAATTAGTACATTTAAATATATGTTTAAAAACATTGCAACAAAAATAGCCTTATGGTCTAGTTATTTTAGTCAACTTTTGGAAAGACATGCTTTGAATTAACAATTTTATTGTTTCGAGTTGTAATTAAAACTATGATTTCGGCTTGTTATGTTTTTTTTGTCAATTAAATGATGACAAATAGGACATTTTAATTTTTTTTTCCTGTGCAGACAAATCTGAGAAAATAGGAATATCTGTACTGGATGGGAAAACACCACCATCTAGTCCAATTCATTTTACAACCAAATGAAAAAATTGAATACTTAAAGTTTCCCTTGCTCACTTCACCCATTTTTAGACTCCAGAGTCTAGAAACTTTCTGCATTGGTGACTGTATTCACATCATTCACTTTTTTCATGTCATTTCTAATTTAATTTAACTGCTGCCACCTCTCTCTCCAGCTCTTCTCCAAGGTGAAGAGTGCTAGAGTGTTTAATCTCTCTTAGCACAGACACCATTTTCAAAGATCAGCTATCCTTCTCACTTCCCCCCCCCCCCCCCCATTTCAATCACTATTTTTTTGCTGCTGGATGAGCAGAACTCCACGCTGCATTTCCAAAGTAGAGGTGCAGTATTTCCAAAGCACATCCTAAGGAGCCCTCCTTAAGGCCCACCCCACATTTATGAAGTGACAAAGCAACGATTTCTGTTTGGGTTTCTGCCCCTCTCCTTGCTTGAAATCATTCTTTCTCTCCAGCAAAAGGCAAGAATGCTCAGGGTCAGGTGACAGTGACAATGACACTGTAGAGCCCTATCACTTGTTTCCTGGTAGTGAAATAATTAATACCAATCAGGTACCAAATGAAAGATTTTTGTGCTCTTCACAGTCCTGAAATATCTCAAGCCATTTTAGAAGTGGCTTGTGAAAATAGCCCTACTGGACAGGAGGGATAAGGGGGCATTACCCACTTTATTATGTGAAGGAAAAATATGCATATTCTCTCACAGATTTTTATACATACTTTGACACTGAAAATTATGAACATTTCTAAATTTAATCATAAATTTTACATGAACTGCAAGATGACCATGCCTTTTTGATAAATACTCTCACTACATTAAAAAAAAAATAATTGTGGAAGAGAAAATGGGAATGTCCAGCATATGAGCAAATAATTTTGATTTGTTTTAAATTTCTGTCTTAAAAATATAGTTGTACTACTGCTTTCTAGCAGCAGCCATATTTAGCATTACCTACTATGGTACTGCAGATATTCAGATATATATTTTGAAAATGAGTAAAAATTTGAAGTCAAATTACTTTTTCTTTCTTTGAAGCATGTTCTGTGGACACTTCAGACAGAAATTGGGTCTTATCTTAATATTCACACCTTATCAAAGTTGTGAAGTGCTACATAAAATGAGCAAATAGAGTAAATGCTTGATAACTACATAACAATATAAATGCTTTATGCTTATCATGAAAATTATTTATCTATAATAACACAGACTGGGTGCCAAGAAAAAAGAACAAACCAAAACCCCTCAATTTTGTTCTACTTGTCTCAGTATGCAATGAGTAAATGGAAAAAAAAACCCCAACAAATTAATGGAATATTTGGGCGTGATTATACCACAGTGCCTTCTAGACAACCTTCCAGATAAACTTTCTGAAGTAAAGTTCAAAGAATGGGGTTTATCCCTAATGTCATCAGGGTCCTAAAGTCCCACAGACACACATGCATTTGAATTAAAAAACAGATGTAGCTTCCCTGATTTCCACAGGATTGCTGATACAGCACATAGTGGGTGGGTTTGCAGGATCAGGGCAGCATCTGCAGCCTGAATACTGCCCCTTGTCCAGAAGAAAAGAAATCAGGTCATGGGAAGGCACCTAGAAAAGTGTTAATGTTCAGAATATTTTGCATTTTTATGAAGTCACAAACGAATTCAAGTAATATGTAATCCTAATGTATGTTAAATGTCATGTGAAGCTGATAAAAAGTTCTTAAATTTTATTACAGGCTTGACAAAATGTGAACTTCAGGCTGAGTTAACACTGTGCTGGACTGCAGGTCCCATTCTTTGCCATGCTCTTGCCCTGCTATGTATGTAAGGGGTGCTGCCAATGCAGCACAGCTCTGCTGCTGATACATCATTTTCCTTTTGATTGCTGAAAGAAAAGCTGTGGAATGCAGTCAGGATTAGCTCACATTCTGACAACAGTGAGTGGGCATCACGTGTTTTTCTGGGACTTACCACTTTACAGTCTTAAAACCCCACTTTTTCAGTCCAGTATCCTTTCATTTTTAGGTTTTTTTCTGTATTTTTCTTTCACTACAATACAGGCAATGCAAAAATAATATTTAATGCTAATGAAATATCAGCAGATAAAACTGAGATCTTAAGATATGTTGATGGAAAGAATAAATTTATTGTCATGGACCAACCAATTACAAAAAAAAAAATAAAGAATAGGTGCTTTTTTTGGCAGAAAAAGTGGTCATTCCATTTGGAAAATTCCATTTACTACATTTGCTAATAAATAACTAATCCACAGTAATTTTTGACCTAGATCTGATGTCTGAAGTTAAGCTTTAGTTGATGTTCAGGGCTAATGAAGCCGATTCTTGGAACTCTCAACTGACCAAGACTCTGAGATTATTTGACTGCCATTTTCCTTTTTCCCTTTTTCAGCAGCCATCCTTTTAACATACATTTAATATTGCAATATGGCTAAAATAACTGCCCTTTTCCAACACTGGTCTTTTGAACACAGTACAAAAGACCCTCTTCTAACCCTTATAAAGTGAATTAAAATAGCTTTTTCAAGCATTAAAAAGCCACTTATTGAAGAGATCCAGCAACAGATGGGGAAACATATGACTGTAACTCTTCTGAACGTTTGTGTGCCTTTTAAAAAATTACATTATTCCATAACTTGAACCCTTTGATTATAATGTATTTGGAAGGGAAGATGACCTAAATTTTCACGTGTGATATTAAATGTAAAGCTTAGATCTTTCCAGGAACCTCTCTCAACTGGAGGTTTGTGAGTTCCAGTGCAACCTTAGGCATCTGCTGTGGCTGCCATGATATAAATGCTAGGGATGAATAGAATACAATGGAACAAAATAGCACAGAAGAGAAAAGCCATGGTGAAAGGGACCCGCAGTGATCATCCAGCTCAACTGCCTGATTGCTTCAGACCTGACACTCAAAACTCTTGTTTGATGGCATTGTCCAAAGGGTCCTAAACACTGATAGGGATGGGGCATCTACCACCTCTCTCCAGGAAGGCTCTTTCAGTGCTTGACCACTCTCTTGGTAAAGAAACATTTCCTAATGCCCACTCAGAATCTCTCCTGGTGGCAGCTCTGAACCACTCCTGGCACTGAATGCCAAGGAAGAGATAAGCACTTTCCTCTCCACTTTCCCTCCTCAGGATCAGCCTCTTTTTCTCCAGACTAGACAAGCCCAGAGTTCAATTAAATGGATTAATGCCAATTCTGACTCTGAAAGAAGAAGGAAATTGAAATATGGCATATCCACAATATTACCCTGAGTACATTCCTTTTTAAAATTAGTTAATCAATAGTAAAGGTGAGATAAAGAAAAAGGGAATAATAAAAAGAAAAAGTGTGAGTGAGAATTATGAGGTTGAAATGGGCAACAATAGGGAATTTGATGTTACAACGCACAGAAGAAGCCACTAATTTTCTTTTCTCCAGCTTTGTTTTTCCTATTGCCTTCCTCAACCATTTTGGCCAATGACAGACTCATTGAATTTTAGACACTTGTGACTTTAAATACTCATTAAGAGTTTACCCTGGATTCTTCACTAAAGTTTGTGAAAGCATAAAGAATTAGCAGCAGCATTCTGTAGCCAACAAAACACAGAGAAAGGTTTAAGACATGTCCAATCCTACAAAACCTAAATCAGAGGACCTCAAAAAGAATGAAGACTGTTTTATACGATCTCTGTTTAAATACTAGGTGTTGAGTATGTTTCATTTCATTTACATTGAAAGATAAAAGTGTAATATAGGATTGTCTTTGAACACTGAACTAAACTCAAATACTGACACATGTACCAACCAACTATAGAGTAAAAGAACTCCTTACAAAATGGTTTAATATGGTAGGATTTTAAAAGCTGTTTTGTCTAGAAAACAGGACAGTTACTAATAGGTTTAGAACCCCATAAAAAGAGGCAACACATTGTCAACAACAAAAAACAAATTTAAAAAATCCCTCTGAATGTATTTGAGCAGCAGTAACTTCCGAAGCCCTGGAATCTGCTCCTTATGTTCTGTCTTCAGAATGTAGCTTAACAGTTCATCACTTTCTTAATAAAAAACACACATTTGAAAACGTGTTTTAGACTGACCCATGTGTTGTTCATATTATGAGTGTTGTTTTTCTGTTATTATATACAAGTGCATGCAGGCATTGCCTATATAAAAACTGAAACCAAAAAAAAGACCAGAAGAAAAAGTCTCCTGCCCTTGAACTTTCCTGATGTTCTTAATTTCTCCATAACACTGCAAATATAAAAGGAGCAAGATGTTTCAGACTGCATACAAGCCATCGATTTTATTATAGGGTTGAAGGCAAGCCCACACTACTGTGAATTTCTGTTGCGTATGAATTATTCCTCTGAATGTTTATTTGATTGAGCAGAATTATGCAGAAATCCTATAGTCCACTCACATTTCTTAATAAATATAAAGAAGCACATTCTGCATGGGAAAACAAGAAATCTGAGTGTCATAGTGGTAATTTGAAGTAAATTTTTCAGAGAAATTATTTGGTAAAAATTAGTGAATAGTACTCAAAAGCCCCAGAAAGTAAAGAGGTAAAAACTTTCATCATAAAAAACCAATTAACACACTTTTCCACAGTCATGCTATAATACAGGGACTTACACTAAAAACAACAAAAAATCCCATAGGGACTGGGAATACATAAAACCACTCACAGATTACTTGGCACAAGGTCCTGTGGTGGAAGAGAGCCAACCTGAATGCAATACAAGTCAAATTTCTTCTTAGTGTTACTAACTCCAGAAATATTGGGAACAGATGCTTCTGAGATCAACTGGAGAGGGTAGGGCTCTGGAATTAGGCAACCCTTAAAAACCTAAATGACCCAGGGCTGCTATTGTTTTCAAAACCACACAGTTTACCCCAAAACCTCACAACAACAGTCTGACATATGGATGTCCCCACACACAATAGAAACTCGGCATTCACACTAACAAAGCTGCATTGTAGGTGATAAATGAGTTCAGGATTGGTGGCAGTAATGTGCCAAAGAATCTCAGTGTGCCCAAAATTTGAAATTTGGCCCAGTAACAGAGTGGATTCTTGCACTGGATGCAGTAATTGATTGAAACTCAAAGCTAACTATCAGAAATGTTCCTCTGTACAGAAAACTGCACAAAAAAAAAAAAAAAAAAAGCTTTACATATTCATTTTCTGTGATATTCTCATTGTATAACAAATTAATATAGTTTTAAAAGCCAGCTTCTGTCAAGTATGTCCAGTGACCTGGTCCAAAGTCAATGCTAAAAGTCCATTACAGCACTTTGAATTCATTAAAATGAAACCTGTCTCTTCTCTGTTGGGTGCTGAATGCACTTCATGACCTGATATGTATACAGTAGAGACTTGTTAGCCACAAGAAAAGAAGCATACAAAAGACATAAAATGTCTTCCTCAAATTGCCAATCTGGGGGATTTTTCTATCTTTTCTTTTCCCTTTTTTTGATATATTCCCAAAAAGATTTATATTCTGGCCTTTGTTGTCTGGGATCCTTGTCTCTTACCCTTTATGCCAGAAAAGGAAATTGTACATTAAGGTAAATTGCTACTCCTGATACTTCTTTCCCTTGACTGATGGTTTTCTATTACAGGCTTGCAAGAATTCAGACTGGAAAGAACCCCAAGCATCTTGATTGAAAAGATTTGATACACTCTTTTCAAATTCATGCTATCTAAATCACAGCAGGATGACTTGTAATCAAAGTTTTTCAAAAAGAACATAAATTTGGGGAAAAGGAAAAGGCCATTCAGCCCATTGCAAGTCATCCTGGTTAACACAGTTCTGCCAGAATAGTATCTCCCTTCTTCTGTAATGACCCCAGTGCCTCCAATTCCAAACTTGGCTCAGTAGGCTATTGAAAAATTGTATTTCTTTTTGAGTGAAAAGTACTTCCTTGTGTTGGTTCTGAATTTCATTTTTTCAGTCAGTTCCAGTTCTGCTTCCCTGTTTGGTCTTTTATAGTCAGCCAAACAGTGAGTCAAGTGTTACTGAATAAGGTTTTCCACCCTGTATTTCTCAGAGTAGATGAGTTTGTAATTCTCTCTTTTTCTCAATTTTGCAGCAACAAAAAAGGAACTCAGCTGTGATTACGAGACCGTGGACTTCAAACCAGACTTCTCTTCCACTCCTTTCCTTTGTGTGTGCTTCAAGCTAAACTTTTAAAACACTGGCATTTGATTTTTGTTCCCCTGTTTGCCTTTGTTGACTGCTGACACACACAGCCATGTGCCAGCCCCTCCAAGCATTGTGGCACCCCCTTTTCTCCACAGTGCACTTGCTGAATCTGACACAGAAAAGACATCTCAAATGACTAACGCAGGAAAAAAAAACCAAAAAAAAACCAAAACCAAGCATGTGATTTAGCAACTTATTTCAATGCTCTGAAAAATGCTAAAAAAAAATACCTTAAGAACACCCTTTTTTGTATTCACAGTCTGAATAGCTTCACATGCAAAAATTAATAGGTCGGGTTAAATAATCTCCAAAGTCACTCTCTGTAGATTTTGCCTTTTTTTTTTTTTTTTTTGGTTTTTTTTTTTTTTTTTTGTTTTGTTCTGGGAATGCTATAGCTTCAAGTTTCACCAAGGTCATCTTTCATCCAAAAAACTTAATATAATTAGTATCAATTCTGCATTTTGTGAGGCTCACACTGGAAGTTATTAACTGTGTTTCAAGTGGAGTGTCAGAGAAACGAAGGGCAGAAGGAGTAATCTTTTCAGCTTCAAAGGCACAGTTGATGACTTGAGCTCACTGGTTAGTGAGAAAGACGTGCATTTTTTATTAAAGGTGTTAGCAATACATTTGAAACTATAAGTATTTTTCTCCCTTTTTTCTTTCTTTTTTTCATTTCTAGAACTTGGCACCACTTCAGTCTTTTTTTTAACATCCCACATAGCACTGGAACAGTTGCTTTAGATGTCCTTGTTGTTAGCTATAACAATATTTAGTTGTATATTTTTGCTTGTAACAGCAAAGCACTTCATCAACACCCTGACAGCACAGAACTTGCCAAAATCTGCTTGCCCAGTAATAAATGTAAAAAAAAAAGACATCCATTTTTGTGGGTAGTGCCTTTAAAATACCATAAACACCTCTCTAAATAAAGTAAAATGAAGCTTTGTGATCCCATATAAATCCAGCAACAGTGAAGGACATTCAACAGCATCGTTTGCTTAATCTCTCTCCCTGCTGTAAGAAATCCAATATATCGCCCTTAAAACCCAACATTAAAGATGTGCTTGACAACACCTTTAAAACAAATCAAACCAAAATTTTAATAAGATCCTAAAGATCATAGATTCAGTTCTTTCAAATGAAACACAAGAATCAATTTCACAGCATATTTGCAGAGTCTTCTTTACGATGAATATTTGCTTTTGAGAAGACAATGCATATGGAATGTGAAGCCTTCAAGAATCAATCTGATTGTTAACCTCAAAGACACTAAAGTGAGAAGCAAGGCTCAAGTTTGCAACAGTAAGAATAACTAAGTGCTAAAGAGAAACACCAAGGGGAATCTGTTTCCTTAGGTCCTAAATTAAGTCTACATATGTTCTGGTGCATGCTCTTTAATAAAATAAAGGTTTTTGTGTCTCATTTATAAATCTGTGAGACAGGAAACCATATAAGAATTTAGACTAACTGACCTAGGAGGTCCCAGACTGAGCAGATCACAGATTTTTTTCTATGAATAACACACCAAAACTACATACAGTCCCACTGAAAATTAATAAGTTTATCTATATGTAAAGTTTTATTTGGAAGAAAGGAAAGTACAGCCTATTTTTTGGTGGAGGAAATAATGTGGATGTCTACAAGCCATTGTCAAGCTTATGGGGCAGCACTGACAATACACTAAAAATTGCCTATCTCTCTTTGGACTAGAAAATCCAGATACATCCACTTCTGAGCTACCTGCAAGTGAGATGGGATAAACTCATTTAACCAAACTGCTTATAGAGATGTAAATACTAGGTCACCAAAATCTCTTGAAATCAGTAGAATTCTAGCTTTTAAAGCAAGAGGAGCAAACCTCTACTTTATAAAAAGTTCTTATTTTGAAAATCACATTTTGAGCCTGAAGAGAGCAGGAAGTTAGCATGACCAATACAGTTTTCATATCTTGTTTACATGAATTTTAAAAACCACTAACTTGAGGTCAGCACCCAACTAGAGGTCAGATGAAAATGGTGAGTGTGACATCAGTACATACTGACTCAGGTGTAGCACTTTACACAGAGCTGGTGACACTCATGACTTCTGTCCTTCTTCCCAGGGACTGTTTTTGGAAATGCCTGTGCTTCCCTGCTAGCTGCCTGTGGGGGCTGAGCAGAAGGAGAGCTAACATCTTACAGCTTGTGGCACCTGAGGCGAGGTCTGAGGCTGAATTCAGAGCAAAGGATGCTCTTGGCAGGCAGTAAAAAGGCTTCCAGCAGAAGGGACTCTTAATTTGGAGAACCTCTGGCACTGCCAGTTTACAATAGGGACTGTCAGACTGCATAATTCATACGCAGTAGGGAAAAAAAAAGCACAAAAAAAAAAAAAGCCAAAAAAACCCCCAGCGTGATCAGAGCTTAGGCTGGGAATGTTTGAATTCCTGATGCATTGCTGAAGCCTCTCTGGAGCTCAGCTATATAATGGAATCTTTATCAGACCATCAACCAATTGTGATACTTATCTGCACAGCCTTGCATTTTGGGTTAAGTGATAATCCATCAAGGCTGGAAATCATTGTGTACTTTTTAAGTTGCCTACTTCATTACTGCAAGCTGACAGCTGGATGGATTTGTTAGCACTAGAAATATTTGTCCCAAACACAAAGAGCAGGTTCCTAATATATGATATTATGATATTTTCTTTCATGTATTCAGCACGCCTGTAGCTTAATCTATGTCTCATTTATGATATTCATTTACTTGGCAAACTATTCAGATCATGAAATCTATCTTTATTTGTTCCAGAAAGCACCAGCTCATTTCATGAATATTATGACCAAATAATGTGTAATAATGACGACGGTCTTCATCTTACATCATCATGGCTGTTAAGCAGAGAAAATTGCCATTTTATAAATGGCACAGGTCTCTGCTTTAGTTTCTAAAGGTAAAAAATGCAAAGCATGAGTACTTTTCATGGCAATGGAGGGAACTAGCCTCATGTGGGTCATGTTGCCAGAATTTTTTTTTTTGGTGGTTACACTGCATGAGTAATGTACATGTCGCCTTGAGGATTATTTTGGATTTATATTACAACTATAAAACATCTTTTAAAAGTATCTGAGAACTAGAAATTCCACACAGAAGCATTTGGGGTTGATTTGGGTCTGCTCACAACAGACATCAGGGTATTTCCACTTCCATTTTTCAGCATGTAGTGATAATGCAGTTTTACATTTAGTTTCACACTGCATGAAAAATTTCCTCCTTCCATAAACACATTCTGCTGATACTTACTGCCCTGCTGCCTCTAAAACATAGGAAGATATGTCACGTGGATGCACCAATACTCCAAATTCCTAGCCTTAAATAAATAAATAAATAAATAAATAAATAAATAAAGATTATTTTCATACTATGTTTGTACAACCTCTTGCCTGGAGCTGGTGTGGTTTTGGTCTGTGATCACTATGCATGTAAACACAATGTTTGCCATTATTCTAATTCTATGGGGTCATAGAAATCTCTAGGAATCCAGCCCATAAAGTATGAATCTGCTTGAGAATATTTGTTTTGCTTTGTTTTTTTCAATCTTGTTGTTTGTTTTGTTTTTTGTGGGAGGGGTGCTAAGGGGAGGGGTTTAATGGTTTAGTTTTCTTTTTTTTTCCCAGATTATGTTATAAGAAGGTTTTCCTGGCTCTGTATCTATCAGACCTGAAAACCAAAGAGCTCTTTGAGTTAGAACAGATGCTACAAGCTCCTCTGTTGATCTTAAATTTGTGAGCTTTGAGAATTCACAGCACTAATTGCACCACTAAGCCTGACTAGTGGAATGAAACCCTAATTAAATGGTGCTTCTTAAAAGGAACAAATGCTGTGCAACCCCTAAAACGGGCACTGTGGATGACTAAGCCTCATAAAAATATTGTTGTAGAACTTAAGAAACTCCAAGTCCTGTTCACAATAGGTGTATTTTGATATGAAAAAAACCCAGCAGTTTGGTCTACTAGCTGGCTGCAGATGCTAGGGAAGATTTTCCAGCTATTACTCAGCTGTAGCTTGTGGATATTTCACCTAGCTAATGGCTCTGACCAAAGCAGTCCTGTGAAGAGATTTTGGAAAAGAGTCTTCATCATGGTCTAACATAGGCTTATTGTGATTTTTTAACACACCATCTATAAGGCTGAGGAACAAGTAGATTGCAAAACTAATGGTAATGAAAAAAATCAGTATAAAATCAAGACATGGCAGTTCTTGAAAGATGGATGATGAAGACTTGAATGTCTAATGGAAAAAAAAAATCTAAGGCACTGTTGTTTGAATCTCAAATTGTTTGTCCTTCTGACAAATCTAGACCTTGGGTAAGCCACTAGGAGACTAGTGCAAAAGTAGGCAGAAAGAAGAAATAAAACCTAGAAAGTTCTAATTTTCCTACAGTTTAAATAAACCCAGCCACAAATTAGGTTTTATGTTACTGCTACAGCTTTAAAGTAGTATATAAATGAACTGGCTTTTAGCTGGCTATCATAGGAAACTGCTTTTAATGTTAGACAAGGATCATTTTTATTATCAGAGTTGAATGCAAGTAAGCACGCACAACTATATTTAAAGTCTACCCTTATCTCCTTTTGCCCCTCACATATTGTATAGCTTTTGCTTGCTTTATTGTTTCTCTCTTCATTAATATCTCAGCCTGACAAGTTATATTAATCAGATTATGAGAAAGAAAAATAAAATCACAAGGAAAGAAGTGGTAATGTTTAACATTTTTTAAAAGGAAAAAGTATGAGGACTACAAGTACTGTTCAAGTAGTTTCTTCCTATAATGACACAGTTATTCTATTAGGGATGGTTTAGGTGCTTTTTTTTTTTCATAGAGACTTCAAGGTAAAACTAGGAAAAAAAAAGAAAGTAACCTAATATTTTAGCTGGGATGGTTGTCAATTATGCTATTAAATACAAATATTTCCCACTTAAAGTCACAGTGTTTTTCAAAATGTTTACATCCTCCAACCCCTCCATATGCCACTGTAAACTCCTAAGTTTAGCTCCACAGATTTACTTTAAGAAATCTTTATTTCATACCAGAGCTAAACCCAATAAAACAAAGTGGATTATAATAAGGCAGGGATTTCACTGATATATAAAAACGTGCATTTTTGGCTTTGTGGTCACCCTGACAAATAAACTCTTGATCTCCCCAGTGCAGCTGCCTGGGAGCAGCATCACGTCTGTGCTGCACACAACAACTTCTGGAGATGTTTTCAGGCGTTGCTATATAAAGCTTTGAACATTCTGGTACAGTCACCATCCAAGTGAGTCAGCTGAGCCTGAATCACTCTGATACGTGCCATCAAACTGAATGGATCCGTCTTTTGAGATTGGGTTTGACATTCTCAAATTTCCACCTGTTTGGGTGGTGGTGGTGGAGGTGAGGTTTCAGTCTTCAGTAATAAGTAGAAAACAGCAAGTTTTATAACCTCTTTGACTTTTTTTGTTCCTTGACAGAAATAGGATTTAAACAAAACAAAACAAAACAATGCTCTGTTTGTGTGTGTGTGTGTGGGGGTGATTAACATAATGACAGCTCATGGGAAGGTTTTATGTACATTTGTGTGCACAGGCTTTTTCCCTCTGTGAATCCACAAACACAGATATGTTCTGACTTGAGGTGGCTTCTCCCAGACTGTTACTCACACCCGCTCTCCACCTACAGGACTTGGAAAGATTGTCACAGCATCACCTAAATTTGCTTCACACAAAGAATTTCTCCAATGGAAGCATCCCTTGTTTCACTGTAGGGGCAAATCCACAATCCTCTTGTGCCTCTTCCCAATCATAAAAGGGAAAAATTGCATAGATCCATGCACAGCTTTCACAAATAACATTACATAAATGTGATAGAAAGACTGATGTATATACTCAAACAGTGTATAATTATTCTTTCAGTAGCCCTCCAGATTTGTTTCTTCTCCTCATACATTTTATTCTCATTTTGCTGTACATTCCTCATCACAGTTATTAGGCTTTAAGATCCCCTTGACAAATATATAAAGGGCAATATTCCTCACTGGCATCAAATTATGTTTAGGGTTTTTTGAGTTAGTAGGTAATGTACCAGTAAAAGAATAATTAATTCCTGAAGGACTGCGCACAAAAACAAGCATATGTTTTCTGAGAAAGTGAAAAGTTTGACTAAACAGAAAGTTTATGAATTATCATGCTGTCATCCAACTGGATCAGTAGCCTTTTTCATGTTGTTTACTAAATGCCAGGCAAATCAGGGCAGCAATGAATCACATGGTTCCAGAATTAACTGATGACTTCTGGAGAATTTTCTTTCCCATGAATTAAGGCTTTTGGTAAAGAGGAGGTAAAATAATCAGAATGTAAAATGCATTGGATTCACAGATTCCATTGGCTTCTTATACCCTGTATCTTATGCCTGCAAAGACATTTCCTGCGACTGGGTGTGAAGCAATGCATACTCAAAGTGGACTATGAAAAAGCCATGCAGAACAAAGTAATGTCTTGTAAAACTTACCTGAGGAGATTCTTAATTTCATGACAAAATTAGTCAAATCTGTCTAGAAAGTTCATTATGCCAGCTATGGGAAACCCAGTTCAAAGATATTATCAAATAGCATACACTACTATGGTCTGTGGAATACATGTTGCCATAAGACATGATACAACAAAGCAAGAGAAAGAAAAAAACAAACCAAAAAAGTTTTGATGTTTGAGCATATATGGATAGTTTCTCAGCTTAATGTCCTTATATATTCTTTCATGCCAGGAATCTTGTTGTAATATGAAGCAGAGGTGTCAAAGGAAAAGAAGTACTTTATGTGGTACTTTTTGCTCAGCTAGCAGCAGATATTACTGAAAAACCTGATCTTCTCTGCAATGGCTCTTATGTCATTTGTACCTCTGTGGGGTGGGTGCTCTGACATTGCAGATGAGGTTCTGTCCTGTATTTCAGGATGGCAGAAGCCCCACAGCAGGCACTGAAAGTCTGTGAACATTATTTGTTTACGGGTCCCAGACAGATAGGGGATGAGGAGACCCAAGATGAACCTTGTCCAATTCCCTCTGCCATGGGAATAAAGCATTTTGAAAGAAAGTCAGGATGAAGGAAGTTAAATAGCTGAATATCTGAAGTCACTGTCTCCCATGTCACTGTGTCTCTGTTAAATGCCACTAATACAGGGAATCATTTTCCCCACTGAACTTAGCAAATTACTCTTCATCAGAGTCATACTGACTTCTGCTTTGAAAGCAAAACCAAAAAAAGCTGGTGCCTTCAGCTTCTTTGCAGAACATCTCTGTAAGTTTTCTGTCTTTGTTCTTTTATCTGTCTCCTTTTGTGCTCATTTTTCACTGTGATACACCCTGCTACCCCCTAATGAAACAGGACTCCAGTTGTCTTCCACTGTTTGGCTAAAACACCAATTACTTTGGCCTTGTCTTCATTATTCATGATTAATTTCTTTATTTTTGTTATTCATCTAGTGTATTTCTAAACACTTTTGTTAAATTTCTCACAACTTGCTCATTATATTTTGCACCTGGTTTCATGCCCATTTTCCTGTTTCTTCCACATTTATATCTTCCATTATTTATGTTTATAGT
Organism: Serinus canaria; assembly: GCF_022539315.1. Taxonomy (NCBI): domain Eukaryota; kingdom Metazoa; phylum Chordata; class Aves; order Passeriformes; family Fringillidae; genus Serinus; species Serinus canaria. Next base: position 6,024,473 of record NC_066313.1, read on the forward strand.
AACCTTGTTTCTGTCTTTTAGTGAGGTTTGATATCTTAGACTGTTAAAAAACCCAGTTTCATTTGTTTATTACATGTGTAGTATTTCCTCTCTGCATTGGGATCAACTATCATTTTCCTTTCAATACAAGATTTTGAGGAAACATACTTCCCACACTCATTTGTCCCTCTGATTATCTCCCCAACAGACTCTGTCTACCACTTCCTTGAGACTGAAGTGGTCTCAACTTTTCAGCCATTTTGCTGCATTCATTAATTTCTTTCTGGGAAAAGTGAGTGCTCATGTTTCAGCAATTGATCACCCAATTTCTTTTCTTTTACTTTCTATTAAAGCAGCATCTCTGTAAGTGTAGCATCAAACTGCATGCATTCTCCCATGTGTAAGAGATGAAACTTAGAAGAGAATTCCCCTGTTTCAGACCATTCCATTGATACTGGACAAACAAATAGTGAAAATGAACACTCAACAGGAAAGGAAATGAGGTCCTAAACAACACTTAGGAGGTGAGACAATGAATTAAAAACATCAATATAATCATAACAATGACATAGTTATGACCACATAACAAGCAGAACAAAACAATTCATGAAGGGCAGCAAACTTCAGCACAGCACACCAAGAGCATCGTCCTTCCAGGATGTGAGCCCTCAGAAAGTTGGAAGCTTCTGTGCTTTACACAAACTACTTTTATAAAGACAATTCCTGTCATTCTGTTCCTTTTCAGGAAACATTCCTCCTGCAGGCTCTTAGACCCATGAACACTGGGCTGTTTTCCATGGTCTAGCTTTCTCTTTCTGAAGGAAAAGGATTACTACCACACCGCCTCTCACCATTAAAATAACAGCAATTTCACATTAAAAGGAATAGTAAAGATTAGAAAATGTCATTTTAGGTCTGATGTCAGTTTACCACACGAAGGCCACATTATTAAAATATCTGTGCCCTGTGGAGGAATAATTTAGGTGATTTGATACTATGACAATTTTTATTCTTGCTAGTTAGGCAGGCCACTACAACTGACTAATAACAACACATCTATAAAGAAAACATGTCATAGCTGTCTTAACTTTCCTGGCCTAACTGCACCTCATCATGTCAATGCTTGCAGTGTGGTAAAATAATATAATTTCCTCTCTTTTTATACAACGAAAGCTTTCAAGAGACCACATAGGAACCTTCTGCCATTTCATTTACCACGAGAGATTTGTAGCTACCCAGAAGATCATAATCTGTAAAACCTTCTGCACACATCTTCCCTATTTAACAGTTATCTGATCAGCCACTGAATAAAAGAGTAAAATAACCTTTATATTTTTCTCATAAAGAAATGAAGCATTACTAGAAACATATGAAAAGCTGTAACAGAAAAAAACCCAACAGATGGGGGTCAGGGAGGGGAAAGAGAACTTTTAGCTCATTTACTCTAGCTCTAGTGAGATAACACCCCTAAATAAGGAATGCCTTAAACTGTAAAGGCTAACAAGGGTGGTGCATCACAGAGCCTCTTTGTTATCAAGCAAGATTTCATCAACAGAAATTTCAGTGCTGAGACACCTAGCTTGTTTTAAATGGTAGCACCCAAAATAACCAGCCTTAAAAAGGTCATGTTTATTTAAAAATAACTTGCTTGCATTTTGCATTAAAGTTAATTTACTAACCTTAAAAAATTAAATGCAAATGTATACAAATAGTTTAAGCATCCTGTCAAAGTTCACATACATGCTGCTAGAGCAATGGCAACATTCAAGGTCATATGAAATCTTTCTTAACCCACCTATCACCCTTTGGATTATTCTGTTAAATATATACTGAGCTGAATGCTTTCACCCTCTCTTCAGCAATTTCTATCCTTGATTAAAAAAAAAAAAAAAAAAAAAAATCAAAGCTCTAATTTCCTATTTATCAAGTGCTTCCCAGGCCATAACAAAGAAGGATACTGTACCTCTGATGCTGGTGGCTGTTGCCGATGTGGTTGTGCTGGCTGTTAAGGCTACATTGGTTGTGACTGTTGCAGTGGTAAGGGAGGGGATGACAGTAGTGGGAAGCAAAGTGTTGAAAACATCTGGTGAGTGGAAAAAAAAATATAAAATAAAATCATATCATGCAAACAAAGGAGAACCATAACAGTGGTTTAATTTGTAAATACAAGTATGTTGAAAATGACTAAATTAAAACATGATTAACATAAATTATTACAGGTACAACAGGGTACCTTTAAATTCTTGACATTTATCACTCTCAACTTTTATAATCAATCTTTGAGTACACAGAATTTAAAACTCTGTTAAAATGACCACATTTCCACAGAACAAGAGAGTGACAGTTTAAGTGACAAGAATCCATTTCTTCACTGAGCCATTTTAAATGTCTCACATAGTAGAAACCATATACAGATGAAACATGCTGTGTCAGAGTGGGAGATGAAGAAAAACAACACCATCATGCTAAAATAAACACACACATGTTAACGAGAAATGGCTGTATGTTAAAACACCCACTTTCAGACAGACTCAATGAAGGGAAAAAGGGGAGAAAATTCTACTAACTATAAGAGCTGCTTTTTCCGGATTGCTTTTCTTCTTCCCACACATTTGCTTAAGACACAGTTGTCTGCTAAGATCCAGAGCAGAGTATATTTCAAAATCTTTACCCTAATTTGCAGGCACAGTCATCTTTCGGTCATCCTTAATACTTACAATTTATTGTTAGTACACATCAGTATTATTCTAAAACATCTTCAAACTAAAAATCAGAAATGATAATAATACTGCTGATAAAAAAAGCATGCACGCAAGTCAGAAAAAAATTTATACAAAAAGTGATGACAGCATCCTATAAAACACTTCAGGTTTTACTCAAGCAAGTGCAGGACTGCCAGAATTAGGAGCATGACTGCATCTCTGCAGAGGAACCAACAACATCTGATGCAGAATGCTCCAGTACAGTTCAGATCATAACCAGATGTACACATAGAAAATACTTTGATTACACTGCTAAAAGCAATAAAGACCAATAGGACTTTGCCTATAAGGTGATTGCAGGTTTTAAAGAACGAAAAACAAAAGCCCCAAAGAGAAGCAGAGAAAAGCACTTCTGAGAAGACAAAAGCATCTGACATTTTTCAGATTATTTATATGGCAGGTTTGAAAGGGAAGGACTCTCTTCTCAGCAGTTGATGGTGAGTAACCCATTCCATACTGATTTCACTGAAAATATTTCTGAAGGGTGCTATTCAGTGCAATAAAAGAGCAAATGTCTGACCCACAATCTGTCTTCCCTTGCTTTGGAAAGAAATGCAATTGGTCCCTGAGTACCATCAATTCACACTGAAATCAATGGAAACTGAAGTAGCTCAGAGCTTTTCAGTATTGGGCCCTACAGAACACACTTCAGTCACAGAATCCTTGAGTTCACCATTGCATAATTACTCTATTAAAGCTTCAAGGTAGTATGCTTACCTTATTTCCATGCTGGATGACAGATTATTTTCCAAATTTAAGAGTCTCCTTGTTAGTTACTATATATGTCACCTACTATTTTCTGTATTCCTGTAGTTGTGATAAAAAATAGCTCTCTGGAATCTATACCTGTGTGATGTTCTACTTCTGAAGCCATCAGAAAACAAAGATCCATCTTTTATCTCTGCACTGATTTTTAATCTAATGTACACTGATATTTAATCTAATTCCCAGTATAAAATATTCTCAAGACAGAAAAATTAGAACAGGCTTTTTAAAACCTTCACAGTTGTAGCCATATTAATCACCAGGAATAATAATAACATTACCTGGAGTATGAGTACCACAATAATGAAATAGAACTGAGTATAACAAGCATCAGAAATAAATTAACATGTTAAAAAGATACGTGCCACAGGTACTGATCTGTGCAATTTCTTCTCATATAGGGAAACTCCTTCCCTGATAGGTATCTTTTAAAAATTAAACCAAAGAGGAAAAAAAAAAAAAAAAAACAAACACCTACTTCATAAGGAGAGCAAAACCTTGCTTATTAGGAAAGAAAGCATCATTCTTGTACTTAAAACTAATTAGTGTGACTCACGATTCCATTCATTATCTTTCTTAAATACCAATTACTTAAGACTGCAATGACAAGTTATGGTTTTATGACAGAGCTATCCAATCTGCAAGCATGCTGTTTGCACATTTTACCAAATAATAGCTCACATGAATCACTGGTTAACTTAGAACTTTCTGTTTTCTCTTGAGATTGAAGCATTTCAAACAAGATTTCTTATTTTAAATGAAAGGCTACCTAGGAAGCATTCTAGCTAACATGAACTAGGATAGGTCAGTTTTTTAATACAGATGTGATCTCATCAGAATAAGAATAATGAAAACTTGTGCAGATATTAGTTTCCTGATGCAAGTCATAAACTCTGATGCCAAACATCAAAATGGAAGCCTGGCAGAAGCCTTAAAGAAAATGAGTCTTCTCAAAAGGGATGCAAAAACAAGGTACAACATTTGGTTTCTTTCTTTGCAGAGTGAGGTGAATTGCACTGTGCAAACAACTGCAGTCTGTCTGCTTTGCTCACAGCAATACCAGAACTTGCTCCTAAAGTCCGCAGCACAAGAGAGAAACCAGGAATCAGCGGCCTGAGGAGCACCACATTGCCCAGGCAATTTAAGTCTGCTCTGGCGTCTACAAAGGTTTGGTTTGTACCAGCTTACATTCAAGACTCTGCCCAGTGGAATACTCCATTAACAACATGAGAGTCTGCAACATGAATGTGCAAAGTAAGCAAATAACTCAGAGCTATCCAGACAACACCTTTTGGAATGCCTGGATCATATCTCATCCTTAAACCCTACTCTGGACAGCACAGATCCAAACATTCTGAAATGATGCCCACGTTGAAAAGACCTGTGTTTAAGGCACCTGCTGAGTCTGACAGAATGACTCCTATCAGTTCTTACAAGATTTATGGATTCTTGGGAAAAATTTGTCTTTGCCTTGAAAAGGCTTTTGCATAAGAGAATACAGAATATGGAGTTCAAGAAATAAACTAGAAGCAACATCCAGTGTTCCTCAGTCTCTCATCATACATTGCAGGTATAGGAGGTAAATGGGTTTGGAAGTTCCCAAAAATACTTGGACTAGAGATAAAAAAAGATACTTAACAGCACAGGCTTCTGTTTAATCCATATGGGATTAATCTGCTGTGGTTCATTGAGGGTGTGCTGCTCCATGTCATGCCAGAAAAGAGAATTACAATTTGACCTGTTTCTGGTCCTGCAGGACTTTTTTTTTTTTTTTTTTTTTTTTTTTTTTTTAATGCAAGGCAAGCCTATCTTATTTTACTAGCAAAGCACACATTTTCACCCAGAGCTCCCTGCTGGCAGCTGCTCAGAACATGCTATCATAGGGATAATGTAGATTTGTCCTCTTGAGCTTTCTGTCAGGGAGGATCTTAGCAAAATGGATTTGCAGATTTCTGCCCAAGAAATCTGTGCTGGAGTGAAACTAATTTCCACTTCCTTGTCTTGCAATTTCTGAATCTAGTTGTACACAATGTTCAGCTGAAAATGAATTTTTCTTTATGCCTCTCATGCCACTAAATACCAAGCATCATTATGACCAAGAGACCTTGCAGAGCGGAACTTTTTAATTCAAGTAGCCATACCCAAATCACTGTGCCAGATTGCTATTTCAATAATACTAAGGTATTAATCCTTGACCTCCTGTGAAGCAGAAAATAGCTATATTTTGCAGATGGGGAGCCAAAGAAGATAGAAAAGCCATGCTCAGGAGATCTAGAAGTCAAGCAATAATTGTCTCCATTAATTTTGAAACCTCGCTTCTAAACTGGATGTTTGTTGACAGACCGATATTCAGTCAAAAATCCAATAATGTAATTAAGTTGGTATTAACTTCATCATCTTGCTAGCTCTGAAATGCAAACAACTCATGGAGAACTAATTGTTTTCATAAAAGCTGTTGGAAATAGAAAAGGGGGTGACCTTCATGCCAAGGGACTCTCATGGACTTTTTGTCACTTCTGTTCCACAGGTTGTACAGGTGAGGCATGAACTGGATATCCAGTAGGAGAGATGGGCTCCTGACCTCTCTCTGGTGGCACAGGGAGGTTTGAGCTGAGCTGCAAACACTCAGCCAAGAACCTTCATTTCAGTGAGGACCTGGCATAATGTCAGAGCTGCTGCACAGAGCAGACTTAGCAAAGCTCTGAAAAAGTGATCCTTGTGCCACTGCTGCCTGCTGACACACCACAGGCAGGAGCCAAGGGAGAGCAGCCAGCAGGCAACCTGAAAGCTGATTCCTAGGGGATGGTGGAAAAAGGAGGAACAGGCAAACTGAGCTTGGTGTGGAAGCTGCTCTTCAGCAGAGGCTCAGAAGCAAACTTCTTAGGAGTAGCAGGGCAGTGTTGGACCAGATTGGCACAAAGCAGTGTCGAGCTCGACCTGCTCAGAATTTCCTGTTTGCTTCTCCTTCTTGCTTGAATTGATGCCTTGTTCTCCTTGCTAAGGCAGAAGACATCCATCCATTTAAGTGCAGAGAGTCTGGATAATTTACTCTCCCTGCCAATTTGGCCCTGAGCATTTTTACTCTCCATTTCCAAAGAAATGAGAAATGGTTCTGTTTGGTTTAGCGGGCTTATGTGAAAGATAGATCTGACCTATTGAAAATATTTGACTTTTTTGGTAAAAACACAACCGATATTTTGACATGACTGAGCACAAATCAGACAACAATAGCTGCAGCTGATAAAAATGTAAAGGCTTTTGTTTCAAGCCTGACAAAGGCTGACAGAAAAATTAAAGGACAGAGTGATAATGATGGATGGTCCTTGCTGCATTTTGACTGAGAATGAAAGAAATTTTAAGTGGTAAACTGAACTGAGTGATGACCTACCTGGGAAACAATCTCACTACTCTGTGAAAAATTTAATCAGTCTGTGATATGTAGCACTAAATAATTTAGCAAGATTTTAAATTCAAAGGGAGCTGCATTTACCTTGCTCCAAGAAAATGGGATTGAACAAAAGGATCACTCAGCTTGAACATCATGTGCCAATAGCTCCTTAGCACTCAGACTGAATGATCATGAATGCTCACGGACATGAGGTCAAGGGGTTCTTTTTACTAATTGATTCAGATTTATGAAACTCTGAAATGGCAATTATGTGCTTGACATTTTTGCTAGCAAATCAGATGTCATTAAAAATATCCGAACCCTTTTAACAAAAGCTCTATGTAGATCTATATCTTTAGTTATACCAATAAAATGTTCAAGTGGATGAGTTCATATTGCAAGATATACAGTTGGACTAACTGGAAAGAACAATAATTTTCTCTTCTTATAGAAAATTTTGTAGCTTGCTGGTTCTTTTGTGTTTTGTTTTTTAGGTTTTTTCCCCTATTTCAAAAGCAATAGGTTTCTGTAGCAAATGAAGGAGGACGAAGTATTTAAAAATACAGCAAAAAAAGCATGTATCCTTCTGTTTTAAAAAAGCCAAGCAAAAACTTGGAATCTGCACATCCCTGGCCCAAATTCTGCCCTTAGAAAGTTAAGAATATAACTCAGACAAATAAAGCACATTTTAATATTAGTATTTAGTACTGGCAGTATGGTGTCTTCCCAAATCACTTAAAATAAGGGCCTGATATCACACTGTGGCACCTTTTACAACACATGCTCTGACCAGAATTGCTTATGACAAAATAAAAAATGCGATGAATATAAAAAAACAAGGTGTAGTAGCAAGTTATTTCTGATTATGCCATCTCATTTGACACTGAAATATGAAGAAGTTAGCTGCCCTAAATTGTCTAGAAAGAACTCCTGTAGCGAATATCTCATTTATTTTGTGCACCAGAGCAACAGCAGGACTCACAAAGACCACAGGTGTGTGAAAGGCTGATTTTCCACACGTAAAGCCAGGTCAGGCTCAGGACAGATGTAAAAGCTGCCAGAAAAAAAACCAGCTGTGGATCTCAGGCAGGTGAGAAGGAAGCAGCAGGAGGATGGAAGTACCTCAGTGTGGTAGGAAGACATGGCACAGGAGGACAAGCTTGCAGGGCTGATAGCACTGACTGGTGTTGACTTCCCTCCTCCCTCAAGGTGCATCTGCCCAGATCCAGGTCAGCTCTCAGGACAGCTGTAGGGCCCTGGGCCAGGAAGGCAGGAGGGATATTTAGGGTATTTAGGTAAAACCCCCCTCTGCCACCTTCTGTGGGCACCCTTGATACCTCGGGTTTTAGCTTTGATATTTTTCAGATTCTGTGCTGCTTTAGTGTGTAGTTCTGCACTTCATATTAGTGGATGGTGAGCTCTCTTCACAGAGTAGGCAGATAAAACAATTCCTTTCCTAGCTGGGGACCAAGGACAAATGATCCAAATTTTAGGCCCAAGAGTATAAACAATGTGGACTGAAGAGAGAAAAACAAGAAGGATGGGACTTCATAAGCTAAAGTTGTAATTGGACAATTGACTCCAATATGCAAATGGACCAGAACTTATAAAAGTGAGAGACCATGTGACTGGTTGTGCATTTTGTGATCATTTTGGGTTTATCTTTGGTGTAGCCCTGGCCAGGCTCCTGTATTGCTCAAGATGTATCCATTGAGGCCTTTTAATAAATACCTACTTTATTCTTTAACTCTGTCTAACCTCTGTTCTAGGTCAGCCTTCAAAAGGCATCACCCTAACAAGCAGAATATGCTAAGTAGAGGCAGCAACCAGCCTTAGCTTGCACAATCAGAATCTAGGATTTAGTAGACATGTAGGTGCTTGCTAAAAAATTATAACAATAGACACTGAAAGAAAAAAAGAAAAGCTCTTTTGTTGTTTTCTTTTTTTAATGGATATTAAAACACGACCTTTCTGCACAGCATAAGATGTTGCCACAAATTTGGCTTTGTTACCTGGAGACTGGAGCAGTCTGCTGCACTCACAGTTGGTGGAGCTGCACAGAGGGACCCCAGGAAACCTGAATCAAGCATTTCACAGGAAAGCATCTAACATGAACATTTGAGAGTTGCACTGGTGGCTTATAGCTCTCAAAATGTCGGGTCTGGCCTTTGAAGCCCTCAGTGCTTACTTTAGGGATCGTTTTGCTCCCCACAGCACTCCACTGAATTTGCTATCAGCAAAAGCACTCTGGCTGCAGCTCCCTTGGAACAGAGAGAGAAGTTTGCAATGAAGGCCTGGAGATGCTGGAACACGCTCCCATTTCACTGCCCGTCAGACTCATTGTTTGTCACCAGCCCAGCCATTTAAAAAGCTCCCCGTCCCTGCTCCCAGAGAAGCAGAAGAATAAAACGTGTCATAATGTACTGTCTCACAATATATTTACCTATTGCTGATCAGTTTTGGTGGGGAAAATTGTGTTATCTGCAGCATTTGGACTCTTGGAAGCTAATAAGCTGTAATGCCTCATTTCTTAATTTCTAGTTATGCTAAAACCAGGTGACACACACAGTCTTCTAAAAAAGGATAAATTTAACAAAATAATACTTAATTATTTCAATAATTAGATCTTGAAAATTATTTTACTGCAAGAAAAATTGAAATTCTCAAGCAGAAAAATTATTTAATACTGAAGAATCTGTTTTCAAGCCCTCTAAGTTTTACTTTATTAATGGATATTAGTGCAAGATTTACCTCTAAGGACAAATCAAACCAAGCACTCAACAGAAACATTGAGGTTCGATGTTCTGGAGTTATATGGATATAACATACAAATTTACTCCAGGAGCACTGTAAGACCTAATTTTTTTCCCCAAACCTAGCACAAGTTTTGTCAGCAGTTAAAAAAAGTCCTTTCCAGTTCAATAGCAGCAATAATAACAAAGCCTATTGTTTTAAATGAGTCAATCTGTGTTGTATAAAAGCTCATAATTCTCATTAAAGTAGCTACAAAATACTGCAATGAAGCTTATGCAACTTGCCTGAATTTGGTAATTCAACACTTTAAATAAATGAAAAGGAAAAGTTTTAGAGCATTGTTTAAGACCACAGCTTCAAATAAAGATACCTTACTTATAAAAAGGTGTGTGTGTGTGTATATATATATATATATATATATATATATATATATATATATATATATACATACACACACACATATATATGTATGTCTCAATTTTGTTCACAGCTCTACATTAACAAATACAGAAACAGTAAAGAATGGACCTCTGCCTTGAAGATGTGTGAGATCATTTTTTGGGCAGTACAGACCAAAGTTTAGGAAAAAAAGACAGTATTATTCCCATTTCACAGCTGGGGAAATGAACACAGGAGAATTAAGTGGAATGTCTTGCATTTTACAGACTTCTGAGCCTGACAGGGGAGTTCAGAACAGATCTCCTGAGGCTCCTTTTAATACTCTGCTAAAAAAACTTAAAAATCAAAACCTCAAAAGAAAACAAAATTGCATCCAAAAAAAGCAGTTGTCCTTATACCTGCAGTGCAAATTTCACTGCATTCAGGACAAAATGGTACCACAAAAGCCACCAAACATCTTGTATGAATAAAGCCAGCACAATTTTCCCCAGAAGCACACCATTCTATCACTATTAATATGGTGTTCTATGCCCATTGCCACTGCTTAAAAATCACATTAAGGCTGTGATGTTCATTTTTATTCTTTTTAAGTAAGCAGACAAGCCATATTTCCTTGTTTTCCCAAGTCATAAAATAGGAGTATTCAAAATTAAATGAAATAAAGTACTGGCAGCTGGCCCTTGAAAACCTATAAGGAAAAGCTAATGCACAATACAAATTCAGACACCCAGCAGCCTTGAACAAAGATGACAGCTTTCTCAGAATGACACTTGACTCTTCCTGTGCACACACACACACACACACACACACACACACAATTTCAAAAAGCTCAGCCAGAACTGCACTGAGAAGAAAGAAAGTAAAGAGAATTTTCCAAAATTTCCTTATTATGGGGACATGTTGAAACTAAATAGAGGTAAACAGATTGCTGATCTCTATTTTATTACAGTTGCTACTTTCATTTCTCTGAGAAATTCAGGGCAGATCACTGAAGTTTCTTTAACAACCCCAAACTCACGGCAATAATTCTAAGGTTAGTGAAGAGAGATAACAGGGACTGTAATTTATTTTAAATAAATTTATTTCAAAATAAAACCAAAGGGTCCAACGCTAATCTGAAACACTTTATCACAGTGGGATTGCTGTATGTTATTGAAAATCACCTTGGGAAAGTGACTGGCACTGTGCACCCTAAACCACAGATTTTTGCCCTTCATTGCACTGTCTCTGGCTAATACACTTAATTCTCACATTCCTATAACCAAAGTACACCACCTGAGAAAATAAGGCTCTATCTTTCCAGCTGTCAATATTTTTTGCTCTGTTTTTTGGGAGTTTGGGGGTTTTTTTGTCCTCAGAAAAGTTCTATACATGTAGTTGAATTCCTACCATGATTCTTTGGTTTTATGCAACACATAACCATGAATGGTGGGATCCCTGCAATATTGTCAAGACTTAATTTTGTTAAAACTACCCAACTTCCCTTCAGGGTGGGAGATATTTATACCTAACTCTTATGCCATCAAGCAGGATAGCTCACCAGTGGAAATCACAGGGTTTTTTTTTATAAAGAATGTTTAAAAATAAATTAGCAGATGTGATCAAGCAAAGTGATACACAAAGCAGTGCAAAGAGATTTCAGTTCCTGCTCCAAAATTATGAAATCCACCCAGAGCTCTCCTCCCTCAGGCACTTCAACATGTCAGCACCCCTCAATCCTCCCTGCTTCCCACCAATCAAGGGTTGAGAAACCTGCAGGAAATATAAACTATAAAACCACAGGGGGAAAACCAAATCCACTGGTGCAATGACCCACAGTAATATCTGAAGAATAGACACTTTGCCCACTCCTCAAGTTTTCCCTGCCAAACTTTTTTCTGTCCTTTCTCCTCTCCTTTGGTTTGTTTCTACACTTGCCATGAGGACTAATAAGGGCAGTTTCAGCGGGAAGATAAATGTGCCTCAGGCATGAGGTTACCAAGGAAAACAATTTGTTTTCTTCAAGGGAGTAAACAAGCAGTGTGGATACCAGAGGAGGGAAAGCAAAGGGTCCTGACTGAAAATTCTTAGTGTGTCTGTCACAAATGACACATCAGCTTACACCACACATCTGGAGACCTGTTCCCAAGCACTGGATAGGAATGTTCCTTCACATGGGGTTAGAACTTTCTCAGTGCTTGTGAGGGAACCACAGCCTGGTGAAAGAAGTCAGGGCATTTTGGGACATCCTCATATGGCAGATTCCAAGTTTCATCAGCTTTGGCCGTAATGGTTTTAATGGGTTTTTGTTTTGTTTTTTTTCTCCTTGAACATGGGGGTTGTTTTGAGATACACCCTTATTGTCCCCCTGGTTATTTTTGCTGTATGCTCCCCTTTCTGCACAGAATCATAGAGAAAGATTAATGCCATGAGCTTTTGTGAGCTGCCAAAACACTCTGGAATCTCTGAGAGAAAGCAAAGTGATTCATATTAAGGCATAACTACTCAGAGTTAGATCCAACTCAGAAAGTCTGTGATGGGATTCAGCAATAAAAAAACATGACTTTAATTGCAAAGCTAAGAGAATTTTATTATATTGAATCAAGAATTCAAGCAGTAAGAGCTAGAAAATATAGTTTGTGATTGCAGCACAGAGGAGGGGCTAAAGACACCTTAGGTCCCAGCACATATTTAGATTGAACCTATTCTATGAAGAGTGATCTTAGGAAGATTTTTGAGTTTGAGGGTTTAGAGATATTTCAAATTCTTGTCAGTTTCAATATTGAAATATTTAAATACTAAAACCAAGTGGAGAAATACCTTGCTTCCTCTAAGAAAAATGTTAATTAATAAAAGAAATATTTTATTGAATATTTTTCTTTTATATAGCATAGAAATGCAGGCTAAGATAAACTCCAGAAAAATTCACCAAGCAATTAAAAAATTAAATAGCAAAAATAAAATAGTAAGTACTAATAATTATTGATATAAAGTTATGGATGTTAGAAATATTAATGGTTTGAGATAAGCTAATTACCTACTTCTATCTAAGCCTCCATGCTCCCCTTCACATGTGATCAAGAAGGCTCAGATACAAAAGTTCTCAAAACTCACTAAGAGAAATGCATATTTGCAGAAGCTTTTCCCTACCCCTCTCAGCCTCCAAGGGATTTACATCTATCTGCAAGAGGACTCACAATCTCAGAGCAAAGCACAGTTCTGATGTATCATCTGGTATGACCAGTGGTCATTTTAAGCAATATCACTTAGATCATGTTCTATTTTCTTTCAATCTCAAAAGAAAGGTAAGTTATGGAAGCACCATGTGAGAAGGGCAGACAGGACACCCTTATCTGCATTTCACCACCTCATGATGCAGGGAAGGCTTCAATCTAGAAAAATCATTGAGTCACTTTAATATTGTCGTTATGGCTTGAGTTTCCTGAATAATAAATGGTCTAGATGGAAACAGAAGATAATTAACAACTGTTAGATTATAACTTTATCATCAGTCTCAAGTGAAATCATTGAGTTAATATTTTCTTCATGAATATTGCATATGATGTTCATAGACAGTAATTTTACAAGCTGGCATTTCAAAGGAAAAAAAAGGGTAAATTGAAGTAAAGTTCAGGAAAGTTGGAGGAATGAGCAATAGCAAAGGGTGAAAAATTAGAGAGCAATCTTTGCCACTACAGCAAATCAGTGATAATAAACTCAACAGTACTGAAGGTCAGTAAAACAGTCAAAAAAGCAGTCAAAAAGAGTGACATATTTGGTATATTCACACAATCTTTTCCTTTTCAGAAATCCCATTAGAACTATCATATCCCGTTTCATGTGCACAGAGAAAATAAAATATTTTCAAGAGTTATGTCTTATTAAGGGTATTATCCAAAACCACAGGTTTTAGAACACACACAATATGTATTCAAATAGGAAGGAGCTTTACATATTAGAATATATTGTTAAAGGTTATATTAATATATTATATATATTGTTATTGTTCCATTGTGAAAGAGCTTGGGGAGAGATTTCCTGCTGCTGAAACACTCTGCATTCAATTTCAATGATTAATCCAATATGAAATTAAAAAAAAATAAAACTATATGTTATATTAAAAAAAATCACTTCATTTTAAAAGTTTTCTTTAATGAGAAACAGTATTTTAATATAAAAATGTAGAAGTGCGAAACATATTCCTCAAAAGTATTAGTGTGGTTTGGAATGTTATTTTCTTGACCTTTCCAAAATACCTTTAAGCTTATCTGGAAAAGAAATTTGTATCTTATTTTTCTAAAGGCACCATAAATGAAGAAAGATCAGTTCATACAGCTCAACCATACACCCCACTATTCAAGTATTTATCAACAAAAAGCAATTTCAAAGTAGCTGCCTTGAGAGTGCTCAGGGATAATAGCTGGACAATTCATCCATAAAATTAAGCCAACAACTCCACCACAAGTTTCTTGACAGACTTCTCATACCTGAAAATGTCAACTATACACTATTCTTCTTCAGCCCAATAAAAAAAGCTCAATTGCACAATTTCTTAATTCATCTGACCGAAGGAAATTAATCTCTAAATTGTGCTTTAAATTCTGGACCACCTCTTCTAGCCCAACCAAAAGTCAGCTGGAGAAGTCAACTTTAATGCTGTGGTAATGATTTAATGCCTTAATGTCATTTTAAAATATTAATTTAGAATTATAGTATTTCAGCACAATTTGATGGGCTATGCTGTGAAGAAGATAGTTTTGGGGGAAGGAAGGCTTTTGAGACTGAGCAAGCACTCATGAGCATGCTTTTATTTATTTATTTTCCAACTGAAAGCCAAATCTCATTTTTTCTCCAAGTTATCTTTTGTACTTTTTAATTATTTTTTACTTCATATAAAATGGGAATTGTAAAAACTTTTCACTTTTGTTTTAAGACTCTGTACTGAGACTTCTTTCTTTTAACTCAAACAAAGATACAAAAAAAGAAAAATCTCAAAACTAAAAGGCACACATAGTCACATACAGTAAATTTCTAATTAAGTCCTACAAAGTCTTCTGAGTCTCATATTCTTGATATGCCTGATTTCTGTAAGGGCAATGTTGGGGTTATTTACCAAATCCCCCATAACTGCAGCTATAAATGTTATTATTGTTACAGCAAACCATGGCTCTGCTCAATTCTCTTTTTGCATAAAGGCAAAATTATCCCATAGGCAAAGAAAGCCTGAGGTGTGTGCGTGTAAATGAGACACTTCAACTCGGAAAACTTGAAAGGAGGAAACTTTTAAAAAAGTCCAGTCACCTCAACTTGTAGGACTCTAAGACCAAAACACAGAGCAGCCAAGATTACTGATGAGTGTGCTGCTCCACAAGGATGCTGCTTGCTTTCTTTCCCAAAATTTTCATGTGGTTTTGTTACATGTTTATAAAGGTTTATAAAGTGTCCAAAAATACTGTGCATGAATTACCAGATTCTGTGGTGAAAATATTTGCAAACTGAAAGATCTATTGCCTATTCATTAAGCTTAATTTTGAAAGAAAGCAGAATATATCCTCACCTCCTCAGGTTTTTGCAATTTTCTGCTCTATTCAGTTTCTACCTTTACAGAGATATGTATAAGAGAGTTCAAGACATAAAGGAAAGAGAAGGCCCCCTGTGAGGACATCAAAACAGAAATGAAATAGAATAAAAAAATCTGATTGCTGGAAAATGAACTGAAAAATACAAAATAATCTATAACTGATAGAGGTAGAAGAGTTGTTTAATTTCATGTGTTTTGGATTCCACAGAGTTTCTACCAATTTTAAAAAAGAAAACTTATACAGATGTGCTTATACAGGTACATTTTGCTGGAATTACTGTTGGGCAGGGAAGGTGAATATCTATAAATATAGTAAGAGATAGGATTTAATAAACTAAGGTGTCTGGTACAGATTTGGCATAGTTATGTTCCAGATATGGAGAACAGTCAGTCACAAAGATTTAGAACTAGACCAAAAAATTAAGAAAAAAGGGGAGGAAAAAAAAAAGGCCATGAAAGAAGGAGGATAGATACAAGGGAGAGAATTAAAGAAAATGCAGAATTTAAGATCACAATTAATGAGAAGTAGAGACCAATGTGGAAGTACTTGAGAATCTATTGAAGGGAAGCAGCAAATATAATTTTAAATGCAAACTTCCAGCACAAACAGCAAAAGAGGCCAAATAGCTTGTGAGGTTGGAAAGCGAAGAGATCAAGCACCAGGCTTAAACAAACAAAAGAGAATACTTTTCTCTCAAAGCACATAACTAAATTCAGAATTTTGTTGCCACAGGTTACTGTGGAAGCTAAGACGACAAATGTTTTGAAATGGGACTGGACAAGCAGGTGGAATATAAATAATGCTTTAGTTAGGAAAGGTGCAGTGGGACTTCTGGTCTTACACATTGTAGAAGATCTAATGAGGTTGTTACTTGGTCTTTCCAAAGTTGCCTTTTTTTTGCAAAAAATCGCTTGCTCAAGAAGAAAAAATACAAAATGGAGAGGCTAAAGACAAAGGAACATGTCATG
The DNA here is from genome assembly GCF_022539315.1 of Serinus canaria. Classification (NCBI taxonomy): domain Eukaryota; kingdom Metazoa; phylum Chordata; class Aves; order Passeriformes; family Fringillidae; genus Serinus; species Serinus canaria. The sequence goes on from NC_066313.1 coordinate 6,041,049, forward strand.
CCACTTTTTATTCTTCAGAGATCCTAAGTTGCTAGCTCAAATGCTTTCCTAGTTAAAATTTGGGCAATAAAAGCTGCCTTGATCATCCACATCTGCTGATTCACATTCATTTCCACACTGGTCTTCCATATAATTGCTGCACAACACATTATAGCTCTGAATATTTCAATTAATTTAATGCCTGGCTGTAGATTGGCATATCAGGATATTTCACTAAGGTGCTCTGTTTCAAACAGGGCTGCAAATGATCAAGTGCTGCTGTTTGCACTAAGGAGTTTTCTCAATGGTGTGGACTTCTGTGACTCACTCCAAGGCAGTGCTGAACTGAGTCTTTGGCAGTGGTTCCCAGAGGTTCTGAACTACTCCTCCAAATACAGCAGCTGTGTCCTCAGGTTGATTATGATGGAGCACCTCCTTCCTCCACTCCAGCTAAATCACTGCAGTTATTACTGGAGCTCTGCAAGCAGAGTCTATGTTTTTGGGTTGAGCAACACGAGTTTGACAGTTTGCTCTGTTTGCTGGTGATTAATGACTAGTATTTGGACAAAGGTAAACAAAAATTCTTAATAAATTGGAAGAGAGTGAAAATTGCCTGGGGCCCATTACCAAAGAAAGGGTGTAATATATCTAGCCAGAATGTGCACTTCTAAAGCACTAAGCTTGCCAATTAGAATACAGAAATGACAACAGCTACAGGCATTAAAGCCTGTGCCTTTGTTACTGCATGAAACAAATGCTTGAGCAAACTACATGTCTTGCCTTTGTGCTTCTGCCTATAAACTCTGACTTTGTACCCACCTTCCCACTTCACAGAATACTTTTTGACATTTATTATTAACAATAAATGTTAAGAAAAAGGAAATTAGCAGTCACATTGATTCAGCAAAGCAGCATGAGCATATTTAATAGCCCAAGCCTTTAACCTTATTCAAATATATTCAGTTTCTCTGAAGTCTGGTTTCTTTAATTATACAAAAAAAATCTAAAAATAATTTTTATGTTGTCAGATACTAATTGCATTGGACAGAGTTCCATTCATCTGCTTACAGCAATATTTATTTTCTCTACCATCAGTTAACATCAAAATACCATTACCTCATCATCACCACTCACAGTGGAAAAAATACTACTCTTCTGTATAATTTTGTGTTTAGATCGGTCCAGTTAAAGGCATGAGACACTCTTTGCTTGGTATGTATAATTATTATGTATAAATACTTTGATTACACCTAATCTCTAATTAAGATAAACTATATTTTCCATTTTTGGTCAATGTTCTCTCTACTCTAAAACTGCCTAAACCCTCTCTGAGTTAGGAAGATAACTTAAAGAATTGAGAGAATTAGTAGATTGAGTATCACCGCAAAAAGGATTTCTTAGGGGGAGACAAAAATAAAAGAGAAAAGCCAGATGAAGCTCTTACACCATTAACACACAGAAAGAGATAAAAATCTGTTGAAGGGGAATATAAAAAAGGAATAAAATGTATGGAAATCACAGTACATATAAGAAAAGAAAAGCTGTGAATCATGTTGTCCTTCCCTGCCTCTGCAGAGGATACCTTCCACTGATGTCCCCTGTTTCCTCACACAAGCTCCTGTGGGAAATCCAGCACGTACCTTGTCTTAGAGACTTGATATTTTAAGGTAAGAAGTCATATGATTAATGAGCTCTAACAAAGGAGTAGGACAAAAAATTACGTCAATACGTAAAGCACAGGGGAAGGGATGAGAAATCAAAGGATGCTTCCAGATATATTTAGGAAGATAAAAAATACATCCTCTATTAAACAGAAGTATGCATCTCAGAAAACGATAAAAAGTAGGTTTTCTAGCCCCCAGAGAGAGAGAGGAAAAATATTGTACAATTTTAGGAGGATTATGGTTCACTAGAGACATTCATGAATGTAATGAGCTAAAGAAGGGTTAAGGCTGCTTAAATTTATCTATACAACGGATTGTGCTACACTTGATAAAATAATTGTGTCAGTCTCCTTTTTACTTAAAATTAACCTTACAACTCTGAACCCCAGTAAGTTGTTAAGTACTAAACATCATCTCATGCTCTGTCACAGAACTCTGATTGTTTCAGAAAGCTGGGAAGCACCTGACATTTACCTTCTCTAGTTCCAGCGCTGAAATCGCAGAAATGCAATTAGGAAAACTTGGGTACTCATAAGAGAAAAGGTCAGCAATGAGCAAGCTAAACCTGATAACATGCCTAATGTGCTGCCAAACATAACAGAATGCCTCCCTGATAATGAATGATTTTACAGACTGCCAGGAAGTTGATGCAAGATAATCAGACCACCAGGGGACACACCACTGTGTGCAAGACTGGGAACAGTGAAATATTCTTTGATAGAGTTCTATTGCAGAGTCACTGCTGATGGAAAAAGATCCCCCATTATAAAAGGCTATATTTTGAGAAATAATGACATAAATAAATTGGGCAGAAAACACAAATGACAGAAGTTTCAACACATGGTAAGTGCAGACGCCGTTACCTCATCAAAGGCAGAGCACTTTGTGCCTGCAGCCAACAACCACCACATCCCTGCCTCTGGGATGCAAGTGGCATTTTTTATTTTCCTCTTCTTGAAGCAGAAAATGTAAATTGAGGTTAGAGGGTTTAGTTTTTCTGTTTGTCTTTAACAAAGAAATACTCACACAGCATTACAGGCTCTGTGTTCCTCATGCAAAGATCTCCTCCTTATTTGTGTCACTAATCCTACATAAACTAATGGTCAACTTTAAGAAAAATGAAAAGCAACCTAAGTGTTTCTTTTGATAAATGATGTTTCATCAACAGTGCCAATAAATATCTCATTACTGAAAGCAGCACTTACTGGAAATTTTATGCCAAATACCTAGAGGCAGGTAAACCTGTAGTAAAAAATGTTTCTGATACCTTACAACCACCAATTAAATGTATACTTGTTGTAACTGAGTTCATCATAAGCAAATAAAATCTACATAATTCTCTTGTCTATTTAAAGACTGAAATTTGCATTAGATTTTTTCATTTTATTTTGTAATAGTTAAAAGAAATTGCATTAAAATAATAGAGGGAAAAAAGTACCACCATGAGCTACAGTGAAGGTTCTGCCTCTATATTTTCTTATAATAAAATTCAAATTATGGAAATCATAATCTTCCAGGAATTACCTATGATAAGAGAACATCATGTTTTGAGACTCCTAGATCCGAATTGCCAGACTGTATTAAAGGCAAATGCTAATTTTATATTCTAGTTTCCCCTACAGCTGAGTTATATCAATCTATTTCATGTTCAATGTGGAAGGCAGCTAGTTTTTTCACATGACACATATTGTTTCCTAATTTATTAGGAGAAAAAAAAAAAAAAGTAATTTAACGTGAACTTTCCTATCTTTTCATTTTATTGGAAGTAGTTCAGTGCATTTAGGACATGACACAGTTTTGAGGTCTGACTGTAATGATAGGCCTGGTGATATCAGCTAACTTTTATGAGCTTATTTTTTTTCAGTAGCAGGCTGTAACTTGTGTGAAGTATCCAATGTCCTGCGGTCTATAAAAAGCTAAGCAGAAAACCTCAAGCACACATCTGTCTCTTATTTCTCTTCATACAACCTTGTGTAACCAGCTTTATCTGAGCTGGGCCTGAGGCAAGTATTTATGAAAAAGTACCCACACATTGCAAAACATTTTAACAAGTGCTTACTTAGCAAAAAGTTCACAGCAGAAGTGAATACATTTTGTTTAAACTGTAAGAAGAGAGGCATGCCAATAAAAGAAAGACAACACTCCCCACAGCTAGACCAGAGCATCAATAAAAGTGCAATTACACATCCAAATTTTCTTGCTATTCTTTCCATAATGACCATAAGAACCTGACTGTATCAGCTGGAAATGTTGAATATGCAGAGGATGCACTAAGGAAAGCACACTCACCATGTACTATCAGGACATATTCTGTGCTGTTTCGGCCAATGGGATTTTTTGCTTCACATCGATATGTGCCATTGTCTGTTTTGTTTAGGAAGCTGATGCTTAGAACCCTGCCATTGACAACCATTCTCTCTGGATCTGGTAGTTCTCCTCCGTCCTTTGTCCACAGTACTGGTTCTGGCCTGTTGGATCAAAGTGTGGCATTTATTTAGACACATTAAACACATATATGCAACATGTACATCAGAAATAACACCATCAGCAACTTATGAATAGTCACCTACCACCCCAAGAATATTTGAATTACTGGATCTAATGAACTGTTACTGTTACAACCTTACCATCCTGGATGTGAACTGCTAAAGAAAGTGAAAGAACAAGCGGAGAAATAAGAAAGAAGATAAATAAAAAAGGAAGCAGAATGGTACTGCAACAGGCTAAGATCTTTCCTAAATTAAAAAAAATAGTTCTTGTGAGGTTTTAGGGCCCACAGGTGCTTGGCAAGGTAAGTGCAAATAGGATGATGTGGGTGTAAGTGGTTTGAAAATGGATTCTTAAATTACTTAGGCCATTCATATTCACGAGTGAACTTGAACACACTGAGCATTTTTCCTGAACCAGGCGTATCAGTCCCAAAGCAGCACGTGTTACACACAACCAAGATTGTTTCTCTTGCTGCATTGTGTCACAGCCCATCCCTTTCCCCACCTTTTCTTTATCCTTCCCTTAAATAATTCCTTCTTTTCACATCACAAGCAATGTAAGATTTAACATGAAATCCTTGATTTTCTTCTCTTGTGAAACCTTTCCTCTTTTGCCTGATGCACTCACATCAAAGGCCAAAGGCAATGTCCTGGCAGTGCTGACCCCCTAGGCAAGGTAAGGGCACCAGAAAGAAGGGAATTGGCAGTCCTGAAGGTTCACATACAACCCCCCTCTGACAAGGCATATCAAACTCCTTCCTAGAGAGTCTCAAGAAGCTCCACAGCCCATGAGATCTGCCTAGCAGCCAGCAGGATGTATTTCTTACTGGCACACAGCCTTTACTTGAACATAACAAGGTATACTTTCAAATTTACATGAGGGAAATCACCAAGAAGACAGGACTGTAACTGAGAATGAAAGGTTGGTTTGCTGAATCTTTTCTATGTAAGGAGCACACAGAGTACCTCAGGCCCTTTCACACCAGTCACTCCAGCAGCATATCCCAGGAATTCTATTCTACCTTGCTTGTAGCTTTATGCAGCATAAGCCACATATCAATCTCTACCCAAACATGCCAGTTGTGTGATTCAGTAATAAACCAAAATATAATACACTGTTATAAAATTAGCAGTTGCCAGGTTAGTAGCACTCCAGAAACACTTAATTTCACTAATTTGAAGCAGGTGTTTAGGGTCTATTAGATATAATAAGCGCTAAGAAAAAGAATTAAACCTAAATACTTAAGGAGAAACGTTTAGCCAAAGTGCAGCCTCATAAAAAGAAAAATAGTTCTAATGGGTGTGAGGACATGATTTTGAGTTAGGCAACACATGTAAACAGAGAATTTTTTCTGAAATGTATTTCTATGAAATTCAAAGAAGTCTTTAAAGAAAAATATTTTTTCTGAAATATAATAAATTTACACAAATTTTAGTAATATTTTGGATGACACCCTGTTAAAGTGTTGTCAAACTTAGTACTTAGACTGGCTATACTCCAAAATTTTGATTTTTTTCCAGAAAATCATATGCTCAGAGAATGAAAGCAAGGATTAAGAGCTGATAGTGTGATTGGCCTTATTTATGCCTCACCATAAATATGTCTTAATCCTCTTCCTAAGCTCATTTTTATGAACTGGTATCCATGCACACGTGGCACACAATGCACACACTTTCTATTTAATGCAAGCAGGGAATCCAGATGTCCATGCTGGTGTAAAAACATTGCCCTACAGAGTTCCCAGCATTAAGATGTGTTTTGCTCTGATATTTTAAGGTGGATTTGTTCAATTTTCCGGCCAACTCCACACTGTTTCCCATTTACCAGCTTACTGTGGCTCTGCAATCCCAGGAGTGGGGACTCTGAAACACTTAGGCTACAATGTGCACTATTACCTGCATAAATGGCATGTTAAAGCAACTTCTGTGCAGCTGTAATTTATGGAACTTCGGTTTTAAATTGAAGCTAGATGGCATATCCTAGGGGAAAACCTATAGGATAACAAATAAGTATGAAATGGAGCTGTAGATATAAATTATTCAGGGAGCTCTGTCACTTTGTAATACACCAACTCTAGTCTTATACAGAGCACTTAGCTGTGGTTGCAAAATGATGTGTGGCAGAAAAGCCAGGGCTTAGAGAGAGGCAGATCTGCACTCTCTGGGTGTTGGGGAAGCTGCTAATCCAGAGGAAATATTCAGCCATCCTCTGCTGTATTTGTGGCAGCAGCAGAGCAATTCCTGGGCAGGAGGCCCAGAGCCAACACATCCCGGTGGTCAGGCACAGCTCTCCCTCCACATCACCACTGCCTAAAGCAGCAATTCTGTCACAGCCACAGAATTAAATTCTGCCTGCATTGCTGGGAATCTTTGAGACACTTGATCTCCACAATTCATTGGTTAGGCAGAAGTGAGCTAAGAACATGAGACATGCCCATGCACCCAGGCCATCACACTGCTGTGGTCAGCAGCAGCAGAATGGCTGTTTAAGGGAAACATGGGAGCACATCCATTTTCTGCTGTCCATTCCTCCTGCACTCTGCCAGCAACAGCAATCATCCTGTCAGGGGCGCTGCAGGCCACATCTTTTGCTCTCTTTGGTATCCACTTATTATTTAGACCTGTGCCTATGAATGTCTCTAGTGTCTGGCGGAATCTGCTTATGATGTCCATCAACTATACCTCCTGTAGCAACTAATTCTGGAAGTTTCCTATCTGCCATGCAAAATGGTATTTACTTTTATCTGTCTTTCACTGATGTCCTAGAAGTGGCAATGAATATTGCAGGACATGGTAAGTAGCACTCCTTCCTATTATAACCTTGTTTTAAGATATGACAGCCTAGAACTTAGCAGGCTTGTCTCTCCCCTTTTTTCTCTGTTAGAATTTGATACCTTCTGAGATTATCAACTGGGGAAAAAATTACACACAAAAAAAGGGGGAAGGAATCTTAACTTTAGAACACATTGGGTATTCTTTCATGATTGCCTTTGTGCCTTCATGCTCCAAAGGTGAAACCCTGAAACAGCTTTCCTTCTCCATCACAAGGCACAGCCAAGTGTGAATTCTCCACAGTTTATCCTACTGAAACCTGCCCACCTCTGCAGACCCAGACAGACTTTCTTCTCTTACCCAACATTTTGAAAGGGATACTTAGGTTTGACATGCTAAAACACCTGGCAAACATGTACACTCCTAATATTGCACAGTTTTCTCTATTGCATACATCCCTAACATTGCAGAATGTAAGCTTTTTTAAAATACTACTGACTTGCTACAACACTATCAATTCTTATTTTAATTGGAACAAAGAGGGATGTTCGTACAAACAGAGCCTTCCGTTTGTGCATTCAGTGAAAGCCTTAGAAAAAAGAACTGGTTTTTAGTACAGAAATCTGAGTTTGTTAACTGTCTTCATGTTGGCTTCAATACCTGACACAGAACCAACAAAATTTGGTATTCTTTTCCAGTCAAAATGAAATGGGATTGAAATAAAGGTATAAAACACTGGTGTGAAGTTCCACAATGATCCATGGTTTATTTTGTGGTACTTTTCTTGCAAGTAGCCGAAAAAAGAAATGGTAAATACAGCAAAACTATTTTCTGGCCTTGAGAGTAGAAAACCTTTTCTTTCAAAAAAAGTCAGAGAGAAAGATAGGGGCAAACTGAAATATGTTGGAAAAAAAAAATTAAAACCCATACCTTTGATTAGAAAATAACATCTAGGCACTGCCTTACCTATACAAGAAGTGTTTACATAATATCAAAGTCAACAATTATATTTGTCTACATTAATATATTTTCTTTTCAGCTGAGGTCTTTGAAATTTCACAGGAATATTTTAAGACAAGATTGGCAATTTTCTGTCTCTTTTTCCACCCTTAAGTCAAGGACAGTGATGTTTCAGTGTTTTCTTACAATCCTCCTCTCTGGTAATATCTTTATATGTAACTATAATAGTTAACTTAACCTCCATTTAAAAGTTATACATCTATCTATTGTATTATGTTTTCTTTTTGAACAAAATGAATCTAGGCAATGCAATCCATTTTCACGTGAAACTTCTTGTCTCTATGCATTTTCGTTGCCTTTTTTTAATATTTGTACACAGAAAGTTCATGTACAAAGTGTTCTTCACTGAGTCCTTAATAAACAACACTTGGACAACTTACTGACCCATAATAATAGCACAGAATAACTTTTTCTTTTCTATAAGATCATACTCAAAAAGAAAAAAAAAAAAAAAAACCAAACAAAAACCTGACCAACCAAAGCAACAACAAAAAGTCCAAAGCCACCTTTTTACATGTCCAATCTCACTGGGGATATTCTCATCCAACTGGCAAGAATTTGAGGAACACTAACAAGATAAAAATAAATTCGTATTTTTGAGTAGGGCCCTCTCCAACAATACCTTTTAGTTCTTCAAACAGGGGTACACTCATATTCACTGAAGTCCATAAACAGAAGAGACATAATCTAGTGGATATGCTCAAATGAGTAGTGCAAAAGGTAGCACAAGATTTAGGAGTGTTTCTTGTTGAAAACCTGGTGCAATGTTAGAAGTCATCTAAGGGAATGATTGCTTCATTAATTTGAAACTTATAGTTCTTTTGTATCAAGAAATTGGATTTTTTAGCTTTGTCAGTTAATCACCCAAAGTGAAAGTCTAAATCCTGGGGGAAGCTCTTGTTTATATAAAGTCTCAGTCTGAGGAGTCATATTGGGATGAGCTGGTTTGGGAGCATTACATCTATCAAAAACATCAATATCCACAGTCTCTAGCCTTTCATAAAAGGCTTGGATAGATGTATTTTATTTTATGAGATATGAACTCTGTGATTTTCTAGTTCTGCAAAACCTGAGTAACCTTCACAAAATGTTTTTGTCACCAGTAGAATTAGTAAAGAATATCTCAAGTACCGTTCATAAAGTTCCCTTATTTTTTTCAGAAAGAAGCTTTGAACATCTGAATTGACTATCATTATATTTGCCTCTACTTTTCTCTTTTAAGTGTTCTCGACAGTCATAATGTAGCCTAAAAATATTTATAACGTCCTATACTAATGCTTTCTAAATAGCCAAGAATTCAATTACCAAAATGTGTTAAAAAATGAGGTGTCACCTAAATACAGATTTCAACTTTTTATACCATAAAATTTTGACAGAAATTTACATCTATAAAGAAAACAGGAACAACAAGAAGTATTGAAGACAGCTGCAGTGTATTATGTGAAAAAGGTGCTTAAATAATAAAGAGGTAAACAAATCTCAAATGGTGCTAATATTCATCATTTACAGGGAACAGAGAACACTAAAATCAGAAAAAAAAAAAGAAAAATATAGCAGAAGAGGAAAGCAAGCAGGCAAACAAAAAAACCAAACCAGCTAAAAACCAAACACTCTTCATTCCTTACCTTTTTTCCAAGACAGATAAAGCCTTTCCTTTGTTCATCACAACTTTACTTAGGTGACAGACCTCCCTGCCTGAATCTTGCTTTGGATAAATCAGGCAGTTCTCTCACCCTTGCTGGATTACAGGTGCTAACCATGCTGATATGACAGACTAAATTTGCAGCTGAAAGTCCTTATCCCTCAGCAGACTGTGACAGCAACTGATTAAAGTGCATCACGAATCTTTTGAAAGCAAAGATATTTATTCTTCTACCCAAAGATACAAAGTATATCATGTTAGAGAGTAAAAGAGTAATTTTTCATATTCATATTTCCTCCTATCCACACTCCAATATTTCCTTGCAAATGGTATTGAGGTTCCTTTTAGGTCTAAAACCTTTGCCTGCGGGAAGTTGACTGTTCTGTTTCTGCATTAATTCTCCTTTTTTGTTTGTGTGTTTCCTCTCATCAGGCTGATAATCCATTTCCTTTTATCCTTTAGTACCCTTAGAGTCTAGGGCACCCTTTGACCTAAGGCTTTACACCCTTAACACAACTGTGCAATGCTGCTGCTCTCTGTCTGGAGAGATTTTCCCAATTGATCATCAAGCCAATATAATTTTAACTTCTTTGAAGCTACTTAACTCTAGTTTTTCCCTTTGTGCACATCATGTACCCCCTCCCCACCCCTTCCCCAAAGAAAACTCCATTTCCTTTGTTAATCATTTTCAAGAAGCCAAGGCAATATCAGCTCAATATTTTGAAAAGTGCCGAATCCACATATATATGTGTAGCTTCTTACCTAATTCCAGTATTATTCACAATCTTCTCAGAGAAGTATAAAAACCCTGCTGTGAATAACATTTTGGGGAATGGCTTTCTCATAGTCATGAGATAGATCAACAAGAGAACTTATGTGAAATCAGAAGACAACTTAGCAGTGAATTGCATCAGAAATATCCTTTGTGTTCTACTATTGTAAGCAGCAGGGAGGCTAGAAATGGACAAAAAGATTGTCTAAAAAAAAAAAAACACAGTAACAAAAAACAAATCAAACAAAAGTTTGTGAGGGAGATGCCATAGGAAGGAGTTGCCATCCTATAACCCGTTCTTCTGGTATTTTGCACAAATCTCTCCCACATTTGTCATACACTACACCTGCTGTCAAACTTCTGGTGCCTCTTTTCACACCCCCTCCATTTTTTTTTAATTTCTCTGATCTGACCAACTTCCCAAACAAATTGAAACAAATTTCTGTTCCTTTATTGCTTCTCCTCACATTTCTGCACCAGGCAAGCAATTGTATCCATGAAAGGGAAAATTTGCTGAAACTACTTAATTTATACATCTCATCACTAATAAATCTAAAAGCAAAAAATGGAGGAGGAAGAGGTTACCATATTTCCAAATTTTCAAGGCCAGGCCACCACTTAGGAGCAAACAGAACTGAAGAATACTATTAAACTTATGTATACCATAAAGAATATGGGTAATCCTCTTTTAAATACACCATCAGGTCAGGGAATAGCCACTGAAGTGGTTTTTTGTTTTTTTTTTTTTCCCACAATAAATATGAAAAAGGCTTGGACATTTTGATGCATTTTCAGTAGTTCAAATCAAAATAACAAGTATTTTGGAATACTTTCAGCAGCCAGCTAATAACCACACTTTTTCTAATGTGTATTTTAAAGTCTGAGGCTCAAAAAATTTTAAGTTCAGAGAGAACACTATAACCTCTACATTTTGTGAACAGCTTTAATAAGAAGTCTGCTTTAAAACATGTTCTTTAAAAAACAATAGTATGTATGGCTATACTGTTCATTTTATGTCACCAGTTTATAAATAATTTATATTCCTTTTAAATTTTAACCAGGAAAAAAGAAAAGTCCTCCACAGAAGTATAACATGTCTTTCAAAAAGATTCCTGAGGCTAAAAATACAGTAGGAGAGGGGCAAGCCAGTACAGCAGCAGGAAAGAGAAAAAATAAAAAATAAAATAAAAAAACCCCAAAAAACAAAAACAAAAGCAAAAACCTACCAACCAAAAATACCCAAACCACATTAAACAATCTTATGTCATAAATCCTGCCTCACTTGCTGGGGAGCAGAGGCCTTTCAGAAGTGATGGCCACTGTGAGCTAACTTGCAATAGCTCAAGGACAAAGCAGTAGGCAACACTTCACAGGAAACATCTGCAGGTTGGCCTGCACTCGGCCACAGATGAGATAAGGTGTTTTCCAATTCCTATAAAGCAGCAAGGATGCTGGTTTTGTATCAGAATTCTTGTACTGAAGGCTGATAGAGGCGTACTGCACAATGCTGCACCTGTTCAGGGGGATGCACAATGTTTTATCTGCCATGCAGTCCTTCAGCAGCTCTCACAGGCAATGGATAAGACATACCTAATGACATATCAGTAATTAAAGAAAAGTGACAGACTTGTTTTCAGGAGACTGTGCAAGAAAGCAAGGGGATAGAGACCTCCAGAAGGTGCATCTCCTTTATTGGTGCAGTAGGAGAGAGCAGCAGAAGAACTGTGAAGCTGCCCCCTCATCCAGAGAATAGAAATCCAGCAGAGCCAAGTACCAAACTGATGGCCAGGCAATCTCACACAGGGAAAGAAGTGAGGTCCACTCACAGAAAAACAACGATGCCTTGAAAGCTTCTTTAAAATTCTGGAGCTGAAAGTACTTTGGATCAGCACTGGAGCACATCGATAATATACGCCCTTCCCCTGTTCTGCCTGGGATTGGTGCCATATATTGATGTGCAAATTACAAAGACAAATCCCTTTCAGTCTCATAAACTAAGACCTACACTCTCAGATAAGAGCAGGGAAGGGAAGAGAGGAGAAACTATATACAGATAAGTGAATATTAAAGAATAATTGTCAAACCTTCCTTTAATATTTTACCACTGTTCCTAAAGGCTTTTTCTTTCCTGTCAGAGTACAGCCGAGATGATAAATGGCATGTAACAATTTTATTCACATGAAAAATTGTTGATTAAATATTGAAATCTCAATAGCCTGGTTTCACTATAATTCTAGCTGTATATGTTTCTAATTATGTAATCAGTATTCAAACAGCTAAATCTTTGGGCTTCCTATGCTACTGTTTACACCTTGTTGATTTCTTCTTAACCTTTTAGAGCTATTGAGGAATTAGTAGATTATTCTTTTTCATCAGTTGCAAGTAAAGCATGACTATAAGAACAAAGAATGATGGAAACTGCCATGGATTAAATGGACAATATCTGGAAAAAAAAAGTATTTCAAAGACATGCAAATGTCAGCAGTATTAAGATAATATGGTGCTCAAGTGGATGCATCACTATGGCTGCTGAAAATTACTGGGATTAACCAGGAACTATGTTCTTAATGTTAATGAGGTACTGCTGGGGATAGGAATGCTGCAGCAAAGCATAATGATAGGATGTGCACACCTTAGTTACTATGCATGTCATAGAACAGAGGAAAATAACATCTTCTCATCTGGCACATCTTCAGACCTGTTTCTAATACCGTGTCTCTTCACAGCAGTTTACAAGCATGCTGCATCCCCAGCCAGGGGAGCAAGCACTGAGGAAAACAGTGATTTATCAGAAATAAAAGAGAAAAAATAGCAGAAAGAGCTTCAGCATCACTGATTTTAAATGCTTTACATTTTCATGTTACAGGATTAAGGTACATTTCCTTAAGATAGCCTGGTTTACATAGGTTATGCTGAAGTGCCACATAGGGATAATGGTTGGGACTTCAAAGAACAAGAAGCAGGCAGTAACTGCTGTCACACCACATTTTCAGGTCCTTTTTCATTATGTCTGTTGTCATATCCTCAATGCCAGTTGAGGTATGAAGGGTATATCATGGAATTAACAGGCAAATATTATTACAAGGTGGTTTTTTTCCCCTTTGACAAATCCTGATTTTCAACTGCTTAGACATTTCAGGCTGCCACACTGATGGATGTTCACACACCTAATTTGCACTGTTTTGAATTTGCCTTTGCTGTGTCCCAACATTCACAAGAAACTTTGTCTCTGTTATTACAATAGGCTGAGAAATCCCATCTAAGAAATGCCAGCTGCATTTTCTGAGTTAAGGTCAAATGCTTGCTGGCACGAGAATCAAAGAGGAAAAGTAAGAGTGGCTGATTCATTTCTGTTTTTTTCATTAAGTAAACAGTTGAAAATCTCATTCACAGTTATTTGCTTGTCCAAATACTACTTGTTTGAAATAATTTGCTGTTGATGTAAGACGCAGTCAAGGGAAAGACTCATTAAACTAAAATTCCTTCCTGCACTTGAGGTGCAGTGACAACACCTGAGACCTGATAAAAGCACCAGTGCTGTGTCTTGGATGACAAGCAAGGAGTTCAGAACCAACCCTCATTAACCAAGGTATGCACTTCTCGACTTTCAATGAATGTAAGAACATCATGAAGTCTAGAAGATGAAGCAAAATATCTTATTTTCATCAGATAAGAAAACATTAATAACTAGCCACAGCAAAGACATTTCTAAGATCTGTTGAATCATGTCCTCTCAGCAAGTAAATATTTGTTGCTATACACCACAGTTTATAGGAGCACCATAGGAATGAAAATACACCATAAAATTTTTGTACCCCAGTTATTTTTTCACCATTGTCAAAAAAAGCTGATGTTGAGGCACACTGTATTGAACCATAATGAATAATAAAATGTTTTATGCTTTCAAGACAATATAACTATATCCTAGCAATAATACACTGTGAACTCATAAGTATTTGTATTTCAGAGCTAAGTTCTATACCGTGGTTTGTGTCAATTTCTTTTGCATTTAAAAATAACTTCTGAAATGGTAATACAATAAAGGGAAAAAGAGAGAAACATTATTTACTTAGAGAAGTTTGTTTTCTTTTCCCAAATGTGTTATTATCTCCAGACAGAGGGGAGTGCTTTAGTTCATACAAACTTCTCTCACACAGAAAATTATTCATTAGTACCTTCATGGTAATAATTTTAGCACTGTAAAGGAGATACCCTCAAGCTCTCCATGGGCTCCAGCTCCATTAGCATCTAGCCCCAGCAAAGCCACAACAGCCTATGTTCAGTGCTTAGCAGAGAAGGAGCAGCTGGGCTGAGTCAGACTAAAAGTTCAGCTAGCCCAGTCCCTTATCTCCAACACCAGGGATAAGCAGATGTCTAGGGAATAGGCCAAGCACAGATCTCAGGCATTTCTGATACCAAACACAGTTTAAAAATACTCTGTAAACCCTAAGGACTTGCCTTTTCATGAACTTAGGCAGTTTTCCCTTGAATTACTGCAAATTTTCACCATCTGTCATATCCATCGACAACAAATTCCCAAAGTTCACCAGTCATTTTATGAAAAATTATGTCCTTGCTTGGCAACAAAGCTAGTTCTTATTAGTTTTGACTTACTCTTAAACATTGCTATTTGTAGAGAGAATGAACTAGCAGTCCTTAACAATTACCTCTGTACTATTTAAAATTTTGGAAACATCTGCAATCTTTCCCTTCTAAACCAAATAGGCCACCACAAGGTGTAATTTATGTGTTCTTCAAGGATTGTTTAAAAAATGTTTATGAAATAGATTTTTCCATCTGCAAAAGGAATTAAAACCCCATGAGAGGTTTTATGTTTGTTTGTTTATTTTTATTTTTTTTTAATTCAGATGTCTGCTAATTCTAGTCCTTTTTATAAATTTTAGTATTTGAGAAGATGTCAGCTCTGCAGATCCTGGGATCTCTCCTTAAGCTCTGTTACCCTGACCTAGCCAGGTGGTGTTAAGCATTAAGTTTCCAGTCACAGTTCATAATTCATCAATCTCATCCTTGAATTCCCTTTGAATGCTGGGGTAAAACCTTCTGGTCCTGCTGACTTCCTACTGCTCATTTTGCCTGTTTGTTCCAGACCCACCTCCACAGCCTATTTAAATCTTGCTGGTGAGCACCTGAGAAAAGAGGGAGTCAGTCTTTAATGTACACAGTTTCCTCTGCCACAGAAAACATGGATGTAGCAAATCCATCTGGCTTCTCTGTAAACCTTGATTCTCAGGTAAAAATGTACAGAGAAACTTTCCATTATTTAATTAGAAAACCCCCTTGCTTTTATTTTCAAGTTTCTTTTATAGTTATTCCTTTAATCCTGCTTTTTTTCGTGGTTTGGCTTACTGAATTTTTATATTTCATCTGCCAAGATCTAAGAATCTTCTCTTTCCTTGGAAAACAATTTCAGCTTTTCAAATTATAGCTTTTGCCTTTATTATTACTTTGATTTCTTCTGTTTAGCCTCACCAACTTCTTCTTCTCAAGGGATCCTTCTAGGTGATATGTATTGACCCTGTGGTTCTAAATTCTTTTTTTATTTTTCTAACATTGTCCTCAGGCTGCCTGGAAAGATTTAATTCTCTTAGTTGCCCCTTATAACTCCTTTTTAACAAGATTCCTCATTATTATGTAGTTCCCCTTTTTGATGTTGATTACCATATAATTGCCCAGACTTTATTTTTTGCCTCTAGGTGCAAACAGCAAATAAATACTTTTTAAAGAACGAGCTGAATGAAAATGGTGCAGAGAGCTCCCTCAGTCTGTGCTACTCTTTGGAAGATTCTAGAAATTGTGTGTATGAGGTAGAAAGGTAGGTTAGGGATATTTGAGAGGAATAGAAAGTAAAAACAAAACAAAAAAAGCAAACTAAACCCCCATAAACAAAAAAAACCCAACAAAAAAAAATCATAATCAAAAAGCAGTAGAAAGTAGAAACACTGATCTGTCTCCCACTGATCTTACCTCCCTCATATCACAGAGTACCACAGTCCTTCCCAACTCTTGATAAACCTTTACAATTCCATCTTAAAAGCGACCAAACCAGTGTTCCTAAGCAGAAATAAACAGACATAATGGGAAGAGGTGATCCAGGTGCAGGAGCAGGGGTTGTCCTGCAGCCCTGGGAGGAAAATACTCTGGAGCAGCATTTTCCTGTGCAAGACTGCAAATCTCAGACTCAGTCTTTCCTCAGCTCTTAAATAATGTAAGTTTTGGAAAACGTACCATGGTGCTTAGAAGAGTATGGATGTGGAAAGTTTTAAGCAACCAAACTCAGGTCTGAGAAATCTCCAAGATCTTCCTTGCAATGCACAGACTAGCTCAGCCAAACAATGAATAATTTGTTACACTTATAATAAATTAACCCAATCTATTACTTCTCTTACCTGTTTACTGCCATGCCTGACAGAACCACAAACACTTTTATCTTGTCATCTCCATTTTTTCTGAGGTTCTGCTCATCAAAGAGCAGGGTTAACCTCCTCTAGAAGGATGGTGCTTTACCTTGCTAGCTTACACCACATACATGTTCTCAAGGTCTTCTGCTGTTGTAAATGTGGGGTAAAAATGTAGATGTTCAATGAGCAGGTGCTCCCTGTGATATTGGGTGGTTCCACATAACATCTGCTACTTATTTTCCTGAACTGTGAAACATAATCAGTATAACCAGCATGACTTACACTGAATAAGTTATACTAATGTGCCTTTTTGTGTTCTACTGCTAGTGGTTGATTCGAAAACTCTATAATTTTATGTGTAACTGTAGCTAAACACTTGTCTGCATCATCTAAGTACCTAAAAGGCCAAACGTCAGGTCCTTCCCCAAAACTTCTTTCTCATTATTCAACCTGCAGTCTAGTACTTACTTCGAATTACCTGCTCTGTATTTCAATTTTATCTATTATTCTATCCCACAGGCCTTTTCTATTTTAGCATGTTTCCACCTGAGAGCAAGAAAAAGAATTATTTCAAAAGCCATACACATGCAAAATGGATTTAACGAGCACTAAAAATGCTGCGTGCAGTTGTTTTTCATACTGTACTTTCTGCACTTTTATGGGTAAACACTGCAAAAAAGGGATGCTTAAAAAAGAGGAAAAACAATTATTGAATTGAGCCTATTAGGCAATGTGATCATTTTACAGAACACTAAAGGGGAAGTTCTTAAGCACTGCAGGAGGCTTTATTGTAAAGTGTAATTTTCAGACAGCCACTAATGCTCCCACCTGCTTCTTTTTGTGTCACACTTTTTATAACACCAATTTCTCTGCTTTCTGCAAAATACGGGGGAAGAAAATTACAAAAAAGTATAGAATGTCCCAGCTGTGAAAAGAAGATACAAGCTCCTATAAGGACAGGATGTTTAGTACAAAATGAAATTTAATCTATTGAATATACATACTGCATCTCAGCAAAAATATTACCTGCTTCATAATATGTTATCTACTATATCATGGCATAATTCTAAAGTAGAGGTGTAATGTCAATGAAATATTGGTGTAGAAAGTCTCAAGCAGAATATTCACACAATCTTTTAAAATAATTGCCTTTACCCACAAAGACAAACTATCTATGTGGAAAGTTTTCACCAGGCAGATTTTTTCCTACAATTCATATGATATTTCTCATAAGATTTTAGAACATTTTACTGAAAATGAGCACTCATTAAATATAACGTATAATAGATGTGCACTAAATCAAGGCAGGAGATATCATGAGCAGGAACTCCTTCAAAATGACAATAATTCAAAAATTGGTCAACATTTCTTTGTGGCTGACAATAACCACAGGAAAGAGAGTGATTAACCTCAGCTGACATGGGATATATCACATCAGATCAAATTAACAGGAAGCTGGGTTTGAGTTAACAATCACCTACTCTAACAAAGCAAGTTCCTTTTGGAGAAATAGAAGCTCACACTTCTCCAAGTAGAAAAAAAGCATACAGACAGCCTTAATGGGATAAAGATACAGAGATGAAAAAGCAATGTTAAAAAAAAAAAAAAGAAAAAAAAGACCAAGAACATTTCAAGAAACTATAACAAGGGCAAAGAGACAGGCAGGACAGAGATACCAGTGGTATTTGCAGAAGATAGGCTCTATCTAACTGCTGAACAAGCCAAATTCAAAGAAAGACAACTTGGAATGGACAGAGAGCAAGACAAAAGACAGGACTAGGAGAGCCTGAGCTATCCTGAGAGCTGTTCCAAGTGACAAGGAACACAGAGAAGGGATGAGAACTGATGAGGGTTTCTTACCCTTTTCCAAGTTTATATCCACAGATAAAATACCCTGTCCTGTATATGTAGGCATTTATTCAAGCATATATTTATAGAACTTTGCCCAAAGGTGTGTGTGAAATGTATCTCTGGAAATTTCACTGTAAACTCAGAGCATCAGAAGGCATAAATCAGATAAAGATATTTCAGCTAATGCTAGTTCTGAGATCAATGCAGAGAACATCAGGGAGGCTCCTGGTTAGTTAAATGCATAGCAGTTTTGTTCAAAACCATCCACCTTTCTGCTAAGACAGAGAGCTAAACATAAAACAGTGAAATTCCAGTGAAATTCCTTTTTTTTTTTCTTCCCACTTACTTGATTTCACTTGTAGATGGTCCTTTCCAGAGAAACCAGAGACTCTTAAATTCAGGATTTCTTATGTACAAATGTGTGTGAAGCTTAAGGGAGAAATATTTTGATGCTAAATTCATGTTTTGCAAGAGTAATATTTCATTGTATGGACAAATCCATCCAGTTTTCCAAATCATTAATAATTATTGATACTGCCTGAACTTCCAGTTTGAGCTGTGGATTCATTCTGCACAGTGATTTATAAACACAGAAACATGGATGCTTTTCCAGATTCATTATGATAATTCATATAGGCAGAATTGATACCAGCATTCCTTTCTAGGCTGCTAGGTACTCATGGCACAAACCCAGATAGCAGTGAATAAAATGTAGAAAATGAGATAATTCCTTACAGAACTTCCATCTCACCTGCCAGAGAGGCCAGAAAGAACCTGGAAGTTGTGGCTAACATCAGATTTAACCAGAGCCAGCTTGAGTCCAGGCTCTGCTGCTTTCAAGTGACTGGATTGGAGTTGATTCCCTCACTGGCTTTCCTCAGCCTCACCTAGAGCCCTGCCAGGTGCTTCTCAAATGAATCAGGCACTCTCTCTCTGGGTTCCCTGGGTGGTGTGTGTTTCCTGTCATCATTAGTATTTGTTTCCACCAACCTTTGCAAAATGTTTGTCTCACTCAAGGGAGTCTTCTTTAAACAGATGCTAGAAAAGACAGGACACTGTGTGGAGATACCACACACATCATTTACAATATAAAATTATAGCCCAAGCCTGGCTCTTTGGTGTGCACCCATTATTAACAGTGAACACCTTTTCTTACATTAAAATGTTTATTTTTCCATACTTTATACTACTCTGTACATATTCCTTTTTGGTTTTGGTTGTGCTTTTCTCTGTAACTTTCATGAGCTCATGAATAATGTTATTCTAATGAAGGATACCTAATGAAGGTTATCCTAATGAAGGATAGCTATGTGAATTTTCTGAAATAAAAATCTTCCCTATTTATCTAGAACAAGGCCAAATATTCACTTTACATTAGTCAACCAACGGTACTATGATTCCCCTGAGCTACATGGAGTGGAAAGGCATTTCCCTAAAGCACACAGGAGACAGCTAACTTTTTCTTCGTTTCCTGTGCCCTAATTGTTCCATTATATTTTGACATCCTTTCTCCTGAAATGGCACTGACTTAAAAAACTCACATATTTCATGCATGCTTTCATGAGAGTACTGACTAAGAATATTAAATACTGAACCTTTCTTTCCTTATGGGTCAGTATTTGAATTTATTTTTGGGACAATTTTGAGTCACTAGACTATATTGCTAAGACACAACAGTGTACATAAGTTACAGCTTTCAATAAGAAAATACTGGCTTTTAAAAATTTGTAAGCATGGATGGCTGTAAATGATCATTTTGTTCTTTACTGTCTATATTTTTTACAGCTACCTCATGTTTATTTTAAAATATTCAAAATACTGTTAGGGAATATGATTTCAGAAAAGTCTAGACATTACATAAAAAGGACGTCTAGGATTTCTGAAGTTTCATTACATTTCCTTCTTTGGAAAATAAACAAAGTCTCAGTAAAATTATATTATGCTAAAAGAAGAAATAAATTAGGATGAAACAACACCTTACATATATATTAGGCAAGCTCATTGATTAAAATATTACAGACTGACAGCTGTCCAGGGATCCAGCCAAAAAACACCAAAAAGAAAGCAGTGGTAAGAATTGAAAAGGGAAGAGATTCAAAATTTGGTTTGAAACTACACATCAGTACCTGAAAAAAGGAATGCTGTTGAATAGTCATATCAAGTTCAGAGTGTCTTGATCTCAGTTATGCAGAGAAATGGCTAAATGAATTTTTTACCTGTAATTTGGAGAAAACAAAAAAAGCCCAAAACACAAAAACCCTGGACATCAATATTATCAAAATTGTCAACAGCTTGAAGAAACCAGCAACAGAGTCTTGCAAAAGGAAAGACTAAGCTAACATAAATACACACATTCAAAGTTTTCCAAAAGAAAAATCTAAAATTTTTATGCCAACAGTTATCAGTTGGACAAAATCCTCACAAATGCTATATCTCAAGATCCCTTACAATTTTACACATAATAGGGTATACTCCTAGAGTGCATCATGTTTATCTGTGGTAAACGGATGAATATATTTCCTTTTTTCCTTCAACAGAAAAATTTAATTGAAAATGTCATAGATTTAGCCATACAATATTCCAAACACCAGCCTTCTGCTGCTGTTTCTTAAAGCTGGTGCCTGAAGTGCTACACAGCTGGGTCAGAACATCACCAAATCGACATAGCCTGCCTCTGCAAAACCATCACAGTACAGGCAGGAAGCCTGGTCTGCTCCTTTATTGGCATCATCCCACTTCCACAGCAGCAACACAGTGGTAACCCAAAAGAAGGTAATCTTCAGCTCCTTCCTCAAAGTAACAGGAGCACAGGGCCTGACAGGAGCCAGAGCTGTCCTCATCCTCACACTGATGAGCAGAGAGGTAAAACAGCACAGTTACAGAATTAGTGGAGTCTGCCTTACACTCTCTTATGTTGCCTCACTGAATTACATTTCCATCTTCCTTTCCATCCCCTCTCCCATGCCCTCAGCTTCTCCCCCTTAGCCCATCCTCAGCATCCCTGTTCCACCATTGGGATCTCTTCACCAAGACCATGAACCCATCCACAGCAAGTGGGAACCCCATGGCCTGGGATAATCCCAGCCCACCTCACATGCTCTGACAACTGATGCTGCTCACATCCAAAGGTCTGAGGACATTTTTTTCTCCTGTCCAAAGTCATGGTTAATGACAGGCCAAGAGAAATCTAATACCCTAAATTGTGAAACCTCAGGAGGGCCCTAGATTTAACCCTTAGTACAGTTCTTTGTAGTTGTTTTCTGTCCATCTGCTGTATCCCTGGAGGATGCTGTTTCAGCAAGAGATACAAAGTGCGGTTGATTTCCCAGAGGTGTTGGTTTCAGCAAGTCTTCTCTCCCATTTCCTGCTACAGGACTGTAAGTTAGGAAGGGCTTTCCCTCAGGATTGTGTTGTAGATTGGAAACACAGCATCAAGATACCAATGTTGCATGTGGTTTGAGGGACAGAATCCCTTCAAGGAAGGTGATTCACCTTTCAGGGTGATGAGCTGTAAGATGGGGTATGATGCTGTAAGTATCATACTTATGATGGTGTGTGATGCTGTAAGTACATTCCAGCTTTAGCCTCATCCTGCTTTCCCCCATTTGGAAAAGAATTCCTGGTGGCAGCAGCTACCAGTATCATCAATGTCACCACACCACCCTTTCTCAGCCTTCATCTGAAATGCCACTTGGAAGCTTGTGAAAAATTTCTCTGGGGTGCAAGAGAAACTCACCTCTAAGTAAGTGTTCACTTACTGCTGCCTGCAGAAAACAGGAGAGACTGTGGCATAAAGTATACAGAAATAAACCCATGGTGTGCAAATGGCTGTGAAGGACCGGGGCTGGCCCTGAGCTCTCCATGAAGCCCACAATTCATCACTTACCTTGTGACACTGACACATCTGAGCTCGGTGGACATCTCCAATTCCTCTTTCTCTCTCCCAGCCAGAGGTACTCACAATGAAGGCTGGGAGCATGACATTCCTGTTTCTCAAGCTAAACCACTGCAAACTGCTCCCAGGAGGGTGCCTATTCATTACTGGCCCTGTGCCATGAAAGACTGACCTAATGAAGCAATACAGAGCAGCTGAAGCTGGCAGTGTCTGTGGCCTGGACAATTAGAGGTGCATTTATTGGCAAAATATTTCTACCCCAAAGGCTAACACATACAGATCCCCTGTCTTAATAATTCTGTAATGTGAATTTTTTTTTTTCACCCTTTCAAAACCACATGTAAGTTTTGCATTTGAATCCTTTAAGGACAGAACACAGCTTCACTTAAATAAAAAATCAGTAAACACCTTAATTGAAGCTCTCTTTTAATTACTAAGTTATAACCAGTGCCTACTAATGTTTAGAGTATGTCCAGAATATTATGTGTACCAAATAGAAAATATTGTGTATGCCAAGGTATCTCACTTTTACTCCTCTGATTGTTTCCCTGATCCTGCTGTGAGTGAGGAACTGAGTAGGGCTAGAATGCCTCAATCTATTAGCCAAAAAGAGCACTTCATCTATTAAGTCAAGAGGAAAATACTGAGATAAGGAAAATGCTAAATATCACCCAGCCAATGGTGCACTCAGTGCAATCAGTGCTGGCCTCTTTCCTAAAACTAAGCACTTGCACATCTTCAGCAGATTTTGAAAATAAAGGGGAAACAGACTCTACCTCTTCATACTCAGGGGACTGTTCAATGGATACGAGATAAAAGGATTCTCCTTCTCCTTCAGGTACATTATAAAAGCAAGAGAGGGGTCACAATGGATTTTTGTGTTACTGACAGAAGTAGTTTTCTCAGAAACACACACACATCAGAAGTACACAGGTACAGAAAGGACCAACTACATGGAGCATCAGGTCAGACTAATTAGATGGACTTCCAGTGTTTTGGTCTCAAGCAGGGAAGAAGCATGATCTAGGTGCTCACCCAGTCAAGATATAGATGGAAGAGTTAGTTTAAAATGATTCAGGCATATAATAAATTTTTTTTAAAAAAGTATCTATGGAGTTTAAATTATGCCAGACATAACTCAGAAGAGCTTTTTAAAATAGAAATTTTGGACTTAAATGCCTTACTTGACCTAAATCTGACTTCAGGTTCCTACATAAAGCAATGCCATGAAGTCACTAAAGCTACACCAGGGAGAAATTCAGCCATAAGTGACATGATTTTTTGTCATGCAATTTACAGCTTTTCTAGGTTCAAAATATTATTCCATTATCATTTTCAAGACCATTTTAAATCTGTGTATCATCACAACACTATATATTGATCTTTTGAGCCGAAGGTCAATATTTAAGAAACTTGATTTATAATGACTTATTATTAAGCAATTGGATTATTGATATATAGGGGTAAATATATAACAGCCCCTCTGAGTAGTTAACTGTTTTCAAGAGTCAAGTCTATTTATGTAGTAGATTCTGTGCAAGGGTTAACCTCTGCAGATTTATCTCTAAAGATATTAATAGAAAAGATGTTAATTCCCAAGGAAAACAATTTACATTCTTAAAGCAGGCTACACCTTTCCAAATCCTGGTAGAAATAGGCAGCCAACTTGCACATATAATTAAACTTCAAATTCCCCTGTAAATGGCAGCCAAAGTTCAATATATTTTTTCTGAGGCTGGTTGATGTAGAAAGATTTTCATGAGATGTTTTCTCCTCTATCATCAATTTAATGATGTAAACAGAGGAAGATTAAACCTGCACACCTTTCAGGTTGATATACCTGACAGGGAAAAAAAAAATCTCACAGCTGGAATTCTTCCTGAAAACTAAAATAGATGACAAAGTAAAAGAGCAATCTTCTATAGACACTTAATGAAGACAGGCTTCAAGGGGTTTTCTATACCAGAGAGTACTTTACACCCCAGGAGGAGACAAAGCCAGTTGATTTCTGCAGCTGAGGATTGTAGTCACAGCAGAATAAGTAAAATAACAAAAAACATATTACTTGTTAAATCACTTACACTGGTTTTCCTTTGGATTCACAAGTCAAAATTATAGATTGTCCTTCTTCAGGCCATGAATTGGAAGAAATGATTTTAACTAAAGGTGTATCTAGGAAGAAAAAAATAGACAACTTGTTGATATACACAAAAAGATTTATTATCTAAGAGTACATTCTTCTCTATTTACAACAGACTAAACCACAGATTTAATTCACACTTGGAGACAGTTTCATATGGAGCCTTGTGCATTTTCCATTGTCTTGAGGAAGGGATTAAAAATGACCCATGCAACTAAACCAGTAACTTTTTATATCCCTAGGAGACACAGATAGAAAGCATGTGTATACTAAGAGAAAACAAATTTTTATTTCTGTATTCGATGCAAATAGTCCTTATGACTATCCAAAAATCTGATCTCTAACAACAAAATAAAGAAAAAAAAATCTAGGATGAATAACAAGTACTCCATGCAATTGTTTACCTATTTTTAGGCTGATATGATGGAATGCTGCTATTAGAGGAATGAATGTAATAGTGTACATTTGAATAGGAACCCTTTTGTTGTTGCAGAAGCTTGAAAGTCATAATAAAAAAACTACAATGGACTTTCAGATAAAATACCTTGTTGCAGACATTTTACAGGATATTATTTCTGAAATGCAATAAAGCTGCCCCTAAACAGTAACAATCTTAAACAGAATTTGCAAAGAAAATATTTCAAATATCTGCAAAAAGCACTACAGAAGAATCAGCAATCTGTCCAATGTGATTGGATTAGTTTTAAAGTTTTAATTGCAAAAAGATACACAATAGAGCTACTGTGAATTTATGCCAAATAAAGCATTTGAAGTAGGTCTTTAACTTTTAAAATATTTGCCACCTGGTTTGCAAGAATATATTTTCATAGTCAACATGTAACTTAGAGGGCCACCTTTATAAGGAACAACAACAAA
Organism: Serinus canaria; assembly: GCF_022539315.1. Classification (NCBI taxonomy): domain Eukaryota; kingdom Metazoa; phylum Chordata; class Aves; order Passeriformes; family Fringillidae; genus Serinus; species Serinus canaria. Next base: position 6,066,568 of record NC_066313.1, read on the forward strand.
AAAAAAAGATAAAGAAAGGCCTGTAACACATTTTTTCCAAGGGAAGAGGAAAAACAAAGTTCATTGTCAGAGTGGGAAAAAATATCAGATTGAATAGAAACATTTCTTTTTTTTTCTCATGGTTTCTTTGTCTATAGTTTCCTAATATAAACCACTTTATCCTGCAAATCTAGGATATCTAAGTTTTGTCTCACTAAATCTGCAGTCGCTGTTATCCTTAGCAGTGACACCACTGATGTCCTGTTATTAAGCAAATGTATAAGAACATGACAATATGACCCCTCAAAATCAACCAGAAAAAAATAAAAACATTTGCTGTAACAATATAGCTTCTTATTGAGATACCAATAGCCCTGATGAACCCTAAATGGCATCTGAACAATTAAAATGATTGAAAAAATTTCTGACTTTTGATTTTTTATTTTTGCAAACCACAGGGTAACAGCACAAGAAAAGATGAGGGAAAGGCTTAGTGCAGACTCTCTGTAATTCCACTGAAAATATTTTCAGCATCATTCAGCTTTCCAGAACAGCTGCTCTAACCTTCCACCAGTAGCAAATCTATTTCACAAGTTCATATTTTTAAGGACCCTGCAAACCATTATGCAGGTGACTAAACCTTTGGAGGCCAGGCTGGCATTTGCTTCATTTTTAGCACATGCTTAAGGCACTGACCTCAAGTGCCTTAATAAATCAGGGCATCAAGTACTTCTGTGATTTCAGTGGTGCTGTTGAAGATGAATAAATTACTCTCTTGACTATACATTGAACCAGAGGAGCAAATTAGTATCAGATAGGAATGCATGAAGAATTTAACTGAGGGAAGGAGACAACTAATGCAATGAGATCAAGAGGTTTCCAGAGAAATATGAAAAAGAGCGAGACTTTGATGGAAGTAATCCTGACAGCCACAGGTGAAGGAAGAAATTAAAGGGCCATCTAGCTATTTTTCCTGGCTTAAATATTTTAAAAAAATATCAGCATTTTATGCAATACTGTAAATGACCCAAATAAAATTGAAGAGAGGATTCCAGACAATTAAGCTTTCATCTGCATGGATCAATGCAGTGCTGCTTGTCCCCTACATAAAGTTCCCATTTCTACTTTAATTCACCAGGCAGCTCTCTGTTCTCCATACACTTCTAAACGGAGCTTACTAACACAGAAAGGTCTTATGTTTATGTTTCACCCTCTAAGGCACAACAAAGTGGTGGAAGAAGTCCATTCCCTAGCGGTTTTCCCTGCTAATTGACTTAAACAGTAACTACTCGTTTCTCTAAAGCAGGAAACACAGGGTTTAATTCAATATATAAGTTTTAGGGAAGACAACAATGGAAAACTTTTGCATTTTATTAATGATTCTTTTTCAAAAACTAGATATTCTATTTTGAGTGCTTTATTCTCAGTATTACTATTTCTATTTTTTTTTTAGGCCATGCTTGATTTCTCTCCAGAATTCAAGCGTATATTTAAAAAGGAAAAACTTTTAAGATAAACCTGCCCTCTATCTTCACATTTACATCAATAATTTAAATGACAAGAAATCTTCAGAATAGTTGAATTGAATCAAAACTGACCTAAATATCTGATTTTTACAAAGATGATCGAACCCTGCTGACTGGTATTTTTCCAGAACACAAGATGCTATTACAAAACACTGTCTCCCACTGTGACTCTCATTTTGGAAGAACTTAAAAAGTATAAATGTACTCTATCAGTACTGTGAGTTTTGACCTGTCACACTTAAAATATTAATCATAACAACCGGAACATCACATGATCTCAAGCAAACACCAACGTTAGAAAACAGCCTAAAGAAAGAAATTTAAGAACTGTAATACTGAAAGAGGTTGATTTCTTTTCAGATATGTTTATCAGCTTATTATAAATAATGTAGAAATGTCAAAAAAAATCTCCTTCTACAACCAGAGCAAAGGAATAGAGTCAAGAGTACCGTGGGTCACATCTTTTCCTCCTCCTCTAAACTCAGTAGAAAAATACCAATGTGTACCATCTGAACTTACCTGAATTTTAATAACTTGCATATTTTTTAGCATTTAGCCCAGCAATTTCATGATAATAAAACAGCTCGGACCAGTATTCAAAGCAAAATTCTTCTGAACAAGGGAGTGGTGAATATATTTTCTTTACAATATCTACAAATATGTCCTGAGTTCTAAGAATATTATGGAGGAGATAAGTATTCCAAAAAGAATAATATTTGGGAAAGTCCAATTCTATTAAAAAAACCAGTGGTTTATGTGGGTGTAAGAACCACAGCAAGTTTTCTCAATGAAACACACTGCTTTCAATACCCAGTGACTTTTTAAGTTACATCCATCTCCAGCAGAGAGAGCTTCTTTGGCCTTCCAGTCTTTAGTTTGAGTTATGAGGTACTTATGAGCTGCAGCTGATTGCTACCACCAACCTGAACTGAGGTTCAAACATGTCTTAACATATCTTCTACCCTCCATGAGCACAGAATCCTCTACTTTGTTTCTGGACATACCAGCTACAGGTAAGAATTATGGCATTGGGCTTTTTTTTTTTTTTTTTTATAACCTTTTGTGATTCAGCAGACCAAAGGCAAAAGTTCCACTGAGTGATTCTGCTTCATCCATCTTTCTAGGATTTGGGCTCATCTCATCTCACAAGCCTGGGAAACCCATTCCAAAGTTTTGGGAAGATTTATCTATTTTTGATCAGGCTATGTCATCTTCAGCAACAGACAAAATCAGTAAACATATGTGGAAAATTGATACCAGTTTATACCAGTAAAAATCTGATCTGACACACAAAGAAAATAAACACTTCAACACTTTTGTTTTACTTTTAGCAGCAAATAATGGCAACATTCATATCCTATGGAACTGCATAACTGCTTTAATCTCTTTGAAGCTATTTTCAAAATAAAGGTGGTTCTCATCAGTCACTTGACCTTTGCTCTTAATCAGATCTATGCTTAAAGGTGTGTTTATTTCAGAATGTACTTGTTGCTTTTACACTGCTTGAAGTGAAATAGACTTCAGTATATATTTATATTATTTTATCACCAAGCCTTTATAAGGTTACATGCAGGATTAAATTCCTTCACATAAATTTACTCGTATAAAGTAATCACAAGAAAGCTGCTGGAAAAAATCCCTCATGGTAAGTTATGTTACACTTCATGTGCAAACCCTCAACAAGCACAGTGTACAAAAGGAAAATTGAATTCATAAAAGTAAACAAATTTGCTAAGATCGTGAAATAGGCCGACAGCAGAATCAGACAATTAATCTCTTCTAGTTTCTTCTTAGTGCCAAGATAGTAAAAGTGGAATTTGGCCTATTTCTCATATGTATCTTGAAGTCATTGGTCCCATCAGTTCTTAGCAAAAACTTTCATGGAACTCACAGCTCTGGCTGGGTCACTAAATCAAAGTGCAACCCTTTGCATCCTAGGGCATTAATCAGCAACAGGTATGAATAAGCACATAAAAAATCATTTTGTGAGACAAAGTGGTAGCATTATCATGAGGTTATGATAGGAACACGCTGTTCTATCAAATAATCCCTCCCTCATGTAATCGTCTTCAGTCAATGTAATTACACTCCCAGAAACAGAAAATAAGACCACCTTTCTTCTAGGGCAGATGTTAGGGTGGGTGGAACACATATATTTCATTGGCACTTTTAAGAAACAATTGGAAGCAGCAGACTATTCAGGATCTTGTAGTCATCAGAATTCCCAGAGTGCTGAAAATGCACCTATGCAAAGAACCATGCAGCAGTCTTTCCTCCAGGTAATTTTGATATGTGTATTACTTTAGCTGTAATATAAACAGCTAAAGCAATACACATATCAAAATATAAACTTCTTGCCACTAGATTTCTCTACACATTTTGTTAAAAGGTAAATCCCAGCCTCCATTGGCATTCCAGTGAAAGGAGGATCAACAGAAAAAGTCTTAGTGGTTCTCCTCTGCAGAAATTTACATAGGAGTATTGTATCAGATGTACAGATCCAAGTCAGGGCTCCTAATTTGCAAATTTTCTGCTGAATTATAGATTTTTTTAAATAAATAATTGCAGTGATGTACAATGAAGTTTAAACTTAGCACCCTCAATATCTTCAATGTGTCTGAATCTTCAGAAAGCAGAAGAGAACAAGGACACCTCCTTCTTTTCCCTTACAAGGGTAGAATTACTAATCCCAAGGGTCCTGCACTTCAGCAGTCTACATTTAAGAGGCCTGCTCTACCTCCATAACTCAGGAAGCCACTTCTACACTCCCTCACTTAGACATAATTTAATTTTTGTGAGAAGTGCTAATCAATCCATCAAGATCAGTTATTAGACCCCATGCAGTGATTTATGAGAAAAAGAGGTTACTTACTCCACTGAGTACTGAAGTATTCACACTTTGTTGATCACATCCAGCAAAATACTTATTTGGCACTAATTTAGAGATTAGAACATTCAGCCTTTGGAGTTCACGGATTAAGGGTTTGGTCTGGGTCAGAGTGCCAGGACCTCCTATGCCATAGCAGAGGTCAGCCAGGAATGCTAAGGTCTCCCTTCCAGGCAGATTTTGAACTAAGATTTCACTTTGAATCTGAAAAGGCTTTTTTTCCTACCCGTTTCCTAGTTTGGATAAATTAGGATATTCTGACACATGAAAAAGAAAAAGCCAGGTATTAGAAAAATTTTAGCCCAATACACATTCCTCACACAATTCAGTACTGGGCAAATTGTCTCTACATTCAGTGCAAACATAACCCAGAATATACCCTTAATTTTACATTTATAAAAGTTATCTAGAGCCAGATTAGGATATTCACAAAAAGAAAAACTCATAAAACTTTAAAAATCCCCACTCATTTCCTAAAAATGTGTCAATCCTTAGCATCAAGTGGTATTGGTACATCCATTCTTTGGCTTTACATGCAAAAAAAATACCTTTTTTTTTTTTTAAGTAGTTTTGAGATGGTGGGCTCTAAGTGAGTAGTCTTCCTATGTGTCAAAGATGATAATATATTTGAATGTTTATTTTTTTTTTTTTAACTAAATGTAAACACAATGCCATAAGCAGATCTTGGGTATTTTACTAATACCAACAAAAAAAAACTTACGAAAACCTTGTCCAAACTGGTAACAAATATGTACTCAGCTAGGTCGATTATGTTTCCACACTTATTTCATATAAAGTGCAATGTCCCTTCAAGTCTTTTTAAACTTGTTTATTGCATGAAGTTTGTGATTCCTACTTCCCAAGGAAAAATGGCATCACAGAAGATGTGGGTTCTATCACATTTCAATTAAAATCTCCTGTAGTATTATCCATTTGAGTTCTCACATGCTATACAGTAATATTGCCAAATGTTTGGATCTTCTCTTTGTACATCTTTAGCATGATTTTCTCAAGATCAAAGCAATCCATTAATTAATATTTAAAACCAAAAGATTTTATTTACTGTTTAAGTAATAATAAATTCATAAAGTAGCCTTGGTCTCAACTTTTAGTTTTGGATAGGTTGGTTCACATAATTTTAAGGAAATGGGTGACAGTGGTGTACTAGTCAACCCAGGACATAGTGTCAAGCAGAAATCACATTTCTCTTGACTTCCTCTGTTTTTCCTTCACCAAAGAAAGCATTTATTTCTGTTGTAGAATATTGAAAGACCTGGTACAGAAAAAATGTCCCATGTGGTGACAGTAACATACAATGTGCAATATATACAAGGTGCATGGAGAAAGAGAAATCTTTTGAATTATTTTAGTTTATGAGTCTTTGGGGTTCAAAAGGAAAAATCCATTGGTCAAGTTCTTTCCTGTATGCATGGCACATATCAGTGTGATAAATGCCTAAATCTCTTTGTCTTAAAACATGAGGGATTCTGTATTTTTTTTCTTTTTCTTTTTTCACAGTGTCCTACTTAGTCTTGAAAGTTGTAGTAAAAAGGGCTAAACCTTGTGAAAACTGTAGAAAAAAGGAGGCACAGCTGGTCAAACATTTGCACGTGATGAACAAAAACTTATCAGCTCTACACAACGTATCACTACAACAAACATCTTAAACCTCCAAAACAAGGCTCTTCTAACTGATTAGTTTCCATGCAGCCAAATTGTCAGGTGTCTATCTCAAAACCAGGGCAGAAACAATCCTGTCCCTAATTGTGTCATAAATAATTGAAAGCAGCTCATTAACATCATTTGACCCCAAGCCTCTGCTGTAACACTTTGATTCTGATGCATCTTTCCTTTAAAAGTGACTCCCTCTCTGTAGTTTATGTTATGAACATCTCACTAGCTGCAGCAAGAAGCTGAGTTTGTTGTAATGAAACCTGTGATCCTTGCTGGACTTGCTGTTTGAGTGCAAGTTATGTTAACAGCAAAAGGAAAGACACAGGAAAGGTCCAGGGAGGGGCAAACACTTTGCTGGCTGAGTTTGTCAGGGGAAGCAAGCACTCACAATACATCAGGATGTGCTACAAGTGTTACTTACAATCCTCCTGCTAAAAGCATCGATACCACCTCCTTATTTAATCTTTTAGGATGATGAGTAGATGGTTTTAATTACCTTTTGTCTAGAAATTTTCTCCTGTACTCAATGATTTAAAAAGCCTTAAAAGTGCTGCTAGAAAGAAAAGGCTTTGTTTAACAACCTAGCAGAGCATAGGATCCAACAGTGTGGAATATGATGAAGAAAGAAAGGAAGAAAGCTGTGCTTGTGTCACAGAGCAGTTCTTCTCACTGTTATCACTGAGCATCCCATGGATGCCAGGTTTTACCTTCCTGGACCCTAAGCAACACAGGGAACCTGTCTTATTAATTACTTCAGAATACAGTTCAGAATACATTCAGCTAAGCTCCAGGCAGCCCAGATAAAACAAACAGACCTCTTCTATGGTGTAACATCCATGTCATGGCTGCCAGATCATCTGGCAAGGAAAAGGATAACCCCCAGCTTCCTTCCATTACCCACTAACTACTTTCAGAATACTCCAAACTTTGAATTAATCACTTTATCTTGTGCAGCAGGACCTCCTGCCTGGATCTATAATACTGAGATTTACTCTGCCATTTTTAATAAATATATTTACCTTGTTGTTGTTTTTTGATTTGAACACAAACCACCACTTCCTCTTTGTACCAGAGTGCAAGTTACTACAACTGGTTCATTACAACACATTTTTCTCCTTACAGGTTTAGCTAAATTATGAGCTACCAACAGCGTGCCTTTACTTCATGTTTTTATTTTATGACTGCAAACCTTCTGAATACTGAAAAGCTTTCATAAATTTCTCAGATATTTTAGTGTGGCAGTGAACAACAACAGTTCTGGTGCTATCATTTTAAAAAATGTTATAAAAATCTAACAGTCTGATAATAAAAGATTATTGCTACCTGGTAATAAATGGCTGCCAGATGATAAGATTCTAAAAGTTTTTCCTCGGAGACTAATTCATTTATTGTCTACCCATTTTTGTCTGTTTTTCTTCAAAATGCATGTTTGTGAAATCTATTTATGTCACAGCCTTCTACATTTTTCATTGTGCTTTTTCTCTCTCTTATATCCTTGGAACCTTTCCATCATTTCCAGATGCTAAGATAAAATAAGCAGATACCTCTGAAAATGATGATGTATCTACTTTCTAAATTAATTAGCACTGGAGTGAGCACAGGCAAGTTTCAGGAACTTTTTTTTTCCTTCAGAAACCATGAGATTATAATTTTCGTACATGGATGGCAATTACAAAACTCATTGAAAATTCTGTAGTACTACATAATTTCATTCCTATTTCTAAAAAAATGTAAGAAAATAAGCTTAGGAAAGAAGAGACTTTAAAAGTAAATTCTAAGGACAAACCACTCCAACATGCACAAAAATAAGCATCAGACTGGATAACCTAAATGAAATGAGAAAGAGGAGAGAGGAGCACTTTAATCAGCTCTTTGCAAGTGCTCACCATTTTTAATAGCTTTTACACTTACCAGCTGTGCATCCTACAGCTGTGAATCAGCATTTCCCCTAATTTGGCTTATTTTGTAAATGGCAAGCAGCATGGCTTCTGTCTGGGCACTGCTGCCTTGAATAAGCAGTTAGGTGCAAGTCTGCCTTGGTAACTTCACCAAAGTGGCCTGGCAGATGCAGTAAGCTTGATGCTCTGCTTCAGAAAAGAATGGATAACTCATTGCTTAAATGGATGAGACAAAAAAAAATATCAATATTATATATCTGAAAAATTATTTAATTAGTAATATTTGTGGGTGAGTTAATCTCGTTCAAGCAATTGTGCCATGGCAATGGCATTTAATTTTAATAAAAGTATTCAACAATACTGTGAAATTAGGCCTTATGATAGTACTTCAATACTTAGGTTTGATAGAAGTGAATACTTGGTACCATATCCAAATGGATATTCCAATGTCTTCTTTTTGTACTCCTTTAAAACTGCTTTACAGTTAAGCAGGACCAGAAACAGCATATGGTCCCTTTGTTACCTGAGATTCTTTGATGAATTCTGTTGTGTCATCCTTAATCTCATCTGGTTTATTTTAAAATTACGTTTGTTGTAGGAAGGAGTAATAACAGCTTGTAACAGAAGAGTGTAAATGCACTCTCCTGGATGAAAAACAAGAAAGTGGATGCCAATGTGGGGGAAAAGAAAGACTGATCAGTCAAATATTCCCTCCTGACACTCATATTACATGAATGCCTCAATTTGAGTACCAACCTGGCAGGAAACCATTTAGGTTACTAATTCTGTAGGCATTGATTATGTGGTAGTTTGTTAAAGATATCTATTGGACTTGTTTCAGCACCTCACCTGCTGGTCATGCCAGGCTCCTTCCCCACAATTACTAAAACACAATAAAGGATGTGAAATGTGGTAGTACATAACATGTGGCTTGGGGTTTTGGGAGGGGGAAAAAGAAGCTGGAAGTACAACACCAAAGCTCCACAATTCCCCCCTGCTCCATTTCAAATGTTTACAGCTTTACCCTGCCTTTGTCACATAATGTGTTCTTTGATCATTCTTACCTACTTTGTGCTTGGCCTTAACACAGGCAGAGATAAATGTGAGCACATCAGCAGCCCCTGCTGAATTAAATGAAGGACAGAGTGGCACTGTCACCCCAGTTCTGAGTGTGTGCCACTCCATGGAGATAGCACCAGACAACAGCCACTCCCCTTTACATGGATTTGCAGAATGGGTCACTGGTTTCTGAGTTATGCATTAAGTCCTATCCACACATGAATGATGTGGTAGAAACAATATTTTCTTTGCAAATCAGTTCTGTTGTCTCCAGTGAATGCAAGTGATGAAGCTTGGTTTTACAACTTTCATCTTGTTTAATTATTTTTGTCATGCCACTTTTTCAGAGTAAACAGTAAAATCTGTTTCATTTAGCATCTCCATTGCCTTACACTGCACTCTCTCCAACTCATTTATGTTTTATCTCACTTTTGCTGTTAAGAAAAGGAAAAAAAAGAAAAGACAAAGAAATGCTGAACTTTGAGAGAGTGCATGACCTTTCAGTGTAACTTTATCTTCTGCTTTCCCAGATTCTTTTGTTTAAAGCCTTGATTGTTCTGTTGTGTCTGACTTAAATTATCTTGAATATGGCTTAAGATCTGTAGCACACCCATAACTGTTGGAGGAGTTATATGAGAGCTCTGGTTGCTCAGCATTTCCAAATATCCCTTCAGTCCTTTCTCTAACATTCATATCAGCTATTATACACTATAAAATTTTAGTATATTTGAAAATAACTAAGCAGTAGCATCAAGAAATGAAAATTTAATTTTCTTCTTGAAAATATTCATCCCACCCTCATGAATGTCAAACTTCTCTTCCTTGGGAGCTTCTGGTAATGATCTCTAAATTTGTTTTTAATCTTTTCCTCCAGACTGTCTCACCTGCTTTCTAGTCTTTCCCACTTTTAATATTATTAAACTCTCCCTCCCAAACTTCCTTTAAAACCCTCTGGAGCCCTCTCTTAGTCACACAAGAGGCACATGGAATATCCTGCCCACACCAGATTTCAAAGTTTCTATGCAGAGTAGACAAGCAACCCTGTGGATTTTCTACATAAGATTTTACAGAGAAATAAATTAGATTATATTTCACTTGTAAACCATATTTGAACATAAACCTCCAGATGGTAAAGGTCAGGATTGTACATTAACCCTTTGAACTGGATATCCCCTATGAAAGATGAAAGTTTGGCAGTAAATGGACTTACAAGTTTATGAATTATTTTGCATTTAAATAATGGATCTCTTATTTTCATCCATCATTAACCTAATTGATCTCATTTAAACATGCAAATTGTAGCAGTGAACTTTTCTGTTCACAGATATCATCCTTTACTGTGTACAGTAACTATCCTTAAAGTTTCATTTGTTTCAAGCATCCACCAGTATGAAAAATTTAATAAATGTAACTGTTCTAATTAAAAAAGTGCTTACATAATTATTGAGCTATATAATTAACATTTTACTTAATTTTCATTCAATATGAAGAGTACTCAAACTGTAGCTTTTAAATTGCATTCTCATTATTATTGTTTTTATCTGCATCTTTCACTCGTAAGTGTAGAAACATCCCTCCTTTAAGGGAGATAGACTGACTGCTGGTCCTCAAAGTATTGTATTGAGATATATTTATCTTCCATATTAATATTCACAGGAACAAAGAAGCAAAACAAAACCCAAACCTGCTTGGGTTGGTTGAGTATCACAACAGGGGCGTATTAGGTGGGAACCTGAATGTGTAAAACAGATAAACTTATATGAGAGAGAGTCAACTGGAAGACACCGGAATTGTCTCCTTCTCAAGGTCATAGCAAACCAGCAGAATCTTCAGTGAAAGAGAAAAGCAAGAACAGAGCTCAGAAGTTTGATCTCATTTCAGATTCAGGAAGCTGGAAAACATCCAGCTTTTCCTCATGAGCTTCTGTCCAGGAACCTGAGCAGCTCACAGCTTTTCACTGAAAGTGAAGGACATCCCTGCTTGCTTAGGCTTAGAGAGATCATCTGTGATCAGAGGCTTTGTGAGAGACCAAGGTCCTTTCTGAACATAAGACAGAAAATGCAGCTCCCTCTTGCTTCTTAAGCTGGAACAAAAGGTGGCTTTAATTAATAAGACCAAGCTTCAAATGTTGGCCTCCTTCCACAAGTTCCAGAGGTCTCTGAGGTATCACAGCTCCAAACCACTCAAATTATTCCATGATAAAATGGTTGTAGGAAAGGGAGTAAATCATGCTAGTTTGAAACAGAGAGCTGCAAAACCTGGATGTGCAAATCCCAGGTTAGGTGTTTTTTTTTTTTTTTTTTTTTTTTTTTTTTTTTTTTTTTTTTGTGACTCTAGGGAATTACGTGCCTGGAAAATCCAGGTCTTTTCACTGCATCAGAAGTTATAGGAGAATTGTGTGGTTAAACTCATTGGTTGAAGTCATTATTACACAGACATTTTCTCTCTTGGCAACATGAAACAAGTTTCAATTCTTACAAGAATTGCAACTATTTTCACTCCTGACTCAACACACAGGCTACTTGTTTGAGTTCACCTAGTCTTTTGAGGCAATATTAAAAAAAAAAAAAAAAAAGAAAAAAAATTGGAAGGCTATCCTATGACACCTTGTTATCTTAGTTAACAAAGCATTTTCTGAATCTGGGGATGCACCTCTTGCCAGATTGTCCATACAAAGATTGTGGCAGTGTGTAATCAAACTAAATGTTACCAGATTTTACTCCTAGCTCGTGTGTCTGTTGGGGTGCCACAGAGTGTAATGAAGAGATGGTTACAAGCAAATGAGAATGGCCAACAACTCTGTTGACTGATCAAAAACCAAAGAGATGAGCATCAGTGAAGGAAATTTCTTTGAAGTCTCATATTTTCTTCACTTCAGAAAAAACTATTCTCTGCCTAGGGAGTAAATCTCCCAAAAAAAAGGGAGATGTGCCCTTGTTCCTAAAGCATAGGTGTCACTTAACTCTGGGAGAGTTCTGGGAAACATACCACAAATCAAAAAGAAAAAAAAAGTAAATAACTTTAAAGCAAATAAGAGAAGGAGATATGCCAAAGTGCAAAAGCAAAGATGTTTTTTAAGCACAAAATTGGGGGAAACGACTAAAGTAAGTAAAGAGAAAGGAGCACATGAAGAGAAAATTAGAATCAGCTTCAAAAAGACAAATGGCCACACAGCTTAAAGAAAATGAATGTGTGACACATATTTTACTCATTTACAGTACAGAAGGACCATATGTAGGCAGAAGGGAAAAGTTTTCCTTTCCTCTCCTATTTTATTATAGCTAAGAAGGGTCTCATTTTGTGTGCTTTTGCATGGGCACACATCTGCCCTTTCTGAGCTATAAAAAGTCAGCAAGTCTGGGTAGAGACAGACACCTTGAAGAGGCCCTAAAATATTTAACATGTTACACTCATTAGAGTTGAACATTAAGATTTAAGGAAGACAGGGTTTTGTCTCTGTATACTGTTCTGATGGGCAGCTCTGAGTCTTTTAGACATTCACAGACAGGGAGTCCAGCACCCAACTATTCGGGACACTTTTCTTGCCTTTTTTTAGAATGCCTTATTTCATGTAGTGCTATATGAAGGTGCAGTACATTATACACTTCAATTAATATATTTTTATATATTCACACATATTTTTTACTCATTTTTGTTCAGAATGTGTATTTTAGAAACTCTGTTCTAACAACACCTTGAAAGCAGCCAAGCAGCCAAAGTGTGCTGAACCCTCCTAGCGAGCATCAGGGAACTCTGATGAAATTACTCTGCTTGCACCAGCAGAAATTCTGGACCCATCCTGCCATCAGGGAAGCCTCCATTTGTTGTTATATCAGGACTGAGAGGGGCAGGGTGCTGTCAGACACACGTGGACACACAGACACCCCGTGTTTCACACGGCCGCACCAGTGTGTGGCTGATCCGATACACAGCCTGCTGCATTCCCAGGGCTTTCTTTACTCATTGCAAAATCAATACCTTGATTTCCAGGACAACGATTCCAACATTCTCATGGAATTGCTGCCTAATTTTAAAGTCAAGTCCAGATGTTCTTTGCAAAAGAATCTAATAACAGCTCACAAAAGAAGGAGTGTGCCTATCACACAAACATGTTGGAATAGCCTGTGGAAGCAAGTTAGCTGACTGCTATAGATTTGTCAGGCCGACAATTCACTGCACATCTGTGTCTGCCAATATGGAATTTACTCAAAATTGCCTCTCTAGACACTTCTTTACATAACACATATTTAGCTTATTAGTGCTGTCATTTGGGAGTGTGGTCAGCTTTTGAGCAAAATCTCACTGAGTCCATTAGCACAGATCACATTGCAGCTGCCATTTTAGAAGCACGATGATTAGGTTTGAAGTTCAAATGATTTGATTTCACTTTAAGGCTTCAAAAGCAGCCTCTGGGGTAGATTTACACAATTAATTTTTACTGAGGTCTGCTGGGCAATTTACTGTAGTCAGAGAACCTTCACTAAGGTAAGGTAATTACCACTGGGTAATTTTATGACACTCCTTTCAGTACGAAGCAAGATGTTGGCTGGTTTCTGCTCAGGTAAGACCTGGAAGGAAGAGAAGATGCTGCTTTTGGGAATCACAACATGTCTGCAACACTGAGGAGGGATGAGAATAATTCACTGACTTCCAAGATGTGGACCAGACATTGTACATGCCCTCAAAATGTCTTTTCAGGAATGTGCTTAAGGACTTAGACAATCTCTAAAACATTGTACTGAGAAGCTTTCAAAATTGAAGCACCGTACCCATCACTCTTTAATACAGGAAAAAAGAATATATTCTTTGTTTAGTCTGAACACAGAAGTAAACAATGAAACTAAATATCCCTTTGAGATTTGTATTTATCACTTACAAGAAGCACTTCCTAATAATCAGTGGCAGCTGGGCTGACAAACAAACTTCAGAGCAAAGCCAGAGGGGATACAAGTCTATTTTAGGTTTGCTATTGACAGTAAGGGTCACAGGAAAAATAAACTCAGCAAGCAGTGTCATGCTACCACAAACCTCTGCTGGCCAAGCAGAAACTAAATTACAGCCCAACCTTTCAGCACAGCAGAAAGACTTGGGCAATTGGGCTGCCCTGCAGTGCACAGAGCACAACATACAGATGAACAGGATTAAGCACAAGTGAGATATAACATAAATTACAGACAAATAAATCAAAAGATTGGAAGAGCTAATTATCCTGTTATTCTAGTGGGGGTATGTTATGCTTTCCCCTATTATTTTAATATTTTGAGTTTGCAAAATTAATCTGTGAAGCTCTGTAAAAACAAGGATCAACCATTCTCTCCTTCAAAGTAATAATATAGATAATCTCCACTGTCAGACTGAACTATAAGAAAGAAAGCAAAGAGCAGCAGAAGGACTTAGGCACTATTTCTATCACATACACATAAATATGAATAATGGAAAATAAAAAAAACTTTGAGTGTAAAATTTAGTCCTCAGCTTCATTTCATATACTGTAGCACTACTGGGAAAGCTTATTTGATTTCTCTATCACAATAACAAAACATAAGATTTGTGTAAGGGGAAGAAGAGGGAATAAACATATTCTATATCTGATGGCTTTCATTTTGTTAATCTGACTTCCTACTAAAGTTGATGATAAAAACAGCTGTGTGGACTCATAAGCACTTCTATCTACATCTCTCCGTGGACTAATTACAAATATCTGTTTCATACAGTCCCAGCATCTAAGACAGATTAAATTTTATTCTATCTTTCACTAGGCACATTTCAAAACCTGTTATTTCATTCCATTATTTTGCTATTTTTTTTCTCTACCTATCATCCACTGGATGCAAACACAACCTTGTACTCCCTACTGTTCTCTTTTATTTTCCTTTGCTTTTTGTTTTTTTTGTTTGTTTGTTTGTTTTGATGGAGACAAAAATTTTGTCCACTGTCAGGGGCTGGTTGCTTGAAAAAAAGCAGGCTTTTCAACATTCAAGCATAATTATACAGGGAAGAAATGCCTAGACAAGTTCTTATTACCCTTTCCTTCTAACTGGTGATGATACTCTGATAATTCACAAGGAGCATCCATGTTTTAACTTTTCAGATTTTTAAGAAGGTATTTAAAACTCAAGTGCAGGGAGTGATGCCTCATCTTTGTACATTCATTCTCTGCCAAACTGATGCTCACCTGTGCTGCTCTGTTTGACCTTTTTATAAGACTTCTTATCATTCTCTCACAGTTGTCTGCTAATTTTATAGATCTCTGGGACATCAGGAGCATGTGGCAATGCCACACTAACTTGGTTGTTATTTTGGAGCCTACAGGTTGTCAGACTAACAAATTCTCCTGACTTTGAGGTCCCATAATTCATCAACTTTGCCAGCACTATTTTTGCCCTGCTGCAAGGTGGCATTGAGGATATATGTTGGATAAGCTTCCACAGGATCCTCTGAGCATGATTCTTGTTGATACAAACAGGATGGCTTTTATATGTATGAAATCTTATGGACTGACAGAAAAAAAAGAGCTTCCACTGGCTGCAGTAATATCCACGACAATGGTGAGAAACACAAGGAGAAAAAAATCAAGGAGCCCAATTGTAGTGTAATGTACTCCATTTGGAGTAGTTGGGATTGCTCCAGTGAATAATTTCACTCCTCTTTTTCCTTTAAGGCTCCCTGATGAACTATATCAGTTCCTTGAATCTTCTTCTCTTTTTTTAAGTTTCCTTGCAAAATTTGACCAGCATTAAGATTTCTGAGTATGCTGACCATGGAAATGTAGGTGGCAAGGACAAGGACAACAAAAGACTGATCTCTGTCTTCTTGTCACCAGTAACAGATTACTTCTTTCTCCATAGCTTTAAATGGTTCTTCCACTCTCTGCCCTAAACTTCAGCATATTTTATCACATTTATCACTTCTCTTTCTATGTATAATGACTCTATACCAGTGCTAGAGAGTATTAAATTTATTGGTGGAAAATTAATGGAGCAAGCAGGAATGATAGAGAACAATTACTTGTGTATTATAGCTTTTGATAAGCTGGCAGTCTGAGGGGGCACTAACATAAAGCACAGCAGTAATGGAAATGCCCAGTGCAGTCTGACCTTGCCAGAGAACTTCAGTGAGGCCAGAGAAGAGGGAGAAGGGTCATGTTCAAAATTTGGAGAAACAAGCATAGAGGAAGATGCACCTCACTGCTATTTAGCAAGGTAGTGCCTTGCTACAAGGGGTCAAACTGGAAGGGAACAACAAATATTCAGGAAGTCTTATATACAAGAGACCACAAAAGGCTTTTTTGCCTTATGAGGCTCATGCAAACCAGGGCCCTGCCTTTACTTTTAGGCACATTACACTACATTGCAGCCATTTTAAACTCTTTTTAGCTGTCCAATTTCTGTATCTAGTGTTCCATTAAATTTGGTTCATCTCCTGTGGTGCCAACATCTTGAGCAAGGCACTGAAGAAAGAGCAAAGAATTAGGAAGTGAAGACATGGGCAAGTTCAGTGGCTGATGGCTGTGCAATTTAGAATTCAAGGAAACAAAGTTGTTAGGGATTCATGTCTGCAGCACAGATGCATTTGAATATATTAGGAGAGGTGTTTAAAAGCCATTTGGTGAAGAAAGGCCCTGATCTCCCTCAGTAAAATGATGGCTAGAATGTTTCAGAAAACATTTTTAGCACATATGCTAATCCACATTCTCTAAATTTTCAGACTTTTTTTGCAGATGGCATTTTTAGCAAAGTTGTCAGCTTCTGTGTACAGAGTGCTTTTGCCATTCCTGCATTTTACATGTGCTGCAAGTCTTAGATGCTTATAGAAATATCCCTGTTTAGAAACAAGTTACATATGGCAACAGTCCTTGACATGGCTCCTTAGGAACTGGGTGCAGTCACTGAACACTTGCCTGGTCCAGGGACAGCTTTGTCTGCTTTATAACAGGTTGATTGTACCTGGTCTAGAAAGAGATTAATGAAAGGTCTTTTGTCTTCTCTTGGTCTGACATTTTGCAGATGCCTGCTGTTGCTAGCTAGGCAATGAGATGTACACATGTTCTCCAGAAAAAAAAAAAAAAACCACCCAAAAAGAGCTGGACCCCGAAAAATGGTGGATATAAGACAAGTGGATATGAAAATGTCAGCTGATGGTGTCTCTCACAGTTAATAAGAGACAAAAACCCACTGACTCACAGGACAATCTAACTCCTGCCCTTCTGTGTAGGGCACACAGAAAATCAGATTCATTGAACTTTGGGACAATGCACTGTGGAAAACATCATGTCCAGAAATGCTGTTTGAAAAAAAAAAAAAAAGCTAATATATGAAGATGCAATACAACTGAAGTTTGGATTACCTAGATTAACAACTTGTGTGGGCCAGGCCTAAAAAGAAATCTTAAAGAGCTTTTCTTCCTGAGTCTGTGCTTTTAACACCAGTGAGTTTCTTTAGCAACATTCAGTGTCATTGAGGCAATCTGCTACAAATTTGTTTATTTATACCCTTGTTTCAAGTTTCTAGAAAGTTTCAAGGAAAACTGTGAATTAGGATGCTCTTGATGTTAAACAACCCATTTACATTGCTTCAATGATAACCAAAAAAGACAAATGCATTTTCTTTCCACTACTTCTCAAATAAAGCCAAGAACTCAGTCCCACAGTGCTCTCAATGTTAAGCTTTCATTAAACATTTGTGAGTCACACATGTAAAGATAAAATAAAAACCACACCCCACCAACCAAATACAAACCACAGAATGTGGCTAAAAGAAAGGTGCTATCTATCTGCACAATACCAGAGAGCTTTGCTCCAACAGACACTGAAACAAAACAACACTATAAAAGCAAGCATGTATAATGTGTATTACTTACAGTGTATTTCTAGAACCTGCATTGCTATCTGAGGTGTAGAGTTTAGGGACTCATGATCTACTCTGCAACTTACAACTGCACCATCATCACTGCGATCTGCTAGGAAATCCAGCGTGCTGCTGACTGTGAATGTTTTACGAGCTGCATCTTCTTCTTTTATATATTTAACATCTGAAAGAAAGAATAAACAGTTAGTTATCTTTCCAATATTTTTGGAAGACAGTAGTCCAGCATTAGACAGCTAAATTTTCTGTCACAGTTGTTGGAAAAAACCCCCATCTTTCATTGTTGGTCTTTTTAATATAAAAGTAATTAGACTGCAGTTATTCCTCAATTTGCTCTCATTGTCAGAATAGGAGATGCATATTGAAAATGAAAATTTTAAAACTGGTTTCATGATACTGCATTCAAACAGAAATTCCATTCATTATTACCTCTTGAATGTTTAGGTCCATATCTGGTATAAATGTCCTCTGTAGGTCATCAGAAAAAGATTGTGATCTTGTCCCACTCTCACCACCTTACAAATTCGCAGTGCCACTGAACATTAAATTTCCCAATTTCATTCTTATAGCCTCTCACAGTAATGCAATACATGGATATTACTGAAGCCACGTGCACACAGTCAGATTCATCCTGTGCTTACTTTATTTATTGGTTATTCTGTTGTTTGGTTAGAATTATGCTAATTTACTGATAAAACCAGGTATAGTCATCAATGGTAATAAACAACTGTAAATAGAGCATGTCATAGTATTTACTGGAATATACAAACAAGTCCCAAGAAGACCAGAAATAAGATTACTGCAGAGAATTTCCACTCACTGCTTTACACCATTCTAAATTGACTTGATACTTGATACTAGCAGACCCACGTAAAATATGTGTTTTTAGCAGATGTGTTTTTAGCACAGACATTGCAGTGGAGGGAGTTTTCAGCTACATTTAGGAACCATCATCTCAGTTCAAGGTTAAGATTCACATTCAGAACATTTTGTTGTAAGAAATACATGCTAGATCAGAAATGAAGATCCAAAAGACTGAGCATTTGAGTTAAAATGTCTGAATATATTAACTGGAACATGAGATCTTCTTACTCATACTTTAGAATTGTTTCACTTGGTTCCCAAATACTTGTGATACTTACTGATTTTAGTTTATTTCAGAAAAAATTGTAAGCTTTTTATATTGATTTATTGCAGTGAAAGCTTGAAAAGACATCTATAAATACTTAAAAATATATATTAAATTACACTGAGACTTCTTATGTCCTCTGTGCCCTAAAAAAAGTGAGAGGTTTCAGTTTTAGAAATTATACTAAATCCCATTAGAGAACAGAATGACCTAAATAAAATTTCCATGAAATATCAATTTTAGAAAGCAAATCTTCAATGGCTTAAGCTACATAGTTTTAGATTAAAAATACCTCTGACTTCAGAGAGGTGGTCTTTATCATTGTCTCCAGACAGACAAGGACACTGTGCAGTTATACAGTTTCCATTCCTCCCTAAAAAATAATTATTTCTTGCATATGAGAATTTTTCTGCCTGTTTGCTGCTAAGCTTTAAAAGACTGCCATTTTGCCATGGTCACTATTAATATTTAAGGATTAGAAGGTAAGAGACGTATTAACCAGAGCTAAAGCAAAGTTATTATAATCAAACAACAAATGTCTTCACTAATATTTAAAGCAAACACATGTGATATTGTTCCTAGAGTTAGGTTTCCATATTTAATAATAAGCACCTATATAGGTAACATTCTGCTTATAAGTAATGTGCACATCCCTTTGCTTATTGACTTGAGCCTTGAAAGAAGGCTCCTGAAAACATCAACAACTTTAATTTTATTGAGATGTTGTGGATTTTTAATCCTTTAGAAAAACAAAAACAGGTAATTTCCTAAATTGATGCTGAGAAGTCCCTCTCTAGTTATTTACTGTGTTAAAGAGTTAGACTCTCAGAATTAACTTCCTCTGCAAAAAGGGCAGTGATAAGATTCTACAAACTGTTAACATCCTCACCAACAGAAATTTTTAGCTAGTCCTCCTTACCAGCTGCATTTTCTTAGATGCTTCTTCATGGCAAATGAAGGTTTGATTGTAATATGTTCTAATTGAGTGCAAATCCAACTGGATGTAAGAATGGTGGAGATCAGCTACTGGGTACACACCATCACTCAGGACATTTTACAGAATTTTTAAATATGTCAGTTGTAGCCTACTGTTTCATTTGTTTTCTTGCTGCTTCTCTCTCTCCTAAATACTGCCTTGAAGAAAAGGTTGAAAAGAAATCCATGACACGAGAATTTAGTCTGGGAAGCACTGTAATGGAACAGCCTGAAGGGATACAGCTTTATAGAGGAGGACCTAGGGGTGGTAGGACATGTTGAACATTAGTGAACAGAGTGCCCTTGCAGGGCTGAAAGTTAAACCTGCTGCCTTGCATTAGTAAAAGCACAGCCAGAAAGTCAGGGGAAGTGATCCTTCTTTCTTTGGCACGTGCATGGCTACACTGAGAGTGCCAGGCCCAGTTTTGGACACTCTGAAGAAAAAAATGTTCTACAAACATGTTGTAAAACACTGTGGTCAGTGGAGCTGTACAAGAACGTTATTATCTAACCCAAGGAAGAGAAGACTAAAACCAGATCGAACTGTTGGTTTAAAGTACATAATATGGCCATTAAGAAAAAAAGCCAGAATCCCCTCAGAGGTGTACAACAAAAGCTAATGTGCAACAAATACAAGTTACACTGACACAAACCTGGATTATGTATCATGAAATATCTACAAATAATGAAAACACTAAACAAGAGGGCTTTAGAATGCTGAAAAATCTACCCCAGACAGAAATGTTTCTATGGAATCTGTCCTGGGAGACTTTTCAAACCTGAATTGGAGAAGACCTTTAGCACCTTGATTTGACCTTGGAATAGATGTTGAGCCAAATGAAACCTTGGTATCAGCTTCAGGCCCACTTCCATGACTTTCAGACATATGCACATACAAATTTGGCTGTTTCAAACAATACAGGGTTTTATCTCATAAGTGCAGATGTTTGATAGGGAAAATAATAAATGCAAATGATGGAATGTCCATCATCTATTGCTCATTGCAAGCTATTTATTAGAGCATATACCTGTAACACACATAAATACTTATCTTTTAAAAAGACATTTTTTTCTGGTTTTACATGGCAGATATAATTATTGTTTACATTTAAACTCTAGTTCTGACATGAAATGGCCTTATTATCTAAAAATGAAATCATCTTTGCTTAGGAGGTTTCTCAAGACAATGATCAGTGCTTCTCTGAAATCTTTGTGTATACACTAAAATTAAAGAAACTTACTCAAAGTAGCTTAACCTGTCACAACAAAATGAACTTATTTAGTTTTTAAATCAATTACCTAGAAAAAGAAAAAAAATAAAAAGAAAATCCATTCAAAATATTCCTGAAGCCTAACAAAAATTCTTTATATAACTTTGTTCAAAGAGCACATAACAAATTTTGATGTAAAAGATAGGTAATTTCAAAATGAAAAATTTGCATTTAGCTTCTCCAGTATTTTTGTTCTTAATAACCCCCCAGAAATGTCACCAGAATGCTAAACTGCAGATCTCTTTGCTAAGATGGTGCATGTATGAGTGACAGCACAGTAAACTAAAAGATGTGGCACCCAGTGCTTCACATTCAGTCTGTGTCATTACTAACACTTACTTTATCAAACGCTGTTCCTTTATCAGATGATGATTCCTTTTTTGAGTCATAGCAATGGAGCTACAATTTTAGAGAGGCTTTTTCCCCTTTGGTGCAACTTTGATCTCAGTGCATAATTTATATTCGTTTGCAGCATGTATAATACAGTGGAACACAATTGGATTTACTGGTGCTAGACAGACGAACTTCTAACCTTTAATGTCAGCTGCATTAGCATATCATTTCATATCTATTTT
Source organism: Serinus canaria (assembly GCF_022539315.1). NCBI lineage: Eukaryota > Metazoa > Chordata > Aves > Passeriformes > Fringillidae > Serinus > Serinus canaria. The sequence goes on from NC_066313.1 coordinate 6,088,405, forward strand.
CTCGGATTTATCATTTCACCTTTTACACTGCACAAAGCTAATGTAACTTCTGCTGATGCCACTGCAGACTGGTTAGGTTATTTTATTTCTAACCTTTGAGAAATGGCAATGTGCTCTTCAGAAGACCTAGAAAACTGAACTCAAATGAATGTGCTCAGTACTTTCCTATTTCTGGTTCTCAGGGTTTTTTTCCCCTTCACTGTTCTTTTTCATACTCCTTTTATACACCTTTCTTCCCCATCCTCTTTTTTTTTTTTTGTTTTTTTTTTTTTTTAAATCCCTTTAGGAACTCTTGAGAAAAATAGAGTCAAATAGTTAAAGAGTCAAATCAACAAATTGCTTGCTGGCTTCAATGACTTGTCAGCTGAAGGAAATGCAAAAGTATTATACTACATTTTAAACCGCAATTTTTAAAATAACATATTTTCAAATTTCAAATAACATATTTTCAAATAACATCTTTTCAATATGGCCTTGCTGTTAGGCCAACTGTATCAGTGTTTATCTTATTATTATAACTCCAAGTGATGTCAATTATTGACATCACTTGGAGTTATATCCAATCTTAACATGCCTTAAATATGTCTATTCATTATGCCATCTTTTCTGGAGGACACAATCTATGCTGTGCCATGTGTCTTAGCTGTGCTGTTTAATTCTTCTTTTTACTTGCATTTGATTAGATGCTGCCTTTCTTTCATCAATTTCCTCAAATTTCCCAGTACTGAACAGATTTATTCTCTGTTTACTCATTTTCTATCCTTGTAACACATTTCAAATTATTCCAGTCTAAAATGTTTGTTCCTTTCAGTACTATTCTCATTTTCATTAGAAGTATAAGAACACCTCTAGAATGAACAGGATTCTTTAGGCAATCATCTGCAATCTCCTTTATTTACCAATTTTATACCAGAGCTCTGCTTTTGCACATTGAAATTCATAGAGAAAAGTAAAGGAAGATAAGTGGTTCTGTAATTAACTCTGTAACTTTGCTTGAGGCAGTTTATTGAGCTAATGAAATCCAAAATATTAGACAAATCTGATAAATGAAGGGTGGTTCTTTGTTTGTTTGTTTTTGTTTTTTAAAGCTGCACAGAAAAGGTTGATTGTGAATCATTTATTTATCTGGTCTTATAGCAGAATGAATAGAAATGACATGAATAAATATCAATACCTTCATCTACTTTATAGTGGGCACCTCAACTGGCTTAGAGGTGTGACAGCCTTCTGCAATAGGAATCTCTCTTCACTCAGTCATTCGCCAACGAGGATTTAAAACTATTCCAGCATTTTTAAGAATATGGAGTAGAAAACTAAGCTCTAAGCAAAGAACATACCAAGTGAAAGAGAAGATGGAGAGGAAATAAACAGTTTTTACATGCAGCTCTTTCCTAGCTAGCGGCATCCTTGAAGGCAAAGCCTTGCTATCAGCTTTGGTTTTAGTCACTCAATGGCTTTTCAGTTACAGCAGACTTTGTCCAATTCCCCCAAGCCCCTGTGAACCTTTTCTGATCCCCTTAAAATTCCATCTTCACCTTCTTCCTCACTTCAGACTGTCAGCATCCTTGCCTCAGCTGGAGATTGCAAGTTTCCCAGCTGAGATTCCCTCACTTGCTACATCCTGGCTCTTCCTCACCAGAGCAGGCTCCATAGCTACCCTGTGACAAGTGCATTGTCCTGTCTGTTCCAGATTCTGCCTCACCTGGTCACATTTTTTAGGGGAGTGTAACCTAAATCTGGGAATTAACTAAATCTGACATACCCCATGCTGCAATGGCATAGGAGAAATGAAAAGGGAAAATATCAGGGATGAGTGGTCTGAGTGTGATAATAATCCAGAAAACATTTCTCTATGAAGCCTCACAATTGAGTTGATTATGCTGCACAGAGTTCCAAGCAATCCAAAACATCAGTTTTTAGTATTTGAAAAAACAATAAAAAGAGGTTATATGACCACTAGAGTAAATTACAATCAATTCTTCATCTGTGTACTATCCCCTACTCATTTCATGACCCAATAGGAGCAACTTTACAAACACAGATTACAAAAACCCCATAATTCTACAGAATGGATAGTTTTTGACAATTGGAGCAAATGACACCAAAATCCTTTTAAATACCTTTAACTTCTTTGTCATTCTTGAACCATCTGATATCAGCTGCTGGCTTACTACCAGATGTCTTGCAAGTGAGCTGCATCCTCTCTCCCTCCATAACTGGTGAGGTAAATCCAGTAATTTGTGGCTTCTCAGGAACACCTAACAAGCAAACAAGCAAAATGTCTCTGATAGTGTCAGCTGCTGCCACGAATGCATGACCAACTTAAAGTTCACTTCTTCATATGCTCTAAATTCTGGAAACAGGATAATCAATTCCTTGTGCCTTGTCAGTTAAACCTTTTTCCTGTTGTAAATTATCCATTAATCTGAATGGTAGTTGATACTAAATAAATAAAGAAAGCAGGAATTACCTAATTTTCTAAGAGAAACAGATTTCATTTTCATAAATACCTTATCTCTATATATTCTGTATGCAGGTCCAGTCTGACTTGTTACAATATTTAAACTGCTCAGCACAGCAAGCAGGATGACAAAGCACATTAGAAGAACAGCTGTGAAAATTAAACATTTAACTGGCAATAAAAAACTGAACTGACCTAAGGTGAGAACAAACATTTACACCTAAATAATGAAGACTTTAATAAAAAAAAAAAAAACAACCCACCAAAACAAAAAAACAAACAAACAAACAAAAAAAACCCCCCCCAAAAAAAACCCAAAAAAAAACAAAAAAAAAAATCAGGGAAAAGGGAGGGTAAAAATAAATACTGGGGTCACTTTAACTTAAGAGGAACAAAAGAAAAATATCAAGAGGTATAATCACAGCTCCACCGACTTCGGAGCTATACAAGTTCTTCAGCTATACAAGTTCTTGAGAGCAGATCATAGGATATGGACATACCACACACATAATATTCAATTTGGAAATGGCGGTTTTTCAATGAACTATGAAAGATTAAAAAAAGAAGCCCAAAAATAACCAAGAACAAAAAAATATAAGACAAAGAAATTTGTGAAAGTTTTGATCACTGCATGCATAAATCCATTTCATTTATGAAGACACAAGAATAACTTATTTTAAAGTAATACTGATGACAGTAATTTAAAAATCTCCAAAAATGTCAGTTATATCTTGCAACTACACTGCTTTGGTGCATTCACATTTGTGGCAAGATAAAGGGCTCAGTCACAGAAATTGATCCTGTGCCCTGTATTTAATGATTCAGTTTTTCTACATCTCTTTTCCAAAATGACAGATTATGTACATGAAAGCAAAGCAGCATCACCTATTGCATAGTACATCTCTTTAATAAACCTAGTCCTCTCTTTCAGGACAAAAAATGGTGTCTACTACAATACACTGACACTTAAATTTTCTAATTAAAAGCAGAGCAGTCAATAAAGAGATTATCAGTACATAAAAGGAAAGTTTTTCTGATTAAAAGATGCAATACATTTCAGTGGCAAAGATCCCCTTCTCCAGCAGAAAATGTTTTAGGAGTTTAAAATGTTCCTTTGAAATAGGAAAATACAAATACAAAATGAAAAAAGGCAGGAATCCAAAATTGGGCAGCTTTCTCTCTTGGAAGGTGAGAAAATGATGTTGGAAAAACTTCATGAAACCCTCCCATAAAATGAAGGTGCAGCTGAAAGGACTGTTAGGGATCAAGCTACTTTTATTATTAAATATTGGCTAGATATTTTGGGGGCTTTTCTTGTCTTTGTAACACCTTTCTATGTCTTTCTGCCATTTAAAAGGTCAAACTGGTGCACTCCTCAATTGTTTAGATCATTAAATGCCTCTCTACAGAAGAATATTAAGCATAGGCAGTTGCTATTCCAGAATATTTTGCTTTGAGTGGGTACTTTTTGTCCTTAATGGCAAAGTTGTGAAGATTTCTGTAAAATAGTCTCACAGGGACTGAAAGGGAGATGTATTTCATATCCTAAGCACAAAACCAATTCCCTGGCTGGATTAATGTGAATATTACTGGCACAGAGAATACCTTACATTAGTTCTATTAAATTCAACTGTCTGCCCATCCACATATAAAAATAAAACAAAAAGAGAGAAAGAGTCATGTTCAGGGACAGAAGAAAGGAAAAAAGAATAAAAATCAATCTCTAAAATCATATAGCCTCTTAGGTTCGCAGGTGTGTTTTAGTGAACTATAGCAATTTTGACTGATTGGGCTACTGACATTCATAGAATCATATAAAGCTTCAAGCAGAAACTTTATTTCCTGGCCATCTCTTGAAATCTATTGCTTTTCTATGTGTATCTATAACCTTTGGGGAAAACAGCAGAGCACTTAGAGGATAAAGCATAAAAGAAGCGGCAAACCCAGTGAAAATTTGCACTTTATAGACTAAAAAAAAAAGAGAAAGCAGAATGAGCCAAAAAAAATGCACAGCTAAGGAAAAATGATAAAGCTCTAAAGCCCCTTTTGATTTCATGCTTTCTGATTTTCTCCCCTTTGCCCTACCCAATAGATTGTCAGGAGATGAACACATGCACCTTCTGTGCACTGGTGGTGCTCGGGATGTAGAGGTTATGTCCATTTTATGGAGCACTCGTTCCGTGGTGTTTGTGTGCTCCCTAACTCATTATCCTGCCACGGTGCAAACAGTAAGAGGCATGTTATTTTTCAGCCCAGCAATATGAAACAATAAACATCAGGGGAAACCAGATCAGACGTTTACATTTATCTTCTGCCAAGCCTTAGAAAAGTTCATTCTTATCATAATTTGCCAGAGCCTGAGGAGTTTAACACTTGCTTCTTTCTGCTTGGCTCAGTTTGTGCTTACCAAGGACGGTGAGGAAAGCCTTGGAAGTCTTGACAGGCATGGTGAACAAAGAGCAGGTGTACTGCCCTTCGTCCGACAGGGACACGTCGCTGACACTGATGCTCAGCTCGTGCCACGACGCTCGCACCAGCTCGATTCTGTTGTCCCTCAGAGCTGAAAAACAACAACAGAAAAATTGAAATTACTGTTGGATCCAGCAAGTGAACAAAGCATGGGGTGTTGCAGAAGAGGCTTCACGAAGGTTCCTGGGAAACCAGGCCCTGGAACATCGGGGTGTGGACACAGTTGTCTATGCAGAGCAGTTTGTTTTCTCTGTGGAATAAAGCGGAACAGTTGAGCAAGGTTTTGAGGGGTGTGTTGAGTAATTTTTAACATATATAAACCTAGAAATTACAGGACTTGAGTTACCTCTGGCCTTCCTCCAAAATCCCAACAATGACTTTGATTTCTGCCCCCTCATAGCTTTGTTCAGTGGCTAAAATAAATCCTTCCCAAAACCAGCCTGTTTTTCATGTATTTACAGATGCTGAGAATTCTGTATCTAGCCCTGCATAGTTTGCTTACAGATCTTTCCCATGTCCATTACTACTAATATTGAACTGGACTATCAGATTTCTAAAATTCTGTAAATAATTATTTATTTTTACCAATAGACTGAAAGTTCCACTTATACATGCATATGTAGTACATTTAAAAATTTGAGGTAATTGAATATACTGGCTTTCCATTTTTGATTATGAATAAAAAAATCAATCTCTTCTGTTTGCATGGAAGCAATGAGGGAGAAGGAGAATGTAGGTTCACTTAAATTCAAAATGTCACTTTAGGTAATGATTTAAAATTGAAAGTATTTTCTAACCTACACTCAGATTAACCTCCATTTCTATTGAAAAACTGACAAAACATTCCCAAACATTCTATTTTTCTGCAGTAAAGTTGCTTCAGGAATCTGCATATATTATCCAAGCCTTTCCACAGCATAGAAATACTAACATCATAAGTAAGCTAACATTGTAATTCTCCTAAGCAAACAATAAAAAAGCCTCAGCAAGTTTAGGTGTATACCTCTAGATTGAAATGTCTGGCCTGATAGTGTGTGAAACTTCAGTGAGTCTATTTTTACAGCAAACCTCTGAAAGTTGAAAGTAAAATGGGACTATGATATTTATTAGGACAGTTACATCTGCATTTGTGAGAAAAACAAAGGTGTTCAAGTCCCTAATGCTGTTCTCGCTCACCTCTTTCCAAAGTCTCCAAAGACTCTTTGATTTGCCTAGTACACCTCTTCTAATGATAACAAAATATAAAAATAAAGAGTTTTACACTGTGGTTCTTTTGCTACTCAACCTAGATGTTTCTGCCCAATTGCTGTCCAAGTCAGTTCAGGTAGATTTACACCAAAATAAGAAGATACAGCAAAGATTCAGCAAAAACATCACTTGAATTTGTGTTTTTCTAAGGCTGCCACTTAGGTTTGCTCTCACCAGAAAATTTCAACTGAATTTGCTGATTATTTCAGGGTAGGCCAGCTAAAGCTCAGCTTCTTCTTCTGCAGGGTCTGAGAACTGAAAGGTGGCAGCTTAATCATGCCTAACATAAAGGAATGCCATGAACCTCTTCGAGGAACATCAAAAGGACTGAGGCTGTGTGTAATGGACACATTCCAACCAGAACTGAGATGTCATATGGCCAACCACAACAAGAAAAAACCCCACAATTATTTAGCCTATAATATCAAGTCTATATAATGATGAAAAGAGGAGCAACATTAAAGGAAAAAGCAAGCAAACCAGAAGCCACAAAATCCAAAGCTGATAGAACAACTGAGAAAAACAAGCTCAGAAAAACAAAAAAGCACATAAAGGAAGCATTCACCAACCCCAAACAGCAGCAAAGCTGATCATTGTGGCTTTGGCAGCCAAAACTCCTCACAACAGTGAAGCTGTTGTTATCTTTGACCAAGTAGATGGGGACTCAGAACTCCTTTTTCAGCTTGTCAATTCTAATCAGATGCCAACGAGCCGACATAAGAATTGCAGTTTATTTCATATTACTGACTTCCCCCCCCAAAAAAAAAAAAAATTTAAAAAAATTTCAGTTTTTCCAAATGGTTTGATCACCACCACACCTGTTTATATAATTTGTGATCCCCACCAGACCTGTTTATATAATTTGGCAACAGCAGAAAAAATCAAAAAAACAAAACAAACAAACAAATAGACCAAAACCAAAAAGCTTCTCAGCAGTCCATAATTTGAAAGTAATGATTTTTTTCCTCCCAGTAATCTGAAAATATTTTAAAAATAATGCACTATATCATCTTACATAGCATTTTACTTTGTTATACTTTTCAGTTTTTAATGCCTTGTGATAAAGATTTATGTATCTGTTGAAATATTTTCCCACAGATGGGACACCATGTAGAGTTTCATGCCCTAAGAAGAACAGTAATGAATTCCACTACAGCACAACTGGCCTACAGATGATGCAAACAGCACATCATTTTGATCCTACAATTGAAATACAAACTGCTTCCATCAACTACATTCTTACTGCTCCCCTTCCTCACCTCTTCTCCTCCACACCTTTTTTAACCTTTGTAAAATATAAAAACTTCAGGTCAGTCAATTTTGTGGAACGCTGCTAAAAACAACCACTGGTCAAGACATGAGATCAGATGTTCCATGTTTCATTTTGGAGAGGATTTTTATTGATAGAACTCCAAGAAAGTTTTGTCACGGAAATGTCAACCCTTTGCAATAAATGCTGCAAAGAGCACTAACATAATACTCCTTTGCAGGAAAGCTGTTTATCAGAAGCATTTTTGTAAGTGCTGGGTCTAAAAACAATTATCTCTTCCATCATTTTAAATCTGAATATTTGTAAGTTTCCTGTCTATGCAGATGACAGGTAAACCAAATTTTACTGCTAAAGCTGTAAAGTGAGCACTTACACAGAGACTTTTTAGAATCTTATTTTCAAATTGTATTCCTGTTACTGTTTCTATATCCTCATCTGTTTAGAAACACACCAGCTTCTCTCCATGAAACTACTGGTCGTGATGGATGCCAGAACTGGTTTGTTTCCATTTTCTGTCTTAGGTACATTTTTCTTAAATGGAAGTGATGGTGATGGAAACAACAGCAACAGTGGAGAAACCAGGGGCAATTCTAGCAGCTCATGATATCCAGGCACTGTGAGTGAGTAGAGCAAGGTCTTACTCATGGCAGAAAACCTTGGCATGCCTGGCTGATGAAGTAAAGCAGCCCACAGAGCCTGGACAGAAGGCAGATACTGAAAGGTAGCAAGTGGCAAGCAGCTCCACCAAAGTAGTTCAAATAAAGCTCCATAAAGTAAAATACAAAATGTTCTATCACATTTAATTAGCACTTTAACACAAAAAAGTAGAACACTGCTCTTTTGGAGCCTTCTTAGAAACTCCTTTGTTTTTAACATTTCACTTTGTTAGAAGCCAAACAAGCCCTTCTGGCCTCTTCCTGGGGATTTTAACTTACATTGCTTAATCATTATCCTATCCATAGTTTGCATACCTACAGAGATACTAGAAAAAGGATAAATAAACAATATTTATTTGACTTCTGGGAAATACACATATGGCAAAAGCAGTAACAGAGAATACCAGCACTGGCATCACTTTGCTGGATTCTCATGTTGCCAGCTGTTTGAAAAATACAAAATGCAACAAGAAATATAATTACATAGTAAATTCCAATATGCCCTAGGTACATTACTTCAGTTTTCTGTAATTCCCAGGCACATATGATGTAGTTAACTTGCAAGGCATGAAATAATTATGCATAAAACACTTCTTCCTAAGCAGACACACTTCATTTATTTTACCTGTCATTCTCTTTTCCTGTGGAAAAGATTTCCTTTCAGAATGTTCTCTGACACAGAAACAAGCAACCTTGATAATTTGTATAGTTGAGGTAATTATGAGTAAGAGATACAGTCATGTATTTCAGCTGAATAATTAGTAATTATTGAGACTGATGTCCATCAAAATAAACTGGCCTCCTTGTTCACAACAAAACAAAGCTGTACTTTATTTTTATGAAAAAAATATAATTTAAAGATCTATTATCAAAGAGAAATCCTGCAACAGGAATTTTAACAGAGAGACAAAGGAACCTTAGAAATTTGCCAAAATGGAAAAAAAAAAAAAATTCCACATTTCATACCATGAAGAAAATGCAGTTGGACCTGTTAGACATAGTAGCCACACAGCAGCATCTCTAATGCCATTTCATCTAAAATGACCACATTTTTGTAGTATTTTGAGTCATATATTTGAAGAATGGGGTAAAAAACAAACATCAAAATCCCCAAATTCTCTAGAGTAATTTGCTGATATTTTGAGAACACTAACTTGACATATGCTGCCATCCGGGGATTCACTCAACAAAATTTTCTTCCTTATTTTGGAGCTCTTTCCTCTCTCATGGGAATAACATAACCATTAGCTGGAACCAGAAGGATTTCTGATACTCTACAGGTCATGCTAAACTCCCAGACTTCTAATATTTATGAAACTGAAACAATCCCTCTGATTTTCAGATTCCAACTTTCTGAATGCAGTACCATGATCTGAAATAGATTTAGAGGGATTTAGGCTGTGCTTCTGGATATACTTTAGAAGGCCTTTTTTGTTTGCTTCTAATGAATTCAATATACCAAGGTTCCCATAGGATAATCTACAGAACTTGCACCAACCACCTCCACCAGAGGAAGAAAAAAGAGAGACAGAATGGGAATAAATGGAACAAACCAACTTAGTATTGTTATTCTGTGTCTTCTAAACATTCATATTTCTTTTCAAAGCATTCACATTGCCTTAAAAGAAGAAGGACTGATACATAGTTATTCTATTCATGCCTAACCTATCTAGTCCATACTTGATGGTATCTGAATTCCCAAGACTTTAAAAGTTCTCAGTTGTTTTTCATGTAGAAAGAAAATCCACTTCCTTCCTCTTTCCTTTCCAGTCATGCAAGCTGATTACCTTCGTGCAAGTACACAAGGGCGGCAGTGTGAAATTTTAGTAATCCCATGTTTTCTATTTCTACTTTGGCATGTGCTGAGGCTGTTTATACCTCTCAGTGGAGGCAATTCTTACTTGTTCACAGCACTGCATTTGTGAAATATCACTTTTTTTCCCCTGGGACAAAAGTCCTCAAACTGAGTCTACTTTCACAGGTAATGCTAATGTAGAGAGAAAAGAATTAAGATTTTCTGTGCTACCTATCAAATTGGCTGACATATGTGCCATTGGTGTCCTTTAAATGTGGCATCATTTATAGGTAAAATCAGTGGAAATCACATAAACTGAAGGTTGCAATACTGTGGAGGGATCTTTGGCTAATTGGCTGTGGAACAGGTTGATCAATTTGCAGATGGCTTTTCCCCCATTAGGAAAATGACTAATAACACAGATGAGTTCAAACAGACATTCCAAACAATGTCTTTCACAGTTTTCAGTCACTTGGATGCTAAGAATACTTTAATATCACTGAATTTTTAAACCCATTCATGTACTCAATAGATTTGGGGCATCACTGAGCTTCATATAAGGTACTAAGTAAAAGTTTGGAAATTGAAAAACTACGTAAAAACCCTTGGAGATAGGTTTTGCTTTCATTCCAGGGCATTTCTAAAGTATTTGGTGATCAGTTGGAAGAAATAATGGGGTCAATAGAAATATACTTCTTCCACCTCTAATCACCTGGCCATCTTCTACTTCATGGTGTAGCTTGCAGTCTAATAAGAAAAGACTAGATTGCTTTCAGCAGAGATACACTGGTGAAATATTTGACTACTTTATTTAAAGAACAATGTTAAACAGCAAGCTGCTTCCTCCCTTTTAAATTTTTCAGAATTTTTGCATGTTGCATAATGCATCTGCCAAAGACATGCAGCAAACTCCCTTCATCAGGAGAGGTGCTGACAGCCTCAGTAAGAGAAGCATCTTCTCTGTGCTTGCCTTGAAAAGGCCAAAGCACTGGGGACTCAGAACCTGCCTGTACAACCTTATCTATTATTTATCAGGGCGCACAGCCTTAGATGCTCACAAGGAAAACCCAAACAGAAAGGTAATTTCTTCAGTGAAACAACAACGATTCTCCTTTTCCTGCAATCTGGATAAAATGAAAAAGAGTTTAAGGTGACTTACAAGGACTTATGATCTTGAACACAGCTGCCGAGTTGAGGTTTCACCAACTGTTGCCAAGTGACAAACGAAGGCCAGGATGACTACATGCCCTTCATGGATGGAATAAAGAAAACTTTCCTGCATGGCACGTTTTCTGCACTGAGCTACCTTCTCTCTCACAATCATGTTCTGTATTGGCTTTCTTTTTCAGAGCACTCAAGAAACAAAGCAACATGCAAAAAGAGAAGAAAAACTTGCCTTCTAGGGTGTTTTTAATGCCTGTTTCTTGCATTAAAGAAGCAGTGAACTTATTTTCTTCTTGTCTTTTGAGAATCATAGGGATGATATTTATTGTCTGAGAAGGTCTGAGGTCTGACTTTCTTTCCCATAAGAAATTTAAGTTTCAAATCTTTGCAAAGCACACAGGCTTTGAACTATGAAGATGCTTTACTGTTTTACTTTGTTAGAATAATGTTTAACCATACCTCAAAACAATAAAACAAAAATCACATTAGTCAGGATGAAACATTGTCTTACAAGGTCTGTTCATCTGATTCCTTGTTCAACAGGGAATTACAAGATTTCCTATTATCCTAATGCAACTGGACATGTACCACAGCACAGCAGCCTAGAAAATATTTTAAAAACATACTTCTCAAATATACAGCTGCAAAGCTTAAAACTGCAAAATGATCTGGCAAGGTTAGAGATGGACAGAATTAAAATAAATGAGATTCAATGGATAAAAGTAATTCATAGTCTTATGTACCAAGTAAGAGATGAATGTTTTGAAAACAGTAATGCAGAAAAGGAGCCCTGAGGATTACAGAGGAAATTATTTAACTATATGTTCAAATGCAGCCCCACTCTAAAAAGATGAATCCTATTCTGGGTTGTAGTGATCCTTGCAATTATGGTAAAAGAAAATGCTACAACATTCCAAAATAGCATACATCACACTGTGCCATATATTGTAAATTACAGACAGAAACAGTCTCTCAGTTGGGAAGAGAATTTCTGAAGGTCTACTGATGGACTACTGCTGCAAAAATAATACTAAGAAAATTAAAATAATACAATGGAGAGCTGTAATAAGTCCACATGTACTTAAGGAAAGACTAACAGAAATTAGAAGTTTTTTTTCTATATGTTTCAGGTTAAATGGGACTTCACTGTGAGTGAGAAATGTTAGATAATGACTTTATCAAGTAGAAGTGAGAAAAAAATACTAATCCTCTTGCAAGCCAAAACAAAGCTACACAGATTTCCAAGCTTGTCTTTCTGCAAAGATCAGACCAGACAACTTTTTCTCATGTTACTGATGTTGATACTAATCAGTGTGTTAGTTGTACTTAAAGACTCCTGACCAAGGCAGAGTTAAGCTTATGTAGGTATTGAAAACTGTCTGGCCAAACAGCACAGAGCTCTGCCAAGGCCATCTATGTATTTAAAGAACATCAGTTCGATAATACTCTTTTTCCTTGTCAAGAGACTGCTCTTCACAGTCACTGCTGGTGACCTTCATGCACTGGCTTTAGTCAGCTTTGAATGAAAGGACTCCTAAAGGACAGGGGGCACAGAGTAACTCAGACAGATTTTACACTTTCAGCACTGCTGCACAACCAGGTTCTACTCAGGCCTGCCCAAATGCAATGCATTTTTTGTGTGTATCTCCAGCTGACCATACCTCAAGGAAGCTGAATTTTCCTGACCTTGCAGAAGGTGACATTACCTTCTGCAAATGGGAAGTTCTGCCCATTTACTAGCTAAGCTTAAGGATCCCATGACACTGGAAGTGTTTTTAGTGGCATGAATGAGTGTCAGTCATGATGAAGTCATGTTTATGGTTCTGCTTCATAGTCCTTGGAAAGTCAGAGTCCTCTAATTTCTAAAGAGTGCAGTCCCGTTCAAACATATTATTTCAGCAGAAGATGGAGAGACTTTCTCCCTTTTTGATGTTCTAAAAGAGATTTTTCTCTCCCTGAGAACAGCTATAAGATGCCCCTGTTCTTTCATGACTTCTTGATCACTTAGATACAGAAATGAACATCATCCCTCCTGTAGTAGATAGCTATGCTGGCCGCAGATGCCGACACAGGAATACTCATTCTTCCCAACTACATTAAGCACTCAGACTCCCTAAACTCCTGCTGCAGCCAGTGGAGCAAGTCATCTTCCTGCAGCAGCCAGTTAAGGACAGGCCACTGCCTTGAAAATATTACAGAAGCGGTGCAAAACAGCCAAGAAATCATCAATGATTGATTAATGTATCAGCAATCAACCTAGCAATTGATCCCAGTACCAATGGAGAGTCAAAGCCTAATGTACACCTCAATACTGAAGATATTAGTGCTCTTAGGGAAGACTTGCACATCTCACTGGCAGGGAATTGAAATATGGAACAAAGTATCAGGAGAGATGTGAGATGAGTCTAGTGCAATTCCAAGGAGGATTCCAGAAAGCTCTTTGATGGCTGTAACATCTTTTATGATAGAGCCCTTAAAGTTTTATGATGTCTCTCACACAGCTGAGCAGCAGATAATCTGTCTCTCCACCACAAGAACACAGATGCTCCCTCTTTTGTAGGATTTGTCTTAGTTTTCCACATGCAGATGTGCTTAAGAAACCTGTTAGAGAAAAATGGTGTTAGAAACACATAATTAAAGGATTGGAGCCTCTCTCATACAAGTCGAGGCTAAGAGACTTGGGATTGTTAAACAAGATCAGAGAATCCTGGAGTAATACAAATTCAAAACAAACAACAAACAAACAACAAAAAACCCAAACAAACAAAAAAACTTGGCAGCAGATCTAGACTTCTAATTTTGATAGGAAGCTGCTCTAGTGAGAGAACCAAGCTGGACCAGATGACCTCAAGAGGCCCTTTCCAATGTGAAACATTCTGGGGTCTTGTAATTCTGGATGTTTTTGGGGTAAAAACTTGCATATCACAAAATGCATAAGTGTGACCAATTCTGAAGTGCCAACTAAAAAACCCTTTGGTAGGTATTCACAAAGATTAATCTCCTTTAGCTTTTCCTAAGTATTTTTCTCCCTCATGGAGGATGTGGATTTGAGTCCCTCTGAAGAAGAGGCTGACAGTCTCTCTCCTCTAGACTCAATGGGAAAAAAAAAAACCAAAAAAAATCAACAATAAAAGAGAGGGAGATCAAAAAAAACTTTTCTAGACTAAATTTAGTTTGCATAAATGCACTTCTTTTGCAGCTATATTCCAAGAATATGGTGACACAAGTACAACAATAAAATGTATGGACTCCACAATGGCGGCCAGACATATTCACCAAGTACTAGAGAATATTATTTAGAAAATAAATAAGAACAAACACCTGAAATACGGCAGCAAGTCCCAAGTACATTTTATCTGTTGCAGAAGTTCAAAAATGTAACAATTGTAAATTTAAATTACTTTACACTTATCAGCATCCTGAGCTGTATTAGGAAGAGCATTGCTAGCAGGCCCAAGCAAGGGTCCCTGCAGTCTCCTCAGCACTGGAGAGATTACACCTCAAGTGTTGTGCCAATTCTGGGCTCACCCAGTGGAACAGAGCAAGGCCCAAACTGGAGCAGGGCCATAAAGGCAACATCAATCATTTTGGTGTGACCTGAGTGCCATCTAAGCTTCTCTATCACTCCCCTTCTCAACTGGACAGAGGAGAGAAAATACAATGAAAGGCTTGTGGGTCAGGATAACAAAAGGAAGAAAATACTCCACAGCTGCAGTCATGGGCAAAACAGATTTGACTTGGTAAAATAATTTATTACCAATCAATTCAGAGCAGCATAATGAGAAATAAAATCAAATATTAAAACACCTATCTTCCAATCCTCCCTTCTTTCCAGGCTTAGTTTTTCTCCAAATATTCTCCGAACTTCTCTTTCCCAGCAGCACAGAGGGACAGAATGGGGGCAGTGGTCAGTTCATGTGGTGGGTTCAGTGCTGGCTAATCACCAGTGCACTCACTAGAACGTACTTACTTATTTTCTGCTGTGATATAGAATTACGAGAAAGGCAAAGCAGGTTCAAAAGGTTTAAAGGGTATAAAGAAAAATTATTAACAGTAACTACAAGAAAGAGTAATAAGAATCAGAACAAAGACTTCAGGACACTTCTCCCCCTACAATCTTTTCTTTCCCAGTGACAATGTAAAGAAACAAAACCTAAAATTTCAGTCAGTTTACCTCCTCTAAGATAGTCTTTCTTCAGTGCATTTAGGGAGAGAAGTCCCTCTTTTTAATGTTAAGGAGTTCATCACTCAGTGTTTGTGTTGCTGCTTCCTCCTCAGTGGGAGGGACTTCTCACACACTTCTTCTCCAGCATTGGAGATAGTCCTCCACAAACTTAAAACTTAATCACAGAAAGAACTAAGGCACTGTATTTTACTGCACAGGATCCCAAAAAGGCGTGAAGTCTCCAGCTTTACATACTCAAAATCTGACTGGACATGGTCTGTGGCAATCTGCCCTGGTTGATCCAGTTGGACTGCATGATCTCCAGAGGTTCCTTTCAAGATTCTCTGATTCATACAGTTTTTACCTGTATCATAATGCTACAGAAAAATAAAACAAACAAAAAAATTTCTCAGGCATTACTCCCCACCTTTTTGGCTTTGAAATTGCTTTTGTATAATTAAAAACTGATACCCTGCAGAGTGCTCTGCTGAACTGTAATAAAGAAAACTGTTTGAGGACTATCCATCCATAGAAATAAGTCTTACCTACTACAGGGAAAATGTTAACAGATCAACTCTGGATTGAGGGCTGTTCTGGGTAGGCCCTCCCACAGACAATGTCTTTTCCCAGAATAAAAAGGAGTTTTAAAAACATTTGATTGAAACAGTGAAAATCTTTCCAGACAGAACAATAGAAAGTGAGAAGGTGAAGAAAAGGGACCCTGATATTTGTCTGAGTACACACAGGTGAGCTCTCACGTGCTCTGGGATCCTGTTCTATGGGGTTGTCTTCTGGTCCGAGCTGCTTTTGGAACTTGTAGGAGGACAGCACAACCTTGAGCTTCCCAAGAAAACTCCTACATCAACACTGAATTACAGCAGTATGGGCAGAAATAACAAGCACCACTGAGTTCTGGAAGTTCTGGAAACTTAGATCTTCAAATGCTGACTTACTGAATACGTTTTTGAACCCTCTATGCTTGAATAGATGAAAATCATTATGTATTACTTTTATTTCCAAGAGGTTCATTCTAAGATCAGGAAAAGAAAAACTAAATCATATAGAACTTACTAAACCCTTGCCTAAAAAGCTGAATTAAAAAAGAAAGAAAGAAACAAACAATAATTTTGTAGAAAAATGCTGAGACGTAATTTCTCTAGTGTCTCCTACATTTTAAACTTCCTTCACAGATTAAATTTTGCCTAGTTGAATCATAGAAACTATCACCTAACAGAGATAGATTAGAATAAAAGAATCCACTACCACTGCCACCAATAAAAAATAAAATAACATAAAATAAAATTTATAAAACTGTTCTTGCACAGAAAACTGCAATCCTATAGATTTAAGAATAGCAGCAGATTTAACTTCACACACAGGTGAAGGGTAATCAGAGCCATATGGATTAACACTAACTCAAAGGCACTCTAAAGTTATATAGGAGACCATGGGGAGCTTCCTACTGTAAAATCTCCATCATGAGCTTTACACCAATAATTAGAAGAGTCTGCAACCAGGTTTATCACCAGGGAATGAAAACAAAATTTTATCTTCAAGTGCAAATCCATCTTCCTAATTCTGCCAGCAGACATAAAACAATAAGTGGATTAAAGCCAAAAAAAGGGGCAAAAAATGCCTTTGTCTTCCCCAATAGCACTTTAGAGAATAAAGTTCCTTGAAGACTGCTTAAATTGAGAGGAAAGGGAAGGGAGGGGGAAAGACTGTGGGACTGCTTGAGGACCTGGCCCAGGTGTGTCTATCTAGATCCAAGACAGACAGCTACAAATGAGGCAAGATGAAACATTTCTGACTGCAACAGACAAAGCAGGATGGGAATGATGATTACACTGCTCTGCAATGGGGATTGCAGTAGCCAACTTCTCTGAATTTAGGAGCTGATAATCCATTTTAAAATTAAAGATATATTGTTCCCTGTGAAAATGAAATCAAGGACTCGACTGTGTTCTCTCCCATTACAGAACAAATCAGGTAATGTAAATCAAGTATCATCTTGTAAGGTGATCTCTACAGGAATAAATTTGACAGCAGTGACAGATGTGTCAAAAAGCCACTACAGCAATACCGAGGAGGCTCAATGGCCCTCTGAACCATTATTTGGTCTCTGATATTTCTGGCAATTTATTAAAGAATAGCACCTAGCTCTAGCTGGGGATGAACTTAACACACACAAAAAAAAAAAAACCAACAAAAAAACCAAAAAACCTTCAGCAAACATCAGAAACATGAATCTTTGTGCCTAAGGAAAACCTTTGGGCTCTGCTGAAATTCTTCAATTATTCAATGATAAGTGTCTAGCTGAGTTGCTGAGCTCAAGTCTCTCAGAAGGTGCAAATGCCTCCAGGCAACTGCCTGAATTCTCCTGGGTCATTTAACTGGATTGGGAGTGCAGGATGGATCCTGTTTCTGCATCAGGGCAACTCCCAAAGAAAGTGCTGTTCCATTGATTTTACCCAGGAGCTCACCCACTAGACATCCCCAGAATTACTTGCTGGATCTCCTCTGGCAAACTGTGGTTGTCCCAAACATGCCTGTTATTGTCCCAAACATGCACTGTTACCCACAAGGGCATGGTTAGACAATCCTGCTAAGAAGGGGCAGATTACAGAATTTCTACCTCACTTAACCATCTTATTTGCAGGCCATCACTGCTGGACTTTGGGGCATCTGTCATTTAAAGTGTCCTTTGAAACTGTCCTACTTCATGTGAATACAGGTATCACACATATAAATATAATACATACTAACTGAAGGAAAAATTTAGGTGTTTTCTTGTGTTTCCTACCTGCTAGCTTATTTTTTTTTTCTGCTTCCTACTGTGAATATTTGCAGTGGCATAGCTTCAGTAGGTAAAGGTGTGAGGAAAATCCATTAGGAAAGGACAAGGCCTATATGGTTACAACATTTTCTGAGAAGACTGGTGGACAAAAGGTCTTATTACGGGCTTGCATTAGAGACTGTGACAACTAAAATTTTGTCCCTTCCTTCCCACTCCTAAACACTGACTGATTCAGCTATCTGGCTACCAGCTAGACTAAGCAGCCTCTTCTCTGTGTCTTTGTTTCAGGATGAGCAAGATGTGACCTGGCTTATATGTTACTTTAAAGGAAATGTGGAGAGTCCCAAGAAGCACTGAACAGAATCCTTTAGGTTGAAGTTGGTTGAAGTTGGTTTTATTCCCCCTCATTAATACTTCATAATGTTTAGTTTAGATGTCTTCTTCTTCAGCTTTCTCTCTTTAGAGTAGTCTGCTCCTAATTTTTCTTGCATTTTTCAGACATTACTCAGAGAGCTTGAATGTATAATCTGAGGCAGATACTTCCTATAGGCACCTTTGCTTTTTATGTGGAAGCAGCCTATAGCTTCCCTGGTGAAGAAAACCAGTACTTTCCACATGCTACAAAGTCATTAACAAAAGCCAGTGTTGACTCTTCAACCTCCCATCAGACCTATTTGACTGTTTTCAAAAGACAAACCTCAGCTAAGACTCTCTTTTATTTCACCCATAAATGATACAATTAAAGGTAGGTACTGGGCACCAGTCATCAATGTGCAGTGCTGAAAACTACAGAGATCCCACAACCATTATACATAATGAACTTTCCTAAACAAAGCCTTAAAAAAAAAAAAAAAAAGAGTTCTTGTTGCCTGTAATATTAGTACAAATAATGTTTGAATATGTGAGTTATGATAGAGTTTTGCACAGACCAGAACTGATGGAATGCAGAAGATGCTTCTTTTTCTAATTTCTATTTTGCTGTGCAGGAACAAAAAAGGTGACATTTCTAGGGCTGAAGTTAAAAACACCTCTCCTCTGAAAAATGGATTCTGGTAACACCAACAATATACAATCTATACAGGGTATGTGTATCAACTGAGAGGAAAAAAAATGAGGAAAATAATCGTTAAGACAAACAGCAGACTAAACTAAACCTGACAGGCTTGAGTGATGACATAATACCCTCTTACTCTGTGATGGTGACACAAAAATGCCAAAGGACACAAAGCTGTCAGTCTTGTTGTTTATCTTCTATCTAGGACTAATAAAAGGAGGTTGGAGACTGACAGAACAGACACAGGGACAGTCCTAGGCATTCAGCTTGCACACTGAAAAATGTATTGATGGATTTAGGGGTGGCTTATTTGTTATTGCCTTTTTCTGCATTACCTTTGTGAGCTCCCACAAACTTTTGATATAACTTTTTTTTTAAGCTATCACTGCTTTTTCAAATTCATGTTCAGTAGTTATATTTGCTGATATTGCAATGCCATAGTAATTAGGTATCAGCTTCTGAACAATTGCCCAACTTAGTTGAAAACAAAACTAAATTTTACGTAGCCCCTTAGGTAGCATCATGGTGAATAATGGAATATTATCAAACAATTCTATTTTTAGCTGTCTCAGAAAACAAAGCCATATCATCATATCAATCCTGCCATATCAGCTCCTAACTACTAAAAATGGTAAGTGACACAGGTCTCTGTAGAGCACAACACCGAAGCAGCACCATTTAATTTTAGCACATAAATCTTGTAAGACAGGTAAGACTACAAAGAGAGGAACAAAGAACAATCTACACAGTGAAACGTTGGTGAAAAAAGGTGAATTTTCTAGTCATTGCCCTATTTACTTAGTAGGAAACAACTTGTATAAAATATTCTGAGATGAACCAAGTATTTTTCAGAGTAATGAAGAATAACTCGAGGGGGAAGTAACTCTCCGTTATTGAAAACACAGGAGACAGCATTTGCAAAATTTTCACACACAAGAATAAAATGCCTGTGAAATTCAAATCACTCTTCTTTATTACTCAAGAACATCGTACAATTGAAGAAGGGACCCTATAAGGCCACAATGTCTTACAATTCATTCCTTTCACTGGAGAGATTGCACAGACCTATACTGGCAAGGTACGCCTTTAAGACTTGCAAGCGATATTTTCTCCTCTAAAAGAAAATACATAGGACCTTTAATTCCTGATTCATCCACCTCTCATATAGAAACTAACACTGAAAGGCACAATCCTGAGGAGTGAGCAATCTATGTCCCACTGAGGCTAGCATGCTTCTCTCCAAAGCACTGAATGTGCTCCTGAGAAACACTGAACTGCTTCTACTTTGGCTCCTGGTTTGTGGTTTGACCTTGTCTGGAGTCACTTTTACCTCACTGAGCCCATGATTTCTAACCCCATGCAGTCACAGTGACTTTTCCTTCTATCTACCCATTTGCTGTAGATTGTTATTTGGGAAAAGACAAGGTAACCAAGAAAGGTGGAGCAAGATTCAGCTCTCATTCCAGAGTGAACTGGAAAACATTCCTTTGTTGATACAGAAACACAAATTGGCTGAGTGTTAACAGCTCTGCTCATCTCCTGGTTGCTGAGTGCTGGGGCAGCAGCAACAAGGACAGAAACAAAGTGTTTTTCTGGAATAGCTGAACTGAACAGGCATTTGAAAACCCTTTTAAGTCCCACTCCTTTATGTCCATGTGCTTGCTACTGTGGCATTTGAGATTGATTCAATTCTATTCTCCTCACTGGCTACAAACCAGTGCGTCCTACTCTCCCTTATTTCAGTGATTTTGACTGATAATGTTCTTATTTTACAACTCCCAACAAATCATTTTGCTTTAAGGTTGTTCTTTAGCACTATACTTAACACTGGCCAATGCAAACAGACCAATGCATAAAGTGAAGGACAATCAAAAAAACCCTCTCTTTCCTGCACTACACCTGCATCACAATGCAGTTGAACATATTTTAATGAGACATGTGTCAGTGTGCACCACTGTGCTACAAGCACATTATTGCAGCTGTTGAAGTTATTTCTCTCTGGCATCACGACACACTGCCTGAAAACCCCCAAAGCTCAGAAATGCACACCCCATCACGTCTTATTACTTCAGTAATGCAGGAAACCTGTCTAGCCACTAAACTGGGCAGCAGGTAACTCCTCCTCCAGATCTTTTTCCTGCATTCCACTCACATGTTTTTGGTGACAACAGAGGTTTTTATTGTTATTTTAGGTGCAGGAATCTGCTGAACTTTCAGCCATCTTGTGTTCCTTTGGACAAGGCAAGAGGAAAATATGTGAATAAAACACCTGAGTGCAACAAAAGGGTTTTTAATTTACTGAAGTGTGCATTAGCTGAACTGCTTCTTCCAACTGTAACAAGGTCATTAACCTTCTTAAGAGATCAGAAGCTCTTACAAGCACATCCCCAGAAATTTAATGGAGAGACTTCTGCCTTTTAGGATGAAGACCTGTCCTTATTTTGTCTGGTTTTTTTTTTTTTTTAATAGGTACTTCTTGTTATTTTTAATAGTATAACAAAGAACTTCCTGATAACACATTTCAGTCTCCTGTATTTCAAACAGAAACCTGATGCACTATCATTTAAACATACAGGCACAAAACTGTTTACTTCTTTTCTACTTTTCTGTCTGCGCCACACTCAGTGAAACTTAGTGACAATTAAATTAATGCATTTAAACAAAACTGTGGTTTCAAGGGCACCCTTAAAATTTTGCAGGAGAGCCTGAAAGCATGATGTCCTTTACACTCTGATGTCAGCCTCCTGTCAAAGCAGCTTTATTCTGACTATGAAAGAATGTGATCTTGACCAAAATAAAAATGAAGGGAATCAGTCAGAACAACTCAGATGTAATTCCTGCTCTAACACATTGCTCATCATGAACAGATTCTCAGCTGACATTGTATCAGTTAAGTTTCTAGCTCAAAATTTTAAGTTCATTGCTATAGTAACATTAACAACTTTTACAATATCAAATGGAAATTACACTCACAGCCACGTGCACCATGTAAACAAACATGTAAACAACACAGGAAGAAAATAGCTCTAAACTGGTCTAAAAGTCTTGAAGAAAAATGAGGCATGAACCAAATGCCTAAGAGTTAGGAATTGCACACTCTTATCTCAAAATTGATGCCAGTCTCTAAAGTCTTTGATAAATCTGGGTTTTACTTTCTACTCTTATTTCAGAAAAGCAAATGATGTTTACTAGCAGCCCAAGAGATACTGGGTCCATTAACAGAAAAAAAGAGTAAAGAGCTAAAGAAAACATGATTTATTTTTATAACCAAAAAGATAAGCGACATTCTATTCCTGCGAGAGAATATAGAACATAAGGCTCATGGGTCAGGATAAGGGCAGGGAGAAATGACTCAGCAATTACCATCATGGGCAAAGCTTGGTTTGACTTGGGGAAATTAATTTTACTGCCAATCAAATAATCTGAGAATACATTTAAAATCAAGTAAATTAGCAACACCAGACTCAAAGTAGGGAAAAAAAATATAGTGTAGCATCACAACTATCTCAGTGCTTTACAGCTTATTATCTCATAAGGTTAAAAAAAAACCCAAAACAATAAAAAAATCCAACAAAAAATTCCACAACAAAGAATAAAAAAAACCTTTCCCATAATTTAGGCTATTTTAAGGACTGGTAGACCTTTATTTTTTTCTAATAAAGATTGGGAGCCATTTCCACAGCCTGGAGCTCCTTGGGGAAATTCTGGACAATTCTATTTCCTTTTTCCATGGCCTGTTACCTAAATATAACTACAGACTGCAATTGCCACAGATGTGCATGGTGTTGTTGAACCAGGAAAACTCTCTGGACCAGCCATTCTCTGCTCCTCAGCCACAGAAGCAACATCTTGTATATGCACAGTCCCAGAGAAGAGTTTCCTTCTTTGCTTGGGCATACCTGGCATCTGAAATGCTCAATATGGTGAGAGGGAAGCACTTTTGAAGCTGTTTATGATTGTCTTTGTTACCTGGCTAAAGCAGCTACCACCTCAGGGTCCCCTGTGGATGCACAGGAACAACACACACTGCCAGTGTGGAATGTCACTGGACACAGCAGAGTGCCACTGCATGGGGCTGGACTAAAAGAGTCCCCTGATTGACTTAGCCAGGCTCAGCTGTACACAGAAATGAAGGGGAAACAGGATGTAATAAACAATAAAAATGCATTTCTGCATACAAATGTACTTCCTGGTGGTTGTGGCTGAGTTAATGACCTTTGGAATAGCCTCAAAGCAAGATGCCACAAGGAATGCATCAGATATAGGAAGGAACAGTACAGTACAGTCCCCACCAAAGCTGATTCTGCAGTGAAAAATGCAGTACCACAGGAGGAATATCAAAACCAGCTTGAAACTAATGGCAGGGTGCAGTGGGATCTGACATCAGTCCAGCTGCACCAGCTGAATTCAGCGACAGCAATGAAAGCACAGTGATGTGGTTATACCACACCAAGTACTTGTGATGGTATTTCTGCACAGTCCTGCCTTTGGCTGCATATCTCAGCTGGTATCTCTTCTTTCTGACTGACATACAGATATTTTTCAAGGCTCTTTGCAAGGCTTTTCATTCACTAACACAGCAATGTTTTAATTCACTGTGGGAAATTTCCAAGTTCTTCCTATTTACTGGGTTGAATCTGATTTTACTGGCACATTGATTGCTGGAAAAAAACCCACAAGACAGAGAACTGTTTTATTCTTGTAACTAATTATGTGTAACCTTCACGTTGAGGAAACCTTTTATTCTTCAGATACTGTACTATGCCAATTTAAAGTGGATTATAATTGTCCAGCAGGACTAGCAAGAGTGCATCAGAATTCACAGTAACGATTTACAGGACCATTAATTGCCTAAATATTTGATCAGTCTCCATCATTCATCTATTGCAATATTTATTTTAGATTTAAGTAGTTTTCTTATGCTCGTTATATCAGCAAATCACTATGGGGAATAGTTCTTCAAATAAGTTTTTACAGCATAGAATAAAAAGTGACTCTGACATCTATAACCAGAAAGATAAAGCAGAAATTATTTTCCATTTTTCATTGCAAGGTGATGTTTTTGCTAATCAGACCACCTGAGCCAATGCACCATAAAAGATTGTTTGACACAGAGAATATACATCACAGATAAGCTTAATTACTTTTCAAAGGGGAAAGAAAACTGCTCTGTGAAATAGCAGACGGGTCTCATATTGACCTGACATGAGCTGACAGAGATGATTGCTGCTATTGTGCAGCTCAGACATGGCTGTATTTTACAAAAGTGCTGCCTGGCATAGGCAAGTTACCCACTGTAACAGTGCTAGAACCAGTGCTGTTTTCACTTTTTAATCCACACTACTGGATCTGGGCTCTAGGGGGGTTCTAGAGGGCTCACACCAAGTTCTCTTCAACATCTCCATTAATGTCCTGGATGCAGGACACACAGGAATACTAAGTTTGCCAACAATTCTAAATTGGAAGGAGCTGTCAACTCTCTTGAGGGCAGAGAGACCTTGAGAAATTAGAGATGAGTGATCACCAGCTGTATGAAGATTTACAAGGGCAAGTGCCAGACTGAGCACCTGGGACAGGACAGCCCTTGTTGTGTGTATAGCCTGGGGAGTGAGAGGCTGGAGAGCAGAGCCATGGAAAGGGCCCTGGGGGTCCTGGTTGATGCTAAACCTGAGTCAGCAGTGCCCTGGCAGCCAGGAAGGACATCTGTCCTGGGGGGCACCAGGCCCAGCATCACCAGCTGGGCAAGGGAGGGGATTGTCCTGCTCTGCTCTGGGCTGGGGCAGCCTCACCTCCAGTCCTGGGGGAGATTTGGGTGCCACAACATAAAAAAGACATGAAGGTGCTGGACAGTGTCCAAAGGAGGCCATGAGGATGGTGAGGGGACTGAAGGGGAAGCGTTCTGACAAATGGCTGAGGTCACTTGGTCTGTTCAGCCTGGAGAAGACTGAGGGGAGACCTCATTGGGGTCTTCAACGTCCTTATGAGGGGAAGCAGAGCGGCAGGCACCACTCTTTTCACTCTGTGACCAGTGACAGGAAAGAGCATAAAGCTGAGTCAGGGGATGTTTAGGTTGGATATCAGGAAAACATGTTTGAACCAGGGATGTGGTCACATCAGCTTGTTTGACTTCAGAGAGTACTTGGACAACACTTCTGAGAGCAGATGGTGTGACTTTTGGGGTGTCCTGTGCAAGGCCAGGAGTTGGAATCAATGACCCTAAATAGGTCCCTTCCAACTCAACATTTTCTATTATTCTATGACCTGATGGAAGACTAAGATCACTGAGAGCCCTCTAAAACTGACACTAAACATTTCCAACAAAATACTCTTTCAGTCAAAGACAATCTGTCACTATTATTCACATCAAGAAGCATCTTAATCAGCAGGAAGCCCTGCTGCAATCAATTACCAGGTAATTCCTGCCTGTGGCAGCCTTTGGTCCAAGTATGTCACAGTCTGACTGGGAGGGACACCTTCACTCACCTCCTGCTCCCAGTGGGAGAACTGCAGCACAACACATATCCTCAAGGACTCGCAGTTCAAGTAGCAGATCCTTGGGCATATTAGCCATGACAGGTAGCTTTGTGCAGGATTTTTGTATCCTAAGGTAGCCTAACTCATAGAGAGGCAGAGACTGGACATGCTTACTTCAAAATTATATTTATGGGAGCCTGTATAGCTCTTCATTTAACTGCTGAGATTGTGAGCTCCATTTTTGAGCCAAATGGAAGGGAGAAACACACTGAGATGACTGCAGCATTTTTACTGAGGTTGGGCTAAGGGCATAGTTTTAAGGAAACCTAGTTTTTATCTAAGATGGAGACCTGCATGATGCAAATGTTCTGGGCCACTGAGGAAGACAGTGCTTATGGGAAGAAACATCATAAACATGACATTATCTTTCAAATTCCAAGGCACAGTAGACATGCAATCTCTAAGATGGATAAATAAATACATAAAAAACCCTCAAGTACTTGTAGGTGTGCTCAAAACAACTTTTTTTTTTTCCTTGAAGTTAAAATCATGACTTCCCTAGTTCACATTAAATATCGGTAGCACTGATTTTGCAAGAAATAGTCTTCAAAACACATCTCAAGGGTATACTAGACTATATTACTTTCATTGAATAGGAAGTTAGTGACATAAAATCCTTCATCAATAATCTTAGAGTAGTCCTGTTCTATTCCAATGCAATTTATGCTTCTCAAAAGCTTTTGAGGTACTTTCTCCCTGAATAATAATGCCTCTTCTTTTTTGCTCTCTCTGGCTGGCACGCCATTTTAGATTTGATAAATCAAGCCTTAAAAATTTTATGATTATTCCAGTTGTTTCAAGCCTCCATTCCACATGCTATTTTCCTGCCTTATGTTTTCATTCTCTTTTCCTTTCTTATGTCACTGTACTTCATAAATGTGCTTTGTTTTACACAGTTTTGCTAGTCTGGTTTTTATTCTGTCTCTTCATTATTATCTTCTGCTTCTTTTATTCCTTTTGTTCTCCCTTTATCTACTTTCATGTCTCTGCACTGTTGTAGTGTGCTGAAGTACTGAGTAGGAGCAAAGCCACCATGCATTCTAAGGGGGGGTGTCTGAATTCAGAAAAGGAAGGACTCAGCCCTAATCTAGCCTTTTTTTTTTTTTTCCTGTAGTAAGAAGGTAATTATTCAATTGCACTTTAAGTTTAATTACATTATTATTATGTTAGCCTTTCCATTTAATACTCATTGCAAGGTTTGTAATGGTGGTGCTTGGTGGTCGCCAAGGCAAGGATGGCCATGGCTTTCACACAATTAATTACACTGCACACTGCTATTTGATCACACTAGAATGACAAGCGCGTTAGGAGAAAAGATAACACAAAGGAAACAAAATAGTAAATAATTGTATGTTTTCTAGGACATTTGCATTAAAGACATTTGAAAAGCACATAACCTGTCAGGGCTCAGATTCCCTGTCTCTTTCTCCTCACATTTCACATGTTCTTTTTTTGTTTTATTTCAGTAACTATGTTGAAAATACAAATCCATGGAAATACTTTTTAACAACTAAAACACTCTAACAATGAACTATCTAGAATTTAAAGTGGGATATTTCAGATGTCACTCAAATTTTTTATGGCATGACACGGTAAGGAGATGAAGCAATGAATTCAGAGCAATGCTGCCTGCACGAGACACAGACACAGCAACTGTACAGCAAGGGAAGATGCTCTGTCTCCTCCTTTGTGTAAGAACATGTGTCTGGTAGGCCTGTGTTAATGCTGAACTTCCCCTTTAGACCTTTAGATACCTTAAAAAATTAGTTTCCTAAACTCACTTCATTTTCAGAATTTGCAAAATACAATTATTTTCTAATTGGCAACAAGAACAGGAGCAAATAATTTCAAGGCAGGTATTTTAAGGAATCTTTATTCACTCCTGTTTTTCTCCCATCTGTTTGGCTTTTTTCCCCCACTCCCTCCTTCCCCCTGCAAACATATTTCTGTTCTAAACTGTCTGTTTTTACACATAAAAAACTTGTGTACATGAAACTGACCCCATGAGTAGAATACTGAGTGGCAAATAATTCACTTCTGTCTGGCTCTGATTTCATACTTATAAATAAAGTAGCAGGGCTTTGTTCTGATTTTTTTTTGATAACACTGTCTCAGAGGTACAATTCTACAATCCATATTTAATATAGAAAATAGTGAAAAAAGAAAAAGTTTACTAATCAGTTTATTGAACCATTTCCTTTTATGTTTTTGACGGAAGGTTCTTGATTCTTACCTCCTTTTGTAATGATAATTATTTTGCTAATGCTATGAATCCATAGTTCCATTAGAGAGAAGAATAATCTTGGGAGGCAAAGTCCCAGTTCTCTCTTACACTTAATAATTTTCTTCAGTCTTTTCAGTTACTCTCAAAATGTTATGAAAATTGACAAGTTTCTTATATCTGATGATACTTACACTAGTAGTCTAATTACTTCTTCCTGTTCTGTTACTGTTATGCAATTATATTATGCCATGAAAACAGCATGCTCTGTCAAATTGTTCTTTTTGTTTCTTCATAAAATTTTAGTACATTAGAAGTAAGAGAAAAAGCATTCTCTGTAACTAAGCCATAGAAAAAGGGCCAGCTTTTTTTTTTTTAATTTTTTAAACATATTTATAAAACTCTTACTAATTAATGAGACCTTCCATTCACTGGAAGATATTGAGATATCTTACTGGAAGATATTGTGATATCTTACATCACAACACACAGTCTCTAAGATGTTCCCTGCCAATCACATTTGATTTTTTTGATTGATTCAATTTATCAAAAATAAATGAAATGTCCTCTATTAGAATAAAAATGCACACTTGATTCCTATTCATTCTCTTATCATATTTCTGGTATCCACAACTGTATAAGGATTAGGGAGCTCAGTGATGCATTTTCAGCTGATCTTTGGTCTGTTCTCCTAAATATCCAACATACAAGACATGATGTGTGATAATGGATGCATTTCTGGCTGATGACACTGGGATTGTAAGAAATGACAAGCTGATAACACTTCTTTCATTCCAGCTATAAGTCTGTTCCTTGTTTTAGCTAAGCATAGTCAAAATGAGGGCTATTTTTTGGGATGAACTACTTCTTAGGCTAAGTAAGAATAGAAGGTTTCCTAAATAAAAGAAATTAGTTTGGCAAGAGAATATTTCTGAAAAACAACAGATGACGTTGTGTGGGTAAAATCCAAAATTAAGCTGAATAAAACACAAAGAAACTACTTCCAAAAAATAAAAAAAAAGAAAAATCTTGAAGCAGAAAGGAGGCAGAATTTAGTGAATAAATAGATTCATTATATTTTATGAATACACAGTTGTTATACTTTTGAGCAAGATCTTCAGGCTCACCAAGGCTGAATCACGATCCCTGGAGGTGTTCAAGAAATTACTGGACCTGGCACTAGTGCCATGGTCTGGTTGGCAAGGTGGTGACTGGTCAAAGTTGATGATCCTGGAGGTCTTTTCCAACCTAAATGATTCTATGAAGATGGTTTTGCTTTGTCCAGCCACAGCTAACACCACATTTGGCCTAAGATTATCCAAAAACCCTACTCAATACATGATACATTTCCTTGTGCCTAAAGCTCTTAAAGTATGACATAATCAGACCAACACTATAATCTATGGAAATAAAGTGGAGCTGAGAATAAGACTGTCATCCTCTCAGAAGAAATGTGCAGCTGATTCAGGTCACACAGGATATGGGCACAGCAATCTGCATTGGGCTATTACAAACATCTATCAAAAAAAAAAAAAAAAAAAGCAGCAAAGAGAGGCATCCTCAGATGTGATTAAAGAAAACACTGGAATCGCAGAACACTGAATGAACTGCTGTCCTCTAAAATTGTTTTGTGATGAGCCAGCCTTGATTCATTCTATGTCAGCAGAACCTGTCAGATGAATGACACACTTGGGCATCGAGCATTCATGCTTCACGGTGCCAAATGAAAGAAGATGAAAAGGTCCATCTCCATACATTCCACCCTTTCCCTAATGGTTTACCTAATGATAAGTATTATGCATTAAGCAGATGGGAGAATTGAAACAGAGGTGACATTTGATGCATATGTTAGCATGTCCTCATTCTTTTGCTTGAAGTGCTCCAAAAGGCAGGGAGAGAAAGAATGAATTCTTTTCATTTTCCCTAAATTTAATTCTTATGTGAGAAATCTCCTTTCATACAAGTACTCTAAATGAACAGTTGATTTGCTTGGGAATATAATGAGGATTGCAATGCAAAAGCTCACAGTAACTTTCATGGTTTCCCTTCAACTAGTCATTTGGATGCTTGGTCCTCAACTTAAAACCTTTTCCTAGATATTATCTAAGACCCAGGAATTCAAAACACTCCACTGATGCAAAACCTATGGAAGATTTGCTACTGTCCCATAATCTCTAGAATAGCACTTTTTTACTGCACTAAGTATTGCAAAATATGGGCATGTGACTTCTATGTATTTATAGAAGCCCTGATCCTATTTTTGATATTAAAATTGTTTCAAGGAAAAAAATGTGAGTATTTGGACTCATCATTTTCTCCTTAGCCTTTACAAAAATTAAGATGGGTACTGCAGATTTGCTTCCAAAATAATGAAAGGCATGTGCTCTTTTATACTGCTTCTTTTCACATAGATGAGGAGAGCTCACCAGCTAAGCTGTTTATCAATTACCATTGCAGCTGGCTACTGGTTCTCTGAGGCAATCAGAAGGCAGTTTCATACAAATACTTTCTACCACAGATGCTCTCTCATGCAGAGCTCTGCTTTCTTTCAACATCTCTCTCTCTCTCACTCTCTCTCTCTCTCTCTCTATCTTTCCTTACAAAAGGTGAGTAAACCCTTAATATCTTGCTTGCTTTAACACCTGCTGTGAAGTACCTCACCTGTTTTTCCCAAGAGGAAATAAAGGTATAAATCTTGCATTTCCACATCCAGGCAGGCAGATCTCAGGTGACTGCAAGACCCTTCAAAGAGCATTTGGACAATGTCACAAAGATTGTGCCTGTTCATGCAATAGAGGGGCAGCCTTTTGTTTTTGAAAATTACAGTATGATTGTGGAAAAACCAATAAAAAACCGTGCTTTTAACTTGTCCTTGAGCCAGTACAGAGTTTGTTATAGATGCCAGCTATTCTAAAATTATAACTCAAAGATTTGAGGCATACATTTTAGAGGTAGTTCAAGAGGCACCAGTATCTTGCTGATGTAGAATAATTTTTTCTTCACTCTCCTGTTAATCAGTCTCCCCCACTGGAGATATTCAAGGATTCTCTGAACATAATCCTATGCAATGTGTTCTGGGATGACCCTGTTTGAGCATGGGACCAAATGAGCCACTGTGGTTCCTTCCACCCTGACCCATTCTGTTATTCTGGGACATTAAGAAGCAGATAAAAAGGTCTGCCAACATTGACAGATATGTTTCTGAAATAAATAGGCCTGGGGAGGAGTTAATAATGAAAAATAAATAGGAGGGAGCGGAGTTCTTTCTGCATTTGTAATTAATACTAAGCTGTTTCAGTGTTTACTAAGAAGGTAGAATTCCTAGATTCATGTTTGATCCATCTGTTTTTTTTTTTTTTTTATGTAAAACTGTAAGTCTGTCTAAGTTTGGAATACCCAGATATTAAAAGCATGCTTAATTTCTGAAAAAAGGATAAATGTGGCTGCAGAGTACTAAAATAATGAAGGGAACAATATAATATATCACTATTTTATCTGTATTTTGAAGCAAAAAAATCCATTATGACAATGGCTGCTATATTTTAAAGTCATAATGAGTCACACAGGTTTTATTAATGCTCAACATAAAAATTTTTAAATTCATTACAAAAATTAAAGTCATTGTTCCTGAGTGCTTCAGGGATCCATATTTTTAACTGAAGTACATTAGGAAAGAATGAAGCTTTGGAAAAGCCTTTGGAAAAATCTTCCCTTTTAATCTCAGTCAGCTGGGAAGCAGATGTTTTAAAAGCTATTTAATGGCAGAGGATAAGGTCCAAGCCAGCTGTGCCAGTTTTTCTAAGCACATCATGCAAACACTTACTCATATGGATGATATTATCACTGTAAGAACATTGAAATGGGCACATAAACTTGAAATGTTAAAGTTCTAGAAAGCCCTACCCCAGGATGATAACTGAATCACAAAATCCTTCAGGGCCTCACAGCAATTCTTTTGTCACTGTCACTACTTTTAGTACGTGTTAATCTTGAAAGTGACAACAGTAACCACATTAATGAAAAAATAACCTAATAAAGGTGGAACAAACTATAAACAACATTCAGTAAAGACAAGAAGATTATGACAACAAATTCAAATTTGAGTTGTAAATATTCTTTGTGAGTTGCATGACTTTCTTTTATCTACTTGAGTAAGCATCAGGAAAAAATGTTAAGGAAATGCATATTGTAAGAAAAGAAAATGGTCCATACAATTATGAAGCTTTCATTAAAATATTAATGAATATAAAAATATTATTCTGTTTATATGACTTAGTGGAAAAATAGAACAGTGACTCATTCAGTAGACAAGCAAAGCTTCATCATCTGTACACTGTTGGTACAAAATTTGAATGTGTGTTTTGTAAGGGGAAATGGATAAGAGGATAAGATGAGGCTTCTTTTGTCACTTCTAAAAAAAGAATTTCAGAGGCAAAAATTGCATACACTTGACTATATTCTGTCCTTATGTGAGCTGACAATTTAGAGAAATTCAGAATTCAAGAACTGCAATCAAAAATAGGCCAGGATTTTATCAACTAAATTCTCAGGGCTAGGGTATTAATGTGCAATCCTATTGATTTTGGTGGATACAACTTCCCAACAATCTGATGAGCTATCCAAATAATTATGTAGTATTAGAATTTAACTAAAAGTTTTTGAAGTACCTACAGGGTCATTTGGGCCTCCTGATTTTCTAAAAAGAAAATCAACTCCTGACTTTTGGAAATTGTATTAAAAAAATGTCATTATTTAAAATAATAAAATGAATACACTATAAAATAAGTTCTAAAATAAGTATTTTCTGATTAAGAATTTGTCAGCATAAGAAGGAAATATATAACATGTGCTTGAGTTTGTGGAACTATTTCCTATGGATTAACTTTCTAGAATGAATTCATTCATTCATGAATTAATCCCATAAACAGCTACTGAAAATACCAGGTGTTTGTTTGAACCCTGAGATCCTGGAAATCACTGAAGTTTTAATCAGTTACTGACAGCTACTTTATGCCCTATCAGATTCATCTTCTGGTTTTGACAATGGATGGAACTTTATTACCAGAGCTTTTTAGAGAGCTCTTTATATCTATATATAAAATTAATGAAGACTAACACTTTGGTGGAAGTTTTAGATCTACAAGCAATCAAGGAATGCAACCCTGAAAATGTAAACTTCAGGAAGTGGCCTGAGGCTGGCAATTGTTGCTACCACAGTTTTGACTGAATGAGCTATCATTTGACCCTAAAGCAGCTGTCCAGCCAAAACCTATCACAGAATGGATGACAACAGCTATTTCAGCAGCATTTGCAGAGGCAAGAACACACCATGAGTCAATAGTGAAAGTAATAAAAAAGGATAAACTTTCCATTACAAATAAAACCCAGGAAAATCTTTCTGATCCTGTTTGTACAAGAAATTGTATATAATGCCAAAGCTTAGAAGTGGAGGGGGAAAAATAGACTCCACACATTATAACTGGTCAAAGGAAGAAAGGATGTCATGATAACCCCCTGAAACAGACTTCAGGAAAATAAGCGCATCTTTGTTTGTGCTAATACTTTTGCTACAGTATTTACAGTTTCTTTGAGCATTTCTTATCTAAAGTTATTACCCCTCTCAAAAGCATGAGAGAAAAAAAAACCAAAAACAAACTTGCCTAGAAAACAAAGTACTAAAGAGTTCTTTCAAAAGTACATTTGAAATTATATAAGAAACACTACTCCTCTCCCCCTGCCTTTTATCAGTACTTAATGATGCATTATTGGAATTGAGCTCTCCGTGCAAATTTCATGTGAAAGCTTTTAAACCTGGTAATGGTCTGACAATACCAAAATTCTATGCTTTTAATTTTAGAATTAAAAAGTCTCAAAGAACTAGGATTTAAAGCTATGGTTTGGTATTTCAGGGATGGCAATATTAAGAATTTGTGAAGAATGCTATTTTGTTTTACTAACCACATCATGCAAACATGTACAATAGGCAAATAAGACAAGAAAAAAACCTCCCTAGACCACTGCCTTTCCACTTTTTACCCTGCTAGGTTTGTTTTTTCTTTTTTTTTTTTTTTTGCTAAACACCATAAATAATAATCCCCAAATATAAAAATATACACCTCCAACATTCAGCTACTACTTGATTTGTTTCCATCAAACAGCAGCTTAGCCTATAACCATCTTACTTGCATGTGACCTGAAAATTTCTTTTTACCTTGGGAAAATATTTGCTTATAGTGAGATCTACAGTGCCTTTGGAAAAGGAAACATTGATCCTATATATATATATATATATATATATATATAAAGAAGAAAAATCTCTGGTACGAAAGCAGCTGTGACCTTTAACATGTGCTGCAAAATCTCAAGAAGCATTTCAATTAACAACTTTAGCAAACCGCTGCATTAAAATTGCTACAAATTATTTACTCAATTTCATTAACAAAAGAGAATTTCTGTGACACAGCCAAAATACTTCTGAGGAAAAGACAGCATGCTGAGTCTGGTCACGGGGCAATTGAGCTCATTTAACACAGGAGGGAAAAACAGTGGAAAGCAAATGAAAAGTGCCAAGGCTGAGCCTGGAAACCTCACTGATGGGAAGTGATCACATTTCAAAAGGATTGTGATAGAGAAGCCATCATTAAGCAATTCCTCTGTGGCATCAGGAGACATCAGGAGCCAGAAGCAGAAGCCTGGAATTAGAATTCTGAGAAGAAGGAACTTTAAACACAGAGTACTTTCCTGGTTTTTTTTTTTTTTTTTCTCTTTTAATTCTGTTATTTACAGATCTATTGAGAATTTTTCCCTACATCTACTGGTCAGCTTACTCAGGAAGAACCTACACTGCTTTCAGGCACTGTGAGGGCAGTCCCACACATCTGATTACTCCCTGACTTGATTCATAGGAGTGTTGCAAGAAACTGAAAGCTCCTGTGAACAACCTATTCATTCCTAACAGAAGCCTGCAACAAAATGCTCTTGGACTCCGGATGCTAGAAATGCCAACTAAGTTTTATGGTAATAGGATGACTTCCAAAATTCCAGTTCTACATCTTAAACACTGAGTCTTGTTGCCATTGTTCATAATAAGCCAGCAATTTAAACTTTGGTGATAATTTCATACGTGATGTTGCAAAGGGAAAGAGTGAGATGGAAACTCATAAGTTCACATGGAGAAAAGCTTACTTGTAAAGCTTTGTGTGTGAAATAGAGTCTATCCTCTCTGAAACTACAGAAGCTCTGAAAGAACCTTCATGTGGAAGACAACCCATATTATCACATTTGCTGTGGGTTTTCCAATACATTTACACACTTTCCACTTGAATAACACAAAGCAGTCTCAAAGACAGCTGCCAGGAACACCACAATTACTGCTTGATCTGGTTGTCACACTACACCTAAACCCACATCTTTCATTTTGAGTGGGCACTAACAAAGATCAAGATACCCTGCCCTCAAAGGTAGAATATAATAATATATATATATGAGGCAAAGAGAAAGAAGGCACAGACATTTCAATCCTCCAGAGTACAGGCATCAGACAGAAGCTGAAAGAGATTGATGGCCATATTTGCAAAAGTGCTTGTTTGACAAAACATAACTCTCACCTGACCATCTCCTTAGACTTCCACAGAGGCAAGGCTTCCTCAGTCTCTGTCAAATCCCCCTCCCCAAAAAAACCCTTAAAAAACCCCTGAACATTCCTTTACTCTAGACCACAATTTCATAAGGGACAGATGCAAAGAGCACTTGTTACTAAAAAGAGAAAATATTTTTTATAAAGAAGTGATCAAAGACCTCAAAAATCTTTTATCTGATGGTCAAGGATATTTTCTGTGTAATTAGAAATGTAAATTTGGAAACTTTCAGATGGAAGACGGCATTGAATATTAAATCATCCAAGTAGGATTTGTTTTAACTCTTATTCATGTTTGAACCAGATAAATGCTGCAGAAATATGGTTAACATTATTATTGCCTTCATTAATTAAAAAAAAAAAATAAAGTGAGACATGAATACTTCCATCCATCCTAAGATGGATGATAGTCCAGCTTATTTATCAAAGGCTACATAAGAAAACTTTGATTGAAAAGAGAAATCAACACCATATTTCATGACTCCTAACCCAGTACGTTAGGTATAAAAATAATTTTTCTGTAATTATCAGTTTCTTCTCAGTCAGTTTCTGCCCTCACAATGTCTTACTGAGAAGTCATTCTGCTACTGATACCTAAAGCACCACAAAGTGATTTAAGACGTGGTTTTTTTCTTTTTGACCGTGTTCTTTTAGATATTCTTCTGATCTTTGAAGCCATCTATGTTCCTTCTTCATTCCCCATTTTTCTTCCCAGATATGGCTTCTGACTCCCTTTTCTCTTTGAAATCCCCTCCTTCTTCTACAGAAAGAAGGAGCCTAAAGAAGCAGTGTATTGAAATCTCACCTCCTGATGTTCTTTGAGGACAATTTTGACACTCACTACTTAAAATCTTGAGTCCCACAGAAATCTTCAGTAAAACTGTGCAAAAATGAAGAGAGCAACAAGGAGTACAGAGACTTCCAGATTATGTGACATTAAAATAACAATCTTTGAAATGGGTTTAAAGAGGGCTTGGTGAGAACTAAACTTTATCCATAAGTGATGAGTTAAAAAAAATAGAGAATGTCAAGAATCTAATTCCAAGTCTGTGCATTTGAACTTAAATTCCTTAGGACTAAAACATTAGGGTGGGAGTTGATAGTTCTCATGAAATATCCCATCAGTCCCACCAAACAAGGCCTTCCAAAAAGCACCTGATTATAGTTAAAGGATTATAGCATGAGTCTATCACTAGCAAAAGTCAGTGGACATGCAGTTCATTTGCACGTTTCAATTTGATGGCATTGCTTTCCTTCTGAGTTGTTTAGAATAAACAACTTGAAGTTTACAGCATGAATTTGTTGAGATCAGGAGCCCAAGAATTCTGCTTACTGGTGTGCTATGAGAATGTCACTGCAAATGGCACCAGTGTGCAAAGCCCTTTGGTGACAGTCCTGTGACACACCACATTCAGCAGAACAACCTGGTGAGACAGGGAGAGTTATCATTCTGGAGAGAGACAGGTTTAATGATCAGAGGTTCTAAAACCTCTTTTAATCATCAACATCTGAATCAGTGACTCAGATGTATTCTGAGGGAGAAGCTGTGGGGGAGTTTCTTTAAAAAGAGCAAGCAAAATAAAGTAAGCAAAGCACAAAACTAATTAAACTTGATGCAACAAAAAACTCAAGCATTTTTGATGCAATTTATTAAAGAGAAAAAGCTGTGAAATTAACAGCAATCAAAAACTAATTAAAGTTGATGCAATAGGAGCAGCCAAAGAATGCCTGATAACATTTATTGAACCAAAGAAACATGGCTGTCAAGCTAAAAGAAATCAACCAAACTCTGTTTTTGAATAGTTACACAAAGATAATTATTCTCTGGATGACACTTACAGAATAAGATTCAAGTCATTACCTCAAAAGACAAAAGGACTGACATGCTGTGTTAAACTGCCTGTGAAAAAAGGGCCTTAATACAGAAACTTCGTAAGTAATTTCTAGGTCTAGCATATAAACAAATATGATTCATCAATCAAAAACAATGCACTGCTACTGTTATATCTATTACTTCTATAAACTATTATTTGAAAAATATTTGGGAGAAGACCTTGTGTAACAGAGTACTTAGAAGGCAGGGATTCCTGGTTTTTCATCCTGTCTTTGAAACTCATTGCCTCAGTGCCTGGGGCAAGTAATTATCATCTAGGAGTCCATTTGTTTTAGGATTAGAATGCAAAATTCAATTCCTGATGTCAAGCACCATTTAAAGTATGGCTAACTGCCAAATATTCTTTTCCTAAAGAAGGTCCTGGTGGGGAATAGTGAAGTGGATCTGCCTGCAGTGAGAGTGAGGCACTTCAATTTTCCCAATGTAGTTGTACATCTTTTGTATCAACGTTTCAGATTTATATGAAAAAAAATCAGACAAAAATAGGTGTTCACAGATTCTAAAGTACGTTAAAAGCTTAAAAGCTTTCTGTTTAACTAAAATTGCATTTTTTAAATGCTGTAGGAAGGGTCACATGCAGGGTCCCAGTAATGTCAATCTCATCCAAAATTCTCAACTTCCAGCAACTGTATTCTGAAATAATCATTTAAACCAAATTACGTTTTAAATTGGTGAGCCATATAGACTTTCAAAATTCTTGCTAGTAAATCAATATTATCATCATTATCCTCCTCCAAAAACTATCACGAAGCTCCCATTCATGCAATGATCAAATAAGAGTTTGTCTTGTAAAACATGGTATCACAGCCAAGTGTAGCACAGATCCAAAGCAAAATATCAGATTTGGTTTGTTATTTTGACCTCACAAAGATAATATCCTCAGCAGAGGAGTTAACTTTCCTATAATTCATTAGGTACCCACTTCTTATGCTAAGATTATAATAGTAATAAAAATAATAATAACAACAATAACAACAAGGACAACCACCTGTTTCTGGTGTAGGGCATATCAAAAAGTGATGTTTGAAGCCTGGTATTCAATTCCAAAAAGCTGCAATCTGGTATTAGTGACATGACTAAGGTAGGTTTTGATTCTTTTTAAGCATAAAATAGTGAGTTAGTCTGTTCACTGGTTCTGATTTTCTATTTTACCCCCAAGGACATTTTAGCAGTGGGTGAAATCCTCATTACTTACACAGTCTTTCAACTATACTTTTTTTTTTTTATAAGAAGGCTCAGCCTTACATTGTCAAAATATCCATTTTCCTTTCAGAGACAGTTTATATCATTAACATGGATATTGAATGGATTCTTTTTTCCTAGTCTGTTGTGAAATCGCTTAAAATTTCAGAAGGAAAGTCAAGATGCTAAACTCTTCTTTATCTTGGAAATAACACTGTCTTGCAGGGAGACCTTGTTTGTATTCACTTCAACAGCAGATGAATATGGTTCCAGCAGAGCTCCAGTAAAGAGAACATTTTCATGTTCATGTATTACAGATCTCAGCAGCCTGGTGCAGAACTTTACACATAAAATTGCAGCACCACATTACCTCCTTACATAAGCAAGTTAAAGCCACTGCAGAGGGCAGAGTTTTATCTGCAACTCTGTGACAAGATTTGGTCTGTCACAGACAGAACCTGCCTATGAGGCAACTGTTGGGAGTGATAAATATTATTTTAATTTCTTGAATACACAAAGTTTTAAAGAACTAGCTCTTTCAGGGTTTTTTAGTCAATTTTTCAGCAAAGAGCTTCTGAAACTTGAAATACAAAGAATTCACAGCTGTCCTGTTTATAGTAATTTGCCCCTTTTACAAAAATTCTCAGCTTTTTTCTCCATCTTTTCCTGCTGGGTAAGAAAGAATTGGGACTTACCCTCCTGGTCTAGAGCTGCTTCATTCTCCTCTCTCAGCTGCCTGGTCAGTCTCTGCCTCTTCAAGTAGAGAAAAAAAACAAATTCTACCTGCCTTTCTTGCAGTGGCAGAATATATTTAGATCACTTTTTTCATGTTCCTAATACCCATGAATTTATAGATATTTGATACTCGTACTTTCTTTAAATCAGATTGGAACTGAACAACATAATAATGAGGGAGCATTTGAAAGAAGAAAATGTGAGTTAAATGATGGTGCAATCATATGGTACAATTCACTAGAAACACTAGGTAAAAATGTTTTTTCTTCCAGCACTTCAGAATAAATGCCCACTCACAAAATCCCAGAACAAGTCTGAGGAAACCACACTGACAGTACATTGCAGGAACATGACTTGAAAATACCTGATCATTTCCAGCCACCGAGGAAAGGAAAACCTTTCAAGATTCTCAGATGGTATTGTTTTCAGTGCCACATAAATTACATCAATTCAATTTCTATCACCCTCTATTCCAGGCCTATTAAATCTTTACTAATAGGTCTCCTTCATGTCATGCCCGTGCAGTGAGATGCAAGGCCCTTTTTTATCATAAGTTAAACCGTGGTAATGGGGGGATGGCTGGGTGACATACTGCTCTCAGACAAGGAGAGTAATTTGCAAATTTTAAAATAAGAAATTAATCCTTATCGCCTTCATAACAACTTGAAGGACAACTCTGATCCACTGTGCCTTGATCAGCTTGATGTAAAAAAATACCCATTTATTGTTGTAGATAAAAGAAGGAAATGAAATATGACTGCTGGAATATCTTTCTTCAAAATTGTTACAAAGCACATAAAAATGAATAAGGACATTTTCATATCACTGCCATTTGATCTTTTCTTTTGCTACTCTCCCCCATGTTTGAA
This sequence comes from Serinus canaria, assembly GCF_022539315.1. Taxonomy (NCBI): domain Eukaryota; kingdom Metazoa; phylum Chordata; class Aves; order Passeriformes; family Fringillidae; genus Serinus; species Serinus canaria. The sequence goes on from NC_066313.1 coordinate 6,128,555, forward strand.
AACATAAACACAGATGTAGGCTGCTTGACTGTATTAGGAGAAAAGGGAAGATTCTGTCACAATCAGAAAGAGAAAATCTATATTAATAAGGGTGTGGGGGTAGCAGTTTTTTTTTAGCAAAGTGAAAACCACTTCCAACAAGGAAGCTGCAGTGCACTGACAGATTGTACACAGACCCCTTAACTCACTTCCTTGCAAATTGACATCATCACTGCCAGCAGATTTTGTTAAACATGGATGAACTGCACCTCTTAAAGCCTTCAGCAGCAAGGCTGACATTTTTTGGACAGTAAATCCTCTCATTTTTGAAAAAGCAATGATATACACTTTAGGACACATTGATCTGGAGGATGAGTCCAAGCTCATCCAGGCTTAAAAACCTTGGAAATAGCACAAGCTGACCTGAGTTGCATTAACTTTTCTGAATTCCCCTACAGCCTCTCAAAAGGAGTGGTTCAAACATAACATGATAAGAGAGTGTTTACGGCTGTCCTCGGGAGCCTCTGCACTGTGTGCTGATGTGGCCCTGCATCATCCTGGGATGATGAACTCTGGCTTGAGGAGCAAAGGCAGAACAGAGAGAAATATGGTTGGAATAAACTTTTCTTACACCACCTTAACTGCAGTACAGTCAGAGAGAGAATAATGTGAGTAATAAAGCAAGGATCTAGCTGGCAAGAATGGGTAAAATATGTCTTTCTGCTTCGCACACTCTCATCTATAAAAGGGTAAAAGTATGCACATCCTTGGTAACTTCAACACTCAAACCAAACTGGATTTTAAAAGTCTAATTCACTACAGAAGTGGATTATTTTACACAAAGCCACATGTTTCATATAATAGTTTTCATTTCCTCAGGAGTTGAAGTACAAAAGTTCAGCAAAAGAGCAGAGCATCAAAACAAAGATACATCTTGCTTTTTTATCCTCCTATTTTAGAAGACAGGTGTGCACAGTTTTTCATAAGCAAGGAAAAAAAACATTTAAAGGATTTGTAAACTGTACCTTTCTTTTGTCCCCACTGAGGCTGCTCACTTTCTGAAAATAAGCATAAAAAACCTCAAGATGCCCCAGAGAGAAAGCATGAGACACCTTTTCTGCTGGAACAAAACCCACCAGAAACTGGCACGAAAAAAATACCCAAATATACAGTTATCTTTCTAGTAGAGTTTTCCACAACACAAAGTAATGCTATTTAGCAGCACAGTACCTTGTAATGCTGCCCCTTCAGTTTCTGCAGCCAGGCACTCACAGGTGCCTTAGCCCTGAGCGGATCTGTGATGGAGCAGGGAATGAGCTCACAGCTCTGACCCAGGGCTCTGATGTCCCCTCTATCAGAATGGGATGTTGTTCTGACAGTAAGGTAATACTTGAGGGGAAGAGTCATCCTAAGAAGCAGTTTGTGCTGCTGGTGTTGTGCTTTGTAGTGCCAAGGTTCATCCCTTACTCCTGTTTCCCAAGAGACTGAATTCAGTTCTAGGTCAACTCTTACATGTATGGACCTGATTCTTGAAGTAGACCTTTCCATGGTTCCAATGTACTTCCCTTGTTATGGGCATGTGAGGCAATAAAACCAAACACTAAATTACTTTCAGTTTTCAATCAGAGGTTCTTGAACAGAGCCAATGAAAGGAAAGTTGCTTTATCAGTGATCTGTGCAGATAGGCTGATGTGTTTCACACAAAACTGGCAAAGAGCCCACATTGACAAAACCATCTTATTGAGAAAATCACTAATTAATTGATGTAGTAATGCCTCATTTTCTACTTTCTATTTTAAAACTTTCCTTTAAAAGTGCTTTCTATTTTTTAAAAAAATAATTGTGATGCTAGAATGGTGTGCTGGTTTTTGGCTGGGGTGGAATTAAGTTTCTCCATAGTGGCTGGAATAGGGCTGTGTTTTGTTTTTGTGCTGAACAAAGCTTGAGATTTTCATTTAGAACAAGTTTCTATTCTGTACCTATAAAACTGAACTGAAATAAACATTTAAAATTATTTTTAAAAGATAATATGCTTACATCAGGCAATTTCTTTCCTCTCCCCCAGACCAAGTTTGATACTTAATGCTACATTTTGAAAAGAATATTAAAATGGTGACATTTCCTGAAAACCAGCAAATCCAGATCTCACTGCACTTCAGTTCTGAAGGAGAATAGCTTTAAAAGAGACATGAAGTTCTCATTATTAACACTCAAAAGCTTTAGTAAAGAAGCTTGCTAAGCATCAATCCACAGACATGCCTGAAAAACAAACATACTGATGACTAAGGATGCTTGTTACAGAAAGTATTGGTACAGTGCACTAATACTTTTTTCAAATATTTTCTGTCCTTCACTGTCAAAAATGTTGTCTTTTCATAGCCTTTTCCAGAAGTTAATTCAGGGTGAAAGATCAGGCAGGTGTCATTCATATGAAGCCTTGATACTTTATTTATAACAATTTCTTACTGTGACTGGTGAGCAACCAATTTACCTGGAAAACACACAGGAGGGATCCTTGTCAGACAGAAGGACCTGGTACCCATGAGGTCTCTCAAATACTTCCCCAAGAACTAGTGAACAGAGGCTGACACTGGTATTTTAACAAGAACACCTCAGGTGGTGCTCAGCCTCCTGACTGAGAGGAACAGCATCTTTCAGGATTTCAAGGCTCCTACTTGCCTCAGCTCTAAGGTGACCCACCCAGCTGAGTGCAAGAATAATTCCAGTGTGAAACTGTACACTGCAACATAGAAAAAAAGGAACAAGCCCTCCTCTTTCAGTGCCCCACTACCCTCCCCACCCTGACAGATGCTCATGCACAGGGAAACAGCCATTTAAAATTCAAAACATTGACCAGGCAGCATCAAGAAGCACTGAGGAAGAAAATGATAAGAAAATGTTTTTATGCTAATAAGGGGAAACTGAAGCCTTCAACAGGTCAGAAAGAAATACCCATTCACAATCCTAGCTTATCTGCACAGGGAGAAAATTCCGTGTGTGTGAGTCAGTCGCTAAGAAAGCTCTGACTAATGCAGATACAAGTCTGACTTTTTAAGTTGACATTTCTACTTTTCCAGTGGATCAGAACTGTCAGAAGAGTTCCCCAGGCAGAGCAGAGGATTGCAGAGCAGAGCTATTCTGTAGCAGTCTGAGTTGTGGCGTAAGTGCTTTGATGGAATTAGTAATGGTGGTTTAAGGAGCAGCCTCAGATTCTATTCCCAGCACTAGCAATTACCACTCCCATAACAGAATCAGAACAAAGGAACAAAATCAGATAGAAACGAGCTGGCAAAGAGCAAATTCCCTTCTGCTGCTGCTTTCACAATGCCATTAAATAACATCTGGCAGTGGGGCAGGGCAGACAAATGGAGACCAGAGCATTTTAAAGTGCTGTTACCAGATCTGCCAAGAGCTCAACTGTACACAGTCCTTTATGTCTCTTCTGCTTTTCTCACAAGATGTGACTGTGAAAAACATTCACCATTCAAAAATTAAAAATTATCAAAAATGTCTTTTATCATCTACATCAGCAGAACAAACTGTGCATCTGTAGACGGATTAAATACAATTTTGCTAGGTGGTTGGAGAAAAAAAGTCTTTAAAGATAGCATTTGGCATGGGTTAATCACCTCTTTCATTAAAGAAAGGAATACATACTGAGAACATCTTTCTGCCATCCGATTAAGCAATGAGCCAATACAATTGTAAATCTTCCAGAAATTCCCCATGGTTCAACTCAACAGAGGCAATTCTTTACTTCTCAGACCATATCTCTCATTTTCAGATAAGCATTGCATTAATTATGTACAAAAACTTTCTATCATGCTGTTAAAAGAAATGGAATGTGACTGTTATGATTCTCCTTAGCAACCTTTGACAATTAAGAGATTGAATTATTCATATGTATTTTTAACAATATAATAACATTTTTAAAGCTTGCTCACCACTCAATTGCTCGAACAGCACGCAGACCCAAAACTGTTTGATTCCAGTATAAACAGTGCCACTGTTTTCTTTCTGCTGTTGTAGGGGCTGACACAACTTACTGTCTCTGTAACTGAGGCAAAAAGGATTTCAGGGTACTATTCTGAGAATCACATGCTATGAATCGATTTGCAAGTCATTGGAATTTCTTCTTCCTTTTAATGAGGCAGATTTTAAGCCTTGTCTGCACTTATTTTATTATTTACAATATAAGTACTAATTCTCTGCACCCATATCATGTAAGACTGCTCAAGTTTGACTCATTTTCTGAAAACAGTTCAATGCAGACAAGTTTTCTTCTCTGTGCTAATAAGCAGCACAACCATGATATTAAAATAGAAAGAATGAGACTTGCACTGAGGCTAATGATAATTTCATTCAGCAATGGGAAGATAAAAATGACACCTGCTTTATTTTTAGAAAAAAAAAAGACTGGAAAAATCTGAAGAATGTCAGGAGAGGAAGCACATCCTGCATGAAGAAAAATAGCTACTCGTGTGCTAAGACTTATATTGCATCAAACATTTTAAAAACTAAGCTTTTATTTACTAGAATACACTAAATCATGAGCAGATAATCCTTATAGGAAGATCCATCTAGTCAGAAGGGAAGACCTATCTTGTATTTTTTGCTTCTAAATGCTATTTTAGATAATGAGAAATTCTATTTAAGTTGCTTTGCTTCCATCTAAAATACACATGAGCCATCAGTGTAATTGCATGGCACTATTACTCTCTTAGGCTGCTGCTGGACAACGGAGCTACAGATAGAAATAAAGTAGTAACAGCTTGTGACAGGTTACACTTAAAATATTTGATCAGCCTGATCAATGGTCCTGTGCTTCCAAAGCTAAGCTGAGGTTCAAGGAAGGAAAAGATAATGGTTGTTCCAACACTTTGGATACATCTCAGGGAATTAGAAGGCGCTTGGGATGCTGCTCCAGACTTAATATAGCTGTCCCATACAAGAAATGCTTTTTACCATCTCAGACTTCATGATGGAAATACTCACCTGCATTATTTCTTTCAAAAATTATTTCTGTTACTGTCTATCCACTTATATTACACCTTGGTTTTATTTTAGATTTCAGAAGCTTATTTTTTTACCCAGTTTTGTAATTATTTTATGTTATCTAAACAGCATACTGAAAAAAACTATTGATATTTGAAAGTGAACATACAAATATCAATAATTACCTTTTCGTTATGGTAGATTAACTGTTACGGCAGATTAATTATTTTATACATCTCTTAATATGAGGTTAAACTCTCTCTGCTATTGGTTTGTTGGTTTGTTTTTTCCTCTTCTCCATTTACACGAGTGCCTTTTGGTTTTTGTGTTTCCTCAAGATCCTTTTACCCAGAGAACAAGCCTCTGAAAGTAATCTCATTCCGGTTGATTCAGTTCTTGTTTCAGTTAAATTTAAAGTTATTTTCTTTGGCTCACAGCAGAACATTGCAGAGTCTCTCACTGAGGTATTGAGGATTTTCACCCCATATCAGCAGCTCATCAGCAATTACTTTTCTGCACACAGATCCTTAAAGATCCAGGACATGATGATTTGTTACAATTTCTGTGCTGAAACAATCATGCTCCTTAAATAAGTTTCTACCAGAAAGAGAGAGGAAAGATGAGCACTTCTAATAATGGGAGATCCCATGCTTCCACCTCAGAAATTGAAAACAGTATTATTTTTGGGCACATCCAGCCACTATGAAAGCATGCATTTACTGCCTTTATTTAAATCTTTGGATATAATAAAATCCTCAGTTTGCCTGACCTTAATACCATGATCCTCCTGTAAGCTATTCATCTGGCTTTTGGATTGGCTTCATAACATCTGATGTTAGATTTGGTAAAAACTGCTTTAATTTATTTCCCAGTGCTGACAGACATTTAAATATGGTATTCTATTTTTGCTAATTGAGCAGAATTTCTATCCACGTGATAAGGTGTGAATCAAATGCATAGGAGGCATTCAAAAAATTCCCTTAGGTTTAGTGCACATCTTTTACAAATTTTAGTGGGTATATTATACATATATTTAACATACCCAGTGAAAAGAGACACAAGCTGTCCTCACCCTTGCTAAGCGTGTGGAGGCAACATCTCTGCTACAGAGATGTTCATAGTCACTGTATTGCAGCCAGCTCTAACTTCGAGAGGATTTATCTCCCTGAGCCAACAGGCTCCTAAACCCTGCTAATTCAGCACTGTGGGACAGAACATCTCTGGGTTGTCTCTACCCTATTTGGCTGAGCAAGATGGACATGTCTCCACAATCTGGCAAGCCTCCACCTACCCAGAGAGGCTGTAATTTCAGAGGGCACAGGGCTGGAGCCCACAGGTAGAACCCTGTTATCAAACCAGGTTCTGGGGCAGGTTTGGAATCAATCTAGTTGTCTCAGGCCCAGGTAAGGCAGAGTGGGAATTCTGAATCATGCTGATAAAAGAAGCTTTTCCTATTCCATTAGTATTTTCCTACCTGGCAGTCACTGTCCTTCAGTCATATCCTTTGGAGTTCCATCCACTTGGGTAATTCTCTAAAAATATGTTGCTGAATCGCTCTTCTGAACTACATTTCTCCTTGACCTGCTGTGTTTTTTATTCCTGCAACATTTACTGACTGCTAATATCCACGTTAACCCTTCTAAAAGAAGCTGGAATGGCAGTGACTGTACCACCTGCTGTTAGTGTAGGACTGCTGAGATTATATTGCATTTCATTTCAGTTCCTGTTTCAAAGTCAGCTTTTGATTGACTGCTTCCAGTACCACTACCCAGAGTGGTGCAGAAACTTAAATTTTAAATGTGTTAAGTTACATATGCTTCTATGAGCCATCCTAAAAATGTTCTTTTCAGTTGATCTAATTTACTTGGAGAAACCCTGTGGAATCTGGACAGACCTGTCTGCAATATCTTAGCTAGCTCAGATGTCTGTTCATGGCACTGTGCCACACAGATACTGTCATGTTTTCAGGAGTTTCTGCTTTGCCCTTGGAAAATTTCTGTCCTCCAGACGCAAAGTCATGACTACACTTGTGGTGTGAATTTTTTCTTATTTCTGTATCCACCATGACACATTTCTGTCTGGGGAATATCTGAATGTTCCACAATTGTCTTTCCGTTTTAATTATAAATATTCTTATGCTTTTATCCTAAAGCTATTCATTTATATACTGATATTACATTTCTAAATATTTGCACTTCAACATTTTCCAGTGCTGCCGTTTTCCTCTGAGAAGCATAATTTTCCCCAGACCTGGAAATATCAGGTAAAAATTCAGTTTTCAAAGTCAGTTCTTTCTCTTCTCTGTTGAGTTTTCTTGGGTTTAACAATCACTTGTATGACAAAACATTCAGGTTCTGGTCTGTCTGGTAACCCTCTTATTCTTATGACTCCACTGTACTGAATACCCTGTGATATAACAATCAGCATTCTTGCCTGTCACATAGTTTCTCCAAAAAAATAAACTTCACCTTCTCTAAGGAACACTCCTTGCTGTGTTCCTGATTAAAAACAAAATGTCTTTTTTCTGCCTACCTTCATGTTTCTTATGATGTACAATGCTGAGCTCCACTGCTCCGGGACCTACTGCTTATCATCGAGTGTATTGTCCCACTTGCCCTTCCTTGCACTCCAATCGTTCCTCGCTATCATTTGCTTTAAGAGTTGTCTCTAAAAAACCCCAATGGGTTCAGAATTTAATGTAGCAGGTCCATTTTCTTCAGAAATCCTAGGAAGTTTGGCTCATCCACATAAACAACTAGTGCAGAGGGTGCAAATATAAGAAATTTCTCTTAGCACCTCCTTTAGACTTCGCCCTCCCCTCAAAAAAGAAAGGAATTCTCACTCATAAAATATTCTTTGCCATTTAAAACAAAAATAGCCAGCAGCCTGAGTATCATGAAACTTCATTACAGAGTAATCTGAGCAGTGTCATCACAACTACTGCTTCAATTCATCATATACCAATGTATCAGCTTCATTCTCCATTTAGCTTGAGTGCTGGTAAACTCAATTTCTGCACATACCCACACTTCAGCACAATATAATGCAAACTCCTACACTTTTTACCCATCTCTACAGTACAGCCTTTTACTCCCTTAATTCTGCTAAGAAATGGAAAAATAAATGCTGTAAGTGGGAGTAGTTCTACTAATTTATTGCAATGAAATAATATTCTAATGCATTGTAATACATTTTTAAAATGTAATTTTCATATTCATGCAGACAATAGCTGTCAAGATATTTTAACAGACTCCTGGTCCCTTTTATCACGTTATCTTTTTTAAGACACACGAACACAAACATTCCAGGTTTCGAAAGTGGCAACCTGTTTTGAAACCATGGGGTTTAAGGATGAAGTGAGACACTTGATCTCAAAAGCTTTAAGACAGCTTCTTTCCTTCCCCAGAGCACTACAGAACTACCAACCAAAATGATTTAAGCTTGTTTAGTATCCATGACCCAGAGGGAATCTGTACTGTGTTTGGTAGGGATGGAGCGAATTTTCAACCTAGCAACCTGTACTATGGTGCTGTGTTTTGGGTTCATGACCAAAACAGTGTGGAAAACAGATCAGTGCACTGAGTATCGTTGAGCATTGTCAAGGCTTTCTCTGTTTCTCCCTCTGCACTCACAGTGAGAAGGCTGGGGGTAGCCAAGAAGTTGGAAAGGTAGACAGTGAGGACTTCTAACCCAATATGACCATGGAATAGTCCATAAACACAGACATAAAAAACTTGGGAGTTTTTTTCCCAGAGTAGGGACTGTTTGGAGACTGGCAGGCACACGATGCTGCTGGTGGAACAGAGTGAGTGACTGCCTTTCCATTACTTGGAATTTTTTTATCCCTATTTCCTTCTCTTATTAAACTCTCATAACCTTGATCTAAGTTTTTCTTGGTTTTGCCCTTCTGATTCTCTCTCCTACCCCCTTGCAAGGGCATGAGAGCAAGAACCCATTAATAAGAAAGAAAATTGCAGCTTAACAACTTAACCCAGGTTATCTGTCCCTATATGTCATACTTTGGGTCTCAAGGAAAGATAAGACCTGGCCAGACAGCTACTGATATTTGTCTGGCACAGTTGTGAAATCAACAGATCTGACCGACAGAAAAAGATGAACTCTACTACATGCCTGGGAATGACTAAAAGATTTTTATGGAAAGCTCATTGTGAAAAAAAAAATGTATAAGGTAGAAATACAATTTTGTTAAGTGCTAGAAACTTCCTAAATATTATAAAACATTTACAGACTATTGCTATTCAGGTCAGGGAGAAAAAAAGAAGATAAAATAAAATCTTATCCCTCTGCACTAACTTTTCCCAAACTTATCTGGCTGTAAAATAATCCTTCAATATTATCTGTATAGTTTTCTTGCATTTTTCCCATTTCTTTTCATGCTACTTCATAGGTTGATTATGAGGTATTCTCTCCTTGAAAGGGTCTATTAAACTCTAAGTAACAGTGAATCTAATTTATATGTGTACCCTAGGATGGGGTTAAGCTTGGTCATCATCTCCTGTCTGATACCATTTCCACTCAATTATGTAACAGGTAGCAGTGCATGTGAAGGTGGAGACGTAAGTCCATTCATCATCACTACTTGATTTCACATTACCTAAATGCTAATGCTCTCCATCCTCCCAACAATACAGCTTGTCTGCCTCCCTCTCTTGCATAACTAATTTAAACCATGTATGTTCTGCTTTCCTTTCTGCTGCAAAAAGAAACATTATTTTCTTAGCTTCTCTGACTCGTGTTTTGTACAAGCCTATTCCTTCTGTCTACATGCTCACCTACATCTGAAATTCAACTGCTTACTAGAATCATTAAATGTCTACAAGAGGTAAGTTCATGATTTCTCCCCAGTCAGAAATATCCTCAAATTATTTTTCTAACTCACAAGTACCTCTGCTTGTTTATGCAGATTAGAATCTGAGGCTCAATCACCAGAGAATGGTGTGGATTTGGTTTATACTTAAATTCAAAAGCCGGAGCCTGGCTGCCACAAAAGAAGTCAAAGAATAAATACAGCTATCTAGGATGGAGTTCTGTACCAATGCCATCAAAAAACCAGGATTTTCATACCTGAAAGGACCAGCCTTTTAGGTGGCAATTCAATCACCATTTTAGTGTTAGAGAAAAAACATTTTCTGCACTAATGAATCCTTCTAAACTGACATACATGATTCTGGAATTAAAATCCCATGCCTTGTACACAGTGAATTTCTCTCTGCCCCTAAATATCTTTCTTTTGAGAAAGAAAAAGGTCAGGAGTTGTTTGCATGGAGCTGATAGCACATCCCAACAGTCACAATGGTTTGATTGGAGACATGGCCTAAACTCTCTAAACACACATGCAAGTTCCAACACAATATTGCCACCCCTGAGAGGGAGCAAATGCTGAACCTCACAGGCTGCTACTGTACCCAAACACGGTCCTGAGGCACTGTGCCTGTCAGGGAAGCTCTCGAGGGCTTTGCAAAATCAGCGTCCTCTCACAATCCTTGCCTACTGCACCACTATCTCTGAAAGGTATTGAGAGCTACATAAATGCCAAGCACTCTTACACGTGAAAAATCAAAGGTCATCTAAAGAAACATATTCTGCTGCTGAGGGATGAATAATTCTGAGGCTGGAATATCCTTTCTAATTTTTCAATAAGAAAGTGCTACTACTTGATGAAAGCACAGGGGACAGGTACCCACCTCTGATTAGCATCAGGCACATGTCTCATCAAAACGTGTGTCAGTTTGCAAACTTATCACGGTCAATGTCAACACACCCTTGTTTTACTATCAAGAGACCTGAAACCTTCCCTGTTAAGGTGGAGAGTAGGTATTTTACACTTGCACTTGCCTGACTGAGCAAAACTGTTAGCTCTGTACACACCAGGTACAGATTCTCTTCCTTTTGCTGGCCAGATTACACATTTTTATACTGAGGAGATTAAACACCTTTGATACCAACAGCCATTGTTCAGTTGTACATTCCTCCTTTATAACTCAATATCCTGCTACATGTTTATCTATATTCACTACTGAATGGGAATATGAGAAGATGGCTGCTATAGTAAGTTGCATAAAGGTTCTTTTCAGTCTTCTCTTTATCAAATATCTCTGTGTTTCCATGCTATGGCCTTTTTCTTATAGCTCTGCATTCATATTTATGTCTCTATGCATTTATTGCTCTCTCAAAATCCTTAAGAAGTGACACCAGTGAAGATAAAACAAAATAACCTATATTAATTTAAAATAATATCTGCCAGTTCTACACTGCTGCACATTGTGCTCCTTCCAAATGCAGCTATGCAATTATAGGTACTTGGGTGCATAAAGTGATACCGAGGTTTCTATGGCAATTATTCATTTTAATTGAAAATTGTGTAGGGAAAGACTTATTTCAAGTGCTGCATTGTTTGCAACACAATTTGCATTTGTTTCCAGAGAATCTGGACTTCCTTAGGGTGAGTTGTGAATTCCTATTTTTCAGGAAGACACAATCTTTAAAATTCTCTTAGGGGATCACGGGGTGGGAGACTGAGGTAAGGTTGTTAAGCTTATTAACATTTAGAAGAATGTATCCACTCATTCGTTACAGACTTTTTTACTGCTTGGCAAAGATTTGATGTTTTAAATGAAAGAGAAAGAATTAAAAATACAATTGATACACAATGCCCTTGAATCTCTGAGGTAGAGGAACCAGAAAAGGACAGAAGTACTAAAAAGGACAGCAAGGAGACAGGTCATCAGTGAGACCAAGTCTACCAGATCAAACATTTCTGTTTTCATATATTTTAGGTACTCTGTGTTAGAATAATAATGAGGACATTATGTAGTTAATATTATGAGGACATAGTGAGTTATTTTGGATCTTAATATATTTTAGAGTGTCAAAGAAAGAGTTGGAGGGAAGCAGCAGTTTCACCTTGGCTACATAATAAAAAAAAAGCTATAACTTATTTCCTGTAGGAAAACAGAACTTCTTTCTCCTCCTTATTCTCATCACCACGAGTCAAACACATTAGGCCTAAATTTACAACAAAAACAAATTATAGGTACTGCAAGTGATGAAGACCTGGAAACAACCTCTGAACTATAATTTCACATTCACTAAATTCAGCGTTGCCTTTTCTAAAACAAGGCTCTCCTGATTTTTTGTCTATATCATTTTAAGTCTATATAGGCCAAGTGCCAGAAATTTCCCAAATTAAAAATAGCTCTTGTCTCCTTCATAAGTAATAAATAAATATGAATTTGATGGGAAGGTGGGGGGTGGAAGTGTTCTTTACCAACCACACAATCTTCCTAACTGAGAAAAAAACCTCTAAGAAAGAGGTGGCCAAAGCAGTATGTGAGGGCAAGTAGAAGAGTAATTTTAATAATGTGGTTTTGGTATTAGTGTGTCTGGCTCATTGCACTTCTGTACATCAGGATATCCAGAATAGAAAAGGAAGAATGACTCCTAACTTCAATGTCAATTGCCTCACAGTTCAGAAGAATGCAAAATTACATTAATGTGATTTTCATAATATATGTGTCATCCATTTTTAATAAACTAGAGACAAAAATTAACCCCCTGTGGAAAGGCACAGGAATTTGAAGGCCACATTTCTTCTAGGTGACTGACTCTTTTCTCCTTTTTCATCAGAAGTTCTATTTTGGTCAGAAAATGGCTTGCAAGACAGGAGAACCAACCCGCTTGAGAAAGGAGCATGGAATGGGTCTCACCAAGGACAATCCAGCAAGGGAGAGCTTTTCACTGCTTGGACAATTTCCTCTATTTTTGGCATCTGTTCTGCCATATGGTGGTGGTCCTAAGGTCTATGGTTGGACTTGATGAGGCCTTTTCTAACCTTAATAACTATATATACTGTCAGCTCTCACCTTCCTCATATTCTGCTGGACTCTCAAACCTCTTTTGACACTTATGTGCATTCCTTCATTTTATTATTGGACTCTTTCATAATTATTAAAATATATAGCTATCAAAAAAAAAGGTATCTTGAATTTGTTTTATGCTTCCAGACATGAAAGAAATGCACTCTCACTCCTATGTGTGCCAGTCATATAAATAGAAAATAAGCTATTGAGGAGAAGTAAAGTTTAAAGTAAGCAAACTTGATTTATTTCTGAATGTGGCAACACTCAGAGTTACTCAGTTCTGATGGTGATGAAAGGCTGCTGGTGATGCTGCTTGTCTAAGCTTCTGTTTTCCAACAGAACATAACTCTATAGCTATTCAAGCTTCCATTAATTTTCAGGGTTTGAGAAACACAGCTATTAAAAAGCAATGTTCATGGTGTTGAAAGGACAAGATCTGGAGGTTGGTTTTGGCTAACGATAAGAGACAGGTTTGAATAGACTCTGGAAGAGGCACTGCTGTCAATAAATTATATGCAATGACTGGTTCTAGTAGAAAGCTGCTTTTTCTTAGCCAAATTGTATGCCTGGCTGGGAGAAGTAGAAAAGGAGGAAAGAAAGGAAAAAAAAAAGGGGGAAGCTTTTACAGTTCCACTTGCCATCATTTCCTGACAAAACCACTAATAAATATCTCTCTACATTTTGGCTCAATAATGCAACCATCAAAAGAACATGAAGAAAATATCTTTCTTACTTATAGGAAGCCATACATATACAAACAGGAAGAATTGCCAGTGAAAGCTGTAACTTCTCTCTCAGAAATGGCAGAATGCTTTCCATGCAGGAATTGGATGTACTGCTTACTCCCCTCAGAATACTTGAGACTGGAAATATCACACAGAGTGCAAACCGCTGCTGACATAAGACTTAATATCTCCAACTAAAGGATCTGAAGTTTTTCTTCACCACATGAAGACATTTCCATGTGTAACAGATGCAGAGTAATTCCTCCATAAAATTAATCATCAAATATTTCTTCAAGGCTTGGGATGAGCTAAAAGTTCAATAAAGACTGTGGTCCCTTAAATTCACACACTTGAGCCCTGCATGTTTCCTGTGGGTAATATAAATTGCTTCTAGTACTTACTACTCTGCATGCCATTCAAATTCGGTTGCTTTAATTCATTAAATTCAAAACTAATACAAACTTCAATTATTTGTTGTAAAAGTAGAGATTTTGCTAAAGCACACAGAAAATTCAATACTCACCAAAATGGCTACAATGCTCAAATTAATGTATTTGCAGTCCTCACATGTATTTCTCAGCATCCTTTAAAATGTCACTTATTTTATAAAAGATATAGATTTTCTGAGTATTGATGTGCCCTATCAACAGACAAGGTGTCTCTGCTTTTAGTTTTGCAGACATTACTTACCCACCCCAAATCACTAATGATTACAGCTAAAATGAAAGGGTGCATGTGATTTCAAGCTATCTGCAGTCCTCTTTCTCAGCACCTCTGTCCTCTTTCTCAGCATCCTTTAAAATGTCACTTATTTTATAAAAGATATAGCTTTTCTGAGTATTGATGTGCCCTATCAACAGACAAGGTGTCTCTGCTTTTAGTTTTGCAGACATTACTTACCCATCCCAAATCACTAATGATTACAGCTAAAATGAAAGGGTGCATGTGGGCAAAGGTGACAGCACAGGACTTAGAGCTGGAAAGTTTGCACCTTATAAACCTCTCATCTTCAATCCTACATTCAAAAGGTACTTATGATTTCAAAGAAATTGCAAATCAAATGATTACACGCTACAGGAAATTAGATAAAAGAGAAAGGAACCACTTCAACACCATCAAGAGATTCTATTCAGCTATTATATTAATAGTAAAAAAACATATTTTGATTGCAGCTTCTGCAGGTATAAAATGACAGGTTTTAGATTCTCTTTTATTGAAGTGCACCGATCTACAAAGCGTTTTCAGTCCTACAAACTCTTGTAATCATTCAGTAAAGCATTTGGACAGCAGTTGTTTAATTTTGAGCAGAGTAACAACTGCACTTGTTAAAATATGTTCTAGAGTATGTAGCACCTTTCAAAATAAATTCAAGTACCAGAATTAACTATTGAACTTTTGTACTACTGAAATCAACACCAAAGCTTTTACATTTTTTAAAGCCAAGTGATGAATTTATTACTCCTAACTTTAATTTCTTTACAGAATCTACTGCAATCTTGATATTAATGTTCTAGTATGTAAAATGCAATGATTTTTCAATTCAATTCAATGTCTAAAAATATATAGCACTTCAAAATAATGTCCTTATTTTTGTAAGGAATGGATGTTTTCTGGTCTTTTGTTCTTCACTAATTTAACTAAAATGTACTAAAATGTAACTAATCTGTGCACGGAAACATTGGAAACATCTGGACACAAAACCCAAGCATTTTTTATTAGCTGTTAAGAACAGCTACCACAGCAACTGTGCATTGCACCAGCAACCAGACTGCTGTACACTAGTGGCAAACTGTGGGATTATATACATAGAATGTATATTTATGAGTACACACTAATAAAAAAATGAGTCACAAGTTTTATGGGCTACTACCTCTCTTGCCACTCATAAATGCTTTTCTAATATATTTTTCAACAATGCAAAGTTATCTTAAAATAAGCCTATCAAAGGAAATTATCTTAAATAAGCCTTTCAAATCCTATTCTTTCTCTTTAATAATTTAAATATAATATAATGTGCAAGAGAGTATTTCAGTGAACCCCAGTCAAAAAAGTAAAAAAATCACATAATGATTGTAACGAAAGACATCAATTCCTAGAATATATGGGAAAAGCATTCACATCACTGTATAAAAGAGAAATGGTTTTAAACGTTTCTTTCTTATAAAAAAACAGTGCAGAATCATGAGTTCAGGAAACAATTTACCTTTCTTGTCATCGAAGTACAGTGTCTGTTGAGCTGGATTTGACCACTGGAGGGAGGTGTTATCATTTTGATCGACCCTGCAGGTCAAATTTGCTGTTCCACCTTCAACAACTGTGACGTTCTGTGTGAGTGGGAACTGCCCTTGGCTGCCTGAGGAGGGAGGGAAGGGATGCAGAAAGGAAGAGAACAAGAGAAAAAAAAAAAGAAAATATTTAAGTTGCAGGATTGAATTTACTGCAGCAGCTTCCCACAGATGACAGACCCGGAATTTAATGTGATCTAGTCTGACCAATTCAAGGTAGTACAACATATTTTTTAAAATTGCATTTACAATATATTTCCTATAACCAAGAAACAAATGGATGAATTAAGAATAATGGTTTCCCCCCTCTTTTTCCCCCTCTTTGAGTCATACTATTTAGTTCCAAAGGAATATTCAGCATTTTTGTCTCCTCAGACATACCAAAGAAAACTCAGTGCAGGCAACACAGTTAAATCATTGTTGAAAACATCACTGAGAACATAACATAAAAATCCACAGAGTTTTTAACAGAGAGGGATGGGGCAATCTTGACTCCCTTTTTCCTTTTTATACATTTTAAAGGCCTCTCAGGATGATGCTTTCTGTGTCAGGTTTGGAAAGTTGTTGGAGAGTAAATGCAGTGTGAATCTAACACTTGATGCATGCTCTGTTGGGGGAATATAACCTGATCTCATATGAAATTGGAAGAGGTGATGTAGTAGGTCTCCTTCACATCTGTGATTCTATCCCAGAGCACTATCAATCACATTAAGTGCTTGCTGAAAAGTCACTGGGAAGGTTTCCAAATGCCTCTACACAATGGAGGAGCAGTATCAGCCAGGTTCTTGAATCACAAGCATTTCCAATGACATAGTTAGGCTAAAGAGTTTATGTAATGTTATAGCACACCCCTTGTCAAACAGCACAACACATTCTGACAAACAGGACTGCAACAATGGAGCTTATACAAAACATGGAAGGGGTTTTTAACATGGGTGGAGAAAGAAAAAAATCTTCAATAATCTTCAAAGCAAGACACTTCAATGAACATATGATTGTAAACTAGGAGATGTATAATTATATTATTATATTATATTAGGAGATATATTATTTGAGGGTACAATGCAAAAAAAAAGACAACCTAATACTCCAAATGAAATATATGCTTCTTACTTCTCCTGCATTTATAAAGGTTCTATTAAAAGAAGCACTGAAGAGTAGGTAGAGATGCTTGCATAAGAAGTGTAATGCCAAGATTGACACTCAAGTGGGATGTGTCAGAAATTAAAAACCTCTCTACAGTCCTACAGGAGGGAACAAGCTCATAGATGTGTCACAAGCACATCAAGGAGATAATATATACAATATCCACTAATGATACAATACAGAATCATAAATCCAGCATAAAACCTTCAGAGAAATATTCTATTTTAGTGGCTCTCATCACACTTGTTCCCAACTAAGTTAAACTGCGGCATGTCTTCTGTACAAAAGCATAGGATACAGGTTTGCAGATGACCGGAGTAAAGAAGTAAAGATTAAAAACTGAATTTCTATTTGACCTACTGATACTGCACAAACCAGAATTCTAGTCAGATTTTGATTTCCCTATGTAAAATAATCCTGATGGCCTTAGGCATAGAAAAAAATCACCCACATCAGAGAAATAAATAAAATATTTCCATCAAAATGCAGATCTGGATAACTGGTATAATTTTTGTATAAATATCAACTACAGCTGTCTAAAGATCAAGATGTACCATGTACTGTTATTTACCCTAAGAGGGTATTTACTATCAACAGGATAACAGATTTAAAAAAAAAATTAGGAATACTAAAAATACCATAGCTAATTTAAATGCTGCAAATAATAAATGCCAAAATTCTCATGACATCCTCTGTATCTGACACTTCATTAATCAAAACCTGCTTCTTAAAAGCTACACATTGAGAAATATATGATGAGAGAAAAATCATAAACAAGGATGGGAAAAAAAAAAAGGAAACAGAAAAGATTTGTAATTTCCTTCCATTTCTCCTCTTTCAATTCCAATCTGTCAAGGAACTTCAAGATATTGCATAAATTGCTTATCATTTAAATTGGAATTTTTTAAATCCAGAAAAATGCACACAGCCTGTTATTACTTCCACTAAATTGCAGGCAACTTACCAAAAGAATAACCTTCTAAAGTATGAGCTGTGAACAGGAGGCTATGTGGGCTAAACCACTTTTTGCCTATAAGAAGCATCAAACACAACCCAATGCCAGAGATTAGCACAGTGAAATCTGTCACTTACATTAAAGAATTGGAATGAAAGGTAGTTTAATAAAGAACCTGCTGTAATGATTCAGGACCCTATTAACACAGATGAGGAGATCTCCCCATAATTACCCTGTGTTCTCTGTCTGATATTACAGCTCTTATCATGAAGGTGTCAGTGTGCATGCACTCCATCATTTGTTAATGACTGCCAAGTCACAGACTCGTCTCTGGTCAAAAAGTAAACTATTCTGATCAACCATATAAATGAAAACTACAGATGCCACAACCTGAATAGGTCAGAAGAATTTCCTTTTCTATTGCCAACCTAGTGATTGCTGATGATTTGGAAACAAGAATTAATTTAGAATATAAAAAAACCCAAAAATGTTCATTGTATCTCTTGCCAACAGAGAATCTGTATGGTTCTGGAGAGGATGCTCAGAGCTTCATGGAAAGTTTGGACTGGAGAAAGAGGTACAGAGAAAATGAGAGAAAATTTATAATGGAAAGTAGCCTGAGTAGAAAGAAGGGAGCTTTTGCAGGACAGAGAAAACTATATAAAGCAAGTCCAAAGGAATGGATGCTGCACTCCTTTAGTGAAGACAAAAATTATTAGCAAGTGATGGTAAAAATAAGACAAAGGAAAATTTAGGAGATTTACTTTACTGTTTGCATCTGACTTGGGATACTGAAGTAGGGCTGGAAGGACAGGAGAAGGTTGTAAAGCTCTATATGAAACAGGTGAACACTAAAGCAAGAATCAACATCCTGCCCTTTTACTGCAGTAAAAGTGTGAAAGAAGTGGATTATGCTACTAGAGACTCCTTCCGGATCTTGAGGATCTGACAATATTTTGTGGGAGAGGCCTTGTTTCTGTTAATGTCCCCTAACAAAAGCATTCCATCTTGACTTAAGAAATCCAGTAATGGAAAATTGAGTGGCATATTTCAGAGAGTAAGTCATCATTTTTCAAACAAAACCAGAAAACCTACTTCTGCCCTGAACTTTTCTTGCTGTAGCTCCCAGCTTCCATTGGCTCTTGCATCTTTTCCTCTGCTCTGAAGAGCCCTCTCTTATCCAATTTCTCTTGCAGGTACTTAGCGACTGTGATCATATCACCCATTAACCTTCTTTTTGCTAATCTAAATAAATTGAGCTCTTAAGTCTTTCTGCAAAAATCTCATTTTCCTAATCCTTTAATTAGTCTGTGCCTCCTCTCTGTGCCCTCTTCCATGTGTCCTCTCCTTTCTGAAGTGTGCAGCCTAGACCTGGAAGCCCCCCTGCTGCAGTCACAGAAGGCAGAAATCCGAAGGCGATGCCACTTCTCTTCCCATTTTTGGTATTCTTGTTTGCACACTGAAAAGAGTCCCTTGGCCCCATCATCAGACACAGGTTTGGCTGAAGATTTACCATGGGGCTGGCATTTTCCCTCAGACACCCTTCCAGTTCTCTTCACTGCACTGAACACAGCTTTTTAGGTAAGTTCAGTAGAACTTATTTCCTATTTAACTATTAACTGAGATGATTGACAAGTATAATTGAGATAATGAATATGACAGGGATGCTGAGCATCCTAAAGACAGGGCTACCCATCCAACTTACTTGCTATCCTTCCAACAAATGGCTGGGAATGAATGTCATTTCTAACCTCCACCAGCAGGTCAAAGTCAATCAAACACATAAATATCTATCTATCTATATATATATGTATCTATCCACTACAGTATGAAAAATTACATTCTGTTCCAAAATCAAATCTAGAGGGAGGACAAACAAATTTTACTGCCTGTATGGAATACACTAAAAAAAACTTAAAAAAAAAAAATACTGATGGCCTACATTAATAATTCCTTGCATCTGAAAAGGAAAAAAAACTACAAGGTTAAGCAAATGTAAATTACAACAAGCAGTGATTTTACTGCAGACAGGAGGCGGCATCAAGACATCAGTGTCATCATGTTGTATCCCAGTCCCTCTGCTCATATTAGAAGCTTTGTCAGCAACATTATTTCAATTTTCTGGACTAGATGGAGCTACGTTTAAATATACTCTACCACAGGTTGTTTCTGCAATGCTTTGTGGAGGACCAGTTCTCATATCTCATTAGCCACAAGTTGTTTCCTGTCAAGAAAGGCTTTTTTTTGTTTGTTTTTCCTTTTTTCTTACACCCAGAAATCATGGCTAAACTGCTTTTACATTTAGCACTGATTTTTATCTCAGTATGTGAGAAGTCTGTGTAGAATAATTATCATTATTTGGTCCAGTTTGTAAACATTCATCATGTGAGTTCACCTCATGTTTTTTTGTTTATGCTTGGGTTAGGTTTTGTGCTTGGTTTTGTGGCTTTGCTTTTGGATTTTTTTTGTTGTTGTTTCAGGGTTTTTTTTTTTACTTTTTGCAATTACAATAAAAGCTCTTTAATGAGTTTTCACTCCCACTTGATGCTTAGGTGATACATTCTAATCAATTTACCAGGCTAATTATAAATGTGACTAGGTGGCTGTAAGCACTGAGAAAACATAATTCTCTCTTTAGTTTTGTTTCTGCAAAGGTCTCTTTTTGTAAAGTAAACAGTTATTTTACTAATTAAGAGCATTTCATATTATCAGGGCAGAAAGCTTTGCCACTCTGTATCAGAAAGGAAGAAAAAGAAATGGTTTTAGTTAGAGAAAATGGCCTGGAAAAGAGGTGAGAGAGACAGCAGTGAATCATCAATGTTTTGCCACATTGGTTCTACTTTTAAGAGCCTGGCAGACCAGTGTCCCCATCAAGTAAATTAAGTTTATCAACATGTAAGAGGGAAAAAGTAGAGTCTAAAGTTTTATAGCAGAGATTTATCCTTTTCAGTCTTGCATGGAACCCCAAAGCCATGGGCTTTTTATTCGATACCTCTAAGCATGGTGTCAGCCAAAACCAGAGCCCATTAACATGCAAAGGATTAGCAGAGGAAATTAAACAAAACAAAACAAAAAACCTCAAGTTTGAGCAAATTATTTTTCAACACAGTCTGTTTTTTAATATTGATTTTACAGGACCAGGCCCTAAAATCAAAGGAAATATTTGTGTGTGAGGGAAAGCAACTTACTACTTCAAATAGCAGCTTGCATCTATAGGGAGACAAGATTAAGTTTTGGCCTTCTTTCTTAGTAAAGAAATGAAAACATTACGGGGAAAAAAGCTATTATTATGAAATATCTAATATACTGAATCACTTTTCTGGCTTTCTCACTTAATTTATATATGAAATAATGCAAACATCTCTCCAAGGAGACAAAATGTTATTAGCTTGTCTTTACCTAATTTAAAGAGCAATGATATTGTGAATTGCATTTCAGCAGGAATAAACAGAGATCTGCATTACTGTGCAACTGTGGGCTTCTTCTGACTTTGCAATGGGAATGAATCTGCTTCTCTGTTTTGTCAGCATGGAGACCAGATTGAAAGTTCACGTCCTAGAAATTCTGAAGGAAGAAACTACGCAAGTTGTTGCCTTCACTATTTTTAATTTTTTTAGAACAGTCCTTAAGAGTGTGGTAAAAATATCAATGACAGATTAAAAAAAAATAAAACAGTTTAACTCCTGATGCATAACTAACCACTTTGCTGTATTCTAAAAGAAAATACAGCAATGTGCCTGCATGTCAAACTGCATTCACACAGCATTTTTAAAGAAAAAAAGATTGCCTGAGCATTATTTGATACACAGAATCCTTGACTGGATGAATTCACCTTTCTGAACTTGCTGTTTTAAATAATAGTAATTTAGTTCTATATCTGGATTGTAAATACTTTTTGAGTTTATGCAGTTATGCTGTTGAGTTTAAGTTGTTTGCTCACTGGAGAAACGTCATTTAAAAAAAGAAGCAAACCAAACAAAACAAACAAAATGGTGTCCTCCAAACACGGTTACATACTCCAGTAACAAAACCTCTTGCAGAGAAAATTGGAATTAATGAGAACACTGCAGAAACTTACTACAGAATGACAGACAGTTTTAAGAGAGAGAGAAGAAATAATGCAGAGAATAATTGTTAACCCCAGATTGTGCATTCAAGGTCACTGAGCCTTTTTAAACGTTTCAGCAATACTAAAATAATGCAAAGGCAAAGGACAAGAGTGCAGTCTCTGATTTCAGACTATGAAATTTATGTCTGACAGCAAAAATAGAAAAGGAAGAAGCCAGTTTCTTCCTTCCTTCACTCTATGTGTTTCAGGTGTATATTTCCAAACCAGCAGCAAACTCAAAATACACTTATTTGAACTACATGACAGTGCAAGAGATTGCAGATATAAATTGGAAAAAAAACCCACATTGAATTAAAATTATTCCACAATGATAAACAGAAAAAAAGTATGAAAGAGATAATAGGGGAAAAAAAAAAAGGTAGGCACAAACAGTGCTGTTTTCCTAGGGACCTTGTCTAAGTGCCTATTTTTCTCTCTTTTCAGGCTATCACCATGGTACACTACTTGCTTGTGCATGGAGAAGAGTAGCCAGTGATTTTATTCAGTTATTATTTATTAAAAGGCATTCACTTCCAGCCCTCTGAACTCCTGAGGAAGTTATAAATCCAAACATAATTGAAGTGAACCTCATCTTCCCACAAAAGTTGTAACTAACTGATGAATTTTCTGGTTCTCATAATTGTAAACATTGCTCAGAGCTTTCTGCCACTTCTCACTTGAAAGTAATATGCTCAATTCTTTGTGCTTTAACAAATTGAAAAGTCCTTTTCCTCTAAAAGCAGGACAGCATCCAGTCCTGACATGAAGAGTAAGGAATTGTATACTTTAATTTCTTTCAGGATCTGGTTCTAAATGTCACCATATTTCTATTCCTAATCTGTAATATATACCAAAGACACCTTTGTTAATCTTCTAATTATTCAGAAAGCCAACCACAGCTTTTCCCACAATTATCTTCTATTTTAATCCCAGTTTGAAATACTTTGGGCAAAATGCCCAGAGTAATTTCATAGTAAATATAAACATAATTTAACATTATTGCTAGGGGAAAATATTTTGAAAAATAAAAAATAATACCTTTATTGCAAATAGGTAATGTATAAAAAAATGGAAATTACTTGAAATTCCAAAGTAATCAAGAAAATTTTGGCTAGAAGAAACAATGGACTGATATAATTAGAAATATTAACTTTTCAAACAGTATTAAATAAAACAGTTGTCCTTCAGCAAAAATAAAAATATTTGGTTTTCAATTTTTCAAATCAAACATTCCACTGAAAGGTAATTACACAAAGAAGAAAAAATGTATCAGTAGATTTGATTCATCTTTTTCCTCCTCATTTTGCTACAATCCATTTCATGACTTCCTTTCTCTCATTTGTGAAAAACTCTATATCTCTTGGGAAAAAAATGCTCTCTTAGGCTTTCCAGCTATTGAGTTCTATAAAAGAAAATATATTTGCATCTCTCTAGGAATACACCTTTCTTCCTTCCTTCATCCTTAAAGACAAATTATGGTATTTGAAGTCCAACATGTAGGTAACCCACCTGGCAAGGACTTTCTTACTGCATACCTATTTATCTTTGTTCTCTGTTTGACCTTTTTTTTTCTATCTGAGCAGAACACAACCGAGGTTTAAAATCCTTCCACTTTTAACTTTGTTTCACCAACTTCTGAAATGTCTTTCAAAGAGAAGTTAAAAGACAGAGAAGAAGCAGCTACACAAATTAGCTCCAAGTAGTGCTGTAGCTTGAATGTTTGTTATCTCAAAATGCAGCATAACTGCACTGCTTATTCTTTGTTATAAACACACATAGCAAAAGGTTGCTCACCAAATGGAACCTCCTGTGTTTAAATGGAAGCTTGAACTTTTCACTGTATTGAACAGCTGAGCAAAAGTGAAAAATAAAACTGTTCTAGGTTTGCCTTAGTATTTGCCCATACACTAGCTTTATTCTTGTTAAAAACATAGAACCAAACATGTCTTGTACATACTTACACAAATATGCCCACAAAGGAGAGGGGAGCAAACAGTGGTAAAATTGCTAATAAACTCCAGCTTGTTTCTTTGGATTTAACTTCTTTTTACTTCAGTATATTTTAATTAGATTACGACAGCACATTTAAACACTGATCTTACCACTCCTGGTTTGGAAACAATCTGAATTAGAATCACCTGTCATTGCACCAGTACACTAAATAAATCTTTTCTACCTGGACATCCAACATTTCACTGCCCAGACAGTGTTTGGTTCAGATGACATGTCTTCTTCAAAGGTAAATGAAAAAAACAGCAAAGGTGGAGAAAAAAGATTTTGATCAGAGACTTATCTATTCTGATTACTACATCACTAGTGGTTTTCAGTGGAATATTCTGTAGCTGTAAATAGTACTGATAAAACTAACCTAGCAGTAAATGGGGATCAATATACAGGGGTCAGATCTTTGAATTCCATCAATGGAACAAAATATGGACAAGCTTACTTCGATACTTTCGAAAAAATCCCTTTCATAAAAACTATTCTGAAGAGTTGTTTTTTAACACACAAAAGAAACCTTGTCTTAAAAGTGGGAAATACTGTGCATGCAGTTTGATCTGAACAGGCACTTCCCTTAATGACCTTGTGTTGATCAATATCTAAACGCATCCTGGCCAGCTGGGAATGTTCCCTGAAGAGGGCAGCTCTGATTCTCACAAAGGAAAAGTCAGAATGATTAATAAAGTGTTTTCCACTTGTGATCATCTGTATATTCACAAAGTTTTCACTCCTGATGATTTCACCATCCTGTCGATATCTACCTTCTTTGTTGTTTGACTCTTTTTCTTCCGCAGAGGAGATCACAGCTCTGTTCAAAACAACAGTTTTAAAACTGACTTTGTACTTGATGGGTTGTTTTCCTTTTTCTTGGTTTACACAATAAAATAAGACCAGGAATTGGTCTGGAGAATAACTGCTTTATACAATTCTAGCAGCCTTTTTGAGCCTAAGTGGCACCAAACTATAAACAACAAAATTACTTAGGCCAGACTACACTTTTAGGCATCAGAAGCCTGGCTTGACCTACAGCAATGAAAGGCAGTTTGCACCAAACAAGGATGTATATTCCACTCTGCCCTCTCCCCTTCTTGCCTCAACACTTGCTCTTTCCCTCTGCTCTGTGTCTCAACAAAGAATGACCCCTTCCCTTCTAACAACACTATTTGTATTTCAGAGTGACAGAGGAGGCTTCTTCCTGTGCAACCTTCTGAGTGAAGAGAATGTTTTCTCAGGTGATTGCTTTTTGCCAAATTTAATCTGGGAACCAGGTGAATTGTCCCTATCAGCAGATATTAGAAGATTAGGATTGATCCTGCTAGTCTTTCATGTACCTGTTTCCCTAATGAGTCTTGAATGCAGATCAGTTGTAGATGTGGCTCTAATTTTGTGCAATTTAGATATCACTCCATGCAAAACTGCATTAGACTTCAGTGTACTTTGAAATAAAATCACTTACTCTCTTGACTTTCTTTTTTCCTCCCTGTGGTCTATGAAATATCCATTGATATGGCAGTGCTGATGTGCAGCAGTTCTCCCTGCTGACTTAGGCCAGCAAGCTGCTCATGAATCTAGCAGATGTTTCAGTTGTCTAGGCCAATGGAAACCTTATGGACCCTTTTTTCTTCATCTCCTCCCAGGAGCAAATGTTAGTACAGCAGATATCTGGATGTGTGCCATGTAGCAGCAGAGACAGGAAAAAGCTGCTGTGGCTTCACTGAGCGTGCTGCTGTATAATGATTGTATTTTTTTTTTTCAGTTCTCTCTAAGAGCGTTATTTACAAATGTCATGCTCCTCACATGTAGCTAAACACAAACCTGGATTATTTAAAACGTCCCCTTAACTTCCCCTGTTGTGCTATTGAACCTTAGGTTAACACGCAGATATAAATTAGAAAGATATGTTCATAGGCTGGTCTTCTATTTCCCCACCAACATAAATTTAGAAATGCCTAAATGCAAGTTGCATTCAGCTTCGTGCCTCTAACAGATTGTACAGACTGTGACAATGGAAACTGTTAATAGGATATAGGACATGAACAATTTAATTTCTTAAAATTTAATATAAAATATGGGACAGGCTGCCCAGAGAAGCTGTGGATGCCCTGTCCTTGGAAGTGTCCCAGGCCAGGCTGGGTGGGGCTTTGAGCAACCTGGGATGGTGAAAGTTCAACGCCCCCCATGGCAGAGGGTTGGAACTGGATGAACTTAAAGACCCCTTAGAACCCAAACCATTCTCCATTTCTATGATGATATGGTAATTTAAAGGAAATTGTATTCTTGAATTCTCTATCTGTCCTCAAAAACTGCTTTTTTGAAACCTTATTTTTTCGTTACTTGACCTCACTTTAGCGGTGGGTGGTAGGAACAGTCTCTTACTCAAAATCTCTAAGTTCTTATTCTAGAATGTGTTTCTTTTTTTATTTTGACCTTTGGATCCCTTTTATTTGTGAAAATTCAACATGAAGTCTGTCATTTCCAGTTGTCTATGAATAAAAAGCTTCAACCCAAATATCATATTTGCTTGAAATTCTTTCCCTTACTGCTCTTAAAGGTAATAATTTAGTCTAACAATAGGGATAAGCCAAAAAAAAAGGTTCCAAATTTCTTTGCTTTATGCATTTATGAAAAATATTTTTAAATGTAGGCATTAATTATTCCTCTCTCATGAGACAATTAAATTATGAGTCCTCAGAAAGTAGAAAAACGGACAGGATAGGGGCACCTATGTGAAGTCAGTTGCAGGACCAGGAACTCAGAAGTGACTTCTGAATTTTCACAAGTAGCATTAGCTTCAGTGTCATCTGGGCTGAAGCCTTTGTCTTTTTTTTAACAAAAAAGCCTAATTTCTGTCTAACAGGCTTACAAAATTACTTTATTCATCAATTACTTGCAATTAGAAAACTACATCTTGCTTAGGAAATTTTTTAATCTTCCTTAAAATCATATTTAGGTATGTCCTCTTGCACAAAGAATCCATCATAGATCTAGAATGAGAATCACAGTTAAATTAACTGTATTCAAAAAGCAAAGAATCAAATTAATCAGCTCCATATAAATACCCTCATATCTGTACAGATAAGTTAAACTTTAAAAATAATTAAAATGGTTAAGCTAAGAGGCTACAATAACTCTATAATTGATTTAATATTAAAAAAATAGTGAATTTTATAATACGTGATCCATGAGGGCTCTCAACAATAACAGTTTTGCAAAGTAATATATTTTTTTTAAATCCACTGAAATGTAAGAAATCAGAAAGTAAATTGATATGTGCATTAAAGTAATTTTCTAGGTCGGTGAATCAATGTCAGTAATGGTTGACTAGATTCCTTACTTGGCTGTAAGAATATTTTAGTTGAAGTCTTTTATTTTTTAATTTACTGAATTATTATAAAGGTTATTTGGTACCTAACACAATGTTGTCTTCTAGAAAAGAGAAAAAAAAACCCAAAAACATTTAACTCTCTTCATGCTTGATAAAATGTCTGGTCCGGTAAAATTTGCAGGAGAGACAAAAATTCTTTTCCTTGTCACACAAACATTACCTCACCTCGTGCATTTTGCAGGAAAACTTACATGGCAGAGGAGGACACATGATAAAATTTACAAAACTGATATACTAGCTTTAATACAGAGATTTTAATTTTTTTAAACACTTAAAATACCTACCTAATCAGGGAATTGTATTTCCCCATTAGGGAAATATAAATGTCAAAGACCATATTTGCATATCAGGGGAGGGCAGGACAGGGGAGGAGGAGAGACAATGACTAACATCTGTTGAACAGATTGAGATAACTAGACTTTTTCCAGACAGCAGAGTGCATTTCTCAGGTGAAGGAATGAAAGAGCATTACACTGAATTAATGTGTTTGAAAGTGGAGTAATAGCAGTTAAATGGGAGTTTCTGAACTTAAGAATTTTAAGGTAAGTTTTGAAAATACATAACATACAACAGCTCTTGGGTTTAGGTCTTCAGAATGAGCATAATAATTTTAGTAACTTTCAAGCACAGCCTGTCCTATATTTGAGCAAAATAAGTCTGTTTTGCTATTTTCTTCCCCTAGCTGGTGTTTGTTGATTTTTTTAAACCTACAGAGAAGAAAATGCAACATGCATATTTCTGCATCTTTTTGCCCACTTGCATTCAACTAATTTTTTTCCTTTCAGTTTGCATAAAGCATCTCATTTTTGGCATTCTTCCACAGAGCTATCAGAATCCCTGCTTGAAACACCATATATGAGAGGAAGGCAAGAGAACTGATCTTGTTCACCAAGTGCCTTTGTTTTGAGTATCAAGATTTCTGTATTCTCAAGACCATGCACTTGTTTATGAACACTGACAAAGCAAATGAGCAAGTGCTTAGAACACAATGTGCTTCATTAACACTGCTACTGCAAATCTTATACCCACACACATCTACATGTTTGTAGATGCAGACTCCTTTGCAGCCATTACAGAGTAACTGCATTTCTTGTGGAGTAGTTAGCTAAGATTATAAAGACTTGAAAATGTTTTATTTGGAAAGAGGAGCTGATGATTTAGTGGGGATTTTCTGTGAAGAAGCCATACAGCTTAAAAAGAGTGCACAAAATTCCACCCCTCTGAGCACAGAGCACACCAAACAGCAGAAAGGGTGACTTTGCCCATGATTCAAATCTCTTCTCAGTCAATACTCAGGCTTGAGGCATCTGTCACACTTGGACTCTTTTTTCTTTTCAGCACTGTAATGTAGTGCTTAGTGCTTTCTCTTCAAAACAGGCAGTAGAAAGGGGCCACAGGACAAGTCCTACAAGGTTTCATTTTCTGTTTCTCCATTTCTGACCTAGAGCAAGCACAGCTATCTCCACACTATACCCCAATTCACAGCACAACCATCACTTTTACTGATCTTCCTGAGTTTCTTTCACAGAATCACAAGAAAAAAAAAAAAAAAAAGTATCAACTAAATGACTGAGGTAAGGTAAATTCTATCACCAGAGGATACCTTCCATATTTCTCCATTGGGCCAGGCAGCTGTGGAATAGAGATCACTGTCCTTTGCAACATCATTATATTGCTTTTTTAATCTTAATTTCAATAGTTATGTATCCCCCACTTTGAGAAGGTACAGAAAATCCATAACCAATTCTTTCCAAACCCTTAGTAAAAACCTAGCTTTCAAGTGCTGTTTTACTCACTTTTAGATGTTGCTCCTTCTGCTCGACTCTGAGAATCAAAGGAACAGAAAGAATGATAGCAGTGAGGACATCTTTCACTATCATGCACTGTATAAAGAGCCTGAGCGAGATCTCCTGAGCACCATGGAATTACAGGCTATTACATGCACTTATAAATCTTTCCTACAGCATTTGTTGGGCTTCCCATTCTTCAGCTCTCCCAGAATGATGAACATGGATTTATCAGCACAGTAATGCCAATAGGAGTCAAAAGTTGGTAGTGTTTCTTGCTGTAAAATAATCCATGTCTAAAAAAAAATCAGGGGCAAAAAAGAAAAGTTGATCTTCTCAATTAATTTGATGTGTAATTAAATGATGTCAAATTTAGGCATCCTCCCACTTAGAATTTATACTTTCAGCCATGAAAAGCAATTGCCTTGAAGACTTTTGTCAAGCATGCTCCTCCTATATGAGAGATTTGGATTGGTAAATCTAGCTTCCTCTGTCACTGGCAGCAGAGTCTAGAATATCTCAGCTGCTTCCCTCCAGATGCTTATTTCCCTTGCCAAATGCTGCTTCCATTGCCCTGTGTGCTGCTGTACCACTTCAGCTGTCAAGCTGGCCAGACCCTCAACTGGATCTGTGAAATGATTGGGTTTCAGCTGTCCCAGGCTGGATGGCAGACAGCTGAATCAGTGCAACTCAGGTCATGGGGACTGGGAAGAACTTCTCTGATATCAGCTTGTAATAAATAAAATCATTACTGAACCACATACCTGTGCTTTCTTGTGTGAAGGATCTACTTATATGCAAACAGATGCGTGGGGTTGAATAACAATGCAGTAGCATTACAAAAGATGAGTCAAAACTTGGCCAGAGTTCCCTTAAACATTACGGTAAGTTCACTTACAGAAACAACTCACAATAACATTTCAAAAAGGGAGTTTACATATTTAAAAGGCCAAGAATAATTGGTTGGCTTTCAGCTAAACATAATTCTGGCTCTGTATTTTCACAGAAAAAAAACAAAACAAGGTAACTGTTATGATCTCCAAACAAGCCAACATTGCAGAGTCTGTTTCACTAAAAGACTCTAACATTATTTCCACTGCTTGTGGGCAATTATTTGAAAATAATAAATTCACTGTAGCTAGAGCATCTCGCTCCCCATGCATGAAAACCTTCTTTTCTAGGAGTATATACAGGTTCTTAGAAGATGCCCTTTGTAAAAATATATTTTAATAGCTTTATGTTGGGATAAGAGGGGAATAAAAAAATAAAAAAAAACAACCCACTAGACCCTACTTAGGTTTTCAGTAAGAACCATTTATATACAGCTCTTGTAGACCTGAATTAGACCATAAAGAGTATTTTCTTTTTACTCACTTTACTTTTAAACAGGTAGAACAGCTGCATCCAAAAATACTATAAAGAAAAAAAATATTTAAAGCAAATGAATCTGCTTCAAGAAAGGATGAAAAAAAGGCGGCAAAACCCACCACTAAAATTATGATTTTTCATTTGCATAAATATTTCCAATTTTTTATGCAGTGCCATTTGGGAAAAAAAAATAAAATCCAGCAATTCTGAGATATGGAGCTTTAATTAAGAAAAAAAAATGTAACACCAAACAACACGAAACTTGTCATAGAGCAGCAAGAGATAAGAACTTTCTTTTTCAGATACAAATGAAAATGTGAAAGAAATGACTGTATGTTATAAGGCTGCTGCAATCTGATTCTTCTGTTCCAAAAGCCACACCAAATGCACTAAGATGCTGGCACAAGGGCAAGGAAAAGTCCACAAGTCCTACCCCAGTCTGTATTTGAGAACTTGTACAATGATACAGAAAACTCACTTGCTTTTCACTGCTCTAACTACTGATGTTACAAACATACTTGCTTCAGGCTTCATATACAGAAGGCCAGCATCCTGGGGAAGAAGGAAAAGAAAAACAAACAAACAAAAAAATCAACAAAAGCAGCAACCCCTCTCACTCCCCAAAGCAATATCACATTTGTTTGGACATGGGAAGCTCTGTTCCAAAACACTGGAACAAAATGTATGGCAAAACCAGTGATTGCAGAAAGCCCTTGGAGCCTGTGCAGCACATTCTGCTTGAATAAATGCAAACACAGGGATTATTGCAAGAGAGAGATTAAATCAAATTTTTGCTCCACAATTACAGAAACTGTAGCCATTTAATGAAATAGATCATGACATCTCACAACATCTGTTCCAACACAGTTATGCAATGAGAAGCTGACTCCCCCTCACTGATACAAGCAACTTTTTCTAGCTCTGCTAGACAAGAAGGTTAGACAAGTAAGTAAATTTTTTATTTGTTCCCCCACATATACTAGCAGATTAGTTAGCCAAAAGTATTAAAATAGCAAATGGAGGTAAAAAGTAGAAGGCAGCTTTCCTAGTGTCACTGTGCTATTAAAGATGAGGTAGAAAAGCTGTGCCCATTCTCCAAGCAAACACATTCCTAAAAAGTCAGAAAAAACTTTTTTGGTGTGCGATGACACACAGATTCATGACTACAGAAGAAAAGTCAAAAGGATTGTAAAAAAGCTTGCTCTACCCCATTCTCCATCTTGAATTTATGGTGTATATGTAGGCTTCATTTAAAATCATTAAAAATAGCCAAGAATCCACATTATGTAAAAAAACAAAACCAAAATCAAAACACCAATATTTTAAACACTAAAGTGTAACAGCAGAAAGTAGGGAGGGACTAAAATGTTATGCCTGGCAGATGACACGACACAAGTAGAATGTGATGAAGGAAGGGTCATAATCCTGGACTAGTGGAGAGAAAACCAGAAAAAAAAACATATTAAACAGAGGACAGAATATTTAAATCATTCCTTTGGGCAGACTACCTGCAAAGGACTGAAACATCAGAAACTGGAGAAAAAAACCCCAGCTTATGACAAGAAGTCTGAACAGTGACAAGCAACTTTAAATCAGTCTTTAATGTGTCTAACTTGATATGCATAAAAGGGACCAAATTTCCAAAGGACATGTCTTACTATTTCCTTAAAAAATGAAAACCACTTAGCAATTCTGAAATTTTATAGCTGAAATAGCTTGGGTAGGAACAAGGCTTTTAAAAACAAAGAATGATAATAAGTTAAAGAATAGCAATCACTGGGAAAAAAACTCTACCAAACAAAAAAGCAAAAGGGACAGAGAAAATTGCATCAAGCAGGAGAAAGATGAAAGAAATAACTCCATCAGAAAATGCTTAAATGACAAATTGATACATGTCACAGAAATTAATCAATTCTAATGGTACTCAGCTTAAAAAAATCCCCAAACTTTACAGTCTTTAAAATGCAGAGAGGAGCAATGAGAATTTTCATTTAGAAATGCATAGCTGGTTGTTATTTTCTTTTGAAATATTGCTGGAAATGGAAACATTTAAAACTGGGGTTTTCTGCCTTTTTTTTTTTTCCTTAAGAACTTACTGAATTTGAAGGGAATTGTCTCAATCAGTTCCAACACATTCATTTACAGATTTATATATAGTCTCTAGCTGTATCACAGCATTAAAAGAGGGATTCACAGAACACAAGGTCTATCTACATTTTCCTCCTACAGGTCACAAGAAATAACAATAAATTCTTTACGCAGAAACACAGAATAGACTATACTAAGGTTTCTAAACCAATTTTCATTCTACTTCAAGTTGTGTGTGGAGGGAATTGGCTAATAAAAAGTCTTACACACAAAATCCATTACAGGAAGGCTCATTTCCCCAAAAGTGGGTCAGAAACAATTTCAACCTTGTTAACAGGATGGGGAAATGACGACTGTTGAAACAAGCAATGCAAGAAAGAGATTTTAAAGTCTTTGTTTTTGCACTCAACCCCTAAGTTTGAACAAACAAATTTTAAGGGATCAAAGCTAGCCTATTATGAAGCATAAAACTATCTCTGCTGAGAACCATAAATTATGTATGGAGCAGGCATATTTACCAGTGCTGCTAGTAATGCAGAACATCTCTGAATGAGCACTGACTACTGAATGCCTCATGTTCTTTAATGATGAATTATGCAGGAAGCTCCAACACAACTGTGCTAAGGTGCTGGAGTTCATGTACAGGAGGGCCATTGAATAAGTGGGAAACAAAAGTACTACCTTTTTTTCCTTTTTCCTTTCAGTCAGATCCAACATTTATTGAAGAATAATTGCCACTAACACAAAAAAGAATATACTGAAAAAGTCAGATAAAATTATTGTCTCCTCCACCTCCTTCCATTTTTTTTCCTTCTCACCTACCTCCCCCTTACCACAGCCCTTCGTCACGTGATGCAGCTACATAAAGCTTTGAAGTACTGATTGCACTAAATTTCATGAACAAAAAAAGGCATTTGAGAATTCAAGATCCAGTATGTTACGTCAATGTGATATTTCCTCCATAGTAGATAGGTAATTTTCAAAAAAAGACCCTTTTGATTCTTTCAAAATAAGGATAGCTTCAGAACAGGTTCATTTATTGTAAAGGCTGCAAAGAATCTGAAATAGTAGTGAAGTGTGGGGAATATCTGTGTGGCCCAATGAGGCAAAATGCAACAGCTCTTCCCAGCTCTGAGGCAGTGAGATCCAGAAGCCATCTGCTCCTTTTCTATCCATGTGCCTAGACTGCTTTGATGCACAGCTATGCCCTAGCTGTACTATTTCTGATTCAACACCTAAGTTAGCATCTCTCTCTGGTTGCCTCACTGAACTCCACAAACTGGAGTGAGTGCAGGGATTTTTAGCAGGCACAATCAAAACCAAGTGCAGGTTTTCCCATCCAAATTGGAAGCACATAAGGACACAGCAGTCTGTCATCTGGCTCATTCCAGAAGATGGGAAACCGAACTGAAACCCCCACATGTAGAGTAATTGTGAGCCTGCTTGGTTACCTGATACACGTTGGACTCATGGTTGTGAGCACTTTATTGTTTCCTAAGACAGATGGATAAAATTCTGTAGGGAAGCCATCAGATTCAGCTAAAAATATGGTGAAACACACTTGATACTCAACCTGCCTTAATATGACATGTCAGGAAAATACAAAGTGTAATTTTCCCCCAAATACGCAAAAGCATCTCCGATTCGAATTCAAATATCATAGAATCACACCACAGAATGTTTTGGGTTGGAAGGAACCTTAAAGATCATCTGATTCCAACAACCCTGGCACAGGCAGGACACCTTCCATCAGACCAGGTTGCTCAAAGCCTCATCCAGCCTGGGCTTGAACACTTCCAGGGATGGAACATGCTCAGCTTCTCTCTGACAGTAAAGAATTTCCTCCTAACATCTAATTTAAAACTACCTTATTTCAGATTAAAGTCTCATAGATCTTTCCTTTTTTTCTAAAAATGCAGCTAGTGGGAACTTCACTACAACTTCTAAAATATAATTACTTAGCCACTTCATCTGCCACTACCCTTAGGACCCATGGATATATGAGAGTATTTTTCAGTCCTTGTGCTATTTGTGTTATCCAAAGCCTTTTGTATTTATTTAGACCTATAGAGAAGTAAAAGTATATAATTTTCACCTTTCTTTCAAAGTGAATACACTGGTTTAACACAGTGCAATTTTTTTTAACTTCTCCTTTAAACCAGGTGGTTGAAATTTTCAAATCTTCAGGGACAAATATCCATCTTGGGCTGAAACTTTATCTGTCTCAATTCAGGAGAGAGGATTCATTTCTTTTTTTCTCTTTAAGAAAGTTACAAACCTCATCTTGAAGTCTTTGAAGATGAAATGTATTTTCCCTATGCTCCTAACTTCAGCAATGGCCTAGAGACTTAACAGGAAAGTAGGTCATTAGAGTCCTAGATACTTTCTTTGACACAGCTAAATGACATTTCTTCTGGAATCCAAATGTCATTTTTGCCCTTTATTCTTAGAAAAATAGATGTCAGTCCCCACTAGAAAACACTGTGATCATTACTTTTTGATAGAAAATTTAAATCAATGGAAAATACAATAAGTTGGAGGTTCTGCTTCTCTTCAGCCGCTGTTTCATATCAATTTTCTAAGCTTCCTGGGCTGCCTAAGTATGTCTCAGCTGCCAGAGTGTCTCTCCTGTTCAAGAGTGAATTTAAAGGTATCTAAGGCAGCATCTGTGCATTTTGGAGGCTCACAGAGTTCAAGATCCAAAAAAATTCTGCTTAGTTTCACACTGATTTAGAAAAAAAAAAGCAAACCTATTTTAGTGAACTTTCACGCTACACTCTGACTTCACACTGTAAGGCATCCAACAGCCTAATCACTGCCATACTGTAGATAAGGGAACAGCAAGAGCTGAAACACAAAGCTCAACAGGTTTTAAGTCTAAATGGTTAATTTCAATCACAAGGCACAAGTTGAGAAGAGGGATGCCTTGGCATCCTCCTGTCAACCAGCCCAGATCTCTCCTCCAGCACAGCAGTTCCCCTTTTAACAATCCCCAATCCCCACTTGTCCCACACACATTTTAAGCATGGCTGCAAAATGTTTCAGACTGACTGGTGTTTTGTGGTTTTCTATTATGCTCCCCCAGGATACAAACTTTGTGTCTAATAGAAGCTCACATCACACACTCAAGGAAACAAAACAGAGAGAAACAAGGAAACAATGTGTTTGTAAAATAATTTGCCATGAACAAACCACCAAGTTCCATTACAGAGACCTCTTTAGCCACAAGGCCTTAATACATGAATGACACAAGTGACAGAACATTGAAAAGGGAAAAAAAACAACAACAACAAAAAAAAACCAACCAACCAAACAAACAAAAAAAAAACCTCAAAAAATCTTTGGCAGTGGGAGACCATAGGATGGTTTACCAGAAAAGATTCTGAAATTCAAATCTCTATGCAAGCTGGGCAGTAGAAATATGGTTTAGTTCAATTGATATATAACATTTCTGTAAGCATTTAATTAAAAATCCTTTCCCACTTAATTCAGTGCCATCTTCCTCCTTTCAGGAGTTCCTTCCTGCCATCACCCTTTGTATTGGCCTCAAGTACATTAAGGGTTTGGACAACCCTGTCTCATGAGAAAAACCAGTAAGATACAGAAACTGTTTTCCTAGGAAGTAACTTGAGATATCAGGAAAGAAACATCCAACTAGTGAAATTCTAAGACATTAAAAGATCTCTTTTCTGCCCCAAGCATGGAGAAAGCATTTTGAAGCCAGTCCAATCACAAGAAACACCGTGTCAGGATGATAACAGATTCCTTTACTGCCAATGAGGGAGGCAGACAGACTCTGTTACATTTATACTGCAACTCAAAACTACATTATGCCTCATACTTTTGCAACTTTGTTCCATAAATTCAAAAACTTATGTTTTCAGGTCAATATACCCTTTCAGCCACAATCTTACACTCTGACAAGCCAAGTAAATGTTAATCTCTGCTGGTCACTGGAACAGGTGTTGAGCTCCCCAAGCTGCTGACAGGGTAACAAGTTGTGCCTCTACAGGAGCAGTAAGTCTGGTACTGAGTGATGCTGCACATATAAAAAAAGGAAAAAAAAATCATTGCCTGGCTGTCATGGATCACTGCAAAAACAAGGAGCATGCCTGAATACCAAGAATTCCCAAGGGAAAGCTTTTATAATATCAAATAATGCCATGAGTGCCTGCGGGGGAAAAAAAGGAAAAAAAAATGGAAAGAAAAATATATCATAATTTTGAAGTTCATCAATTAGGTACTGATAACCTAGAGAGTGTGACCAACAACCAAACAGGAACCATGGAATAGGATTTACAACATCTGTAGCAGATTGGAATGCTCTGGAAGACAGACATAAGACACTTCAGGAATTTAACACAAAATGATGCAAAAAAACAGGAAATGCCCAATAAAGCCTTTTAAGGATACATAGCTAGTTCAAATACAATTCTGCTGGCATAGTGCACAATTATTCTATGTATTTAGGATACAGATGAAGTAACAACATAACTACAAAGTTAATGAAAATATGACCAGCAGAAAATTATGGTAAAAATAATTACAAAAAAACCCCACCTATCAGGAAATTATTATTTATGTAGTATAGGTATAATTTATCTGAGATTAGAAGTTTTTCATTTTTTTCTTTTTTTTTTTTTTTTGTATCTCACTGCTTGCTTTTTTACCACCACCAAGCAGCATTACACTTGCTAAACATCCATGTCTTGACCAAAAAACCCCAGCTAACAAATGCACCACCAAGTCACCTTGTGTAGATAGGAAGGATAAGTGAATTTGTTCCCTGCAAATGACCAGGAAGAGGTGAAAACTAAAAGTATCATACAGAAGAGGGCTGATACATCTCACAGAAAGTGCTGGACAACCTTTAGGACTGCAATAATAGAAATGAGAAAAAAATCCCCATGCACTTGTGGATTACAAATTGAAACTTCAGCTATACCCTAGAATCTCATTAACTGAGAACAACCGAGCAGGAAGAAGACACATTTTCTAATTTATCACTGGATGAGTATGAATGACCAATATGGAGCAGCTTCAAGGGAAGCAGTTGTAAGACAGCTGAAGTATTTCTGGTAGATGTAGGAAGGCTGGATACAAAAGATGCAGTGAAGCCCAGGTAAAACACTGGAGAATTTTTTGCTCACTTCAGTCAACAGCAGCCAATTCACACCATGACACACTGGAAAAATATCATCCTAGAAATAGAAGAGACTGAAAAATATCTGCCTGTCTACCAAAATGATGACTGAGAAAAAAAAAATTATAGCTGTGTATTATTCACAGCGATAAAAACATTACATGTGAGAAGATGCTTATAATTAAAGATAATCTTGACAAAAGGAAAAGTTCTGTGAATCTGCTGCTTCAGGAAATTAGAAGAGTACACCTGTCATTATAAGGGAAAGGTTCAGAGTTTCTCTAATGAAATTACCAGCTGAGAAGGAAAACAAACTGAAATCGAACCAACCAAACAAAAATCAACAAATCCTCAGCTTTTCAGAAGAATGAAAACAGAGGAGGAAATATGTGATACTTATAGAGATTGGTCTTGATGATCAAGAAAATCTCTACAGCCGTTCATGTTCAACCTGCATTTTAGAAAGAGCCAAAGGGCTTGAATACCGTACTTCAAGAACTCAACCAAATACACATCTTTTGGGAAACATGTGAACATTCTTCAGGTAAAACTGACACCTTTACAGCCAAAATCACTGATAAGGCATCTTCTTCAGAGTAACTGTGACAGGAGATAACACTTAGCTCTTCACAGAAGCACTACGGAAAGCAAAATTTATTTTTTAAAAAGTAAAGTTATTAAAATAGATGTCACTAACCTACATAAATGAATGGATATATTTTGGAATATATTTAGATCAGATCAAGATGGCAGGTGAATAAAGGAAGACTATTTACAAGAGCATGTAGAGACAGGATAAGAGGGAATGGCTTCAAAATAAAGAGACTAGGTTTAGATCAGCTATTAGGGAGAAATACTGGACCTTGATCACTGCTGGTGTCCCAAACCCCAGAAACTTATCTCAACAGAGCTCCAAGGCCCACTTTTCCTCCTTTTGAAGAGTGGAAAAGCCAAAGATCAGAAGAATTTTACCATGTCTGCCGTGGAAAGTATTTTTACTAGTGTGCCATCTGGGGAATATTTATTGTTGGAGTGGGATGGGTAGTCCATTACAACAATCATTACAAAAATTGAATTCTGTAAGAGAAGCCCAACCATAGTAGGGAAGCCCATTCATTCTATTCATTTCTGTACATAACATTATCTGAAAAGAACATTGAATTATCAGCTCATTAGTGTTACACACTTTTAAATTCCTAAAATGCAAATGGACATTAATGCAGGGATTGATATTCTCCCTTCATTTCTGAGCTTCTTTTTGGAAAGCATTAGCTGACACACTTTACATTTCTAGAAATCAATGATGAATAAACAAAATAAATACTGCTCCCCATGACAAATGAAAACAACTACTTCTGAAGGAATTTAAGCAATGAAACAAAGGGATTTCCAATGACAGGCTTTCTGAATGAAAAGAAACTACACAAAAAGCACAAAAAGTTTTTCTACCTTGAAAAACTTAGTTATGTAAATTGTTTTCTCAGTAACTAAAATAAATCTTATTTCTCCTGATAGACCACACAGAGTACATATAATGTATGAATATAGAAATAATAACTATTGGAAAAAACAAAAAAATAGGAGAGTCACCCTTCACAAAAGAAAAAGGACTGCAGTATACTCAGTACCAATTAACAAAAGAATGAGTCTGTGGGAAACCAGCTGGAAGCATTCTATGTGCACAGGTACATAAATCCGGAGTTTATAGCCTTATCTCTGTTTGCATTCTTTAAACCAGATTTTTGAAAACTGGCAATGATCTCAATAAGACACATGGGGACCTGCAAAGCCTAGGAAGAACCTCCACTGCTGGCTGCTGCAAAGGCCAACTGCACTATTCCTTTCCACGGCCTTCTTTCCAGCGTTTCCCTCCCTCCTGACAGCTACACTCAATTTTATTTCAAACTCCTTAATTCTCTTGCTTATTTCCCTGTGAATAATTTTTGTCAAGTTACAGTGTAATAAAGATTTGTATCATATTCTTTAAACGTAGAAGACTACGTTGGAATCATGACTTTTAGCTAGCGGGCCTCTAGGGAGCCCATTAACAGAATGCTGAAACAACAAATGAAAAGATCCAATTTTTACAGTGTTTTGGGTGGTTTCTTTTAACTACTACATGTTATTAATCTATTAGTTAATCTATTAAGCTTCCAGATCTGATTTCATAGAATCATAGGTTCATAGAATTAGGATCCTAAAACGGAAAACCTGAGGGTTTTTTTTTTATTT
This sequence comes from Serinus canaria, assembly GCF_022539315.1. Taxonomy (NCBI): domain Eukaryota; kingdom Metazoa; phylum Chordata; class Aves; order Passeriformes; family Fringillidae; genus Serinus; species Serinus canaria. Next base: position 6,168,632 of record NC_066313.1, read on the forward strand.
CTGGAGTGCTGGTACTGGCATACTTTGAGTTGCAGCAATCTGTGAAGAACAGACTTATATATGTGTTTGGCTTCCTGGGAGCAAACAACAGCTTCCAAAACATGAATGGCAGAGGTTCCTTCTGAAATTTGCAATTATTTGTGATACTCCAAACAGAGCGCTGGTTCTTTAACATGAGCTGAGGAGATGCACAAAGACAATGTGATGTTGCCAGCCAGTTTATATAAGAGATGAACTTATAAGAGATGAAGCTTAACAGAGAAGGAGTTGGGTGTTCTGCAACAGGGTGAGTAGTGATTGAGGATGTTAACTCAGAATCAACAATTTCAGGTGCAAGGTATTTTTCTCTCCTTAATCTCCAATGATCCTTCAGACCTTGTGGTCAACAGGCCAGCATAAATCATTCCACAACCATCTCTAATCACAGCACATTTTTTTAAATAGTAGTGTATTAATAGCACAGGAACAAAAATTCCTCCAAAGTACACTGCTCAAGTGTTTTCCACTACCTTTCCTTTATATGCAGCCTGCAATTAAAATGTGAGGAAGACCTTGAAGCTATTAGCTCTTGAAAGAATCCAAGAGGAATGCCGAGCATAATGCTTACTTACAAAGAACTAGAGATCCCTATGAAACTATAACAGCACACATGAAAACGTGTCAGCTGATTTAGGCCTTTATGCTTCATCCAAGAAACCAAGTTAGAACTAACAAAAACCCACACATGGTAGCAGTGATGGTGAATCCTCAGCCATTTAAACACCATGTGTTTCATTGACCACTGAAGTAAAACAAATTCTCTGAAGATCTGATCCCATACAGAGATTTAAGGAACAAATCTTGAGATCTGATCTAACTTGGAGAATCATTATAAGCCCTCTGGTTTTCAAAAGAGGACTTTAGGGAAAAAAATTTCCTTGTTCTTAAAGCACTTTTTTCACTTCCTTTTGTTATAAAAGCACACTGAACAAAACCAAGCCTGAAAGAAAAGCCTGTATTTTTAAAAGTGTCTATATCTTCAGAAAAATAAAAATCAGTGACCATGGGTTTAACCTGTACACCAACTGTTATCTTTTCTTCTGTATTTCAGTATTATTATCAATACCCTTTTCTCTATATGAAATTTTGGGAAAAAAGAAAAACAAACTTCAATAGAAGTTGAGAAATTTAGATATTTAGAAAAAAGAAATTGACAACATGCCTCAGAGCAGCAGCTCCAACCACCTGCCAGATATTAGGCACTCATGCCCAACAATTCCACAGGATGCAGAAAATATGACAAACTCATCTTGGGAACTCACTAAATCCTTTTGATTGTGCCTAAATCAACAGTCTAGACTCTGAAGCAAAGTGTTTTGTCTGACTGGAATCTGACAAATTACTTAACTGAACCAGCACACAGCAATATGTGTATGAAATGCAATGTGCTGCCTTTGGAAATTCTTTGCAGAGAGTCATAAGGGCTCAATGCTCAAAACCATGACCAGATTTACAGCAGCACATCCATTCAAATAGCAAATAAAGCAACCACATCTCCAGCAGAGCTCTATTGAAGTATGGCAAGCTCTCCTAATACACTGCTTTTGACAGTCTCACATGCTTAACACCCAAATGAGCACAGACAAATTGAAAAAAAAAAAGGCAATCAGAATTTGTATTAACCATTGTGGAGGGAAGAGTGCCTATCTGAAAGCTGGGGAATAAAAACTGACAAGTGCTTTAGTCAGTGATAACCAGGTCCACCTCAGAATGGAGCATACTCCCTCGAGTCCCTCTCCCACAGCTGTGTTGCACCTCACAAGCATGAAAACAGACACTGTCCTTATTCCATCCCAAATTCTTCTGCACTTACTAAAAAAATCATTTAGTTAATAAATGACTGACACATTGGCTCAGTGTAGATGCCTCTCAAATAAAAAGGACATGTTGACAGCAGTAGCCTGCCCCTACAAATCTCATTTCAGGGGGGGTTTGTACCTTCCTTTGCTATTTCTATGCTGTTAGAGGAGTTCTATTTCCATAATAAATTGCAACTTTAGCAAGTGTTATATGATCACAACTGTTAATACTGGGTTTTGTGTGTCTGTTCTGGAAAACAGAATAAAATGCATTAAAAGCCGTAAAGAGGACATGCAGGCTTGTTAAACTGCTGCTTCCAGAGCTGCTCCATGTAAAAAATAAAAAACTGATTCATGTTTTTTTGGTCTCCTTATTATGTAGCAGAACATGGGAACTTGAATGGCAAAATAATTCTGACAGGAACTACAATGGTGAGCATTTTTACTGCATACACATGACATGATGTGGAAACCTCAGCTCTCTCAATATTGGAAAGATCTTACAGATGTTAGGGCCAAGTATTTCCCAAGTATAATTACCAAGAGTAAGGAGCAGACAGCAACTTTGTTAAGAACTATTATCGTCATTATGATTCCATCTTTTCTCCCTGAGGATTGCTGCTGGAGTTTGTAAGGAAGAAAAAAGGACAGGAATGTATTTCGCGAGTTTTCTAAAAAAGCCCTTCAGAACTCAGACAACTAGTTTCTCTCCCAAATCCTCTAGGACAAATGGCATATATATGATATACTTAAGTAGATTTGCATGATTTTTTGAGACATAATTATAATGTCTTACATTATCTAATGGAAAACTAAACCATGAAATAATCTAGTGTCTTGATCTAATGTGAATTTTGCATTTAAGAGGATATGAAAAAAAATAATTCAACAAGACCCAACACAATTTTAAATTTAAACCTTTGCAGTCCTTCTGCACTCTAAACATGGTCATTTTCAAAACTTTTTCACTTCCAAACTTTTTTGGCTTTTTGTTTCTCTGTGGACTGTCTTCAAAGACAAGCATGAAATTTGGTTCTACATCACCACTTTCTTCCTCATCAGAAATGCTGAATATAAGAAAACTCTGACCCTTAACATCCATGAGAAATCATGGAGGAAAAGTGAAATCCGTATGTTTCAGCCTCACAAGTTTAACCAGCAGACAGAATTTAATCCTTGGAGGAAAGCACAAGCTTTATAAACTGGAAGCAGTGACTAAACTACAGGGGAGGAAATACCAAAGAGACAGTAAAGGAATGGTTATAAAGGCTACATTTACTTTGTTATTCTCTCTGAAAGTACAATCACTTACAAATATTAAAGGTGCTTTTAATACCTTTAAGTGACATATGAAAATTCTACCTTTAGAAGTCAAAAATGTACTTTGAATAAAAACATCATAGGATTTTACAAAGCAGAGCTCCTCTACTTCAATAGCACTAGAATATCTGAAAAATTTCAATCAGGTTTCAAATCCCGCTATGCTACTACAACAGTCTTGGCAAGCTTTTTGTAATGACCTTGTAGTAAAGGTGGAATATGACAGGTTTTTATTTCTACATGTCTCAGGGGTGAAAGCTTATAACCATAAATAAATGCTCTTCCAAACTCCTGATTTATGGAGTTTCCCCAGGCTCTATATTGGATTCACACTTTCAACATCTATACACTTCCACTTGTTCGCAACTTTTGCCATCATATGTTGCAGAATGTCATTTTTGCAGATGATACCCTGAGTTAGCTATTCCTCAACAACAAAAAAGAAAAAAAAAGAAAAAAAAAACAAAAAAAAAAAGAAAAAAAAAGCAACAGCAAAGATAATGCCTGACTAGCATCAGTAACTGAATAGCTGAGAACTTTGTGAAGATAATGTAAATAGGAAAAAAAAGGAAAAATAGTAGTTTTTGGGTGTCTTTGTGTACATTTATTTCATCCTGCTTCTTACATGTCATTGTGTTACTGACTTACTTCTATGATAATTTTCTGAATGAGAAATAGGCTTGGCTAATTACATGTACTAAAGAGAGGACTTAAACCGGTAGGTTTAGACCTGCAGGTCTTGCAATTGTGTTGACTAGTTCTGGCCAACACAATTTCTCCTGGTTTGCATGGTTTTCAAGTCAAAGCTCTGGTATGAATGAAACCTATTCTTTACCCACCTATTTACAAATATATAAAATATACACAACAAACTTTATCATTTGATGTGAGAAAATCAAAGATGGCTGAGTAGAACATGACCAATGATGAAGATCTGGTAAAGTCCAGTGAAAAAAATTGATTCTTAAATAAAAGACAACATGAGTAATTGCACAACTATCCAGGCAATAACAGAGTATGTCGGTTCAACACTCTTCACACAATCCCTCCTGACGTAAGGTCCAAATAAGCTGATACCAATTTCATTGACATAATGAGAACAAACAAAGTAAGTCAAGTGAATAATGTCCAGAGTGATCTTTTCCTCCTGGATAAGATACTTTTCGACAGTGCATCAACTGCTATGATGATTTATATTGCAGACTGAGATGTAAGCCTCAAGTAGCATTGTTAAAGCTAAATTTAATCTTATGTTTCTGAAGGAGAATCAGTCTCCTCTTTTAAACGTAAGGCAGAAACAATATACTTCCACATTTGTAGAAGAAATGACTGAAAGAAAAAAAGCCACGGTCTTCCATTGTTCTCAAAAATAGTTTCTTTGGGATACAGACACAACGTCAGGAAAAAGACACAACTCAAAAATCCACTGGATATCCACCAGGCTACAAAAAAATAGTCCTGTTATATCCATCTTGTGAGATAAGAGTTTAAGACACTTACAGTACTTAAAACTAAATAGAATAATACTAAAATAGAAAAAAAAAGTTTGATGGTATCTCCCATTGAAAGGACATCCCCTAGAACCATTATATGCCATTATATGCCTAGAACCAGCTTTTATGCCAGTTTTTGAGAGAGAATATAGCATTGTGTGTGTACTACAGCAGAACATTGCTATGAGAAGCAGTGGCACTATGATATGAATGGGACTTCCCCTGAGAAAAAAATTAAAAATAGAGCTTCATACACAGCTAAAATGGGAAAATCAAGCATGTCAGAAATAGCTACCAATCCAACAGGATTTTATAAAGATTGGACAACATGAATCCTGAAAAATTAAAGCAGTCACAACTTTCCCTCTGCAAGAAGTCTCTTCTTGGGGACTTACAAATCTTCTTGGAAATGTCACCATTTCTAATCTGTGGGCCAGAGGAGACTTAGGAAGAGCAAGAGATGTTGTACTTCTAAACAAGCAGATGATAGATCTTTCTGGAGGGCTTGCTTTCCCCTCCTGCAATAGAAGTTGGCCTTAATATTCTTTTTTTCTTTATAAAAAGTTTCCATAGTCATCCTCAGTATTCCCAAACCAAAAAAGAAAAAACTAACAACAACAATGAAAAGCACAAAGAAAAAAAAAAAACAAACCCCACAATCAAAATTATCAGAAACTCTGTTTGATACTTTGAAGGGTTGAAAGCCAATTGCCTAACTACAGGAGGTTTGGGACAGGTCTGACAATAACTTTTTAGTAACACATGCCACTGCTATTAAACACTGGGACCCCCACCCAGCAAAACCCCTCACCTTCTTTGCTGCAGTACTCCTTGTTGTCCACTTCAGGACACAGCACACTTTGGGACAGAGGCACAATGATGAAACCCAAAGGACACGTGTCCATCAATTGGGAAGCAATTGGTGCTCCAATGACGAAGGCGTCTCATGCCACCCCCCACACCCCTCACATAAGTGGGTTTTTACTGTAAATATCCCCACTGAAGCAGACTACCAAGCCGTGAAAAGTCTTGAAGCCTGCAGAGTGCACTTCCTCATAGCTGGAAATGAGGCTTTGGGGCATCATAGCCTCAAGGCTATGTGCACCTGAAGAAGAAAGAGTGACTGTCAGCACTTAAAGTGTTGCTGACAGCTCACCTGAAGTTGCCTGTGGGTCTGATGAAGATAAGGAGCAGCACTGCAGCAAAGAAGGTGACGTGTTTTGCTGGGTGGGGGTCCCTGTGCGCCAAGGGCACCAGAGCGACCTCACGGGAGCTGCTGCTGCCATGAAGGCCAGAACTAAAATGGCCGAAATGGCGCGAGAGTTCCCTGAAGCCTACGTCAAGTGGGGGCGTGGCCTTAGAGATCTGAGACTCCTGATTGGCCAGCAACTGCGCAATTTTGAAACTGAAGTCTACGTGCTGATTGGCCCACCAGGTGGAGGCAAGAGCCGCTGGGCTGCCTCCTGAGAGGGGTGACGGTTCTGTGAGGGCCGCGGGGAGGGGCGGGACGGCCATGACAGGGAAAACACAGTAGTCATGGATGACTTCTATAGCTGGCTCCTGTTCTGTGAGCTGCTCTGGCTGACCGACCGCTATCCACATAAGGTCCCCATGAATAGAATTCCCACCTTGGTGGAATTCACAAGCAAGAAGATCATCATGACCAGCAACAAGATGCCGGACCAGTGGTATGGAGAGCAGTCAACATGAGGGCATTGTACAGAAGGATCAACCGTCCGTACCTTGTGGAGAACAATGAAATAAGAGACATGCCACAGTTTATGTGAAAGCAAACATTCATCTGGAGGAAAACACTCAAAAATCCCATTTAGGGTTAGGAACAGGGAACGGGATTTGCTACACTTTTCTCTGTTTTGGAGACGGGGGTAGACCATCTGGCAGTACAGGCCTTATGAGGCCTGGGTTAAATTGATGGAATAGGACATAGAGAGTTAGTCTGTAAAACAGATCTAAGTCCTTGTCCTCATCCTGGGTCATGCTCATTGGCCAGCAACCAGAGTGTATCAAAGAAGTGAAAATGAGGAGCACAGAACTCCATTTCTCAACTAATTACATTTGAATGAAGACACTTGGCCCTCTCTTCCACTTGTTGGCTGAAAATTGACACATCATTAGCATATCTAGTAAGATCATCCAGGATGGAAACCATTGTTAACTACTGCCAGAAGATATCTGAAGAATATTGTCCCAAAATTGTCACAACAGCACTCCTTAAGAGGTCAAGGCAGTCTTCAAACAGGTGCTCTGCTAGAGGAAATGTTCATTTATAGACATCAAGTTAAACAAATCTTATCTGGTGCATTAAGAAATCGTCCTTAAAATATTCATGCACTAAAAAAACCTCTGATAGCCTGAGATGTTCAGGCGGCATTTTCAGTTTCTGCTTCACCAAATTAAGTGCCACAAATGACCTTTTTCATGTTTCATTTTGCCCCCTCCACACCCTTTCAAACCCTTCTGAACTAGCCTTCTTGGAAATGTCTAAGTATTCTGCCCATAAGCATCCTGTGGCAGCATCTGCCCAGGAGCCCACAAGAATCACAGAATCCAGGCAGACCATTCCAGTAGTTTAAGAAGATCTGTCCTGTGTGAAATCCAAGTATTTACCTACTCCAGAGACCACAAAAAACTTCATGCAACTTCTTCTAGGTCATCAAAAGTCTAAGAAAGAAAATCATGGTAAAATCAAGCAGCCATAGTGCAAATCTATCCTGGAGCTGTGAAATCCTTGAGATACTACAATTTGATTGGAAGGCTGTGAGCAAACAGATTTAAGTGGGTTTTACTTACTGGGTAGCTCAGTCCAAATGACCTGCAGACTAGATGACCTTTCAACCTGAATTGATTCTAAGTGCCTCAAAGCAAGGCTAAAGTAGAGAGTTCAACAGCTGCTTTACAGCACTTAATACAAGCAGTCTTTGACAAAGACTGAGAAAATACTTCAGGAAATAGCATTGAATGCAACGTTTGAGAGCAAAGGCTCTGTTGTTCAGCTTACAGACAATCCCACTAGGAAGGGGAGAGATGTGGAGACCAGCAGTTTTCCCATGCTAACAATGCACAAACAAAAGACAGGTGATCCCATAGAATATCATTTAATAATGTGCTCTGGAACTCTCAGATCTTAGGGTAGGCATGAGGTCAACTGTGCCTTGCTGAAAACGGCAGCACAAATTCCAGACTTTCAGAAAGGAAAGATGAAGACCCATACATAAGAGCAAAGACATAAAGGACTGCTGGATTTCAAAATATAAGTGCCAAAAGAGAAACTCCTCCTGAGAATTCTCTCAGTTGTGAACTGATGTTTCCAGTGCCGTATTAGAGAACTGTTTTCCAGTTAAGTGATAGACTTGAAAAGGAGGAACAGACCTTTCTTTACTGCTTAGACAGAGTAATGAGAAAAGCAGTAAGGCATCATCTACTTCATGTCTTCCACCACAGGAGATCATAAAATAGGTCCTATGCTTTTGGTAAAAGGCAGAACTATTGCAGGACTGAATTCCTTGTGGATATTGGTTGCTTTCATCACAGGGCTGTTCAGCTCCAAAGGAAAAGCTGAGGACTTCTTGAAGGCACTGTGCAGCTGAGCAAGAGATCTCCAAAGATAACGCAGATCACAGTGTCAAACCTCTTTCAGTATATGGAGTTTGAGCTGTGCATTCAATATGCGTGTGCACTTCTGAAATAAATGTGTGTTAATGCTCACAGATGAGTGGTACCCGTGAGTAATTCTGACTCATCCTACAACTCCTGTGCCTCCAGGGCAATTTCTGTTTTAATGGCAATATATGGGAGTATCAGCTAATCACTGAATACTGATGAGATTGTGTTCATTTGTGCTGAAAAGTCCCTTCTGTGAATGTCTTGGTTTGGGCTTTTTTCGTTAATTATGAAGGTCTCAAAGTCTTGACCACTGCTACACAGCACCACAGCTGAATACACAACAGTACAGAAAGGAGGAAAGCAAATTTTAAGGCATGCATAGGCAAAAAGACCAATTTGATTTTGTTCACTCCCCTCATTCATGTCACCCAATGCATGCAAAGTTTCTGAGAAAAAGCCATGCAAGGGTTTAAAAAAATACAAACTTGAGCTGTATTTTAAGTATTGGTTTAATTATTCTAATGCATAAACACTCTCAACTGGCTGTATTTTCTTTGATTATTATTATTGTTCTACAAGCTCAAGCTAAGCAATGTATGGAATTGAACTTTGCAAACCTTGTGAATCTTGACTTCCAAAATACAAGTAAACTAGCAGAGATTTTTACTTTAAAATCTGATGTATAATTATCAGACAACTCAAATTTATCTCCCAGAAATAATATAAAAATTATTAAAAAATACATATTCTCATGATTTTCTATGCAAATATATATGTTCATACATATAAACGCACATGCATCTATACATATAAACAGGTATGTATTGATTTATGTGTATCTGTAAGTCAAAATACACCCCTCAGGTTGCATTTGCTACATCATTGCTTCGTTGAAATTCAGGAAATGGTTTACAGCACTGCTGACCTTACATGATTAGTTCTGAAAGGTTTCCTTCTTTGTCACACTGATTTGTGGCAATCACCTTGCTGCTCTGAAGCCATAAATCTCTGCAGATATCATAGTATGCCTTTCTATATATTGGTATGCCATCAGGAACAGTGATGATCATTTATACTAGTGTGAAAAGACAGGAAATGCTTAGGAGACACTTAGGAGTTCATTGTTCTCTGTTCAGATATTTATGACTATGACTAGAGATAAAAAATAAAAATTACATTTACATATTTATGAGCATTTTTATGCAATATCTTCATTTCGATTAAAATGCCATCAATATCCCTACACTACTATAATGCAAGTCAGAAATCTAACTACAAAGCACTTAGTTTTATCTTTTTCCTGAAAACTTCCCAAATTAAAGCAATTAACAAAATACAGCATGAGCAGTGCTGATTGATAAACTGCATTTAGGTGTAAATCCAAAATTGTAAAGAACTAATCCAGCATACCATTGGACCTAAAGATATTTTTCTTTGTTTGGAGAAGCAGAAACAACCTTGGGAGAAAATGCGTGGGCTGCAGAACCATGCAATGCAAATTGAAGGGTGCAGGCAGAAACTCACCTCTAGCTTTGTTCTTTGTAGCAGCCACTGGAAGCAAGGAAAAGATTGCACAAGAAGAAGAGAACAAAGATAGATTAGACAGAAGTTTGAGCAAGCAAGAACACAGAGAAACTTCATCACTATCGATTCAAAGCTAACAAACACCGTTTCTAAGATTATTTGACCTATTTATTAGAGACACTGCTGTGAGAGAGTTCAGATCTATGATTCTGTCAGAAGCCCTGCACTGAGAAGTTGGAAAATACACACTCAAAAAAGCACAGTGAGGATTGCAGAAAATTCACGGATCATTAGTCACGAGTAGGTGAGAACACATGCAAACCCAGTGGTGAATTCTAAAACATAAAGCACAATTTGGCTTGCCAAAAGTACATTCTGAAGAACCTAAATCTTATGTCATCCCCTTGCTCCTATTTCTTGAAACATAATTTTTCTGTGAAGCTGATGCATATAGGTATCAGTTAATCTGCAAACAACCCAATGATTTATAATCTGTTATATGATTACTGTTTTTCTTAATTGAAACCTATAACTTCAGATTGTTCTTGCACCCTAATGGAGCATGCAAACCAAAAGGAACAGATGATATTTTAACCAACAGAAACCAATCATCAAACTCACAGAAATAGGGAAAGACATTACAGCCTTCCTTGAGTATCCTGAATCCACACAGTTTCATGCTGGTAGTACTTCATCCCAGCAGGGTAACAAAAACAAACACTGTAGTTTAAAATGTTTCACTAAAAACCACACTATCATCAAAATAAACAGAACCATTGTTTTCTGTTTTCTGAGGCTAAAGGATAATGTTATTTAAATAAGTATTACTCAAAACCCAAAGTTAGAATGGAATAACTCTGTTATTGGAATTAATTAAATTACTCAAAAAGATGCCATCCAAACCTCTCTAAATTCTCAAGCACACTCTGAGAAGGCATCTCATTCAAGAGCATCTCCATGAAAAAAACCCCAAAATATGTAATTCCTCTTCTGCTAGCCCTTCTTGTAGGGCAGAAATACATTGACAATTCAAAGGTAGGTATCCTTGAGACCAGAAGACATGAAAGTAAAGGAGAAAGACCAAACCCTTTTCTGGTGGCTATGCTTTTCTTGTTCATATCTAAAAGGCTTGTTTGCTTGATTTGTTTCTTTTCATTTTTGGTCTGGTGTCTCACCAGTCAGTCTTTACTAAAATAAGCAAGGAGTATATAGCAGTGAAGACCAAGTTGCCATATATGAAGAAATTGCTGAAAACCTAACACTTTTAACTATATGAATGCATCAAAATATCAGTTCCCCTGTAGCCACCTTTTTTTTTTTTTTTTTTCCATTTTTTTACTGGTCCCTCCTTTACGTCCAAGGTCCCCATTGTGACTTGTCAACATTCTTCTTTCAATGAAAACAACACAAAAAATTCTGTTTTGGGGAGCTCCAATGAGTGCAGATACTACTGCAGAGCTCTTTCCAGAGGGTGGTTTAAGAAGATGTATTCGCCTACAAACTGTCCGTAAATCTTACACGTGCTAAAAATTGCCTGTGTAGTAAACAAAATTAATGATGCTATTCTAATTTTATAAGAAGTGAACAGTTTCTCCTTCATGTAAATCTAAGTTGATAATGAATGCACTGAGTTCATCAACCTGTTCATTTTATTACGCTTCTCCCTTTTTTTTTTTTTTAAGCCCAGAGAATTACATCTACATGAATGTATTATCACTTCTAGCCAGAATAATCACATAAACTTAACAAAGGTCTGGAGAAAACACCATCTCCCTGTCCCCACCAGAAATTTAAAAGTAACAGGATACTTTGTACTTAATTAAGCAGAATAAAAAAAATATATATGTTTGCGTGTATATATAAATACATAAATTTAAAAATATATGTACTTAAACTCTTCAGAATATATATACACACAGCTATACACAGATGTAAGTGATATAATTTATGTGTATGGACACATAAATGCACGTATATTAAAAGAACCCACACATGAGACAACTTTATTTTGAAGCGTGTGCACTAGACAGAGAATTATTGCCTATCAGTAAATAAAGAAAAGTATTAAATGAGATTGTGCATTATAATTGGAAGTAGGACAGGTTACTAGGCTTGTTAGGCCAATTATAACTCTCTGCAAACCCACTAATAGAGGACTAGATGACAGTAACCTTCTTAAAAATGTCATGTTCAATACTTGTAAATTTTCCCATTGACAGCATGGTCCAATTACAAGTCAATTCATAAAGTTCAAACTGCACAACAGCCAAATTAGCTGAAAATGGTCTTACAAGATATAATTCTGCCTACAGAAGGCAACTAGCTACAGCTGTTTCCATCTTTCTGATACTTAGCATGAAGGAAAATTCCCTTTCACTGCTATCATTGAGGAAAGTTCTTTTGTTCAAAGCTGAAAGAATTTTCTTCTCTTCCCTCTTTACTCACCTCCTCCCTCTGTAAAAAGAAGACAATTTTCAACCTACATATATTATGTCTGAAAAATTTTTCCCACCTCTTGTAATTTCATGAAAAGCCATAGAAGACAAGCATAGACAAATATTTTGAATGAGCACCATCAAGACTAAAATTTAGCAGAGGGAAGCTGAGAGTTTGGCTGGAGATATGGGAAAACTCAGTTTTTTATGCCCCATGTCAGTGACAAAAGACTTAAGGTTTCAAAAAACAGCATTTAAAATAAAAGCGGATTCTTTGACTGTAATCTAAAGCAAGTAAGTTGATTTATCCACATTTCATTTAATAAATTCTCTTTTTTCCCACCTAGACTTCCTTGCTTGCCAACAAAAGAAAAAAACTCTTCGAGGCAGTGAGTCTACCTCACCTTAAAGTAGTATATGTATACATTACTATATCAGGACACTGATTTGAGACTTCTGTAATACAAATCAAATGGTTTAGGACTGGCCAGTGATTGTTTTTGGGCACATAACCTAAAAACTGCAGCATATGTCTGGTATACTTTCTTTGTCTAAATTAAGAAGCTAATCAATAAATTGATAAAAAGGAATGACTTCTGATATTTCCCTATGTTCAAGGATATATGTAAAAAAAAAAAGAACATTTACAAGGGCACTTTTCTTTAGTGAACCTATCTCGTCTTAGGAAAATTATTCTGGAGAGGAAGGCATACTATAGAAAAGTGTGAACAGTCACCTTTGTGGAACTTAAGGAAAATTTTTAAAGATCAGAGAAGAAAGAAAGAAAGACAAAGCAAGTGTGCTGGTTATGCACTGGAGCCATTCATTGAAGTGACTTTATGAAGTGGCTCTCAGTTTCCTCTGTGTCTGACAAAAAAAGGATCAGTAATTAGCTTTGAGAAGTGACAATCTGTTAAACCACTGAGAAAACTGGATATGCCTCTGTGTTAAAGATGAAACAATCCTGGGAAGCTCTCTTTTCCTTCTGGCCTGAGAGCAGGTAACAAGGCTGGCCCTGCTCCCATCTCAGCCAGGTCACACAACAATCTGCAGGCCCCAGGCAAGACATTAACTCTTTCAGTGCACAAATAAGATTTGCAGACCTTCAATCCTCCCTCTGTTGAGAGAAAAGGACAGAGTGAGAACATGTAAAGGAACAACATGAAGACACCAAGGTCAGTGAAGAAAGAGTTAAGTCCAGATAGGAGGAGATGCCTTGATTTTGAGGCTGAAATCCTCTAGGAAAGCTATGGAGAAGAACGTAATTGATACATCAGACTCTTTTTCCCTGTAACTCACTGAAAGTATGGGGAGATTAGGTGTTCAAACTGTAGATACGAGCAAAGGCCTCCGTGCTAAAGTAAGCAGATGTTGAAGTAGCTGTGATCTCATAAGAAGTTTGAACCGAGAGAGAAGAGTGATGAAGACCCTTGTTCCCCCACGGAGAGAAGATCTCTGTTCTCAGAGATGAAGATGATCTCAGAGATAAAGAAAACTTTTGTTCTTGAACAGTTCATCTTTAAAATAATACCTCATAACTTGATATGGCCTATAAACACAACTGTGAGAAAACTGTTAAAGATGGGAGGGACTTCACAATTGCAGATACCCGAGGCAGCTGTTATTTTGTGGAAATTGAAACCAGGAGAGAACTGTTTTCTTGTGGAGAAGTCTCCATAAACTGGCAAGAGGGACTCCTCTCCCTAAGTGAACTGAAAAAAGACTATTCTAGAAATTATAAATTGACTGAATTGTTTCTGCACACTGTTAGTGGGAAAGAAAAGGTCATGGGGGGAGGAGAGGTGTTTCTAAACGTTTTTCTGATTCTTGTTATTCTTTCTTTTAGGTACTGTTAATAAACTTTTTTTTATCCCCTTTTAAAGTTTTGACCCTGCTTTACCTTCCCCCCAATCCCATCTCACATCAGGAAATGAGTAAATATATTCTAGTGGGTGCACTGGTATTTAGCCAGCATTGAACCCACCACATTAATTGGTGAATTGGCTGGGAAATCTCAAATTAATGAAACAAAACCACTACAGCTGGAAGAAAAAACATATTTTCAGAAGTCAGGTTGGAAGGCATGACAGAGCTACTAGATTTCTAGGTAAGGCTGAGAAATAAGTCACCTCTATTTTCTCTAGCAAGGTTAAACACTATTGTATTCTTTGAAGGCTCTTGTGGTCACATCATATGTAAAACAAAAGGGTTGGCCACCAGGGAAAGGTCTGTGAGTAAGGGCATCACAGAACAGTAAGAACCCAAGGTCAGTGATCTCAGGGGAGTCCCACTATGAGAGATCTGGAAAGGGGAGAAAAACTGCCAGGTACAGCTAAATTTCACAGAACTAATGTTTTTAGGGAATTTTTAGATCAGAAAAGTAATCCTGCTGTAGCCGTGCTGTCAAAACAATCTTTTTAAAAAATCATTGCCTGAATGTAAAAACTTAGATTCAAATTTCAAAAACCCTAATATACCCTTGCTCTCAAATATCAATAATATATTGTGCTTTATTTTATGTGATACATCTTTCTGACTTCTTGCTTTTTGTATGCCAACAATTGTTGAATTACATTCTTTGATAAATGGTGGCTACAAGTTGTTCAATATTTTCTCCACACTCAGCCACTCTACACTGTTCAATTTTGTAGACACTTTTAGACAGATTTGATATAGCTTTTATTTTATTTTTCTCTTATATGTGATTTATTATTCGATTTGGAGTTTTGTCTTTTGTCTTTGGAGAAAACCACATCCGTCCAATTACTTCAATAGCTCAATAAAACAAAAAAAGGGAAAAAGCATTTCCCCCAGATATCCAGCTAACCTTTTTATTTCAAAAAATAAGGAGAAAGAAAAAGGAAAGTGAAAGGTTTGAGGTCAGTCTTGTTCTCATTTCACCTACTGGATACACAAAGATCACAGATAGAGGAAAAATCAGTAAAATATCTAAATTTTATAATGAGTAAATACTCTAGTCAAGAAAAAACAAGATGAAAGTCACATTCATGAAGTATATTGCATTGATTTTCTCCAAATTCAGTAACCTACAATTCCAGCAATTCTGGAGGTCCTCTCATCTTCAATAAAAAAATCACCAGTCACATGGATGCATTTAATCATCTGTATTTTTACTCCAGACTTAAAATCTTTTAGGATCAGGAAAAATGATCAGAGAAGCAGCATAAATAAGCAACCCCCACACCACAAAACAAGAGGAAACAAACAACAACAACCCACAGCCTTGTTCCTCGACACATCTAACATATAATTCAGATTACCTTTAAAAAAAATTAAAATCTAGTTATTTTTACACTGCCTACATTTAGAATTTTCTTTTTAATTTTAGGATGATGATGATGACAACAACTGCATTTTTTCCCTTTGGATAAACAGACAGATTATCACTGACCATTTAGGTCACCTAAATGCCAGCTCTGAATCTCTGACTGGGAAAGCTCCTCTGTGTGACAGAAGGCCTTAGCAGGATCAATTCCTCCAGAAACTAATGCAAATTATTAGTCTGTCACAGACTAGAGACCCATTTAAACAAAGATACCTACATGTTCTGCAAAGCAGAATCCTTCCTACCCTTCTTTTCAGAACCAGCATTTTCCAAAAACCACTGAAGGAGAAACAAACCACCACGATCATCTGAAATTAAAGATGGGAATTTGAGTCTCCTGAACTCAGGAAGACATTGCTGCTTAGACTCAAAGAGTGGCCAAGAGATGACACAAAAACATGGGACATAAATTTGTTTGCTTCTGATTTTCTGATCTTTCCTTTATTGCTATGCCTTTGCATTTTATAGTGAATATAATGTTTATACATAAGTTCTGCACAAGCTTCTCATGGAGATTCCTAAAATATCAGATAGTGGCATTTGCAGATATAACCAGAATCCATATATTCCTAGATCAGCCTTCCTCTCTTTGTGTATATAACCATTAAAAAACTGTGCAGTCATGCATATGTAACTAAATAGAATTCAAACACATGACCTTCTTTTTATTCTATTTATTTTGTGTTCTGTCTCTGCATCATTACATCTATAAGACAAGTTCCCAAAATGACATCAGGTAATTTCCCTCAGAAACATAAAATAGTCTCAAAGATACAACTGAAAAAGGGACAAAAATGCAAATTGGAAGGATTCTAAGGATGTCAGCCACTGCATCCTGTGGGTTTGAAGCATCATGACTTATCTTTGGACCCCTCCCAAGAGATTGCCTAATGTAGCACTAAAACCTTTGGTTATGGGGACTTCAAGAGCTCTCCAGATCACCACTTTTAGTGCACAGTTGACCCTCTCAACAGTAAATTGCTTCGCTGTTTTATAACTTATGTAGGAGACTGGTACAATTCCTTCACCATTCTCATACCTTCCAGGAGTTCAAATCACAGAATGCTTACTTCTTAAATGTAACTCTTTGCAAACCTGAAGATTTGTTATTCTTCTTGTATGCTTAAAATTAATCTAAACTTTCTCAAGATAAGTTTTCCAAGTTGTACTTTATTCCCTTCCTTAGTTTTAAAACTGTGACTAGATTATCACATGCAACAACATTTATTATGCAGCACTAATCACAAAATATTGAAAAACATGCAGCTCCATTTTCTTTCTGAAAAGTAGGGTATAAATATAGTAATTTTGTTCTCAATACTCATTATGACTGGCATGATGGAGATCAGCAGAAGCCTCTTATAATCTAAACATCACTAGAGTTCAGGATTCCAGCTGTAGCTGATTCACATTAGCAGCTGGAAACACATAACACAGAATATTACAGGATAGTGAAAACAGAAGATAAATATAATCATGCCCTAAAGGGTCCTCTTAAAAATATTATGATAAGACTATTTGCCCATCCCAAAATACCAACTTTTTGCATGTTTTAATGCAGCTGGACACGTAACTTCAACAAGCAATGCAAGTTGCTACTAAGCAATTTTATCATAAGCTGGGTTTACATAAAACATCAGAGAATCACCTGCAAATCAATAATTTAACTCATGAAGAAAAGTAAATACAATTTTTATATTTCATTTTACTAAGGTAACAGTATGTTTTAAGAAGTATGTATAAAGACAGCTCTGGAGTAGTAGAATTAAGCACTGCAATAGCCTGTAAGCAGGGTTGTGTCAGGCAAAGATACAAGTCCCCAGTTCTGCTCTCAGATCACTTTCACAGTTATTTCAAAACTTAAATATTTGAAAAGCTTTAATATTCATCAATCTATTACCTCAAAAAAAGCTATCAAAATTGTTAATCATACAGAACGTGCATACTCACAAACATACCCAGATTCTGTGTTTTTGTCAGGTCTCCAGAATAAAAAGAAAGGAAAAGATCTTTCTTGGAAACCCTTAGCAAAGTATTTGTCTGCCATCAGGTAACTGTGACTGGGCACAAGCAGCTGTAAGCAATGAGCCCTTGTCTCTTTTCACATCTGTAGATCAATACACACAAAACACCTCAAATAATGCCCTGTCCATTTTACCCAATCCAAGAGCAACCTGTGACATACATTCATGTCTCATATAGGTTTGGTTTTTGATGAAGTATATGCCATCCTACATTATCACAAATAGAAATTTCCTCCATCTACTATGCTCATGTACATTCCTTTCTGGCCACAGTCCACAGGTCTGTTAACCCACAGAAGTTTAAAGGTTCTTGTATTTGAAAATAAGCTCCTATGCAACCTGCATGAAACAAACAAACAAAACCAAGCAAACAAAGCCAAATAAAACCAAACAAAACCCAAAACTAACCAACCAACCAACCGAAACCACAAACCCCAAAACAATAAAAAGCCAAAAAAAAAAAGCCCCAAAAAACCACCCCCCAAACCAAAAACCCCCTGTACCATCCAGAGCAAGAACCAAGGCAGGCAGACAAACAGCTGAGGTTCTCCTTATATTACCTCTGCTTACAACTGAATCATCTACTGGAAGCTCTAAGATGTTTATCAAAAGGCAGCTGATTTGCATGGTTACTGTCCCTATGTATTAATTTATTTTAATTATAGCCTTTGGTATCCCTGTATGAGAAGTGTTACAACACAACCATACAGAAACCCTGTATGAAATGCTTTTTTAATAAGATTTATCTGTATACTAAGGACCACTGGGGCAATGCCTGAAGCATGTGGAAAGAGCACATATCTTAAAGGGCACACAATTAAAACCTTATACAGAAAAATATTATTTTTTGTATTACCCAAATATTATCCGTTTAACTTTTCCCGATATTGAGACAAACTTAGATAACTGACAAGACTGATGAAAAAAATACCATAATAAACTCAGTGCAGAGCTCAGACAATTCGATTTTCTTAGGTTCTTAGGTACTTTCTTGCTTTAATATTGACAAGAGGCCCATTTTGATTTGCTCTGAGCATTAAACACATTTCTATTAAAACACTTCTATTCCTCCTTGCATTATGCTGCCCTGTACTGAAATTATTTGTAGGTAAAAGTAATTTATGAACTGATCTATATTTACAGTAGATGTACACATTGGCCATAGCTCAAAACCAGAGCAGATACATCTCATGGACAGCTCAGTTTTGCTAGAGAGACAACAAAATAAGGATTTATTAGAGAAGATCTTTAGCAGGGTGTGTATTCAGAGTGAAAGTGTAGTCAGCACAAGCAGCTGTCAAACAGACACATCAACAATGGTCCATGGACCACTGTGGATGCAGCACCAAAAGAGCTTCTAGGTGACTGCTAGAAATATATGAAGGGAGAAAAACATCATTCTGCAAGTTCTGCTGCTTTGGTGGAATGAAAAAGAAAAGACGGAAGGATTTTGGTTTGTATGTAGCACAGGACCTTTAAAAACTGAGTCTAGGACAGGTGAGGAGTTAATACACTAAGTATGGTTAAAAATTATAGATGACCAAAAAAATATAAACAGTTCTTCAAAGCCAACAAGAAAAATTAAAATACAGGGAGGTAAAAAAGAAATGTGTACAGTCAATTGAAAATCAAACATGGTAATGTGGAAAGATGACAAGATGAAATACTTTTGAGAAACTTTTGAATAATATCACAAAAAAAAAATTAGGAAATCAAAGATTAGGTCTAGTAAGAGTGATTATTTACAAAAAATTATGCGAATCTTCAGGTAATCCTCTAAATTAAGACTTAGGAGCTAAACTATTCTTACTACTCCTACAATGATGAATTTGTTATGGTAAAGAAATGATTTGTGTACTCTGTACATTTCCAAATTGTACAACAGCTGCATTTGAGTCTTCACTGTACTTTGACTCCCAATGGGAGTTTTATAAGGTGCTGAAAGGACATATGCCAAGCAAACAATTTCTCAAGGCATTCCTCAGTAATGCAGCCTGAAATTCTACTGAAAAACAAACAAACAAATCCCAAAACCAGATACACACACACCCCCCCTCCCATCCCTCACTCCCCCAGACACCAAACTAGTCTGCAAGGCAAACAAACAAGACACTATTGGGTATTTCTAACTTGTTCCTTGACATCTTGGCCAACACGCATCTTCTAGACAACATTATTACACAACTACACTGAGCTAAACAAGCACACAGAGTCCCTTTAGAGCAGAAATAGTGTTTGCATCCAGTGTTTAGCTTCAATCACCACTGGAAAGGGAGGAAACATTTTGGAATGCCACCTGGTTGTAGCACAAACACTGCACAATAAAAGATACCTGGCAAAAGAACACAAAAAGGAAGATGGTGTTGCTATTTTTGCCTGACTGTCAGGGCACAGCCCAAAGACATTTGTAGTTCTGTGAATGAGTACAGAACAAACTCTGGCTGTTAACAAGTGCCCTGCAAGAGTCAACCAGATCCTTAACAACTAAGTGCATAGCTCAGCAAATATTACAGGCATGTTCTTGCCTTGCACACCTCTTGGAGCCCACCAAAGCAGACAGGAACAGCAGAACACCCTCACTGTTATTCCAGGAAACTAAAGAAGCCTTTCAGGGCCGTTTCTGATCACTACAGCCACACAACTCCTTCCCATTCAGCACAATCCTTGCAGTTTAGAAGAAGTTTGCACATGCAGTCACAGCATAAATAGAAACTGGCAACACAACTATGACTACTCCTCCTTAAAAACCTCATACGCCTTCTCTTCAAAGAGATTTATGAATAATGGGAACTAAATAATTCATGGCACTGCAGATGCCAGTCCAAATAGCCTCTTCCTTTTTAAGGTTGCAGTTTGTAGATGTGTGATCAAAAGCCTTCATCAGTCATGATAGTGGCATTTGTACTCAGTCCAAACAAACCGTATTTGCATCTGAATGTTTTCCATTGAAATGAGAGACATAATATGCAAGCCAAGTTCCAACTAAAAGGCGTTTTATGCTATTTAAATTCAGTCAAATTAAAGGCTGAATGCAACCTAAAAGGTCTGCTCTCAGAACAATAATTTGACACATCATAAATAAGACGCGGGTTTTTGTTAAGAGGGCCTTAGCACTTGTCTGAAAATTTTACACAGCATCCTAACAGTGCTGCCTCTTGAGGGATAATAGAGGAAAATCCTATATAAAAAGGAAGGAAGTAAACAGAAAACCCACTGGCAAGTAGGGCAAAGCTTTAACCTGCTTATACACAGCTATGTGAAATCACAAAACCATTTAGATTGGAAAAGACCTCTGAGATTGAGCCCAACCTTTAAAATCAAGCAGGTTAATGCAGTTGCTCTGTGAAGGCAACACCAACATGAAAGATCTTGCCATTATATTTTTAAGCAAATAGGTACACCTTGGACACCAAATTTTCACCTGTTTTATTAATCCTATTGATTAGTAAAGTGAGGATCACTGTTTGCCAGGTCCACTGCTCAGGTTTGCTACTACACTGCAAACTACAAGAATCCCTCAAAAGAATTAAAAAAAGGAAAAAAAAAAAAAACAGTCCACAAAGATCGCAATTAGCAAATGGAGAAGAATTTTACGTCAGCAAGGGAAAAAGCTGTAGGATTAGATTAAAATTCTTGCTCTTGCCAAGGGGAAATATATACAACTCTCATAAATTGAGGTCAATACTAATTTTAAAAAGACTATTAAGAGCCTAGAATGTCCTTAAATGAACCTTAGAGGGGATAAACAAGATAATTCTTTTAAATTGTCATGGAGGTTTACTGTAAATCCTTCACATTTTTCCTTTTCTTTTTTCCTAAATTTTTGTGAGAGACTCTTCTTATTGTATTTAACAATGATATGTTTTGATAAAAGAAATAAGCAAAATATTATGTATGACCTCAAATTGAAACATGTCACAGGTCAGTATTTTTATATTTTATATGAAGTATAAAATATTATATTCACATTTTACAGTATTCACATTTTATATGAAGTCCATCTTGTTTGGAGGCTTTTCTGTTTGGTTGGCTTTACTTTTTTTTTTAAGGAAAAAATATATAATTTTTATTTGCAGATATGAGAAGCACATGAATCAGTTATACAAAATATATTATACTGAGGTCTTAATTTTAAAGTCTTTAATTTAGTAATTAGTATATGCACCACACATGAGATGCACTACAAAGAGCCCAATGATGCTCATATTAATTAATGCACAATCTATTTAAATACTTAAGTAATGCATGATTTTCAGGTAACACTAATTTTGAAAGGAAGAGTTTATGTGAACAAAAGGTAATAGGAAGAAGAGGAATGTACTCCAGGAATGAGACTATTCCACAGACCTCTCAGGAAAACAATAGGGAATGGCTTGTGGCAGACTAGCACAACAGAGAACCAACTCTGGGAATGCTAATGAGTAAAGCCAAGGAAAAATGCTGGAGCATCAGATATTGGAAGATGACAGTGATGGGGTAAGATGTAGAAAAATGATTATCAACTTCAGACCCCCTAGAGCAGCATGAATGAAATCACATCCTTGTGTTCTGGGAAATAAAACAGGCAACTTGGATAGAAATAAAGACAGCCTTTAATTATCGAAAAGTAAATTGGGAGCAGCCCATGATAATTCCGAAGTGGCTTTATTATAGAACACAATGCAGAGTTAATTCAGAAATCAGTTTGTTCAAAGGCATCAACAGCTGGGTTTAATAATAGACACAATGAAGAAAAGCTCGAGACAGGATATTATCGAGCATTTTCAATCACATTATTAGATTTACAACTACACAGTGGCAAAGAATCTTTAAGTTAGAGTTATTTAAATAAAGGAAAACAATACTTTGGATTGACGAGCTCCAAGAGTGTCAAGAAATGAACTTTTACAGCATTATTTTGTCCAGTTGTGTTTCAGAGATGTTTTGTTATGCTTTTACCATGCCAAAAGCTAACTTTCTCATTCCTTCATCACTGAAAAATAAAGCAAATGCTGTCTTGTCACAAGACCAATATATCATTTGAATGAAAAAAATGCTTTAGCCCCAGAAAAGGCACTACCTTTATTCATTATAAATGAATAAGTATAATTTATATTCACTTATATTTCATTCAGCAAATTCTCTTACTGTTTTTACTATTTTACAATTAAAGCATATGATTATAATTGAGAAAGCATGTAAAAAGCACAATCAGATTACCAAATGATTATAGCCAATACCACTGGCAAAGCAAAAATAGTGGATGACTGCAAATTTAGTCAAAATGAATAATTTATTGTAATAAAATGAACTTTCTGAAACACATGATCAAATTGTTCATATAAAACAAGCAAAGCAAATACTGAAATGCCATAACTTGTTCTACATACAGAAATTAACAATTTAAAGTTTTTTTTACCTTGTTTTGTTTGCTTTTTAAAGGAGAAGAATAAGACTGTGTTGTTCAGCCAAATTCCTGCCTTACAGCTTTCTAGTTAACCAGGAATCTTTACAGCTAAAATATACTTTTAGAAATATTCTTCTGTCCATCCAGTTTGGTTTTTGATCATCACCTTAGTAAAACTGGTAAGTGATGTTCTGAAAACAACAACAACAACAACAATAATAATAATGTGAACACCAAACACCGGTGTTCTAAATATGTGCATCAGGACTGCCTAAGAACAGATTGACAAAAACTAAATATCTAACCCAAGTTTGGTGATACTGTTCTGAAGTCAGGGAATGGATCAGGGCAGACACAGCAACTTGACACCCTGCTGGTTATCACATGAAAGAGAAATATTTCTGGTTTCTCTCCTCAGATCACTATGAAAACCACACAAACACTTGGTTAAACTGTCAGGTGGCACATTAACAGTAAAATACATTCTCATGTATTTTAGCACTGATTTCCAGGAAGGAAAAAAGTAGCTCTAGGATAAAAAGAGTAACATGGACAAGATGATGCTTCAAAGAACAATTTCTGAAACCTACATAAACATTATCTGAACACTATTTTATTCCACCTTCCTTCTCTCTGCTTTAACCCACAACTGAAGTACACATACAGAAAAGAGAGATTACCATGGTATTTTCTTAGCTTAAACAATATTTTGACAAGTTTCAGTTCATAACAATACTTTCAAAAAGGAAAACAAAAGAGCTTCTACAGTCAGCACATTGTATACCAAGCTACAGTGAGAACCAAGTACTCTAAGCTGAATATTGTTTAAAACTGAAATTTCGAATTAGATTCCCTTCAAAGAAACAAAAAGAATGCTGACAAAAACTGTCACTCAAGGTAAAATGCTGGTATCAGTTCTGTGAGAAGCTGTCAACCAGAAAGTAACACAAGTATAAATATTTGGGCTCTAAAACAACTTATGGCAAACATACAAGTGCTAAATCCATATTAGACTCAGTATTTTTTTTTTAATTCTGCATTTCTAATACTGTAAGGAACAGAAATATCATTTGCACAGAGACAACATTGCATGACCTTCCATATTTCATCACATGGCAAACAATTCTAGTGATATTTTTGCTACCAAGTGTTCCTCTGCATAAGCTGAAATATGTAACATATGGATAAAGTACATATCAATGACAGTTGATCAAAAATTTTATTGGAAGCCATGAAAAAAATCCATCTACAACTAATCATATGAATATATACATGTATTTGTTGAAAACTAACTTTTTTTGGTAACACAGGTTTTCTTTCTACAATCCTAACATTTTGTTTCCTTTAATGATTTAAGTGTTCTCTTCCTTTGTTTTGTCTCCCAAGCAAAAGAAAACAACCAGTCTTTCAATAGATTTTATATGGTTTTTAATCAGAACTGTAATCTGCCATTCAAAGAGAAAGGGTAAGAAGGAAAAAATTTGGCCTGTGCAACATGAATGAATGAAAAAGTACTTTAACAAAATGTATTCATGTAAGAAGCAAATTCAGGCTAAAAAAGTCTATTACCCACTGAATATGACAGGGATATTTCTATTGACTTTAGTAAGCTATGAATCAAGCAATAATTATACCATCAGATTACTGAAAGAAAAATAACAGTGATTTAGAAAAAATAAATGGAAAAAAGAAAATAGCCCTAGAATAACCCGTATAATCTGATATCAACCTTGGCTAGGTGAAATTGCATTTTTCAGCATGCTGTAATGCTGCAATTATCAGTAGTCACATGCACATATTATTACATACTTAGCAGCCAAGATGGATGATTATTGTACATTATAGACTCCTGATAAAATAAATTAGCCGAGAAATGTTATCAGAGAGAATATCCATGACAAATGAACCAAATTCCTTCAAAGACTTGCTACCCAGGCAAAGTGATGGCTCACACAATTAGATCCAGAAATCAACAGACAACCAACACTGTCACAGCAAACAGCCAGCTCACAAAGTTGATAGGAGAAAAACACAATAAAATGGAATCTCCAAGAAGCAGAGCAAGCCATGAGATTGTGTGTCACTTGACAGGTATCACATGTGGCTGAGCTGTTGCTCACATCAGTTATGCTGGAAACCAGTTTAGCTAAAAGGGAACATCCAGGAAGGCGATCACTGGCTGTCAATGCCATGATTTTACTCCCCAAACTGACACATGCCATTTTATACTTTAACCCTAAAACCCAGGAATGCATCTACTAAGAAGTGGCATGCAGGTATTTTCAGGGAATTGAGTTTCTAAAAACTGTGTAGTTCATTCAAGCATAGAAAACTCTTTGTTATGCTAGATTTTGGGAAGGGTTAAAGCACCTGCTTTAGATGACCCTGCACAGGGTCTTTTGTATATATTTAATTATATGTAAGAAAGACAGATGAAGGTCCTCTTCAAGCTTAGTACCATGCTGAGTGCACAGTCATCGAAATTCCATGAAAATCTAATATTAACAATAATCCCAGGTAATTTAAAAACATGAAGCTCAAAGCACTAGAGAAGACATTAGAGACATAAAAGTATAGTGGTAATAAGGAACATTAAATACCAGAAGATAATCATCTTGACATCATACATTTTTTTAACATTAAGCCTTTTTACATTGGGACCATTGTGAATTAAGTGACCATAAATCTGAATGAATGTTCCTTTCCTCTGTCCAACCTCCAAGCACTTGTGACTCCCCCTCCCCTTTTATGCCAGTACATTTCAATCTACATGGAGAATTTAATGAAGAAACTAACGTAGCTGGAACCATTTCTCTGCATTTCTGTTGAGGCTTCAGTTCTCTTTTTGAATTTAATCAGCACCTAAATTCCTTCTATGTACTTAACCATAACTGTGATGTACTCGACTCTCATAAAAACACATACTAACCTCTCCTCACATCTTCAATCTGAAAATATTTTATAAAATGCATTACAGTTAATATCAGGGGCACTGAATAGCTCTCAGATATAATCTACACCTTGTCTCATAAACAGAAATTGACGCTAACATGAGCAAAAAAAACGAAAATAGCACACAACTTGAAGCCTTCAGCATCCGCAAACAGGAGATGTTTAAGAATATGTTAATTACCTCTGAATCTGCTGAATTTGATTGAAGGTTAACTTTCAAGTTCTAGCTTTATAAGGACATACTTTTGACAGATCATAAATATGGTATCAGTAATACAGCAAATTATATCACAAGACTACTGTAATTTATAGACTTTTTGCATATTTGGACTGAACTGGACCATAAAGAAGGTGCGAGGCTGGGGGGAGGGGGGTTTGGGAGGATGAAGCCCACTTAATGCATGTAATTGGTCAATTAATTTATCAACTGTGAAAAAAGTAAATAAAAATAATGAAAGGCATAGTTAAACTATTCAATTTCTTTTGAACTTTATTCCCTGAGTGTGAAAAATCTGCTACTATGAAATCATGTTAAAATTTCCACTGCAAAAAGAAGCCAATTTCTGAGGCAGTGCTTAATTAATTTATGGAGTTACTGCTGTGCAAGTTCATTGAGACAAATACTAAAGCTGTTTTTTAAGAGGGTTGGATAATTTTCTGATGATAAACAACAGTGGCAGCTTTGTAAGCAAAGACAATGATTGTAAGAGTAATTAAATCTCATGCTTCAGGGTACAAAATAGAATCCCTTTGCTCCAAGTCCGGCATGAACTATTACTAATAGCATTTTTGTCAGCTCAAAAATGTTAACCCTTAGGTCAGCTGTGTTATTTGGCCACCTTTTAACCTGTTAGCCAGTCTCAAGAGAAATTCATGGGTTAACTCAGTATGGAAGTGGCTGTGCTTCCATTCTTAAAAATATATGTGGGCACTGGCAGTGTAACATGCATGCATTATTTCCTGCTGTAGTGTTTCTACATCTTCCTCTCTGCTAAAATACTCCAATAAACTAAAACTTTAGAAAATGTGAATATGAGCCTTTCATCCAGAAAAACCCCACAACCCAATAAAAAGGAGGTAAAGTGGAAGGAAGGACACATGGGAAAAGTAATAAAATTGTTCAAAATTTGACTGTCCTTTCATTGTCCACATATTTAGCAGAAAAAATAATGAGTCCAGACAACACATCTCATAATACTTCACAGTAAGCGGCGAGACAAGAAAAGACAAAGAAAAGAAAAACCCAAAAGTTAATAGCATCTTGGACTTAGTTATAAAAAATTGGAGAACTTCATCCCAAAAAATGACACCAAATCCTCATCACTTTTAGCCACCTATTTTCATGAATATACACACTAAAATTAAAATAGAAAAAGCAGTTGAACAATATTGCTTGAAACCACTAAGCCCTGGAAGTATACATTCCCAAAAATGGCAAACACCTCTCCTGAAGGAAATATGTGTGAAGCAGCACAAAGCCAATAGTTAGGTAAAGTCCATGCCATACTTCACGATGAGAATTTTTCATACTTTGCAATGCAATAATTCCAAGGACAGCCTGCAAAGCACTGCAACCCGCTGGCAGCTGACCCACACCTGAAATCCAGGTGGCTGCATTATTGATTCTTCCCTCATCACCACCAGGAAGACATTCATCATTAAGGAGTGAAAGCTGAAAATCCCTGACTCCTGAGATGCCACTGGACTGTGTCAGTGAGGCTGCTCAGAACGGGCACATTGCTGCTTTCTTTCCAATTACTGCACGGAGCAGCCAGAAGAGAGCTGCTCACTCTGAGAGCAAAGCCATGTGCTCCCTCAACCTCTGGCACTGTCTGCTCTCACAAACAAGTGACAGCAGCACCACTGACTACAAACAGTTTGCAGAACCCCTATAACAAGGGCCTGAGTAAATGCATTTCAAGTTAGATTCAATATTCTCCCATGCCACCAAGGCTTTCAGAAGTTGCCATCTGTAGCCACATCAGCACAATATGCCTGAGTTACTCTGTCTCCAGTTTCTATACTCTCTCAGTTATATCTATTTTCAGAGTTCATACAGTAAAAAAATCCTACAAACAAACAAGAAACAAACCACCCACCAAACAAAAACAAAAGCAAAACCACAGGAACTCACTTTCTTCCTGAGGAATTTTCAATTCAATTATAGAAAGACAACAAAATTTAAAAAACTAAACAAAGAGGTTTCCTGAAACAGCTCTTTCTATTCTTTTACTTGAGTTAAAAGCAGTTATGTACAATGACAACAAAAAATCTAAAATCCCACCTCCCTCTTACTGCTGAAAGCAATAATGATACGTTTAGTTCTAACAAATTAATAGTTATCCTGTCTATTTGGGCTTAAGAGTGACCTTCAGAATTATTAACAGATCTATATAAAGGACAGTTTTCAGCAGACACCCAGACTCAGAGCTTTGTTCACTCCATTGGACTAAAATTCAGGAGCTTGGTCAAAACATTTTATGGTTTAGTAGCTGATTATTTCATTTTATTCCAGGAATTATAAATTGTTTTTATGTCAAATGTAAAAGAAAAACATACATGCACTAATTTTTAGTGTTTAATTCCATATAACTCTGACAATAGCTGCATAACTGAAAATGTTTTGACCAGGAATTAGACCAGATGATTCCTGAAGTCTATCCCAATTTAATCTGTTCTGTGACTCTGACAAAGTTTCTGTTACAATGCATGAGGAACTTCCTCTAATTCGTAGGTAGAGGAAAAATCTTCTTAGAAATCAGTTTTTAGACATGGAAAAAAGAAACATGCATTTACCATTAATGAAAAAAAAAGGACCAGGAAATAAAAGTGGATCAGTAGAGTGGGGATAGCTCAGAGTTTTCACTCTTTCTGTTCCTTAGGCTATGAGTGCTTTAAAAACAAAATCAGTGTGCAGTCAGCAGAGTGTGGTAGAATACCCAGGCTGTGCTGTGGCTCATAAGAAAGCATCATCATCCTTTAATCTCCACCTGAGTTTTACAACCCTATTTAAACTCTAAGCATTATCTCTGTCTTAGCACTGTGTGACTGCAGACATGCCAGCTTCAAGCCTGGCACAGTAACACCCAGGGCAGGGAAGCTGCTCAGTGGCTGAGAGCATTGGAACCATCAGTGCTGAGTGTTTTTCTTTAATAAATTCTACACATGTGCAACCGTGGGATCCTTGGGTGAGAGAGGAGCTGGGTACTCCAGGCAATCCTCACCTCAGAAAATGTCATTATCATGGGCTGTTCTTGCAGCAAATGAAAACTTCCTTCATTAGGGTAGTTGAACACTGAAACAGGGTGCAAGAGGAACTCATGAACATCAATTTCTTGGAGTCACTCCATTTTACACACAATAAACTCATCTTCAACTCTTCACTTTGAGTATTTTCTTAATAAATTACATTGGGTCCATTGAGATACTAATATGACTTTTGATCACAGTAGAAAAAGAATATTTTATCTCCCTATACAATTATAGTTCTAATATTTACTAATTGTCATGATTTGTGAACACTTTGAGATTTTTTAAAAAAGCACTCCTGAATTATATTAGGATTTAGAGATAATATTCTTGATGGAATTAAGATTTGAATAGGCACAGACCCTCAGGTGGGGTTGAGTATAAAAGGGATTTTCCCCCCTCTGGTGGAAAATTAGGAATTTTTATAAGAAACAGCCTTTTCTCTTGCATTACAAACAGGTTATTAGACAGATGATACAGAGTTTCAGTAGATTAGAAAGAGATAAGAACAGTATTTGCTCCATTAAATAGTAATTATGTTCTCCATGGTCAGAACTTTTAAATCGTTTATTCATTTTACACAAAATGGCAAACTAGTTTATGTTAAGGGTGATTTAGGGTACTGAGCAAACACTGAGGCATCTCAAACACAAGAGGTTGGCCATCTGAAGACCCAAGAGACTGAACAGTCTTGCAGTGCCTATGGCATCAAACTGCTCCTCAGAGCAGCCAAGTATAGAAGGGTGCTGACAATCCATTTTGGGCATTGGTAATGGAGAATTCTGCTAGAAGGATGGTAAGACTTAGCCAGGACAGCTCTACAGCTACAGAGGCCTGAAACAGTTCCATTCCATGCTGTAGTAAATAACAAAAAACCCCCCAAAAAAACGAAACTTCAGCAAAGATTACCTACAGCCTCTGCTGTAATTGTTCTACTGTCACAACAACATGCTCTCCACTGCTTCAAAGGCTTACCTGATCCACCAGACCACCTCAGATAAACCAGAGTCCCTTCTCATGTCACATCAGGACCAGCAGCAGCCCAGGACACAGGATTGCTTAACATTGCATTTTATTAGCAATTTTCCAGGAACTTATGGTCATCATCAAATACCTCCATAGTATACGTGACACAGACTACTCAAGTATTTCTTAATGCTTCTGTCAATGCTTTTACTAAAATTTATCAATGTACTTAATTTCCATTGCCACTAAACAAGGTCTGTGGTATTGAAAATGTCATGAATTCTCTCCCTGTTGTTCCATTTCTCTCTAAAAATACACCCTCCTGACACGTTCTCTCTCCCTAATAAATAACATTCCAGTTCCTGACCTTCAGGGCTGAAAAATGTGTATTGCATCAAGCCACATGCTAGATTACAGGTAGCAAGACTGTGTTTGTCTTCCTATGTATTTGCAACTAAAAAAAAAAAAAACCAAACCCAAAAGCCCAACCAAAAAAACCCCAAAAACTTTGTTTTAAAGGAATTTAGAAGAGCAAGAACAAGATCAATATTTTACATTTCATGTTATTAAATTTCTACTAAAGATCCTATTCATCAAAAACATCTACACGTGTATTCTTCCAATTTTTAATCCACTAAGACACATATGGCATTATGTGAGAAAGTCAGAAAAGCAAAGAAAAATATCCCTGGAAATGGTTATGGGTGGCAGTTTAACACTGCTATTGATTAAGCACCTGGAATCTATTGGAAGCTGACAGAAAATCTCCTGACTGTAGAAATCGATGCAAGATGAATCTGCTCATTTTCTTTGCAGATTGGGGAATTGCACTGTTGGGTGTAAAGGCAAGATTCCAGCACTGAGCACACCCCCATGTGTCTTTATGGTTGTGCTTCTTACTCATCCTCATCCAGCATAACTCTGGCTGCTCTGGAATGAGGGGCCAGGCTTGTAACCTTTTGGGTGAGCAGGATGGAAAGTCGTGCAAAGGGGAGCATTGAGTGTTTGTGCCACTCAAACTCTGTCACCTCACTGAGATGCCTGACTTTCAAAATGTGAAATGAAACACAAAAACAAACAAAATCCCCCAAAAACCAAAACCAAAGGTGCCTTACTTAGTGGTAAAACAGAGTCTTGGTTTAGGCTTCCTCTCCAACTTGCCCTTCAGAACAATCTCTCAGTCTATTAAGGGACCTCTCAAAATTCCTCCTCCTCATGGGGAGGTGACATGAATACTTCCTCAAATGTGCTTATGGCATTAAAGGGTTTTTTTTTTTTCCCCAAGACATTGAGGACTCCACCATTCAATACCAATTTATAGGAAAGAAGAAAGAACTTGCAAAAACGCCTGTCACATGGTCTCCACATCAAACTGCAAGAAATGCACACACACAGCTGAACTGGTTGGTTAAAGTAGGCTGTCCCCTCTTAATTGTCTTTAAAACAGCAACAAATGGCTGGACTGTAAACTGGAATTTGGATGCTCACCTCCATGTGCAAAACAGCACAGGATAAGGATCTCAGTAGGGTTCCAAATCTTACTACACTGAGAACTACACAAACATCAGGGCAGAAAATCCCTGTCCACAGAACTGTTAATCCCTGTTAAGAACTGCTAACACTGCCCAAGACAGCCAAGTCCTCAGCAAAGTTCTGCAGGCCCTAAGCACATATTTCTTTATAAGAAAGGAGCAGAATGCATGACTGGGGCAATGAGAAGGGTGTTTCTGAGTAAAAGAGGTGCAGCAAACAGCAGAGGATTGCTATAAAGCAAAGCAGAGAAGAACAAGAGGAGATAGAAAATTAGCAGGATAAATATGGCTGAGAATATTCTGGTAGACTAGGAAAAAAAAAAAAGACTCATTGCATTCAGATTCAACAGTGACCAAACAAATGAGAGTTAATAAAAACCCTTAATGAAATCCTGGACTTGGATTAGACTGAATAATGTCTGGAATAATGACAGGCTCCAGAAGCCCATCCATTAACCGTGTTCCTGAGAAGTCTAAGCCTCTCCTGAGCCACTCTTAATATTTTCTCTTTATTTTTCTTGGAAGAAACAAGGATGAACACGGTAGAAAGCAGAGCTCTGAGCAACATGAAATAATTTCCTACAGAGGTTTTGCTTAGCTTCCTGACAATGTCTTCAGCTCTTATCAAAGGAAACCAGGGCAGTATCAAAACATGAAAACACCGATCATATGTTCAAATATGACCTTTTCTATGAGTTATTGCAATGGTTTGGACAAATTTACTTACTGAAGAGGGGTCATGGAATTCTTGAAACTTCTGAGAAATTGTGCAAAAATAATACATACAAATGTAAGTGATGGTGAGTCCATATTTTCTAAGTCAGTTTTCACCCAACCCGTGTGATAAGCCTAAAAACCTCAGCCAGCATGCCTTTGCTTAATTAGGTAGCTACCACAAAATTATCCAAAACAACAGATACAAGTTCATCTTTGATAATCACCTGCCAGTTCTTTATTGAAATCCTTTGGCATCTCTTCATGAACTATACTTTTTCTTTTTTTTTCCTATGCCTGGCAAAGGAATGCTGAGCAGAAACTGGGAAAAACTCAGGAAACAAGTGTATGTTTTACTTCTATGGATGTTCTCTCTTATATAGCAAATTGTTTCCTCTAAAATTGCTTTAACCAGCTATTATTTGGAAAAAAAGAATTCCTTTGGTAAGAAATAATATGATAAAAGTGTGCAATAATCACCACAAGTAAAACAGTCTAAAGACAGACTATCCTCCTGTCAAGGTAGGAGGCAGAGGAAGCACCATCTACACAGATGGACCCTTAGATCAGATAAAGGTCACTAGTCCCAAGATTAACAACTGAATATAAGCACATCCCCATTTTGTTGCTCATACTTCCTTTACTGCACAGCAAGCCCAGAGGTTGAAAATACTTAAATGCATTAATAAAACTTAAGATTTTTTTCAAAATAGCACATAAGAGGGAGAGAAGAAAAAAGAATACTTGTTCTAGAAATGCAAAACATTTTATATGGATTTTTAATTTAAATATTTCTTCTATCGAAAAAAGAAAACACAGGCCAACAAAGGCCAGGATTATCAAAGATAATCCTGTTTTTTAAGGGCTTGTCAGTTTTTTGTTGTATACTCACTCCTCTTTAGGCTCCTACTCCTATTATTTAATTTTTCTGCTGGCCTGTAGATAAGAAATCTGTTGTCAGCCTGTCTGCATATGTCCATCAGATATGCACAGGGAATAAAATGTTTAGAACAGGAGACAAAGGGCTATTCCTTTTCTTCTGCCTGACAAAAATCAGATTCCCTGGAAGCTGAAGCCAGCTATACCACTTTTAGTGGCAGCAGGTTGAAGAATGCTTTCTATTTACAAATATTATTTGTAGCCTAGAGGAACATATGTTGTATGATGGATCTAACTCTAAAAGGGGCTAAAAGAAGCTGTTGCACTTAGAAAAAATATAATCTGCCAAATCCAATATTTTAACTATCCACAAGGAGGAGAATAAAATTTATGTATGGAAAAAAAAACCCTATGAAAATAAAAATGTATTTAAAACAATCATTGATTTTTTTTTCATTTCTTTAAAGAGCTTTTCAATGACTGCTTGGCAAGGCCTGCAACATGGAGACACCATGAAGCTCTGCTCTATAAAGATTAACACACTGAAATTCATTGGACCTCCAGTGACTAAAACACCAATGTATTCATTAAATATCACTATAACTCTACAGGTGGAAGCTCCTCTCACTTCACCTGCAGCACTTAGTGGGCAAGATTCAATCAAAAGCTCTCGTAAATATGCTTGCAGTGACATTCAGCTCTGTGCTTTCCTCTTAGTTTATTTCCCAGCTTAATCAGCATTTGTAATGCACTTCTGCCACTTGCATGTACACAACACACTATAATAACACTGACCATGATTGATATTTCTTCATATGGACTTGCTATTAGTGCAATTATTTATTTATGATATACTTTTATGAAAATCACTATTTCATGTATGAACATCCCTAAATGATCCCCATATGCAGCAGTAATTATTTATGATATTTTGAGGAATTATTTAATATCTGCACTCAGCCAACTATTTTTATGAGACAAAGCTCAATGCAAGATGCAAAAAACGGCATCCTGAATTTGTCAACTACACTTAAATGATCGCAAAGTACAATAACAAAGATATTGGCTGACTAAAACAGACTATTCAAAGCTGTTGAATCTGAGGAAAACAGTGCTTATTCGTACACACTCTCACTGACAGATATTTACAAAACAATTTAAAGATATAAGTAAGTGGCATAAATTAAGGGCCACTTACAAAGACACTAACAAGTTGTCTACTCAAGAAAAGAAATCCATTACAGGACTATCAATTTTCAGACTCTGAAGTTTTGAAATTTCAAGTTATTCCTACTTCCTTAAAACCATGTGATCTAGAATACATCTTCACCATTCTTAAGGGAGGAAGCAAGGATATCTTTCTGTTTCAATAAATAAGTAGAAAATTTGTTATTCTCAGAATAACTACCATCAGAAATACTTATAAAACCCTATTCTGGATTGGGAGCCATTTCATGAAAGAAAAAAAGCAAAAGAATTAATTTAGTAGCTATAATCACAGTAAGCACCCAATTCCATAATTTTTTTCATAGAACCCCATCTGAAAGAGCAGAGTTCCCATTTCATCAGAAAAAATGTAGGCAGGCATTATAAGAGAGGCACATTATGGAGAAGCAATGAGGGAAGAAATAAAACACACTGTTGTGCAAGAACCATGAGAATTCAAACAGTAGTGGGAACATGAGCAAAGCACAGAGAAAGGGTTAATTAGTGTTAGAGGTGGAAGCCCACAGCCAGGTGGGGGCTGAGGAGCAGCTTTCAAAACACCAGCATGGAAATGTGTGAATGGTGTCCCTGCCCTCCTGACAGACAGAAGAGCTCACACAGCTTTAAGCAGGAGCTCAACCAACAGTGCTTTAAGCAGTGCTGACAGCACCTGTGCCCATGCACTGAGCCAGGAGAGAAGAGAGAGAGAAGAGCAGCAAGAGCTACTGTGCCAAATCTGACTGACACCTCTGCAGAGCAATTCCAAGCCTGTGCTGACAAAGCACTGGCAGGAGGAGTTCAGCAGCACTGGAGCTCAGCCCAAAGACGAGAAGGTGCTGAGAGAAGCCTGTGTCCATGCTATTGACTCAGCAGCTGACCCAGGAGAAATGGTCAGCAGCCATTCCCTGAAGCAGGAAGAGCATTTGCTGCTGCCATCTGTAAGCCACGAGCCCCAGTTGTCCCACTGTGCTACAGAAGCAAACAAAAGCTCAAAGGACTGGTTAAGAACAAAGAATCACCAAAGAACTTTAGACCAGTAAGGATCCACCAAAGCTAAAACAGTTCAGATGTCATCTAAAACTCACTCTCTTCATTTATGTATTTGGACACTGGAAAGTAGGACATGAGATACAAAGGACTCAGGGCTCAGTCCTTAGTACAAGTCCTTGGGAAGAGACAGAAAACATTAAAATCTTATCCTCTGCAGAAAATAACAAATTGATCAGGGAAAATTTTATTTGCTGAAACTGTCATAACCTATCATGTCATCCAGATGATCTGACAATACGTGTTTGTATGAAGAGACGTAAACAGTTTAGCTCCTTTGTTACAGGCATTTCAAAGACAGGTTTGGAGTCTTTAAACTCCCCTCTTGCTTGATTATGGTACTCTTGGTCCTACTGACACTAAACCCCAGAGCTGCCTTTAGTGCAGAAGGGCCAGAGAGCTGGACTGAAGGGACACGTTGGGCTTTATGTTTCTTGTCAGATATGCTCTGTGGAGAATGATATCACAGACAGCAAAAAGGGGCATGAACAACTGCATGCAATGTCACATCCATCCCTCTGTGCCCAAATCTGCAGCCCAGCTGAGCTCTGCTGAATTCTGTGCTCAGCTACACCGGGCACTTCCACCTCCAAGGAGTTTGTGGGTGTTCCATCATTATTCCACCATGCAGTAAGGGAAAAACCTCTGTTGCCCAGATTTTAGCAGCTGCCTAGATTCTTGCACGACCTTTTGGCCTTATTTCAGTATCTCCTAAGAAAGAATAAAACCATTTTTAACAAGTTTGTTCCTTTCCTTTAGTCTTTTTCCCAAGCTGATTTTCGGTGTGTTAAATATTAAAAATAGTAGCTCTGCATCACTGAAGATAGGACACTGAGATTTTAGACAGGAAATTTTATGGGTTTTATCCAAGGCAGGACATTAATCAGTATAATGATGACTTTTATTCAAACAAATGACCATAATACAAGGCAAATGTATTAGCCACCTTAACAAGTAAGATGAAGGACACCACCAAATAACCAAAGCTATGCTTTGTTCTTAAATATGATTGCAGGATAAACTGTTCTCCAAGGAAAAGACAAATTGATGGATTTTCCAGATTCTGGCACCATAATCATCTTTTATACCTGGTGTCTGAAGAGTGGTGAGATGGGTTGACCCCAAACAGCACCTAAGCCTCCATCCAGCTCACTCTTCCCCAGCAGGATGGGGAAGAGAAAAGGACAGACAAAAGCAAGGGAAAAAAAAAAAAAGTGCGTTGAAATAAAGAAATTTTAGGGAAGAAAAAACAAATGAACAAACCAAACTCCAAATAAATTGGAGAAAAGCGGAAAAACTGAAAACCAGGCACTGCTCAGTAGTAGCCTGGTTTTCAGTTTCAGTCACAAATCCAAGGCACAGCACCACACAGGCTGCTATGAAGAAAAGTAACTCCATGCCAGACAGAGCTGGTGCAAGGGTCTATCTACAGCCAAACTATAAATCCTCCGTCAAGAAAAAAAGAGAAATGGAACTAAGAATTACTAAAACTGGTAAAATATCAGAGCCTTAACAGCTAGGCCCCAGTGAAACTTCTCTAATAATAAAAGGACAGCAAGAAAATTAATGGCTTGGAAAGAGATTTCATTGAGTAAAATTTACCAAAGGAACAAGCTATGGAAGGAGGATTTGTATTTTGTAGAACAAATAATAAGTAATCTATCATAGATCCATCTCAAAAATTCTGAATAGGGAAGCCACAGCGTGTATTTTTTTGAGTGTTTAGCATGGTAAAATTAGGACAAGACCCAAAAATATTCATTACTGGAAATGAAGCAAAAGATACTGACATACAAATTGATAGTAATAAATCAAATTACTTATTGGCTTTGCTCTTACTTGTACAATGTAAAGAGGAGGGAGATGAGAATAAAATAGAAATATAAGGTAGAAGTAGTTTACTACTTCACAAGTTACTACCTATTGTATAAATCCCAAACTCCTAAGTAATGGGAGTTTGGGATTTATACAATAGGTAGTAACTTGCAATAGCACAATTTCACTAATATGAAATGGTGCTGCCATAATTGTCTAATATTTCTCTTCACATATGAAGTCTGAGTATGTGTCACATGAAGCCAGAGACTGACAACAAGAGTCCAAAATCACTTCTTAATTTTTCGTCTCTGATGCACTGTGCAAAGTGAAAAGCCATATGATCAGTGGAAAGAGATGTGACCCAATCTGCTCCATAAAGACAGCTGGGCTCAGAATATTGATCCTGCTCTTTGCTTTGCCTGTCACTGACATGAGGAAGCCAGAAAGAATGACCTTGTTCTAATGCCAATATCTACACGCTGCTTGCACCACAGTTTAATACAGAAACTTCTCTCTCCCTCGAGGTCAAAGCCTCCTTCCAGGTGTATGAAATCCATTATAATCATAATAAATTCTCATCTTAGTCTCACAGTTAGGCTGCCTATTTCATTATTCAAGAAGTCACAGAATTATGCTTCTGATTTCAGCTCCTTACTGAACTCTTCCCAGTATCTCCTGCCTAAAAAATTCCAGTCTTCTGCCTTTTCTTCAGTGCTACCCATTTGTGCCTGCACCAGTATTCCTGCCCCTTGGCACCACCTTGTACACAAATCTTTAATTATTCCATTAAACCAAACCTTTATGGGACCTAATAATAAGCTACATGATATCTTTTTTAGGAACCAGTGCCTGGTCACCAAAAATTTTTGTTGCTACTGATTCTTGTTCTTGCAGATCTGACAAAAAAAAAGAGAGAGATTTTTCTCCACTTGTACTTCTGGAACACCCACCAGTAGAAAGCCAGCAAAATTTCATTGAAGATAAAATATATACAAAGCTCAGAGTTAGTCAAAAGGTGATATTAAATGGCTTCTGGCAAGGGAGTCTTACATAGAGTATAAAACTGATCCTTTTTTTTTTTTTTTGAAAGACACAGATTCAAAACAGATTTTAATAATACAAAATCTTAACAACTATTTGCACAGAATAACCACAGAATTTAACACAGATTAACACAGGTATATTGTGAATTATCTTTTTTCCTCAGTAAATTGACTACTGATATAAGAGCTCTAGTCACTTTATAGTTCATCCTGTAAGACATTTCTGTGAATACTATTGCCATCATGACCTAAATCAGTTTGCAATTAATTTTTTAAATATCTCTGGAAAGTGTTTAAAAAAAATATTTGTGAGAAAAAGCCAAAACAGAATTAACCACTGATACTCTCACCATTGTAGTCAAGGAAATTGAAACACTAATTTACAATGGCACTATCATCTATGGCTGACACTAGGAAACCCAATTACATTTCACAAAATAAAATCCATCTCCACCAAAGACCCAATTTGATGGCTTTCTCTTTTCATACTGCATTAGCACAGGAACTCTGAATCCAAAACTATCAGATGGACTTGTTAAAAGCATCTACAGCTAAGTTTGCTTTTTTTCCTTCTGACATCAAAATCAACAGGCATCAGATTTTTCTGACTAAGCCTGACATTCCTGCTCAGACATCCAAAGCAAACTTTTCAATAAGAAGATACACTGATTGAGGATACCCTGAGGAAAAAAAATATTTATGAGTGACAGGAAGCCGACTGCTGAAAATGTATATCCCACTCTCATCTACATGCAAACACTTCAGAAGCTAGAGGGAAGCTATAAAACCTAGTCTGGGTATTAATTTTATGTTTTCTCTGCAAACTAACTCCTCATGACAAGCTTAAAATAACAAGTAGGATTGGTTTTTTTTTTCCTTCTTGCCCTGTGGCAGCCACGATAAGGGGTCCTGGCCAGGCTTGGGCTGAGGGGTCACAAACGACCCCCACCTGTTATTTGCCCACCAAACAAAAGGGTTTTTGCATCCTTCTGTGGCCTGGTTCTGTGCTCTAACTAATTCCCTCCAGGAGCACTATGCTTGTAATAAAAGACTTTGAACTTCATACTCAGAACTAAAGGAGGATGTTTCAGAGTAAAAATTTTTATTACCTGGAAGTTTGCAAAGCCAGTATGAACTTTCACTAACTGAAACCGGAATATTTAACCACCACAGTCATATAAAATGCATTTTAACGAACCCCTGGAGGAATGAATCAGAGCTCTTTGTTTCCCTCCTCTAAGTTGGGGAAAATAATTTTCTTGGAGCAGATCCATTTTTTCCACTGACAGAGGAAAACTTAACAAGGGGCAAAGGAATTGGGCAAACACTCAGCCTCCCTCTACAAGTGTAGAGAGAGAAAATCAGTTCTCCATTCCCTACCAAAGGAACAGCACTGGCATTCAGCCCTGGGGAATGAGATTGCACTCCCTGTGTTAAGAGAACAAAATTGGAAAAGGCATTTAATTTGATGTTGTGTCTTAATCACACCATGCTTATTAATAAAAAATAGGGTTTGTGCTGATGGAAAGAAAAACTGACATTTCCAACTCCAGTACTGAACAACTGGACAGCACCAGCAAATGATGATTTGCCTCAAGACAGCATTACATTAAGTAGTAATTTTCATGCCCACACATTAAATTTAATTTGCAAATGGAAGAATAAATTAGGGAAAAAAAAAAAAAAAAAAGAAAAAATCAACTATAAAACCAGAAATCTTGGTGACCTGATAATATGGTAGTGATGTCCCTAAACTGCTGAAATAGCTGGAAAGCAAAATACCAGCTTTGAGAAAGGGAGAGGTCAGGACAAGGCTTGAGAAAAAGATTTTGACCACTTTATAGAAATAACGTAAAACTCACAAACATTTACTATTACATATTAAGCCAAACAACGACTTTAAAACCAGCAAATCTGCCCCAGAAACTGATGGTGATGTAAAATTGCTGTCAGAATCTCAGGTAAACAAGCCCAGGTGCAGCTATCATATGTAAAAAGACATTTTCAGTTCTAAAAGCAGGCGTTTCAGAAGAACCAGGCTTATGTAATGCCAGTTGTATTAGGTGGTGGGAAATATTTATTGTAACCAAACTTGACATAATCATACTTGTTGCCTTGTCTGACATGCATTTTGGACACATTAATGCAATTTATTGAATTAAGTGCATATTAAAAATTCAATCACTGTCATGCTTCAAATTACTTTTTCCTGACAGATGAGAACAACAGACATCTTACATTTATTCACTATTTCATCTTTGTCTTCTGAAATTCTCGCCTTTTAATATCTGTTGTATTCCAGGTGACAATCCTGAAACATTCACATTTGGGAGGAAAGTATTAGACTGAAAATCTGATATTTTTTTCTGCAGTCTTTTTTGACTGTGACAGACTTTTTATATATTCTATACATATACTAAATATATGCATGTATTTATATAAAGATATGCATATACATAAATGTGTGTTGCTCCAATGTAAAGACTTGCAGTTACAAAATTTTAAGACCTTTCAGGCAATTGAGTCATAGATTTATACCTGAACTTAAAGGAATACTTTGTAAAACAAATTCTGGACTTCATTATTATTGATGGATTTTATGAAGCCCATTAAAAAGTGAATAGAAAAATAAAAACAAGAGAAAGCTTTTTTAATGTTTGCTTTATATTTATAACCTATTAGATATCATATGGGCTTACACATAAATTGGCAAAGCCTTGTGCAACTGAATTTTAAGAGGTTATTTAAAAGAGTGTAAGAGGAAAACAAGCAAATTTGTTATTAGTCATAGCCAAGTTACTTGGAGAAACCCTTTCATTATATAAGCAAGATTCTCTACAGCAGTTAGAGAGGCTATGTATAAAATAAGATGCTAATAAAAATAATTATGGAAATTTATTATAAGTATATAAATATTAATTCAGAATAATAGTTTTGCTTCCTAAATTAAACAAACCCCAAGTATTTATTACTTTAAAAACTTGAAATTCACTCCCAATCCTACATAAAATACTTCCTTGACAGGGCCTTTGTTCCTTACACATTTATCTTGAATTCAGAGGGCCAGTGAAGAGCTCCAATTCTTGCCTCTGAAAGAAGCTATTTCCTATCTGTGGCCTTTACAAATAAAAAAAAAAATTAAAAAAGGTAACTACTCAACTACTACCCCTTCCCATTTTGTTTTAATTACAGCTGCACTACTTTACTCCAAGTTTTTGAAGTCTAGATAATCTAAATTTCAGGTTAAAAAAAACTCCAACAACAACAAAACAAACTTTTGTCACCCCTTGTTTTTTTACTGCTTCATTTCTGTGTTCTATTTTTCGTTTTTTTTTGGTGACCTTTATCAGAGCCTCCTCATTTCCTCCCAGCTCTCTGGAAGTTTTTCCAAGCCCACTGTAGGTAACAGAGGCCTCCTGTGCATAATCCCACCCAGAAACTCAAGTAACATGAGTGAATGCAACAGCTTTAACTACCTGTCTCACCAATCCACCTCTTCATTCCCTCTCTGTTCTACCACATCCAAAGTAAAATCTCATTAGCCTCTTCCTCTGGCCTTTTGATATGGATGTCTAGCATGTATTTCAGATATATTACAGCTCAACTGAAGCTTTTAATTCTGAAACATCCCTCCCCTCCCACCCCCCCCTTTTAAAATCTCTCTCATTAATATTTTCTGTAGTATTAATCACCTGCATCTCAGCCTTCTAAATTTGACCTAAATCACTATATTTATTATACCCTCTAATAAGTCCTTTGCCATTTTGGTCCACAGATGCTTCTTGCATAGTGTCTCTGAAATATAGGCCTTGTGATCTTTTCGGAGAGGAAAAAAAAGGAAAAAAAAAATTAAAAAGAAAAGAAAGAACGATCATCCCATCTTCTGCATGGCTGCATTTCTTGTTTTTGCCTACACCAGTGCAGTTTTGCTTGGTTCAAATCTGTTCCAGATGTGGCTACCACCAGAGAAAAGATTTATCAGTGCAGGTGAATATTGCAGTGTCCCATGAGCAGTGGCTGCTCCAGTGTGAATCCTCTGCATCACCTCAGGGAAGCAGCACACTCCTGCATTCTAAACCCCACCACAACTCAGTAGAGCCCCGAGGAATCTCACCTGTGCATCAACACATTGGAAAAGACATTTACAAAATTTTCTTTATTGCTTAAATGCAAGCTTTCTTCTTTTTCTCAGCCTTCTTGCCCTATCCCCTTCTCCACCTCAATATTGATACCAATTTCTACTTCTCAACCAAAGCTGGAAGCCTCCAAAGCCCATTTTAACAGAAAGGGCAGTTCTCCAAACCTAAAGGGTTGGTCTGCTTGAAGCAGCCCCTTAAATCCACCTTCCTCATGCAGCCAGGATCACAACAAAGGCTCTTACAGCACTCAACCTGCACCCACTGTGCCAAACAACTGTAACACCATCTTACTGAGTCTATTTCTCTGTTTGATCTTTTTTTTTCTTTTTAGCTAGCTTTTCTATTCTTGCATGACACAGACCATCTATTACCTTTTTGTGTTTATAGATCAAGTAGTACAGCACAGTCTTATCACTTACACAGTGAATGAATGGAGAATAGTAATGTAAATTAACTAAAAACCTGAGTGTGACAAGACCTTTCTTAATCTTTAAAAATACAGCCAGTCTGAAAAACAACTGGAGCGTGACTTATCTTTTACAGCCTCTTCTTTAAAAATAAAAGCTATATCAAAATATTAGGCACATCTACATCAGAAAGAGGCAAGGGAGGAAAGGAAGGGAGGAAAAGGAAGAATTTCATAAAATCAGTGTTGCTCTGTAGCAAAATGATTCTTAAATATTTTCTGAAATATATCTCTTAAATTTTTCTGAAATATATCTCTTAAAAGCTGAGTCTAGCTGACAGTTTTGTCAACAGTTAATATTTATGCTCATACGAGAACTTTCTTTCCCAAGGAAGAAAAAAAAAAAAGTTTTTAGTCATGTATTTTATATTCTGGTCTCTTGATTATTTAGACATTCAGCATCCATAAACAAGCAGTTTATCCATGAGATCAGCTATGTGACACCAAAATTAATAGACTCCTGAGAAATATCCTTCACAAAAAAAAAAAAAAAAAAAGTTGATTAGCATGCTTATACATGGCTTAAAGGAAAGCAGACAAATTGTACAAGAACACAAATGTCTCTTAAGACCTCAGTTTCTGCAGTCATATAGATGAAAGCAACACTGTATTTTTGGTAACTGTGCTGTTTCACAAAAAACTGCTCGTTAAGACACAAGTCTATGCCTAATAGCAGTGACAAAGGCATTATTTCAAATGCTCTAACCGAAAAAGAAACAAAAAAGAAACAAAAAGAAACAAAAATTAAACCAGTAAAGGACAAATTGATTCATAAGCCAGAATACTGCACCACAATGCATGAAGACACAGTTTCTCATTGGCAGTGCTACCCTTTTATGTGTCTAACTAGACAGAGAGATCTAAAACCATGTCTATCTTCAGCCAAACTATTTCTCAAGTCATTTAAAACAGCAAACATGCAAAGACCTTGCAGCACACTTACCCTTTCAGCTTGTCCTAACTCTGCAGCCCAGAGCTTTCTATGCCAAATGGGACATGGCTTTGCTTTCAAGAGGTACCCTTATGGATTCTTTTCTCTTTCCTGCAGATTTGCTGCTAGAATTTATAAGTAGCACTTCAAGCCTTTTCTCCCCCTCGTCCACACTGGTTTAACTTCTTTATGATGGCAGATAATTGTTTTGGCCTTAGGCAAGGAATGTGCTCTCTGCTTAGGAAGATGGCTGCACAGCATCTTTATAAGGGAGCCAAATGAGGTAGTTGCAGAACATTACATTTTTTTATCTTATCAATTATTGAGGAAATACTCTTCTATTTAGTATGGTAAGAATACTAATAAGAGGTCAAAATATAGTGTTAGGCTCTTGGTATTGATGGGAATAAGAGTCAGGGTGAACAAAAATTCAAAATAAACGTTGT
Source organism: Serinus canaria (assembly GCF_022539315.1). NCBI lineage: Eukaryota > Metazoa > Chordata > Aves > Passeriformes > Fringillidae > Serinus > Serinus canaria. Next base: position 6,213,010 of record NC_066313.1, read on the forward strand.
TTAATGAATATGGTAGAAAAACTAGCACTGAACTAACACAAACTACAGAAAACCAGCATTGCTATTAAAAGAATAAAAGAAAACTGAAATGAATTCAAGTGAAAACCTGATGGAAGTCCATCTTCTGTACAATCTTCTTTCTTATTGAACCATAAATGTATCCTATTTTAAACTGCAATTAGTATAATCTGAGCTGATACAAAAAAAAGAAGTCTATAAAACATATAATGTACATCTATACTGAAATGGTATCCTGAAATTCATTAACAAGGACAATAATTTAATTGATTCTCAAATTCTGTATATCTGAATAGGCAAGGTTAAAGATTTTTTAATCAAGAGAACAACAAAAAAAAAAACTTAAAACCTTTTTTCACAAATGAAATTGAAGGTGGATTTTTGAAAGCTGAGTGGTGGGGCCTCTGTAGGTGGCCCAAAGTTGTGTGCTACTTTATTATGCTTCCTCATCCTCTTTTTTAATATGGCATCAATAATTGTCAAAAAAAAATGGATTTTCTATTTTTTTTTTCTGTGTTGAACCCAGAATGAGGAAAAAAATTCCTGATTGTAAACTAACACAGAGATTGAAATACTATAAAGGACTTAAAGCACTGGAAAAGAAGCACAGGCAAAGCTAGTCCTTCTCATCACCTTAAGCAGTTCTATCATCACAGCTATAATTCTTCTTCCTATTTCCCATATAAGTTTGTACCTCCCAAGGACAGCAAATATCATTACAGGAATACTTGAGGGAAATCTCTCCACTGATACTAATGTTTTCATTCTGTAGTGGAAGCAGCAAAAACTAAACTTTGCAAAGGAACATTAGAACACAGACAGCCTTTAGCTTTTCTCTATTTCCATTATTTTCTTGTTCCCTTTAATGCACTTTTTCTCAATTCTCTCAGTACTTAGAGCCCCTAAAGTTACTAATGAAAAATCAGTTTCAGTTTACTCATGAACATGACATTAACAGAGACTTTGAAATTTTTTTTTCCAAGTTTGTTAAAAGTACTTATGAATAGTGATGCTCATAAAAAGGTTAGTTAAAAATTCATTGTATTTTTTCAACAGTGGAGGCTATTCTTAAATTTCTCAAATGCCTATTAAAAGCCTGGTGTTTTTTTGCCATGTTTTTTGCATGTTTTCTCTGGTTTTACTGCAGAAGCTTTTAAATATAAAGGAGGTTTGGTTTTCAACAGAGTAGAACCCAAACAGGTCACTGTTAACACCAGCTCTTCTTCTCACACCCTTTCTGAACCTTTTCCTGTAGAGACAAACTGGAAAACACCACGCTGGCAGCAGCTGAGGAAGCAAAGACAAGTGATGCTTTGGAGAATTCTGCTGGCAGCTGACTGCTCCATCTATTTCCCAGCAGTGTTAAGAACACAATATGGCAGCAAAAAAACAAAAAGTCAAAGCTGATATCTCATACTTTATACTCAGTTCAGAAATCTGTTTTGTTTTTTTCCAGACAAATTTGGTTAATAAGTTGCAGACTGATATTTAAATAAGTATCTCTGGTTTAGTTCTTGAGAAAGAGACAAAGATGTACAGAACTCCTTCAGTTGAAACTTCAGACACCTTCTCAGTCACACACATCAAAAGTATGACATAGCTGGAGTATTTACAAGCGTTTACACAATTTTCATTATTTCCTGAATGACTACATAGCAGCTCTGGTATTTAATAAAGGTATACAGTGAAATCCAAGTGGCTGACATACAAACCTCCAGAGGCAGTACTAACCTGAGGCTGGCAGGCATCCTCTCTTCTGCTTTGGCTGAGTGACCTTTCACTTGACCTACAAGCATGAGTATCACTCAGGAATATCAATGAGAAGTACAAGAAACCAGCTCTCTCCTACACTGGCTCCCTGGGCAGTGGATGGTGCAGAAGGTAATGTTAAACCCAAAATGTACACATTGTTTTGTGAGCATTTGCATTTGTCTTCTTAAATTTGACAGATTTATCCCCTTCTGCCTTATTTCCCCTTCCCTCCAGGCTTTCTTTTTTGAAGTCAGGTTCTTCTAAAACTGCTGCACAGAGAAACAAAATATTGACATGGCTGCCAGATTGCCATGGAATTACTCCATAGAGGAGAATTCTGAATTAACATTCAACATCATTTTAGCTTTAAGATTTTGTGGTTCAGTCACTAGACCTTGCAGTTTACTGCGTCTGTGAACTGCATTTTCTTCTGCCAGAAAATAACCTTCTGTTTAAGGCACTTGAGGTTGGGTAAAAAAAAAAAAATCCTCAAACAGATTTCATTAATTCAGGCAAGAGAAAGTTAATATCCCATGACACAGCCTATTTGTTTGTAGGGGTGTTAAATGCATCATTTCCCTAATAAACTAAACCACCAGAGGAATGTCTAGAAGCTGGTGTTCCTTCCCTCAACCCATAAAACGCAGCAGTGTCTGCCAGGTAAACTCTGAGGAAAAGTAGTCAATGGATCACATACTGATAAGCCTTTTTTAAGTGAGGTAAACAGATTGATATCTCAAAAACAGGAAGAAAATATTCTGTTTGGAAGCTTTTGAATGGTCTCTTCTGCAGGACCCAGAAGCACAGTCCATTTATTGTGCCCTCAAAAGAAAGAGCCTGTTCCACCAGTGCATCACCTACATTACAGTCTGAGCATTCAGAATCCCTGCATTTACATGTTTAGAGGGATTGCTTGAGAAATATGGTTTTCATCTTGCTGATCTTTATAGAGTTTCAACTTATCATCCAATCAATGCTATAAAGAAAACAAAACCAGCCATCTGAGCAGCACAGATATATGGCATGACAAATTCAGCTTGGAAAAAAAGAAAGCTAGCATAATTACAGCTATAACATTTGTAGAAAAGAATGCTCACTGACTTGTGCTATGGAGATGTGCCCTGTCACCTTCACATACCCCAAAATAAAACAGATTAGGTTCCTACTCCACAAAATATTTAGTTTAAGAAACACCTTCCCTTCTGCATGCCACAGATCAATTCACTTCTGAGCTATCATTGCTGCCCAAGAGGAATTCGAAAGTCTTAAAAAAAAATTCAAAGGTTTCCCAGCTCCTCCTATTTGTACATTTAATTCCCTGAGGACTCTCTATGAGCTATCTGGCATGGAAAGTCAAACATGTTTGTTGGAAACAAAAAAAAAAAAACCAAAACCTATAAACCAAAAGCCTGGCAGACTGTACACTTCCCTACTGTTCTTCAAACCACTGTCCTTGGCCCTTTTAATTTGACCAGCACATCCTCCTGATGGGGAGATCAGAATCCTTCAGAAAGCTGAATAAATGTAAGATGAAAACTAAGTATTTTTGACATGACCAGACATATTTAAAACATGTAACTAGGCAAGACAATTGCCTAATGGATCACCATGGATTTTAACATTGTGACTGAGAAAGATCTCTGCATACATCAGAGAAATGGAAAATAATAATTTTTCTGTTTTCATCCATCTTATCCAGGGAAACATAGATATAAAACATAGAAATAAAACCCATCAGCCTTCTTATGGTCTTATGCAGTCCCTCCTACTGACTAAGGAAGCAATCTAGACCCTTAGATTTTACTGAACAGCTGAAATATAAATCTAGCTGCCTAGCTAACTCTCAGTTATTTTAAAGATGTATGTACCACTGCAAATGCCTATAAAGATCAAAATCATCTGCCCTGACATGTTCTTACATCACCTTGAGTAGAGGACTGGTCTCAAAGAAGCAAATAATTTTCTCTCAGGTAAGATTAGGCTCAGAAGCTATTCAGATTCAGACCATGGAATGGGCATATTACTCAAACATCAAGTGACTTTTACCCACAATACTGTAAAATTCCACCAGTGCTGACTCCTGGACCAATGTGCATGATAGTAATCTCTAAGCTTTTAGGGAGCTGGACTGGAGGGTCTACAAATGAAACAACAGAAAGCCATATTCATTTAAAAAGATAAAATACAATGGTGATAAACCATGAACATACAGCTGTGCTTTCCTCTAGGATCTTAAGCCACTCAATGGTATGACAAGAATTAATTTGCCCAGCTGCAGTTCACAACCAGACTATCTCTGCTGATAGTCTGGAGTTCTGTGAGAATTCCAGACTATCAGCAGAGAGGCACCTCATGTCCCATGGGATGAAAGGCTCACAACCCACAGACTCTTGTGCAGTAAAGCTGACAGGACAGGACTGCATTTTGCAACAACAGCCTCAGAGCTGGCCTGTGGCACAGCCAGGACAGCTACAGCTCCAGCACCACTGCTGGGTGACCCCTGGGATGGAGATGTGTGTGTGGAGGCCAGCTACAGAAGGGTAAATATCCCTGCCAGGTGGAGCAGATGCAGGGATGACAGCATGCAGGGAAGCTCAGTGCAGGCTTGTGAGGTGTAAGGTACAGGAGGGAAGAGCACAGTGGAGAATATTGCCATGTGAGTTGTTGTTTCTGTTCTCAAACTTGTCACACCACAGATTTTCACTAAAATGCACAAATGGCATCACATTCAAGAGAACCAGGAATTTTTACTTTTCCCTCTCTGCAAGGTACTTAACTGAACCAAGGGATTCTGGTATCTCCTGATTGCAGGGACTGGACAGATGCTTGCATACACACGTTGAACAAACATTTTGGTTTGTAAATATGTATTTATACACGCTTTATGAACACTAGCTGTGATCTGCATCTAATCTTTAGCTGTATTTGTCCTCCCTTCACCTACATGACAATCAAAAGAATAATTTTATCAATGGTGTTGTAAACCACTACATATTCTGAAAGGAGTGAATTATTCAGCTGAATCCTGACATAGTTGCCCATGAAAAGTGTTTGACAGAACTGTATGATCTGCAGGGCAGCAATCCAACTTTTAATACTGCTGTGTTACCCAAGCCATAAATATTTTTCTGACACTGTCAGGTTTAACATTCAGCTCTGCTATAATTTCTAACCTAAACCATGAACAGTTTAAAGGATTTGTAGTCTCTTAATATTTCATCTGCTGTAATTATAGTTGTTTTAATGCGGTATATCTGCTTCTGCAATACAGTAGGGTTCTTGTTTTCTGGAAAAAAAAAATCCCCACACAACAAAAAACCTAATGTACTTCAAAGCACAAATCAAAACTGCTACATAAATCAGGTCAATATTAATTATGAAACTGCTTGCTCAAACAGAGGAAGACAATCACAACTTTGGAAAAATAGTTCAGCTTCATGATTATTTCAATAACCACTATTTACCTGACTACTACAACCTGTATACTGTGTAAAAAAAAAAAAAAAAGGCAATTAAACAGGAAGAAATGCATCAGACCAACAAGCTTAATTGAAAGTGAGGAGATGGAAAAATCTAATTAACTTTGCAAACTAGTTTTGCCTTTGTCAATTACCTTAATTGTGCTATTGGAGTACAGGTTATGATCCTCACTAAAATTTGAATCACAAAAACATGTCTGAAATCTCTGAAAGAGAAGCAGCCTCTGAATGCTTCTTAATTATGGCAACACACAAGATGAAGCAGCATCACATCTGTTGAGGCACAATGTTTGTAGGGTTGAAACCTCTCAGACTTTTACTTCTACCTACTTAACTGCTGCTCATATTTGAAATTTGGGATGCCATTACAGTCAGTCTTTTAATGCAATACTTATTAATGGGAGTTTGGGACTTCCCTAACCCTGGATTGTTTACCAAAGAATCATCTTATTTCACAGAGAATTCTCACTGAAACCACAGAACAGGGACAAGGTACCAGGGAGAAGGTACCAGGGAATTGCCACAGCACTGCTGCAGCAGTGGCTGCCTTAGGGCCACAGCAGATCAGAACAGATCAGACCTTTTCTGCCACTACAATTTCTGCATGGCTGCAGCTGTTGCTGACTATGGATGATTTTCTGATGGAGGACTCAAGATTACTCTCTAAAGTACATATTGGTAACATACTAGGGAAAAAAAAAAGTTGGAGACTGTGAAAAGGACCTGGAGCTTCCCAGGGATTTCCCCTTGAGGGCTGTGAGCACCTCCTTTAAGCCAGCCAAGGAGAGCAACTTCTTTCACCTCCATCATTTACACAGGATCCTGACCCCAGCCAGCAGCCAAATACCCACTCTCACTCCTGCTCACTCCACTCTTTTGTGGGATAGGGAGAAAACAGAAGGAAGGCAAGAAGACTCATGGAATGACACAATGGCATAACAGGGAAAAGCAAAAGCTGTGTGTGCCAGTACAGCAAAATCCCCTGCTTCCCATCGGGAGGCAGATGTTCACCACCTCCCAGGCAAGCAGAGACTCAGAGCACATCAATGGCTGTTAGGAAAACAAACACTTTAACCCTGAAAACCTCTTCTTCCTCCTGCTCTGAGCATACCACAAGATGGGATGGGATGGGATGGGATACCCCCTTGGTGAGCCAGGCCCTGCTGTCCTGTGTCTCCTCCCAACCTCTTGCCCATTCCCACCCTTCCAGCCTCCGTGGGGCTGGATAAAACCAAGGTTTTGCACTAAACAACACCAAAACATCACTATTTCACCAACACTGGTTTAGCCACAACCACAAAGCACAGCACCATATGGGCTGGTTTGGAAAAAGGTACTTGTCCCACTACAAATTTAATGGAAAACACAGACTGAAAAAAGACACCTTTATATGAAAACAATGCCAAAAATCAGCCTGAGAGATTGCAACTTTCTGTGATGGAAACATCCTGACCCATGAGACAAAAAGATTTCTTAGATCTCTTAATGCCTTTCAGACTTCAACTCAGCCTATAAACCTACTACCTGGAAGAAAAGCTGAAATTAATTCAAAGCTTTTCTAACAATCATTTTTTTAAGAAAAAAAGTGAAATTAGCTAAAGTATTCTTTTTATTTTAAAAAAATCTATCAGTAAAACAATGACTGCAAACAATGTAATTCAGAGCAAAAGCTTTAAGCAGTTGGTAATGTAAGCAAATAAAACTCTGAGAGAAAACAACAGCAAACAGTTTTGGAAATTAGTTTCAGTTACATATTCCTCATTCTCATTGTCAAAACAATATCTTCTATTCTTTGACAAATACATATTCTTATTCAATGTTGTGTTGTTCAATCACAACACTTCCAAGCAATAAAAAAGCCTCCACACGCCTTAAAATGAAAACTCAGTTTTCTGTAACTAAAATCAGCCTTGACAGCAACACAGTTGCAACAGATTCATTGCCTTTACATTAAAAAGTGTGGTTTGGTTTGGTTTTGTTTGGGTTTTTTTCTGCTTATTCCTTTAAGAACTTAATCTGAAAATTATTAAGTGGAATGTCCTCCTTCTAAGTGTACAAATTCTCCCAGCTTGGAGTTCCAGCTATCAGGCACCTGAATTGAGCATTGGATGGGACATCAGAGAGATGAGCTTAATCCCTCCCCTATCTCAGCACACATCATATAAATCCCATTCACAGAGCTATCAAACATCAGCTTTGCTTGTCAAGGATTCCTGCCACTCCTGCTCCTCTTGAGATCTGCCTCCTCCAACAGCACATTCCAGCTGAAGGTACAGAAATTGTGCTTCACTGTGTGCCAGGGCTGCACTGGAGGTGACATCCTGTGACAATCCCTGCGAGCTGATGTTGGGGCCACTCTTCAGCCCAAGGGGAAAAAGGGTTTCCTTATCAGCAGATGCAGGAAAAGACAAAATGTACCTAACAGCAGGTTGAGTCTAGAGGAGGAAAGGAGTCAGGGAAAGTAAGTGCAGTGCAGTTCCTGAGAGCTCAAGAAAAAGGAAATGAAGCTTTTGATAAAAATACACAACAGTTGGTTTAATAGTCTATACAAGTTGGAAAGCCCAAGAGTAATGTTTAAAGCTACTGAAGTCCCCTAGAGTAAGGAAAATTTTATGGATTAAATACTTAATCCAAAAGAGAAATAGATCAGCTGCCATGCCACAACCTTGCAGCCTGAGGCAAAAATACTCAATATATTAAATTGCTATATAAACAACCCATGTCTGAAAGTAAAGTGCCCTAAAAACTTAAAGGAAAAAAAAGTCCATCGAAAAGAGCATCCATTTTTTTTTTTTCTTCAACTTTGCTGGAATGTACTCTGAAATGTAGAAAATATGAGAAAACCATTTGCCTTTCAGATGCACAAACAAAACAAAGAGTCCATTTGCTTTAATCAGTGTCTCATACCTAGCATTTAAGAGCAGAATTGGGCTCTCTATCAGCAGTTCTGCAATACTCTATACTGTAATATCACTAGGCTTATCTCTCTAGCCTTCTGTTTAATTAAATTGTACTTTTTATTTTTAAGATACTGGCACGGCAGTTCCAGGGGAAATAAAAAAAAATAGCATCTTACACTCTACTCTGAATTTGTTTTAAACCTCTTGCTTTTCAATAAAGCTACCTCCAAAAAGTGCAGATTGTAGGTACTTCAATGGGATTACAGCTTGCCTGCTAATTCTGCCATTAAATTAATTCTGAGAAGCTCTCCACTGCAGTTACTTCAGTAACAAATAAGACTCAAGTATAAAAGATGCATTAAAACGTGTCTTGGTCCCAATGTAAATGCAGAGAGCATTACAGCCATGTAATCTCAAGGAGAAAACAGACAGACTCTAATAAACTGCATACTTGAAAAAGCATAGTTTTGGTCTCATGAAGATAAAAATATAATATTTTGTATTTGATTTATGTAGCCTAGAACAGTGCCTATTAGAGTATTTTCGATTTCATTTTGGTTTTTTATTTTTCCATCAAAAACTCAGAGTCCAATAAGGTAAAAATAAAATAAACCAAACAGTATTGTACCTGCCCCACAGAGAGGAAAAACAGAAATTAAGGAAAGGCAAATATCCCACAGCTAGTAGGCAACAGAGATGAAAACTGAATTTTCACACTGTCAGGATGAGCTGTTGTCACTTTCAAGCTTGCCTGTATTGTTACAGCACATGCATCAATTAGATAACTTATTCCACTGCAGAATCACATGCACAGGTTTCACATTTTGATGACTGTGTAACAACACTGAAGCACTTCATGAAGGAAGAAGAGCACTGGCAATGCAAATTCAGGTTGTCTGGGTCACCTGCATCCCAAGCAGCTTTCCACAGCTGCTCACACAAGACGTTTACTCCACAGATGGAAAGGGATGAAGTCTTTGCTTCTCCAGCATCACTTTCACTCAGGTAGTGGTGCTGGGGAACTGACAGCTGAGCAGCACAAGCAATGATCCCCCTCTCCTGCTCCCCTGGTACAGAGCAGTGGGATGCATGCAGAGGAGACACATTTCCCCTCCCCCATCATTTAAACTGCATAAACTGTAATTTTAGTAAATCAAGCAAAGAGCTAATCAAGTTCTGATTTGCTAATTACTTCTCAATTTGATTAGAGCTGGCAGCTAATCATCTCTGGAAACGTAAAGTCAATCTTTCACTCACATTTGAAAATCAGGACTTTAGTGTAAAGAAGTGATAGTGTGCATTACATCCTCATAATTATTTTTTCATATTTCAGTGCTTTTAACAAAAATCTTAATTTTCATTATTGTGGCAGCACTCTGAATAAAAACTCCACAGAATTGTACATGGCCTGAGAGGGAACAAAACATTGATAGACAGAAGTTCTGGTACTGCTAACATTAAAGTTCAAGGAGTATGTAATGTTACATTAAACAAATACAATGCAATTAAAAAACATAAGTTCTCATAGGAAAAAAAAAAAAAAAAGGAAAAGGATGAAGAAACCAATGCAGAATCTTATCAACCAGAATTTTCAGAGTAAACTTGTAGAAGTAGGACTTCACCCATGAGAAAAAAAAAAATTACATTATGTAGGATAAACAAATTGAACCAGAATCAAGACATTCACAATATGCAGTTTCATTTTTTTCTGAAGTAACAGAGAAATAGAAAAAGAGACTGAAGTTATTCTCTATTTTATTTTTGTTAAGCTCTTAGTATGCATTATCTACCTGTATTTTTCCTTTTCTGACTTGAGGGCAGCCTTCTAGACCCACTAACTATCTGCTGCTCCTCACTTCCTGGTTTCTGCATGAGTTTCACTAAGAGATAGATGGAAGGCTAATGCCCTGAAAAATATATCATTACAGCTACCACACCAGCAGTTTCTGACCAGAGTAAAGCCCAAGCATGCTTTGATAGACAAAACTCAGATGAGGCATATCCCTGCAAAATCCCTTCCCTAAAAAAGAATCATAGAACCAATTGGGTGGGAAAAGACCTTTGAGATCATCAAGCCCAACCTATGACCTGACATCTCCTGATCAACTAAACCGTGGCACTGAGTGCCACATCCAGTCTGTTTTTAATACATCCAGGCACAGTGACTCCACCACCTCCCAGGGCAGATGATTCCAGTGCCCAGCCACAGCTTCCACGAAATCACAGCAAGCACATTCTGCCTGCCTGTTCTTTAATTTTCCTTGATAAAATAATTATGCCTAAAATGTATTCTTAGTTTTCCTGAAGTCGAATTTGGGACAGGAAATTAATAAGGTAACTCTGAACCCTCACAAAACATAGAAATGCAGACTTTGTGACATTTGACATACACTATATTATATTCTGCAACCAAAACACAAGCTAGTTCCAAGTGCAAGTGAAATGGATTAAACATTTTCCCTCTGATAGAATATTAGAGGTGTTGTCCATTACAGAGTATTGAAAATGAAACTTATTTTTAATCAAGTGCATGTTTTCTATCTAAAGTTCAGAACAGAAGTACCAGAAGCTTTCCAAAACATCCTTAAAAACACAAGATTAAAGGACTTTGGAATTAATATCTAATCTTTAATTTTGCTGTTATCACAGGCACAGTCTAAACTTGGCTATTTGTGATTTTGGCAGTTATTTCAAAAGCACAGTCAGAAAATTATTAAGGCCTTTCAATGGAATCCACACGAGAAAGAAAAATCCACTGCTTAGTTTTGCCAGCAATGCTCTTCAAGAAATATTGTTCCCATGAACTCCTTTGCTGTGATTCTATTGATGAAACATTCACCTTAACTCCCAGGTCTAAGCCAACTAATGAAAAAATGTGTCTTTTCAAATTTAGGTGATAGTTATAGTATAAATTAGATGTACACCTAAAGTATAACTTAAACACTTAGTGCTTACTGAAGTAAAACTTGATGAAGAAATAAATTTTTCAAAGCACTTGAAACATACAGTTGAGATGATATCTGTGAAACCAGCTACTTTTCAAACATCAAGGAAATAAAACTAAAGATTGTATCTGTCTGAAATCAGAACACTCTTGTCCATCAAAGAGGAAAACAATTCTACCATTCAGTTTGAGTATTCAGTGATCAAGTGCCAAATACCAGTGGTTTGACTCAATCCATCTATTTGGTCTCTGCAATTTTAGTCCTTCTTTACAAAAAATGAATGTGTTTGAAAAACAAGGAGGTATTCTATGAAGAAACTTAAAAAAGACTAAACAAGAAAATCTGGTGTCAAACCAGAAAACCAGTAAAAGATGAGGCTTATGTTGTTTTTTTTTTCCTTTTTGTAGAAAGCCAGACTACAACAGAAAAGCATGGGTTGTATTTCCTGGGGAAACAAATTTTCCCAGCCAATTCAATTTATTTGTTGAGAAAAACAGTTCTCTCAAGTCTTTGTTCTAGCCATTGCTCCAATAATTGCCTCTGCCAGTTCACATAACAAGTCACTGGGATGATTTGTGCCTATAATTTAATACAAAAATCATAACTTAAATGAAGTGAGGAATCAGGATGTTGACAAGCTTACTTGTGAAGAACAAAGAAATTATGCTAAGGCAAGATACGAACTTCAGACCCTTTATCATGAATTATACATCAGATTTCATAGGAAATTTAGAAGTAATGAAGCTTGCTATCGTTCCCTTACCTTCAAATGAATACTCTACTTATTATCAACCAAACTGTAGTGACTAGAAGTTTGTTAAAAATTTAGTTTTTATGCATCTGTGATCATAAAAATCATGGCGGAACTGTTTTTAATGTTACTGCACATTTGTTGGAGGAATATTTCTGGTGGCTCTGAAAGTTCACCTGGATTTTAAAAAATATTCAAATTCTTCAGTGCCTCAGACACTTTCTCACATTACTCTTCATTAAACACTTGCACATCCTTTGAGGCAAAGTGACCTTCTCAATTTTTCAAATTGAAATCCTTGTTTCCCCATGAATCTTTTTCAAATCCTAAGTTAGTTAAAAACCAATTTCCCATTAACAGCGTCAACTAATCAAATGGAAGCTTTCTAGTTTAAGAGCTATATTGGTAATAGACAGCCAGAGGCATGCAAAAATTCATACAAAGTCTAAACATAATCTTTACATTTCCCTTCAGGAACTTGGAGAAAAAACCAGAGCATGGAGTTGAAAAATATTAGGAAGACACAAAAAACTATTTTGCCCAATAGCAATCAGATTGGTAATGGTGAAATTATGAGCAAGATTTGAACAGAGGTAAATTAACAATCTTTACACCTTTTACTGGGTCGTGGGTTTTTGTTCCACGTGTGGCAATTCTACTCAGAAATCACAGGTTCAATGTAGCAGGAAATTAGGGAGAAAACTCTAAATGCTTTTCCTCCTAGTGAAGCAGTTATTTTCCAATAAGATCTCATTCTGTTCTTGTTTACCTGTTCTATAGTGTGGCAGAACATGATGCTGTGATATTGAAAGCAAGCTAAGGATCTCCTCCTCAAACAGATCTTCCCCTCCTCTCCAAATTAATTTTTTAACACACTTGTTAACACAGCAAGTCACCCAGTTCTCAGCAGCTCTATAAATTGCTTGCTCACATCCATGTTAAATCTTTCAAGTATCTAGCAAGATGCCTCATGTCAAAACAATCTGATCGTGTAATTAAGTCCTGATCAAAAATATTATTGGAAATCACCACAAATATTTTAACTTCATGAAAATATCACATCTTTGCTTTTCATTTAACAGAACATGAAGGTCTGAGTAATCATACTACCGCAAAATAATTGTCCTAATTAACATGTGTGAAGAGTTGAAACCTGCTGTAATTATTCCTCTGTATGTGAAATATGTAAACAATTTTTGAGACATAAATTAAGAGATTGGAAAGGTTTCCTCATTCTGCAGTTAGTGGCACCAAATCAGAAGCTGCAACAATTTCTGCTTCGCTGATTTTTATCTGCAAGAATGTAGAAGTTTTAAGTCAAGCTCACCCAAGCTAAACATACTTGAAAACACAGTAGACATGAGACACTTCTGAGAGAACACAGATTATGAATTGCAAATAGGTTTTAAATGGACAAAAAGTAAAAAAAAAAAAACTACATAAAAAAGATGCAAACAGAAATCTCAGTTTAACATTGAATACCAGTAAAAAAAAAAGTCCATCACAATCTATCCTGGAAATCCCACAGATATTTATACTTTCATTAGGAAGGTATTTAATTGCCTTCATAAAATGTAACATTAATATCAACTCAATATTACAAGGCTGTCAAAAATACACTGAATTTTTTCCTTTACGTTTGGAATAAGCAACTGAAAAAAACCCTGCCATATTCAATTAATGATTTATGAGGTCAGTGTTTTCTTCCTGACTAATAATGCAAAGACAACATTTAAAAATCTGACTAACATGACACAAAAGCTGTCATGGAAATAAAAGAAAATCAATGCAAATATTGCCAAACATATCCTCTATTTTATTTCTCTAAAACTGGGGTATTACCATTATTTCTTCCCAGTTCTGCCATTGGTTTTTTGTTTGTTTGTTTTGGGTGGGCTTGAGCTTTTTGTTTCTTTTCTTGATTAAGACACAAAGACGTTTTAGAGCAGTGTACGAGGGGTCAGGGCAGCCATCACTCAGATGCTAAACCTCTCATTCCAGGAACACAGCACGTGGTGTCACCTCAGTAAAACCAGTCTTGCTTATCAAGAATGATTTGAAAGACAGGTGAAATATAGTTTTTTAGTTCATCACTCAATTATTTATATTTTTCACTAATTTGTCTCTTTCTAGTTGGTACAAATTATGCAAGGCAAAACTGCCCTGGTGGTGTAACAGTTTATTAAGAACAAAGAGTATATCAGCCAAAAGTTAAAGTTGTTTCTCTTCTTCCAAATGTTTCAAAACCATACATGTCTCAGGAGAAAATGTTCCTTTAGGTTGATGTAGTTTCACATAGAACACTGGTGTTCATATATTGTAGAAAATTTGGAGTTAAAGAATGCAAGGTTTTCGGTTTTTTTTTTTAAATACTTTGTTTTTATCTGACCTCATGGTCCTTTGCACAGCACTTCAGTCAAAAAACCCCAGGAAGAAAGCTGATAAATTACCACATCCAAATAAAGGGTTTGCTACTCATGCTACTTCTACAGACATTGTTCTTGAGGTTGGATAAATTGTTAAAAATCACAATAGAGGAATGAGGTACCAAAAAAACCTCGAAATACATTATTATGAGAGTCTGGTTTATTGGTGCTGAAAAGTTGTCTGGAAACTAAACCAAAAAAGAAAATTTTATAAATAACACTGGTTGGTCATTGTAAAAACAAAGTAGCTTTAAAAGTTCTGCTGTCAATTCTCATTCAACATAATTTTAATATGTTTAAAGCACTGAAATGTTTATTTTTCTTTATACAGAAGTAGCAACAAGTATGAGAAGAAAGAAATCCAGGATGGAACAAGAGCTGAGAAAATGAAAGATGATTACCCTTCATGGGTGACATATTTGATTTATTCCACTGAGATTCATTTCCTTTGATCATAAATTATACTGTTAAAATCAATATTTTGAGTACTAAGCACAGGAGGGGACACATGGGAAAACCTAAGAGAGTTGGCAAAGAGCTACAACTCTCAGTGAATGACATGAATGACTGTGTTTATCATTATTTCATTGGGTCAGTTGCTACTTTGATATCATCTGATCTCTTCTTCTTCTAGTTTCTGACCTCTTCTTCCCAACTGCAGGCATGTAACAGGCACCTCAGAAAATGTTTTTGCAATAATCCTTTTTTGTTGAGTTGTTGAACCTTTTTCAGTCGTTATAGAAGTCAGAAGTCAATATTATCAAAGCAAATATATCAAAATCCAGTTTTAAAATGACTGTTATCAGATCCTTCCTCTCCATTCAGAGAAACAAAAACAAACATATTCAGCTTTAAATTTGCCTCTCTCCTGCAACAAAACTGTATTATAAATTGCACATGACAGATGAACACCCTAAAGAATCTCTCTGGGTGCATGACAGCTGAGTTACATATTAGCCAAATATGATAGAATTAATTGTCACTTTACATTACTTTCAATAAAAATGATGAATAGATTAAATTAAACAAAAATACGAAATGTCAGTGAAGTTTTTTTTTTTACATTGACCAAAAGCAGAAATGCAATGCTGACAATGCTAGTCTGCTCCTTTTTTTTTCTTTTGTTTTTTGGTTTTTTTATTATTGCTGCTTGTAAACACAGCAAGACTTCACCACTAATTCATTTTGCACAGGATGTGCTCATGTTCATTCTGTAAGAACACACACCATAGAGTTAAAAGTGAAAATGTTATCTCATTACTGTGTCACCCTAACAAAACTGCAAATCCCTACAAGGCAAGGGAACACACAGCCTGAAGATCAACAGGGATTCTGAAGTAATCAAAGAATTTCTTGCTTACTTCAGGTCTGAGAAAATCTTCAGTGGAGAGGTTTACCTGAAGTTTATAAAAAGCATTTGCTGTAAAAGAAGAAAAACAGGTGCCAGATTTTGGCAACTCATTAGAGAAATGTACACTAAAACCTGTTAGAATTGGAGCTAGAAGTACTGAGACTGATTTAGAACTTTTTTTTATACAAGAAATATAAAGACATGCTTTCAAAAATATGAAGCAGCATGCAAAATGTTCTAATTACCCTAATAGTGAAAGGAAAAGGCATTATTGAGTGTATTTTGTAAAAATTTTTTGCCATGGTATATTTCTTACCCTTGAAATAATGATAGCCACACAGAAAAATTCTTTTCAGGCCCTCACAAACTATTTGAGAAGTTTCATTAGTAAACATCTGGAGATAAAACAAATGACATGAAAAAATAGAATCAGTGAAAGTTCTGAAAGCCCTATGCTTCCCAAGTTCTTCAGGGGTTTCTGTGTCCTGGAAACATTTAAGCTGGTACTGACACAAAATGTTTTAGTGGGAAAATAAAATAGTAACAATAAAATGTGGAACACCTGATTTTTGTCAGAAATAAGATAACTTTCACAGTGAACAGAATTTTTAGACTTGAGCAGAGGCACTAAGAAATTTTACAACCTTTCTTAAATGCCTCTCTAATAATGTTTACTTGAGGTTTCAGAAAGAAATAATAGCTAATTATATTGCATATAAATACATTTCTTAAATCAGTAATCTGTAGTGTTTACTGGCTCTCCAGTGACACAAACAGAAATGTAAGCATCAGTCTGCAATCCTATCACAAGATGGGAAGTTCTACCAGAGACCCAGAACGAGTCTGAACTCATTTTGTTATTTCCATGCACCTGCCAAAATGGCCAGACAGGAGCTAATTTTAACTGCTTAAATATGCACCAGCTGGCTAGGTCACACTACCTTCTGACTAGCAATAAATCACTGATTTTGGTGTTGTCCCCATTATACTGAAAGCCTGAATGAAGATTCTGATCTGGAAATGAATTCAAAAGAGAAATCTGGCTCAGCGGCACATCAGGTCCACATACACGTGAGGAAAAAAAGTACATAAAAATATAGCTACAGAGGGAAATCTTTCACATTACACATGCATCAGAAGGTATGATTTCCAAGAAAAGGCAAAGGAAAACTTTTTTTGTGTGTGTTGTGTGTGCGCATCTCAAAATGTTTGCTTTTTGGATGCAAAGGTTCCTGATGCACAAATAGTTGTGAGAAGAGTTCTTCAATTCTTTGCCCTTTCTCTGTTGGAGGGCACAAAGAGATGGACCTGATTTGCAGGAAAAGATTCCCTTTTTGACTGTCTGGAAGACATGAGAAGGAAAATCCATTTAAAAAAGAACTAAAACAATCAAAGAGATGATCTCAACCCACTGCACAATCTCTCTTACTGAATGTTCTTGACAACCAATACAAAGGTTCCATATTTATGTAGGGGGTTAAGATAAGTAAACACTTAAGCCACATCTAACTCTAAATTTTTCATTCAGGAAGAGCATCCAAGTTGGAAAAAAATAAGACCAACAGACTTACACCAAATACCAGTAACATTTTGTTGTTAGAAAAATGAATTTTAGTCTTCTACCTATATATCAGGATTAAAAGATGCAGTAAACTAACTTTGCCCTTACATCAGAAAATGCAGGTGGAGAAGGCACAAAACATTTCTTTTGCTTTTACCGACTTATTTTGCACCTCTGTGGGTGTTTTTCCCCCCCCAAACTGAGTTATCCACATTGCATTAGAATTCCTTTTGCGTTTCTATTGCTCCTCAGTGTGCTTATTCCTCACCTTGTTGTTTACAGCACACACAGAGCTGAGGCAGGTGTTGCACATAAGGCTGACACTCTGTCAGCCATAAGCTGCTCTCTGGTCAGCAGCTGGTTTTATATATGCATGAGGTGAAGTATTACTGTTAGAAGAGCTTTCCAAAGAGATTCAGAAGTAAATTAAAGAAGCTACCCAGCTGGTGATTTTAATGAATAGGTAAAAATAATGAGAAAAGAAGAAGAAAAAAAAAATCAGGCACAGAGCATGATTTCACTACAAGTATTTTCTTAAGCACATAGAGTAAGCATTTTTTAAGGTTAAAAACAAACTAGTGTCCAGCACGAGCTTAAAAGTAATTTACTGCTCCTGTGATCTAAAACAGAACACACTGTAATGCTCTGTCGTGGTTTACATCCACACTGGGGTGGAAGAATATTTAAAAAAAAAAAAATCTCCCACATGCCTGCAGGTGATGGTTCTAGAATACAAAATATGTTCCACCAACAGATGGATAGAATGAAATTTATCAGAAATTTAATTAAAACAAGTCAAATGTGCAAGATTAAAAAAGAAGAAATACAAAATCTGTCCAAGCTCCCCTTCACCAAATTTAAAAAGGAAAAAGAGAAGTTACTTCCATTTTTTATTATTTCCTGTGTAAGAAGCAGCATGGGCTATTTTTTATAATGGGCCATTTTTAAAAATTCTAGATAATTCTAAATGCAGCTAAAGTGAGCTCACTTCCCTGTGTGAGGCCACACAAAAATAGTCCTCAAGTGTCCCAGTATAAGAAGGATACTGGAATGATCATCAGTGCTGGCCCTGAGCAACCTGACCTAATGAGATACTGGGAGCAGGCACTTGGACTTCAGGGCCATTGGGAGTTCCTTCCAAATTCAATTGTGACTCTACCCTTCTCCTAAAAAACATCCAGATAGAATTTTCCAGAGGGATCCAATTCACTGAGGATTTCAACAAGTTTTCTTTCAGGAGAGAAACGAACTGCATCCCTACAGATTTTTTTTTTTTTACTAAATCTCCTTCCTCTGAGAGAAATTTCTTTTTCCATGGAACACCCTCTGGAGGAGAGGTCCAACACGTGCCCTAGTTAGACAGGAGCTGAATTCCTACCTGGGATATTTATACTGACCAGTGAGGCAGCTGCTTTCCAACAAATAATGATACAAATAATGATTCTTTTACATAACACAAATAATGATTCTTTTCACCTCAGCCATAGTCGGATAGTACAATTTTTGTGCCTTTCATGGTATTCTGAGCAGCATTTTGAAGGCCTCTAACCTTTTTACCAAACAATTAAGAATCTTCTGACTCATGCATTCCCAGACTGTTTCAAAAACAAACACCTGTTCAAACCACATCACATGACACCACTAACTTAAAAAAAATAACTTTTCCATCATGGAGGCCATGAAAGTCTCTAGGATTACCATAGGATTGAGCAAACACAATGGAATCAGTTTACTGGAGATCCAAATTGAGAGCCATGAGGGAAATTCTGTTTTCTTCCTCTAGCATGCCATGCTGCTTCATACATACACGCTTTTTATTTTTATATATATGTGTGTATATATATATATATATGTGTGTGTATATATATATATATATATATGTGTATATATATATATGTGTGTGTGTATATATATATATGTGTGTGTATATATATATATATATATATAAAGGTTTATCAAAATAAGTCCTATATATATTTTTTCCATTTTCCATCTATATATGGCACTGTTACATAAGTCACTGGCTGGACAGCAGATAATTTCTTCAGTACTTGGGAAGTGCATAAAACCCTTTTTCTTTGGAACTCATCTCCGTCAGGAAAGAGGGACATTTTCTGAGAAAAATACAAAATACCTTTCTTGCTTTTAATGTCTGTCTTGCATTTCTATTGCTGTCTGTATTATTGGCACATTTCTCTGGATTCCCAATCTGAAGAAAATAATTTTCAGGAAAAATTAACATATACCCCCCCAAACTTTGCAAGATGCTCACTTATATCTGAGATTGCCATTTCAAGACTGAGAAGTGCTCACTGAACTGGAGATAAAATCTTTCCAGACTCCTCCACCAGTCACAGAACAGCTTTTCTTTGCTTTCCCCAAAACAGGGAAAGGGAGACAGATAATTCATGTGGCAGCTGGTCTCCCTGTGGGCAGTGTGCTGTACAGACACTTTATCATCAGGCTAAATGAATATATTTAATTTTCACATAATGAAAATTGCCATTTCAGGAACAACCACTGTCTATTATTATTTCATTTAATAAAACCCCTAAAAGAACAACAACATACGGAAAAAAAAAGGACAAAGTCTGAGCACCATATTTGGAAAAAAAAAATGCAAGCATAAATTTTTAACAAATCTCCATTTTCCTTAGAGGTATGTATGATGATTTTAAATTACCCTTTTTACATATATTTATTCCTAATAATCTGTATTTGTCTCTGCCCACAAGTCTGTCTAGGCTTGTTTCCTAGTCCCAGTGCCACTGCTTTCCCTTGCAACTTGCAGAATCAGAAATTTCCCCAAAAAAAAGAAGAAAAAGTCAAGAAAAACGCAGATTTTTAATTTTTTCCCTATTTATAAGCTACTCTTCCACTTTTGGGGCTGAACTTGAGGAGTAGGCAAGGTTAGTAAGGAATATCTGCTACATTTTTGATATACTATTGATATGTCAGAAGTTATTCCTTGCTCAATAATAGTTTTTTCTTGCAACAGTTTTGTTGATTTTTAAGCCTCTTGTGAATCCAACATTGCACAAATTCTGAACCTTGTGTATGGTAGCTGGGTTCAGCATAACTGCAGCAAAAAAATAAACCACAGGAAAATTAAATTTACAACTTCAAAACAGTGCTCTGGATTCAAAATGCATTTGATACACATGACAAGGTGACTGACACTTGCAATAATATGAATATCTGCTGGCTACTATTATTTAAGCTTTTTTCAAAAGAAAGAATAATAACTTTTAAAATGCTGTGGAAGTGATGATTAGTGCAAAACAGGAAACAACACTTACTGGGAATGAAAAGGCTTTGATGTGTCAAAATAAAAAACTTTTAAATTTGCCACATTTTTGTTTTGATCTAAGTCAGCATATTAATACTGGTTATTTTAGCTGTTTTATACTCACAATATGTGCTATTCTAGTAATGTCACACTTAATTTTCTTGATCTTGTTCAAAAAAATATATAATAGGACATTTGCTGAGCAAAATTTGTATACAAGGCCATATTTCTCTTGCCAGGTTGCTTTTGTGTACAAGACATACTTTTGATGCTAGTTTTGTGTTTCTCAGTTTTGTTTAAAGAATGGAGAACTACCAGGATCTTCTAATACGATCTGAGTAAAAATTCTTTGAGATACTTTTGTTGTTGAAATATTTTCTGTTGTTCTCAATAGACATTTATCCACTAAAGATCATCTTAATTTCAACAATACAAAATTTGGGTCGTGGTGGCTACAACCACAAATTGAAGCAAAAACTATCTCTGTGTTGATATTTGCTCCTTCTCATTTCACTGCCCTCTCAAAATACTCTGCCAACAAAATGAACAAGTAATTTCAAGCTGGGATTGCCTGGTGAAGATGATTCAAGAAAGAAGATTCAATGCGATAGTTTCTTTGGAGCAATGAAATCATGCATCACAAATTGCAAATTCACCTCCTGGAACAGCTGTTTAAATCATGTTTATTTTGCAATTAATGGAAAAGCACAATTTACCATTCATTGTTAAGAACTTTCATATGCAGTGAGACTAGGAAGTTTTCGTTTCCCGTTCTAACTGCTGGCAATTTTTATTTTCTCTCCACATATTTTTTTTTTTTATTTTTAAGGAGAGTTATTTAAATCCTCTTTATGTTGTTGTTATGTAATCTTTATGTTGTTGTGTTTGTGCAGAACTTTACATATTATAAATGCATGTAAAACACACAATATATGGGTGGTTTTTAGAGTACGGAAGACTTTCATTTAGCAAAATCTCTCCTTTTCTGGAACTAGGTAGATCGAAAAAAAGGTTAAGGCTTTTCCCACTGTCATTACATAGAAGAGGTGGGTCAATAAACAACCACAAACTCGTTATATTAAAGAGCACTTTTAAAAGATTATTCCTTCTGAACTACTACTGTTAGATAAATATCAGCTTATCTGTTCATAGTCATTATACATTTACAAATTTAGAACTTGGGTTATCTAAAAGCAATGATCACATTAGAAGTTGCATTAAAAACAGCATCAAGCTCAACTCTCAAACTAAAATGGAAACCATTTTTTACTTTGTAATTGAGCTCATCCTACACAATTTTTGGTAATATTTGTGCTGTTCTCAAAAGATGCAAATGAATGTTTTAACACCATGAACAACACCAGGTTCTGTTTGCTTCTGCTGCATTGCAGGAGGATAACTAATTCTGCAGTGATCATCTGCACATAAAAAACTAAGCAAAGTAATTTTTTGTTCCCCCCCCCAGAGAAAAAAGATAAAAATAAAAAAACCCTCTGGATTTAGATTTTCTGACTTTTAACTGTCAACAAGTTCTTAATATAAAGAGCACACTCAGATGTAACATATTTTTTATCTGGGGAAAAGGAAATGCATTCCTCAGTAAAACAACCACCATCTCTAACATAACATTATTGAAAGTAATATATAGTCAGTTTTATGACTTAGATAATAAAATTGTTATCAAATTCCCCAGTAAGTTATTCCATCCTCTAAAAATTAAGAAAAAAACATGGGGGCAAGGCTCACTCCCCCAAGAAATAATTTCTTTCTGTCCCTATGACAGCATTAGTCTCATTCTCTTACACTTCTTTTCAAGCTTCTACAGCCATAGCTTCCTGCCTTTTTATGATTTCCATGCTGAAGCTTAAGGAGCAGAGATAAGAGGTTTGAGGCAGAGATAACATGAAAAAGCAGTTCCAGGGGAGGAGAAGGGAAAAGGAACCCTTTGGGGTTAAGATATATTGCTAGCTGGAGCATTCAGAACAAGCCTTTTACTACTGTACCTTTGGTTAGCTAGGCATCATTTTCTTGTCTTTTTGATGTTCTGCTATGAGGATCATCCTTCACACTTCTGATTTTATGAAAGAATGTAGTCCCACATGGATGGGCACCGTGTCCCCCCTCAAACTTGACTCTCAAAAGAAGTCAAAAAAAAAAAAGAGAAAGACTTTACAGACCCCAACAATTTAATAAACTAAGATCCATCAGCAGAGATAATGTTGGGGATTTTGCATTTTATTGGTACTGGATATTTTGTTTACTATTTTTTCCATTTAAGTGCTAAAACTTGGACTATCTAAAACTTGTATGCATGCACAATTAATATATACACACAATATTTCTTCATATATATAAGCTAAACATTGCTAAGACTAAAAAAGACCAAAAATTTGCTACTGAAGAAAATGGATGTGATAGCTCTTTAGACCTTCAAAGCAGTGACTTAATAAGAATGCCAAGAACTAATATAACAACATTATATAACTATTTTTTTTTTTGTTTAAATGAAGAAAGTTTTCCTTTGTTTTAATGCACAAAGTTATTTAAAACAGGCACTTTATAAATGGCCATCCCTCCTTGCAATGAAATTGCCACCAAGCACATTTTCCATATCCTGTACAAGCAGGAGTAACAGCCAGTGAGAAGTAACTCAGCACTGAGCCACCAATAGGTTGCTGCTCACAAGATTTCCAATGCCTGAAGTTTCTCCATATGTTGCTAAATTATCTTATAATGAGGATATAATTTTCTGAAATCTAAACTGGGTATTAGTCACTAGGGAGCAAGAACACCAAATTTTAAAGACCTTTATTTAGAGAGGACTTATAGATTGTGCAAAGCTGGATCTTCCTCGTTCTCTTTTGCAGTTCTCATTTTCTCCCTCAAGAGCTGTCAAATACCTGGCAGCTCATCCCAGTCCTCAGTCTTGCAGCTCATAAAGCTGCTCTAATTCACAAGTGTAAAGAAAACCCAACACAGTGACTCTGAGAAAGAAAAGTCAGTAGTTGTGTGACAGACACAATCATCAGTCTTCTCTATGATTTTTTTTTTTCCCCTGACTTCCATCATTCAGATAAAATGTCATCACCAATTTGGCATGCAGGTCTGAAGGAACATGCAGCAGTCTGAGATTTGCTGTATGACCAGGGGAAAGGGTCAGAAAGGGAACCCAGAGCTGAAATACCAGCTCATCAAACAGCACACTGTGGAAGTTGGTTCCCTCCACCTCCTCTATTTCACAGAAGGTATAAATAAGTAAAGTCAAATATATTAAAAATAACCTTTTTCCATTTGAGTTCTCATCCAATATTTCTCTCTCTCCTCTCCAACCTTTTCTTACTTTATATGCAGGTTTAATTACAGTGCATTATTGGCACTTCCTCCACAATCTCAGTACACTTGCAGTGGTATAAACAGCCCAGGTGTCAGAGGGCTTGAGGAGATTTTGGGCAGGACCTGCCAAAGAAAATTAGAAGCTCTAAATGGAAATTCTGCAAAACCATATTGCCTATTTGAGATCCCACCTAGATAGTGTCCAGTATACTGAGCAACTCGAATTTAAAAAAATAAAAAATCCAGTTAATATTTAAATTATCTGTTCAGTAATACAGCACTGACAGTCAGGCTCTTGCAAGACATCTGGTTATACAGATACTATGCTGGGGCTCCCGAGAAAGATGATGTAAACTTTCAAGCATCAGTGAAACAAATTAACCAATCTTTTTCCCATCAACAATTATTACCTTTACCTTTTCCAACAGGAACACACACTTATATGAATCAGCACAGAAAATAACTGTCAGTAAGACACAAAAGATTCCACATAAACCAAATCAATTTTTCAGAACACTCAAGTTTCACTCCCTCTAATTACTGAGAGTTCTTTGTGCCATTAGAGCTAACTATCAGCTGAAGACATGCATGTCTTACATGAAAGTGAAGGCTTTGGAGTATTAGTTACACTGACACCTGAAATGAATGCTGCTTCTAACAAGCCATCCCTGCACTTACATTTCATCTGTTATCCCAACTTTACTTCAGCAGACAGGAGATGGAAGCGAGTGTGCTTAGGAGAAGTGAATTTATTTGCCACTCAAACTTAGAGCTGATATTTTAATCTAAATTTGAACTATCTTCAGTGTGGATAAGCAGGAATCATGAGTATTTTTCAAACTTCCTTCTCTAGATTTGTCATAGGAGAGTTCTCAAAACACAGTTGAACCAAACAATTAGAGATGAGAGGAAGCTAGAACAAGCTTTGTTAGTATTAAAATATTCCTAACAAAGATGTGAGTAGCTTCTCTGAATTTACTTTTAAGACAGCAAACACACCCCTACCAAAGGTGGTAAAGAACCTTTCCAGTTTCTTTGCTTCCTCTTAGGACATTATGCAGACATGGAAATTTTACATTCATTTGACTGCTGACTCTCACAGAGGTAACAGGGATATTGCAGCAAACAGACTCAAAAGAGCACACCATTGCTCCCTGGTAGCTAATCTGAAGTATTTGCAGCTCTTGGAAGTTACTCCTTCTAAAGACGAACAATGAGAGCCAGCAGCCTTCCCCCGGCAGGCTCAGTGACTGACTATCACAATCTTATCTTGATGGAGATATTTCCTGATGGAGGGAGAGCCAGATCTCTGGCAGTTCCCACAAAGCACATTATCTGGAATAAAACCCTTCCCCTTGCTAGCAGGCACTCTGCTCCCCTCCTTGCAGCTGTCTTATCTGTTCTAGATTATAAGGAGCCTTTCATGAGCTAGGCATGGAAGCAATTTGGAAGCTTTCTCAAAAGCTTGAACTTTTAGACCTACTAAATAAGGCTTAATGTTTATAAATGACATGTCAGAGTAACTCAGGAGACTCTGGAAGAAGCTTTCCTGTCTTTTTTATTAGAGAGACAGTGTCTTTTTAGTGCCTGGAAGCACACAAAAAAAAGTCATCAATTGACTTCACAACCTGGAATGGTTACAAAGAGGCATTGCAGCAAAGGATAACACCTCAAAGATATGGTTTTATTTTAACATAAACCCCAAATATATTTTGCCACTCTACTTGATTTATTAACTCAAAGATGTTCTCAAAAAAGCAAACCACATGATCTTAAAATAGTCACTGAACCCAAGTGTGTCCTCTGAGGACCACAGCAAACTACCTTTGGAAAGAGTTTTAACTCGGATAGTAATGTCCAAAATGAAAACCCTAATAAGGCAGGATCAGGGCCAAGCCTAGGTCTCAATTTCTGTGAGCAAATTGTAACAGCTTATGGAATATTTCCTTTGATAAAAGCTAATTTGCCATTTTCTAAGCTCAAACCAACCTTTTACTACACAAATACTCAAAAGTGGAGACTGTTATGAACAGATCAATCTTCATAATGTCCTTGAAGCGTGATATGAGGCAACAAAGTCTCTTTGTTTAGTATTCAACATGATGTGACTTCAAGTTTTTTGGATAAGAGATGGCTAAAAACTTGTACAGGGCTCATATAAAGCCATGATAGAACACATAAAAATAAAGCAACTTACCACACTTCCCTGTATCTAACCAATTCACTAAAATTCTGGTCCTCAGGCTTAAACAAACAGAGGTAGAAAAAAGCACTAGAACTGTTCTATTTGGGTTATTATACAATACTTTTAGTTATCATTTTATAAAATCTGTGTTAAGAAAAAATACAATGACAACTGATTAAAAATTATAACAAAAATATATAAAAAACCAAATAAAATATACCAAAAAATTATATAAAAAACCTGTTCCTAGACAATAAAAATCATTAATATTGCATAATATATTGTAAAGCCTTAGCTTTCATCAACCAATATAGTTGAGAAAAGTCCCAGGAGAAATTTTTCAATCACTTGTTGAATTTTTTTACAGTATGGAAAAGTATGTTTTCCTGAACTCCAGCCTATGAGTATGAAATACTGCATGTCTCCTACCTAACTGTACTATTGCTAAAAATATTTCATAGTTTACATTTGTTAGTTCTAGAGGCTTACTCAACATGCATATTTCGCCTAAATTGCTCTCAGTTTAATTCTGAATGTGCTCTTACAAATCATCTTCTATTTATTCCCAGTTTTTTGTTGTGCACTAAGGACTAAAACATATTTTCAGAATTGCTTGCCACTGTTTTTCTATGTTCTACCAGAACCACTGCTACAGTTATAACATTCTGCAAAACACAAAGCTGGTATATCACATTTTTTTTCCTTCTTTACCCTTTCCCTCTGCTTCCATAAGCTATTTGATCTACATTTAGTATTTGGAAGGACACACAACCAATTCTCACCTCAAAGATTAGAAAGTATAAACTCCTGTTTTCTACAAAACAAGGATAACACCCTAAGCAGGATGCTACCACACAGGGCCTCAGGTTTCCTCTCATGAGGTGACATCAGAGGCAGAAGACAGAGGGAAATTGCTGGGGATGGTGATGGTCTAAATGGCTACAGCAGGGCTGTACTTCTAAAAGATTTCCAAAATATATACTCACAACAGCAAAGGGGTTTTAGATTTGTTTGTGGGCAGCATTCCCCTGCTTTTACTCACAGCAAGATACTGCCAAAGGAGGTGGCCACAGCCAGTACATTTCAAGGGTTTTTCAAAATAGAAGTGCCTAGTTTGTGGATTTTTTTTACCTGCATACTGGATGTTTGTTAGGTTTGAAGTGTTTTCAAAAGAGAAAGGGAGAAAAGCACATCATAAGCTTATAAAAGGCCTTCAAAATTCTGCTGCTTACCAAAGGGCATAACCCATTCCTCTCTATCTCTGGTTATCTTCAGTAGCCCAGGTGTCACATCAATTGCTTTAGGCTTTCTGTATCTCCCAGTATTCCTGGCACAATCTTTTGAAAATAAGGTTCAGGTGCATTTCCTTTTCTTCTTTTGGTAATTGTGTCTGTAAGGTAACTCCAGAACTGCTGGATGGAGAGATTATCAAATAGATAGAAATCTATGCAAGTAAATCTACTGGTTATTTCACTGAAGAAAAAAGATACTGTTTAAATATATTTTAAGAGTGTAGACTGATCTCCAGCAGATTTTCTGTACCAACTATCAGGAGCTTTATGAAAACACTCTAACTCTGCTTGCTGATTTGCAACAAGAACTAAAAGGAAAGGAGAGGGTTCAGTTCATTAACACAACCCATTTTTTGCTGCTTTTTCAAATTATTTTACTTAATTCTTTGTTTTGAACTGCTGCTAAATGAAAAGGTTGAAAAAGTTAATACTGATTTGGTCTGATTTTCTCACAGAACAGGCAAAATATTGTCCACAGTAATATGATCTGTTATCCATATAACTATCTCTACATAAAAACACTGAGGTAATTTATAGACACTGCATTCTCCATCCTTGCCTCAGAATGACTTTGTGCTGCAGTGTACCAAGATATTTAACCTAGATTAAAGAATGCAAGTGCTAAGAGCAAACTTCTTTAAGGGGCACAGGCTCCAGCACTGGATGAACTGACCCCAGCACTTGCCAGAGAAAGGCAGCCCAGAGAGTTTCTTGCTGCTTGAGTTGGGTGAATACTTGAACCCAAACAGCTCAGGCCTATACAATGATAACTCTCAACAGCTTGTGGGCACCTTGTATTTGGTGTCTGCTAACATTCCTGGTCTCAGTTTCCACAAAGCCACTTCCCATCATTAGGTGATTAATTAGCTGTGTGTAGATAAAGCTCACATCTGAAAAGCAATCAAGTTCATAACCCCAAAAACCAGCCAGAGCTCTTGCATGGTTGATGCATGTTCCATGGCTTACATTCCTTAGTTTCCATACAGTTGGAGATTGATGCTGGCAGACTAATGCACTCAGTAAGGCTTATTAAACATTTGTATTACCCCACCTGAACAGCAAATCATCCCCTGCTGCACTGTGCTTCTTTGTGCTGAAACTCTCCAAGTGGCTACAAGTAATTTCTGCTTTCATGTGAATACTTATTGGTCATGTTTAATAATAATGGCCAGTACCACTATCAAACAAATAAAAGCATTATAGAAATCAGTTTGGTAAATTGTAAAAATCAAAGGTTTAGCTATCAGTCTCAGGTGCTCTAAATATTCAGTAAAGACAACTGGGAAATTATTGTCAATATTGTCGATACTGAGGCTATATTAGACAGATAACTGAATTCACATTAATGAGTTCTGGTGCTTCAGCTTGTTTTGGGGCTTTTTATATTAAAGTTTGTTAATGATTTAGCAGCTTCTGAAAGGGCTTGAGTAAATAACAAAAAGCCACAGAACAAAAATAAACCATCAGTGCTCCCTCAGACACTCTGAAATCCGGAGTGGGAATGCATTGTTTTTAAAACAAGAAATTCTTTGGTGCCAGTATGACTCCAGCCTCAGCTTTCTGTAGCATGCTTCACTCACCATACACGCAGAATGCACTTTAATTTCATCCTTGGGTTGTATACACACATTCCTGGTATTTTTAGAAGCACTTTAAAAGTATAAAATCTATTCCCTATGCCCTCATCAATTTGAAATTACCATTTTAAGGCTGATTAAATAAGGATTAGTGCCAATGTTCTACTTATTAGTCTGTGTCTTCAGCTGGAACTGATGATGTAGTATTTGTCAATAACTAGTTCACAGCCTTAAATTCTGCAAAAAGAAACCTTTGCAAGACAGTCCATCTGTCAGAAGATTTTGCAGCAGGCTCCCATGTAGAAGAAACCCATCTATTATGGGATGATACAAGCTTAAAGTGGCATGTATCACAGCTGTTTGATTACTACTGGGAAGATGACTTGCATCCCCCTTACAGCCCTGTATCAGAATCCAGCAGTGATGGATTGAATTTCCCTGGCTTTAGTGTGATGATGGATTGCCTTAGCTCTATGTGCAGCAAAGGTAAAGGCTGGTCCAAAATTAACATCATGGCTAGAAGATGCTGGTCTGAGTGGTGATTTCCAGCACATCTAAATAGCTGACAAAACATTTTAAGGACATTTCAAAAGTCTAAAACCATGAGATTACAATCTGGGATTTCTCCATTGGAATAAAAGCCTCTGGGAGACACAAATCAGGAAGCATGTTCAAAAATTAGTGAGTTTCTTCACAAGGTCTGACTTCAAACATGCTCTGCTGTCCAGACACAGCCCATTCCAGTCACTCCATGCAAACAGAACATCCTGACTAATAAAACACCACGCTATGAACTGAGATCTACATTCCTCTGTTGGTGCACCAAGGAGAAAAAAGAAAGCATCAAGTTTTTAAAACCTGTGTTACTACACCCAAAAAGAGAAGCAAGACAACCCCTAATGATTTAAATCTTGCACTGAAACCCCTTGTTTCAACAAAACTATTGTCAAGTGCCAATGTTTCACATATAAATGCCACTACTTACTTCAGTATGTTCCTTAAACACAGTTTTGATTCCAGTCTGTTTTTAAACATTTTATGGTTTTTTTCTTTGAATTTTGAAGTTCTCAGTGTAATGGACCTACAGATGTTATTACAATACAGAGAACTTTGACTGGGCTCCATTCACATAGAGCTTGCAAGTCACTAAACACAATTAGCTAATTTTAAATCTTCTTTAAATGTATTGCATTATATTTTGTGTCACAATTCGTCATAATATTTTATGGCAGTTACTAAGATTTAGAGGTAAGGTTCAAGGAACAGTAAGCATGAGAGGTTCAAATCCTGCTTTCATCTTTAAAGGAGGGTTTGAAAGAGAGAAAAACAGAACAATTTCCTTTAAAATACATTTCCCTTACCCCAAATACTTAAATTTAAAGAAAAGAGGGGGAAATAAAAAAAAATCAAAAAACCAAACACAACTTAAATTTGGCATCTTATTTATGCTTTCCTCAATTCTATTCAACTATTTCACTTCCATATCTTCTTATGTGCAGAAACTAAAGACCTTTAGAATCCACCAATGCTTTGCACTTCAATAAACCTTCCAGTATTTTTTCCCCATAAATTTATTGTTCAATGTGTAAAACTTTTTCACTCAAGCTTTTTCTCAGCCTTTCTTCATATCTTTTGATTTCCCCCTTTTGCTTTCTGCATGAATGATGAGTTCATTTAACATTAGCCATCCTCCCCTCCAACACAGAAATTTCACTAAAATACCCATAAAATATATTCATTTTCAGTCAGCCTCTTAATCTTTCTTCATAAATTAAATCTTTGAAGCCTGGTAGGAATTTTGTTTCTTCTCTTAGACCAGCGAAGAGAAATTATCTAAGGATCAGTACTGAAAACTTCAGCCTGGGATTTGATCTAAACATTGAATCCAAAAAGCTAAGGATTCTATCTTTTGAATGTGCATAAAGCTCAAACACCTTTTTTTCTCTCTACTTGCAGTTAATAAGTTTTTTATACGACCTCATGCTGTACCAAGTGGGCAAAGAGAAAAAAAGACTGCCATTTGGTTGAAAATCTGCAGCCCATTATCTCCCAGTTAACCATTTTATAGGAAAGAAAGATTTTAAAGCAGGTATTCATCCATAACTGTCCCTATGCAACCCTGCAAAAAAAAAAAAAAAAAAAAAAAAGGTAATTTTGTTCTTAGGGGTAACCTTTGTTTTCAGCACTCCTTAATTTCACCTGCAGGGAAGTTTGTGTATCCCAAGTCTCCTCCACAAAATGTAAATATTACTGTCTAAAAAGTCATAATGCAGTTTTGTTAACTTAAAAACCAGCTCTAAGGTGACATATTTTCCCTGGAGCTTTAACGTGATGACACTGAATTAGAAGCTCCAGTTGAGAAACAGTTAAGAGCAAAGAAATTGTGTCTATATGCATGTTAGTACAACAAGTCTTTGGTGGTGATCAAGCCCATGGGCACCATCATTACATATATATTAAATTGCCTCCACAAAATCATATAAAGAAATGGTTGCTAAGCAAAATATTCAAAAGGAGGAAAATGCCAGACTCCGGGTAGCCTGAAAAATCCAGTTCTTGTCTCCTATAATTCCATTTTTTAATTGAAGAGTAAAATATTACCTTTCATCACCAGGAATCCTGCATATTGCAGTGAAAGAGATCACTACAAACTTACTTTCATCCTTATGCTCACTGAGCAGTCCTGTATCTAAAACCACAAACCTGTGTTGTAGTACATAAAAAAAAAATATATTTTCCTTGTGAACATTTCTACCATGTTCTGCTGATGTATTTAAGAACTTCACAAACCTCAGAAATTTATTTTAAAAAACTCTCTTTATGGAATTAAGCATTACTCTTGAATCTGTGCTCCAAGTCCCAGTTTCTGGCAGCCCCATGGAACATCTGTAGGGTGTCCTGGTTTCATCTGGGATACAGTTCATTTTCATACTAGTAGCTGAGCTGCATTTCGAATTTAAAGTGAGAATAATGTTAACAATATGCTGATGTTTTAGTTGTTAGTAAGTAGGGCTTAATCTAAGTCAAGGACTTGTCAGTTGCCAAGCTCTGCCAGTGAGAAATGGCACAAGGGCTGGAAGGGAGCATGAGCAGGAGAGCTCAGCTGTCTGGGAAGGAGGAATTAGAGGCTTTGAGGTGTTTGGCTGCTGGCTGTGATTAAAACACTACAGAGGAAAACTCACCTGAATGCAATATTCTCGATTCTAGACCTATTCAACACTGCAAACCTTGTTCATGAGCCACAGCCCTCCAAAGGAGAAACCCTCCACGTCAGTGCCTATAAGACACCTGCATGATTAACTGTTTATACATATTGATTACCTCATTTTGTCTTTATTCTTTCTCTGTCTCATTATTTAATTGCAATGTCATGGATGATTTCATCCTGTTTTAAATCAAATAGCGGAAAACAAAATAATTTCAGAACACAGAACTCTGAAAAAATAGTTTTACAGCAGATCTCTCTTGAAGTTATACTCTGGATAGTGAAAAAAGAAAACCCAAAAACCACTGTATCAGTCACAATAAATAACAACTTTCATATTAATTCAGAGGACTCGCTTTCCAAGCGTTTTTAAATATATTTCAAAACTCTTCAAGACACAGCTACAGTGATAGTATATCACCCTTTGAACCAAAGATAAAAGAAGCATAAACACCACACCATTGTAATTGTTATTACTTTCACACTTAACTTTGCTTCTGTCACTTGCATTTGCAATGCAGCTGTTGCTACACTGACAGAACAAACTGAACCACCTTCTGCCTATACTTCAGTTTGTCTATTTTCCTAGCATTTTTCAACTAATAAATAACTAATAATTTTAAAAAGGGGACTAATATGTGAAACTGATTTATTAGAGAGCTTCTGTTTTGCTCAAATATCAACAAAAAAATGCACACTAATGGGCACATTGTAACAAGTCAGTCACTGCTGGAAACCAGTCAACAGTTCTAAACTAAATTTTTTCAAATTCCATAAAGGGGATTAAATAACTGAATTTTGGCTATTGATAGCAC
The DNA here is from genome assembly GCF_022539315.1 of Serinus canaria. Lineage (NCBI taxonomy): Eukaryota > Metazoa > Chordata > Aves > Passeriformes > Fringillidae > Serinus > Serinus canaria. Next base: position 6,245,889 of record NC_066313.1, read on the forward strand.
TTTTATACCTGCTAGTAGCATTGTGCCTTCACAGATGTTTAAAACACATTAAATGAAATAAACTGAGCAGCATTCCCTTTCAAGGCACAATGAACCCACTGAGAGGCATTCTCACCTTCCATTAGCCTACCTCTCCCCTCCAGTGCACTCAGGTTTTCTACAGATCCTGAGCCATTTCACTGGTGGGACTGAAAGTGTTCTTACCCACAGCTGCCCTACAGGAAGCCTGGAGGAGCACAAGTGAAGCACAAGGGGATGTGAATCTGATCCTCAAACTGAATCAGCCACCTCAAATCCCCTGCAACAGGAATCCCCAGGAGAGAGCCAGCTGCTGCCAGGGCATCTCATCACCACTGCTGAGGCCAGCACTGTTCCCAGTCTTTAGTCATGGCATCAACACCAAAAAAGCACTGTCAGGGTACCACAGCACCCAGGTGGGTGAGTGACAGCAGCCAGCACAGGGGCAACAGATGGAGGGGAAGAGGTTCCCAGGGAGAAAAACTGAGTGGAAACTCTGGAAAGTGTTCCTGGAGACACACAGAGGAAACAGCTTCAGTTAAACTTGGGGATACCTAAGATTCCCAGGGTACACAAAAAGAACAAAAGGGACTCTGAAATGGAATGGGCACGGCCCAGGGGACCCTGAAATTAGGCTGGGTAAAGCATGCTGGCTGAGCATTTTCTGGGTAAAATCCTCATGCAAACGCACTCAACCTCTCTGCCAGATCCCCTTTCCTCCTGCAAGGCATGGGAATCCTTTATTTGTAAAAGTCAGCACATGCAATCCACGTGCTTGGCTCCGGTCTCCACTCAAGTCTCCACCTTACCACACTGTGTCCTAAACCACACCAGCAGCACACACCTCAGAACACATGGGAGGTCAGTTTTTAGTTGGTGAGCCTGATTCTAGAGGCTATCCATTTCCACTGCCACCCTCCCTACAAACTGAGAAAATGCAATTTTACCCCACTTAAATTAGTTACTCTTTCTTGAAATACCTGTAGCTGTATGGCAAAAGCTATTTCACATACTGCAAAGGCCTTTGCTCTGACAATGATCACTCTGATGCCTTAGAGGTGTGTTTCAGACAAAAACACCTGGCAAGTTTCAGTTTTCTCATGACAGAGATTCAGCTGGCACTGTCATGCAGCTAACATGGGTGTATTCCCTGTGGATTTCAAGTGGTCTCTGGAGATCAGCGTGCTTGTAGGCTCCACTGTTTAATATTACCACCCAGTGAGACTGACTTTCTGCAGGCTCCTCCAATCTGTAGAACCAAAATGGGAATATAAGACCTCTCTGAAGCATGCTCAGCCTGACAACTGCCTGTATTCAGGCACAATTCTGTATTCAGATAAAAATTTTACACTCTCCTCACACAAAATTTTCCTATTTGGAGAAGTAATTGGAAGGAAAACCATTCTTCCTAAATACTTTGGGTAATGCACAAAAGAAGATTGATTTTAAACTTTCCAATATTATCTCCTCTCAAAGAGAAGCCTGGCCCAATGATACTGTCATGTCACACATCAGTGACTGAGTCCTATAATCAGAGGAAACAATTTCCCATCCAACTGAGGCCCTGAGAAATATCCCTTACATCATCTGATCCCTGGGTCAAACATTACTTGGAACAATCTTTCCTGAGCTCAGTTTCTGTCCATGGGACAGGGAAACTGGGAACAGATTCTTCTCCATTATTGATGCTCCCACAAGCCCTGATGTTGCCAAAGTTGGATGCAAAAGACAGGAAGTGGTAAAGAAGCCAAAAGAAGCCTCTTCTTCCCTCTAATCATCTATTCCTGCACTATGTAAACTGACACAAAGTACAGGGGCAGCACTTTGGCTTTATCTAGTGGCATTGCCTTTGAGATTTGATATGTATTCCAGGGTTAAAAAAAACCACAGAATAAACCACAAAAAAACCCAAGAAAACAAACCCAAAGAAACAAGCCCAAAACCACAGCATATTCCCCTTAGCAAAAAAATGTCATTAATAATAAACAGAGAAGGAGAAGAAGAGGGGAAGAGTACAAAGAGAGCCAAGATGGAAAACGAAACATGGTAGAAACAACAGCATGTAAACTCAAATTATTTGAAGTTTAGAAATGCAAGGGGAAGGCTAAATCTTAGATTTTAGCAGACAGGAGGAATGGTTCCCTGATTCCATCAGGCCTGTGAAAGTAAAGCCCCCAGAACATCTGAACTAGGGCCAGTCAGCCACCAGGACAGCTTCCTGGCAGCTGAAACCACAGCAGATGGGGAAAGGGCAGAACCCATCTCTCAGAGCAAAGCCTCTCAAGTCAGCAATAGTTCAGCTGACTTGGGCAAAGTCAGGCTTACATCCTTTGCTATGAGCTCCCTCTGCTAACTGCTTGCTGAAAGCACTAAATGGATTAGGGCAGTTCTTCTAGAAGTGGTCTTTACCTAGATGGGCTGAGGAAATGTTCTGGCTAGCAACCTGCTTCCTTCAGGCCAAAATTGAAACTCACACATTCACCTGTTTGGGAGAAGTTGCTTGTAATTTGAATACAGAATTGGATTAGAATCAAATTTCATACATGCCTATCTCTGGGTGAGTCCCATGCAGCCCTGTTAGTTGGTATGAGCAGCACTTTCTCAGCACAAATCTGATCATTCCCACTTACAACGCTTTGGTTCACATCTAGCAGGCAGTCCTGAGAGGCACAAGGAGATTTCTTGAAGATGAAACTGAACTGGATACACTCCATGAACACCTGTAGTGCTCTCCAGCCTCTGACAGATTCTCCAGCCCATGCAACAAAAGCTTCCAAAAGGCACAAAGCAGGTCCTCAGTAGCAGCCCTTTCAATCAGCTGTCCCCTTTCTCTAATGCCACTTGATAAGGCAGAGATGGCCTTGGAGGTCACAGCAATAAAGTGCACATATTTTCAGTTTGGCCTTTCCTACACAGTGCTAGAGAAAAGCTTTCTAATTTCCACCTTCTCACTTATGTCCTGGACATTGGAGTTCCTCAAGGACATAGAAGTAGTAAAATGGAAAGCAAGGCTTGGTGATCACCAAAGGAAGAGCCATTTCTCCAAATTAAACTAGGGCATTGGTCAAAATGAACTTGATAATCTAAGTCACTTTTGCTTATATTAAAAGTTGTTTTTTTTTTTTTTTTTTTTTAATTTCTGTCCAGGCATTTTTCTCATGATGCATTCAGTGCAATTTAATTGCTAAATAGAGCATAGGACAAGCTATGAAAAGGAATTCCAACTAAAATGCATCAAAACATACAAACGCAAACAAATTGTTTAAGTACATTAGGAAGTTTAGGAAACTGTCATATACATTAAATTCTCACAGCCTCCTCAACTTCACCCTAATTACTGCTTTTAACTATTGATATCATTTACAATCTCAAAAAATTCTTCCCTTTTCCTCCAGGAAGGTCCCTTACAACTGTTGCCCAGAGACAAGCTCCTGAAATGATTCATCAAAACAAAACAAAAAACAAACAAAAAACCCAAAACACAAAACCACAAAAAAAAACCCCCAAAACCACAAAAAACCCCGGCAACAATAAACAAAAATAAAAAAAAAACAAAAAACAAAACAAAACAAAACAAAACAAACCCACAAAAAACTTTCATTGTCTGCAGTTTGTGACTAATTTTTTTGTACTTGAGGTGGTCTTGAATCAATGACACCAAAATAACCATGTGAAAATTGGTGTACTGCTAACATACATTCCTCTAGTAAGTTACTAAGAAGGTCAAGCTGCCTGACCTAGGTAGCAGTGCAAGTGATCAAATATTAATTTTTCAAGCTCTCCAAGAGAGAAAGATTGAACAACCATCAAGGAAAAACATCAAAAAGAAGAAAAATCCCACTTCTATTCTATAAAACTGAATGCACCAGTTGTATTTAAAAAGAATAATTTGAAACCTTAAAAGCAAATCTGAAACATTCTTTCCCCCCTGCTCTGCTACTGGTATTTGTGACATTCTCATGCATATTTGCATGAGCAAGGCTAACTAATTTTTCATTGATCATATGGATACTTTAATTTGTATTTTTTATAATCATCCCACTGACATTCTTTTATAACTTGTTTTGCATAAGAAGATAAAATAGGAATCAACTAAAACTAAGTTCAAAAATTCCCTATGGGCAGGTTCTCTAGAGGGTATTGTCTTCTCTGTGTTCTTACCATGTATAAACCTCAGACCAAAGATGTGTTTTACAACAGTCTGAAGTAAAAACAAATTTGCAATTAGATGGACAAACACAGAGGAGATGTGGCAGAGTTGACAACCATGCCTTCATTAAAAACAAACATGCATTTTGCTTTTCCACAGGATACACAAGGAGATGGTTACTGCCAGCTCATCATTTGACCTTTGTTGCTATCATGTCAAGCAAAGGAAGGAAGCATTTCAGCCAGCAAAGAACCATTTAAAATTCCACAGGTTTCAGACAGCATCTTGACAGAAATTACAAGCACTGCCTTCCAGTGACTAAGCTCATCTGGCCTCCTTGGAAAAGATGGCTAAATAAAGAATTCATTATCTGCATTTTCACATTTGCTATGGAAAGAAAGGAAGAAAATCTGGAGGCTGGGCAGGTTTAAATATTTGTCTCAGAGAGTCTATGATTTTTACATATACAAAAGAATAATCACTTCACTCTGCATTTTTTGATTTTCCTTAGATTTGCCTTCTTGGTACAAACATCTAACCCCTCACATCTAGAAACATTATCCATTGACTGCTTCAATTTACCAAGGGCTTAAACACTGCTCTCTCCCAAAGCCTGTAACCACCAGTCAAGGATGAATCAAGCTAAATAGCCTTGTGGTGTATACATCATTTGGCCTCTCTATTTGAGAGTAAAAGCAGCAAACAATTGAACAACTTCACAGGAGATTCTAGCAGTAAGAGTACTTTTTCCTGCTTTAAGGTCACTTTTGCTGATTCATAACTGTCAGGGGAAAAAACAGTGCTCCTCCTCCAGATTGCCTGGTAAAGCATGACTGAAAAACAACAAAAAAAACCCCAAAAATCTCCAGATAAATTCTCAAATCCAAAGAACCTTTCAAATAATGACAAAACAGACTGATCAAAATGGAAACAACTCCACAAGGTGTCAAAATTTTGTTTATGTACAGTCTGCAGTAAAGACCCTCTTTGTGAGCAACATTTCACTGCCTTGTGCTTCATATTCCCATTAGACTGTCATCACACATTCATCCTGGGAGAGGAGCAGGCATGGATATTCCCAGAGTTGTGTTCTTTGCCTCAGACTCCCCCCATCTGCAGAGTTATTTACTGACACATGTTTACCTACAGCAGAAGGCAGGGGTTTCACTGATAACCAACTGATGGGTGACAGCTTGCCAAGACAAAGATGCCTCCTTCAGCCAGCTGTGTTTCAGGGTATTCTGTGTGTCTCAAACTAAAGTTGCAGAGATGACAGAAGGTAAGCAAGCAGCTGCTTGTTCTTTTTTCCAGTAACTCCTGTCCACACACTCTGGAAGGATTTGAATACATCTACATTTCAGAAGTAAAAAGTTAGGACTTGGTTTCAGCAGACTGTTGCAGGGTTTTTTTCTTGTGTTTCTTGTTTTTGGTTTTGTTTAGTTTTTTTTTTTTTTTTTTAATTTGAAGAGCTCTGTGGTTGTTAAAGGTGCATCTTTACTCAACTCCTCTGCACACATTTATCACTTCTAACAGGAAGACACTGTAAGAATCCCTGGACTTCTACAAGGCACCCAGAAGGTACTTGGTGCTTCTGTTTTCAGACTGTCAAAGGAAAATTTTCCAAGTTACTGAAACATACTGGCACTGCAAAAGCAAGGGAAGACAGAACCACAAAAACCCCACTTTTTCTGTATATACAGCACTACTCTCCATATTTTCAGTCTCTCCCAAACTATGGCCAAAATATATAAATTTCTGGGCTGTAGATAAAGCGTGGCAGATGAAGGCCTTTCCTAGAAGTGGTTCTTTTTATTTTATAGCTGATATTTGATTGTCAAGGACAAAATAACCATTTTTGGTCGGCAATAAGGAAGACTACATTAGGTGTTATAGCTTAAAACACACCCAGAACACCACAGCATTCTCTCAGGTCACCACCACAGACCTCATGACCAAGATATTAAGACATCTACACTCACTTGTGTAATTTTATGAAGCCTTAGAAAAACCTCAGAATTTTTCCTCTGCTGTACCCACATTCTACAAGTGATTCCAAATTTGTTAGAGTCTTTGTTTACAGAGAGCACTGTAACTGTAAGCCAACTGAGGATGGAGAAAAGAAGATGATGAACAGAAATCAAAGAGAATTCAACTTAGAATATGCTATGGACCAAAAGGGAAGAGACACACCTGATGGATAGCACAGACAAAATGAAATCTGTTTTTTACCAGAAGTAGATCCTGAATTTGCTATTTTCTTTTGGTAGAAAGTTCAGGAAAACATAATAAGAAACAGGACTCTGATGGGAGTCTTTGCATTTTATAAGAGACAAAAAATAATTCTTTAGTCCAGTGAATAGGATCCTACCAGGGAATGGGCACTTGATCTCCAGCTGCACCTGCATTGCCTCTGCTTTTTGTCAGTTAAAACAGGAGAGGTGCAGATCAAGCACATTTCATCCGTCCCTCCACCCTCCTTCCATCCAACAGTGCTGCTTCTTCCCTTCTTCAGCAAATCAGGGCTAGTTTGAGTGTAAAATCAGTGCAGTTTACAGTTCCCAGAAGGAACTTTTTTTTTTTTTTTTGTTAAACCAATTGTTACTCCAAGGCTATAAAGAAAGAGAAGGTAAAGGAGGTCCCAATTCCTTTTCTATCAGGGTGTGCCAGGTACTGATCCCAGAACTGCTGTGCAGGAAGACTGCAGGGAGATAGCAAGGGAAGAGAGGGACCATTGGCTTTGCTGCCACATACAGAAAACTCACTTCTGGTGCCTAACATCATGAGTTTCAAAATAATATTTTGACATCCAACTGTTAAAAAAGAAATCAACTAAAATAAGCAATGCTGAAAATCCAAACATTATAAATTGTACAAATGCCTACTGTACTGACACGTTCTGCAGCCACAGGGCCTGAAACTCCAGCCCTTTATTGACATGTCTTTCTGTGTGATTTTTTCCCTCCAACATAATTTTTCAATATAATATGTCAAATGCAAAACCACCCACACATTGCATATATGATACAAACAAAATGTGTAAAGCTTTATATTGTAAAAAGGCTTCCTGGTGCAAATTTAGACCAAGAAGAAAAAAACCTAAGCCATATACTATAATTGCAGTTAAAAAAACACAAACAAAACAAAAAACCCCAACAAACTTAAAACCAAACCAAACAAGCATTAACAACAAAAAAGCAACACAAGCCTATAATATAATCCGGGTATGTGAAACACAGAACAGTAACAAAGGGACACATCTATGCCAAGGCTGTGGGATAGCTCAAAGCAGCATTCAGCAACGAAATAAATGCAGACCCAAGTGTTTTACTAAAGCCCCTTCCAGATTCTCTGTATTTCCTGGTATGGACAGTTTATTTTTAGTACATTAATTCTCTAGAGAAAGAAAATGAGCAAGCCCACAGTAACTCTTCCCCTTACCTAAGCCATGAAGGAGATGAACCCCCAGAGTTTCAGACCAGCCCACAGCTTTTGATGCCCAGGTTCCTTTCCATCTGAAGCCCACTCTCTTCAAGAACTGAGAGCAGAACAGTCCCAAAGGAAGAAAATTTGAATAGATTTATTAGTGCTGTTTGTCTGGTTGGGCTGAGGGGCTTGTGCCTTTACATCTCAATAACTATATTCTATAACATACATAAAATCATACTGGGAGAAATCTGTTCTCCAGCAAAGCAATTTTTCAATAGTTTTGCAGTGCAATGGTTGTGCACAAACATAAGCATTCATGTAGAGTTTGTGGATTTATTATTTCATCTCCTGGCACCCTATTTTCTTTCAGCATAAAGAGGCTAATTTTCTTCAAATAGGACTTCATTGTCGTTCACATAAAAAGCTGAGTTGATTTAACAAACTCTGCTTAATGAAAAATTAAATTATTCAGAAGGGCAAAAGAATATATAGTGTACAGGGTCTATTCCTACATCAGCAGCAAGAGCACCTCCAGCAAGGTCAGAGAATAATATTCCAGAAAACAGAAGTTTCATGTTAAACCCTTTCTAAGAGTACACTGATTATTACAGATGCATTCAGTATCAAGAAAAAGTGTAGGAGAGCAACTTCATTTTCTTCACCAGTGACATTTTCAGAAATGGAAACAGTTCAGTGAAGAAAACTGAATTGCTGAGAAGAGTTAGTGGCACAAACTGAAAAAAAAAGACTGTTAAAAAAAATTTTAAAATCACCACTTATTTGGCCCTACTTCCTTATGTTGACAATGGCTTGGATAATTCCACCCTTAGTATTTCCTTCCACATAGAGTTCTTGGTCTTTCACTGGGGCCAGCAGGCATGTGATACATTTGGTAGGCATAAGATTTTTCCCCCAAACTTCAGCATTGTAGCTCTGCTGATCCTTCCTTGACAAGCATTTCTCTTGTTTGGCATTTTATCACTGGTTGAAACCGATTCTCACAGTCCCAGAAATCTGTGATACTCGTAGACTTTTTGCCATTCTGCCTTTGCACCTTGTGCAGCCATGAACTCAAAATAATACAGGTAAGATTTAATCCCTTTTAGAAATTTATCAACTTTGGTCTTCTCTGTCACTTCAACCAGTGCCAGACCAGAATTCAGCTCAAAACTTATTTCTTCTATGGATGAAAGAGCTTCAGCTACTAAATATTTATCTATTAAATAAAGAGGTTACCTGCTTCTCCTGTTGCATCCTATTCCCTCACTTAACTGAAGTCAAATTTACAGACCTGCATCCTGCTAAAAACAGTTGAGAGTAACTTTAGGATATCACAGTCTCAAACCATTAAAATCTATTACCACATCATCACAGGATATTAAAAGAGAAAGAAAGCAAACCCAACTTTGCCAAGCCACACATGAAAAAAAGAAAACCCAAAAAACAAACCACGACACAGAAATGAACTGTAAGTAATTCAACCTCATATTCCTCCAGGCTCATTTTCTACTGTGGGGAAATAGCTGCCCATCTATTTGGAATTCATGGGAAGATTAGGGCCAAAACACTCCACAGCCAAGGCAGAAATGGTAATTCTATCCAAGTCCTATATATCATGCACAGTTAGCAATTGTTTACTTGGCCTTTACAAACATGCATGGCTAAAAAAAAAAAAAAAAAAAAGAATAAAATTAGTTTCTGGCAAACATTTTTGACTCAAGAGACCCAGTTTATTTTGATTAAAATTAAATTTTAAAGACCACCTCTTTCCAAAAATGAATTGGTTTCCATGAAGGCAATGTACCTTGAGGGATATCCTTGAAAGGACAAGGATACAGACTGGGGTAAAGATGCCATCTGTACACTACATGAGGCACTGTAAACATCTCTCAGTTTAATTGTATATTTCACTGCAAATACTAAAAATGAAAGCCTTATACAGAATACTAAGCCTACTGAAACAGAAGAAAAAAAAAATCTTCTTAATCCAGTCCTATATTTTACATGTTTTGCTTTGCTTTCTCCAGAAATGCTGATACAAACCAGTCTGCCCTAAAAGTTAAAAAACCCCAACCAACAAAAAAACCCCAAATAAACAACAACAACAAAAAAACCCCAACACAACACAAAATCACCCAAAAGCTATAATTGAGATTATATATCCTAAATTTCTAAACTCTTACATTTAATGCTAGGACAATGTGTTACTAATACTCTACTGTGAAGCAAAACCAAATTATGGGGCAGATTACCAACTTCTCTTCAATGTTTGTTGCTATACACTCTTGTTGCTTTACAGTCTGGAAATGTAATAGAAATCTACTCAGCAGGTAATCTATATTGCAGAACATGGATAGAGAAAATAAAATAAAAAAATGATACAAGTGAAAAAACCAAACAACCCACATTTATTTACCAGATTTTTTTTTCTCCCTGTCCCTTGAGGTTTACACGGTTTGTGCAGTCAGCAGCACATTACAGAACTATATAAGGATATAAAAGCTGAAATATCAACCAAATAGCCCATATTTCAATAGGCATATTTCCTATATTAGGCATATTTCTTGAGCAGTGATGAAGTGTATTCATGAATAAAACCATTGCTTCATTGGACTAAGTTTGTTCTGGGAAAGTAGGTCAAAATTTATTCACATGGACATGGAGCAGCAATTTTCTAAGGCTGGAAATGTCAGTGCCTATCTTGATTTGTAAATCTCCAGGCAAACTTCTGTGCATGAACAGGTATCAAGGCCTTTCTGTGAACTGCAGAGCTCCCAGGAATTGAGCAGAAACAGTGATGGATTCCAGCAGAAGAATGAAAAAGTTAAACTAATGCATTTCTTCTATGTGTGTCTGCCATTTTACCTTTTGCATAAGGGACCATGTGAGGCATATCTTGCCAACAGAGTAAAAAATAATAACAATAAGTAATCTTTTCATTAAATTTGGACTTCACTGCTTGAGAAAATTTATTACTTGTTTATAATGAGGAATATTTATGTTTTTTGAGCATGAACATAAAATGAGGAAGTTAAAGTGGACATAGCATCATAGCAGTCCCTACGGACCTACAGTCTCATGAGCTTGTCTCATTTCCCCCCTTCTTCCCTTCTATTTCTTGATATCTGCTAGCCTGTTTTCAATATTTTTTTTCCTTGCTGAAGCTTTGCCTTTCAACTATCTGACCTTATTGTTCACACAACAGAATCTCACATTCCAAGAGCAGTCACTCCCCGTGACATCTTAATTTTGCACGTTTCCTAACGCAACTGCTTTTCTATCCAGAAAATATCTCAGGTGGGGTAAGCAAAGAATCAGTTTGAACACCTTCCCAAAAAGAAAAACCAGAGTAGGTAGAGTTCTCATCTACTTCCTAGCTTCCAACGTGATTGGCACAAGAGGATGCCTGATTTCATTTTGTTCCCAATTCACCTGGAAAAAGAGGCGTGGGGAAGAGAAAGGAAAAAAAAAAACTGCAAAAGACTGAAGTCATTTCTTGGCTGACATACTTTGATAAATACACTTCTACTGCATTATTTCAGGAAAAAGTTAGGAAGACTGAGAAGAGTGCAAGTGGGAAAAATTGTCAAAATCGATTAACTCAGGCAATATATAACAATTAGGGATATTTAATCAAGCAAAGGAAGTGGTAGCTACAGATTGGACAGATTTTTTTGTTTTGTTTGAAAAAAACCCTTACTTTGGTAGAACTCTTAAATCCAGTTTAGGCTGTTTATGCATTCATAAACTGAGAATTTCAGACAAAGTGAAATCTTAATTGCCTTAGTGTTTCCTGTGTTTAAGTGCCTTCCAGTACATTTAAAGAGTAATTCCATAAAGAATAAATTATATCCATTAACTGACTTTATTGGACATACTTGAAAGATAATATGATTGCTATAATTGATTTTCTTTTTTTGCACAGTTTTGATGAAAGCCAATTTAGTGTTGAGTTCTCTCTAGCAGAACTTCCTGGTTTTAATAGTGCACACTTTGATAATTTTAAAAGCAGTACTCATTAAGTCCATTTGTCTAAGATTTTAATAAAATATGAGGTACTATATCAGCATGATCTGTGTTCATTGCATTAAATGTCATTTGCATTCTGGACATATCTACAAGGCAATATTCATATTTATGTTCAATAGTTAGTGTATTCTGTTAAGCTGGGTAGATCTACCTGTTCATTACAGACAAAGCCTTAGCACAGAATACACAAGAAAAATAAGATTCAAATGGTCTGTCTCTGTCCTGATATCCCAGGTGGAAAAAGTTAGAGAAAATGAAAAATCAAATATTAAAAAAAAAACCAACCAAAAAAACCCAACCAACCAAAGAAACAAAACAAAAGGCAAAAAACCCAAAACCATTTAAGTTGATATGATCCTAGAGCTGCCTAGGTCTGCTGCCTTCCCACATCATGATTTCAGCTGGTAGCTTAACTTGTCAATCTTTAACAGAGACTTGGTTTATGCTGTGCTTCTGCTGAATTAGAGTTCAAGAAATATATTCCACTCTCATAATAGTCAAAGTTGTAAGCAAAGCCAATTGGGGGAAAAAAATAAAGTAACCAACTTTTGGCAGGATTTCATTGCTCAGCAGCTGAATGGGCTATAGCTGAAATTATAGCTGTCAATTTATGCTCCTGTGTTGTCAGACAAAACACCAGTGTCCTTAAATTGATGAAACTCATTGAAACCAATTTTCAGCTCCTATCAGTCATATCTGGAGCTGCACTTTCTGATGCTGGGCACCCAAGTGTAGCAAATAACTTGAGATAGTCAGAGAGTAAAAAATATTTACTGAGCTGATAAGAACAAATGGTCAAGCCATTAGTAACATCTCAATGAGACTAAGTCTTAGATTTTTATTTAAAAAAATAACTTAAAATATTTTAAACTTATTTTTTAACTATTTAGCACCCATACAGTTTTAGTTGCTGCCTAATAAATGTAAATGCTAATTTTTATTTTAATATGCCTTGAAATTCTTCAACATAAAAAGCAGGTTAAATGTTTGTGGTGGTTTTTTCTGTCTTCTGTTTTTTGTGGTTTTTTTTTCCATCACCCACCATGTAATCCAGCTGAGATTGGATTTATTGAAATACTCTTCTGTGTACAGTACTATCACAATCTCAGAGTTCAAGACACATTCAATATCAGCACGGCTTTATCCCCTCCATTTTTCCTTATACAGTTAAAGACTTGAAAAGCTGAAAAACACATTGAAGGAAACGAAAATGATTTACTTACTTATTCACTCAGCATCTTGCTGAGAAAAATGGCCTAAAAAAACCTTCCTACCAGATTACATTCTGCCAGTGCAGTTCTGCTCAGGTCCATATCCTGATTGTGCCAACAGATGCACAAACACAGGCTGATCCCTTGAAGGGCCTGGGATGTGTTGTAACAGCAGCACAGAGCACATGGCCATAAATAAGCCCAGGGGATTCAGAACTAAGGGAGCAAGCACAGGAAGCAGTAACTACATATTTGCACAGATCATGACCCAAAAAGTCATTTTTCCTATAGTCTGCTATGGTTAGAAGATAGTGGAAATTAATACACATTAAAAATCCCTTTCATGGAATTTATAATCTTTTGTTCAAAACTGCTGCAGTTGTAAGTGGTTAGGAGAGAGAAGAGAAAAGGAAGGGATGTAGAGAAGTTGAGATGATGCGCTCCCCTGTGAAATTAGACCAAGATATGTAAGCTGGCAATCAGGCCAGAAAAACCTGGAGGCAGAGGCTGCAGAAATGAGGCAAAAATGACCCAAAGAGAAACTCAGCTGCTGGCCAGAGAAGCAATGAGAGAGCTCTGAGAAACCAGACATATCCAAATAGAAGCAGTGGCTCAAGCATCGAGCCCAACATTTTCCTGTGTTGTTAGGCTGGGAAGAAACCCCTATTTCAGCCAAATTTCAGTTCCATTGGTAAATAATGCTGCTCACCAAGACCTGACATTCTTAGGCCCCATACTGGATCTCCACAAAGAGTTCTGGGCATAGCCTAAGCCAGCAGGCAGCAGATACCTTGATTCCAAATAACATATGTGCCTCATATAAAGGATATCATGGCCATTACTCATAGCTGTCTTTGTCAATAGACACGACTTATTAAAAAAAAAAAAAGTCACTTAAATCAAAGCTTGAGCTACAAGAAAAAAAGGCCCATCATTAAATATTATGCTGAACCACCATAGCCAACAAAGACATACTTAGCACCCCCAGGGTCTTCACCCACTTCATCATGAGGAGCTCTTAGAGCTCTATCTTTGCAAAAAAGGGAGCCCAAAATAAAAAACAAATCAATAATAATAATAACAGTTACACAATGAAATTGCTTTTAATGGACTGACAGCTGCTCTTAGCATGAGAGAACAGACTCCACAAACCCTGGGGCAACACAAGGAATTTCTACTCAGCTCCAGCTCTGGGTTCAAGCTTGTAAGAGTGGTAATCAAGTATATACTACAAGATTAGTTCCTATTCTTGATTTGGAAAAGGTGCTTTCCTCTATTTATATATACACCTTAAAACAGCACTTTCAATTAACACCTCAATCCACAAACAAGACACTCATAGTCATTTGTCAAGCTAGATATGAACTTTTTAATAGCTTCAACATTTCAACATTTATAAATCTTGGTTTGTTCTGGGTTTTTCATGAAGTCCAAACACTGAAGAATCACTTTCCAAACCCATACAGGCAGTAGAGCCCTTTCTCTCATATTTTCCACCCAGCCTCCCTGCAAGCAGCCATGCCTATCTGTGAATTCTGTGAATGACAGCCAGCATGGGGAGGTATAAAAAGTTTATTGTTTAGAAAATTAGGCCTTTTATTTGATGGATTAGTATTTTCACTTAGAGCCAATCATTTCATAGCCCACATACATCACCTGTAGAAGTGGGTTAAGCAGACTAGCTTTGTGCCCAAGCTGAGCATGCAAAATCTCTGCATACATCTCCAAATATAAACCAATTTATAGTTGCAAAAAAATCCTAACTTGACATTTACTGCTCTTTCTGTCTTTATTATTGGTATAAGTAATAAGCAAAAGTAATGTGCTGTACGTGCAATTGACAAGTTAACTCCTACAGTATATAATGTACTCCTCTAATAATAATTGTCTAAACAATAACTGTCAGCACTCAAATATACAGTAATGATGCCTTGTTACTTTATCACTGTATTGCAGGATTTTTCTGCTCTCCTGATGTCAGCAAAATTCCAATTCAATACAGTTAAAATGCTATTATTTTAGTTTTCCTGTGTTTAATACAGTAGAGACATCAATACTGTGGCACCTATAACAAACACACAAGTAACTCAAAGTACATTAACACAGATGTGGATAATTATTCTTTAACAAGTTCATTGATTGCAGCAGATAGATTCTGCTCATTAGCAAAAGAAGGGGGTCTATGGCAGAATAAAAAAAAAGGGTGCCTCAAAATTTTTCCACTTTCAATGCTGCTGCATTAATGTTTAATAGCATAAATTGCTTCACCCACACACATTGATGTGTCCCAGCTTACTTCAGAAAAAAAATGTTTCTACCCAAGCCTTACCTTTGGCAGTCATTTCTAAAATGAAATGGGAACCTACTTCATAAATCTTGCAACAGGTGCCAAAGATTGAAAACCTGCTTGTACAGATTACAGTCCCTGTGAAAATACTCTGCAAGTCTTGATGAAAGACTTCTTGGTTTTGGGGGAAAATGCTGGCCTTACTTCAAAAATGTTTTTCAGATTTTTTTTTCCCCCTTAAAATAAGGGGTCCACACAGTTTCCTTCAAAGACACCATAGCTAATTTTCCTTAAGTTATTTGCAATGATATAGCTCTCACTTATCCAGTTATGAATTAGGATTTGGACACAGGCAGGCAAAAAAGGAAGGGCACTCAGAAAGCTGAAATGAGAGATAGGACTACAGGTGAACATGGCTTCTATGGAGAGGAACTAGGGGACAAGGAATTAAGAATAAATTGAGGAAGAGAGGATAAATAAAGTTTAGAAAATTAAGAGTGGAGAATATTAAGGTCTCTATTTCCCTCTCCTTGGTGAACAGGCACCCAGGTCCCTTCCAGAATAGCTAACTGCATCTCAGGTTTTTCCCCCATATGAACGAGGAGCTGTGAGTCTTTAACACCCACAAGTAACAACCAGGGCAGGACTGTAAGAACAGCACAGTTTTTAGTAGCTTCCACACAGTCTGAGGTCTAAGGAGTCCCCTTAAAAAGAAGACTTTTGTCTCTCAAGAAACCCCTGGTGAGTTGTGTTTCCTTTCCATTAGCTATGTGGTTTATATTTTTTTCCAATACAGCCAGATTTTGACCATCCACAATACTCTACAGCATCAACTTGTATTAGTTTTACTTTAATCTGAAAAACATATGCTTTTCTGTTTTTTTTCCTAATTTCTTATTTCCTAAACAACCAAGAAATCATCATTCAGCACCCAAAGTAAACCATAAAGTTTACTTTTAACAATACTACTTTTTCTTAAGGACTATTTTAATATCCCTCTATGTTAAAGCTCCTCTCTCACTCATCTCTCATTTCCAGCCCACTCCACAGAAAATATATTTCCAAGTATTTTTCCCATTCTACATCTTCCTTGCCCATAAGCACATAATCCATATAAATCTATAATGTCACTTACCAAGCATTAAACCTCCAGAATGCACAGATTACTTGCTAGAAAGCTCTTAAAATGACAACAGGTTCAGCCCCTAGCCCAAAACACACAAAGCAGCTCTGAAAAAGAGCTAATGAATCTCTTTTAGGGGCACACACCTGTTTGTAATGACCTTAAATGCACCATCCTCTCATGTGTTCCCTATCACATTCTGATTTGCCAAGCTGCTGTAATTCCCCACTGGAATACTGGACTGGAATCCTTCACACATATGAGGCTGAAGTGCTCACAGGTGCTTCCTACTAACTTCAAGAGGCATAGGATTAAAGTTGGGTTGGTTGTTTTTTTTGTTTGGTTGGTTGGTTTTTTACCTTTGCCTGTTTATTTTTTCCTGATGTTGAGTTTTACTGAACTCCGTCCTGAGATGTGCTGCAGTTAAGCAATTTAACTCTGTGTTAGTGAAGGCTGAAGATAGGATTTTTGTCTGTCTTTTTAAATTTTTTTGACAAACACTTTGAGAGAATTTCCACAGGAGGAGTTTTTGGCCTGTTTGGGGGGAAAAGGAGAAGGGCTGTATCTCAATTGACAGTCATCTTGAGGCAACTGAAAAAACCTGAGAAGGCAACCTCCAATAATTATTACTTTGAGGTTCCATGGAGGGACTAGCTTTTCAAGGTATTACTGCCTTGATCTAGCTTGTAATATACTTGTAATATAATTTGAAATAAACAAAACAAAAAAATATTAAGGCACAGCAGATATATTCCTAGGTTGACTTGGTATCTAATGTTTTCAGAATGGGATGGGAACTAGCCTCATACAATCTCAAATTCCAAATATAGAAAAGCAACATCAAAAATTAGAAAGAGGGGAAGAAAAGAATCTCTTTATCTGATTTCATGATGAAATAATATTAATGTCAATTCTGAATGGCAACAGTGGCTTCAAGTCATGAAGCTGCTGTTCAGCTCTCTAACCCAGTAAAGCTGTCACCACTGCTAGGTGACTTTGCAAGGACATAACAGCTTTTTTCTAGGCTTGTTTCAGCCTCACCTAGAGCATTATTTTAGCATAATAAACAGTGACAGCAACCCTCTCATTATCATCAGGTAACTCCCACTTGATTTGATTTGGCTTGGCTTTGTACAGTGGTGGGGTGTAAACCCCACTGTTACTGATACCCTGAAATACTTTTAGCAGTAATGCAGAACAGTAGCTACTTGTTAGTCCTCATCTAGCATGCTCTTTATGAATCTAGCATAAAAATGCAGATGGAGGAGTAAAGTCATGAAATGAGAGCAAAGGCTTTCAAAGTACAGACAGAATATCCAGGACTGTAGAAATAAATATTTGGTAATCAATTACAGGTCACTAACAGATACAACCTTGAGATGTGGATCATAAGACAAAACAAGAACAAAAATACAATATTTGTAAAACATATCAGCTAGGATGCAAAGCAGTGGAAAAAGGGATAAGGTGTTA
Organism: Serinus canaria; assembly: GCF_022539315.1. Taxonomy (NCBI): domain Eukaryota; kingdom Metazoa; phylum Chordata; class Aves; order Passeriformes; family Fringillidae; genus Serinus; species Serinus canaria. Next base: position 6,263,606 of record NC_066313.1, read on the forward strand.
CAGCAAGAAGTTCTATCAGCCTCAAAGGAGCTCCAGGGAGAGGGGGAAATAAAGCATTTATAATGGACTTGTCCTAGTAAAAGGCACAGAATGCTGGTGACTCACTGCAACCCACTCTTCCCTCCAATCCTGCCTGAACCTGTCACAGCCCCAGAGGGAAAGGGGATGGCAAATGTCCCATCAGAGCACAGCAGAAGATGTAGGAAGTGTCACCATTTAACACATATGACTATTGAGACTGCAATGCAAAACTCTTACAACAAATTGCCAGAGATCATCCTGACTTAGAAACTGCTAGACACTACCTGTGTCTCACATGCTTCCATGAGCAGGGGAATTATTTCTCCTCCTTCCTCTCTCTACCTTTCAAACAATTCTAAGAGCTCTTCAGCATAGTTTTGCCTGCAAGCTGAGCCATAGGATAAACAATTTTCATTTTAGCTAAACATCTCAGATTGAGCCAAGTGTCTGTAAGGTCAGAACACTCAATGCTTCCATCCCAAAGCAAAGCAATGAAATGTAAAAACGCTTCATTACATGTGATATTTTCAGGGTCCCCCATGGCAGGAAGGAAAAGATGAATCTGACTCCATGTTCTTAGAAGGCTAATTTATTATTTTATGATATCATATTAAAGAATGCTATACTAAAACTATACTAAAGAAGTGAAGAGACTCTTACAGAAGGCTTAGCAAGATACTAATTAAAACCTTGTGACTCTCCAGATCCCCAACACAGCTGTACTGGGATAGGCCATTAAGTTAAAACAATTCACATGAAACCAATCAAACACTGACCAGTTGGTAAACAATGTCCAAACCACATTCCAAAGCAGCAAAACACAGGAGAAGCAAATCAGATAATCATTGTTTTCATTTTTCTCTGAGGCTTCTCAGCTTCCCAGGAGAAGAAGTCCTGGCAAAGGGATTTTTCAGAAAATATGACAGTGACAATTACACCCGAGGGATTCATCCAAAGGTCAGGATATCTGATGGCTACCATGAATCCAGACCATGACCAAGCCAGGCAACACTCTTACTTTAGTAGCACTGTACAGATGTCCTGAGAAGCACTGTCCACATCTTTACAACCATTTACCAACCCACAATTAGAAACAGCAGGCCTGGGGGTTGTCCTTTGGTTCTTTTTGTTTTGTTGCTTTGTTTATACACTTCTTGTTACTGCTGTTCTGTGCCCACTCACATCTCCAACAAATGCAGTGAAACAGATTCATGAGAACAAGGCAAAACATAACTCACTAGTGCTCAGGGGGCAGCCAGTGCAGGGGTAAACTAAAGCCATCTGTTTGTGACCATTCCTGCCGCGGGAGACCACGCGCACTTCACTGCTTCCCACGGGCAAAGCTCAGAATTATCAGACATGCTGCAGCACCTATTTTTTCTTCAGCAGGAAGAAGAAATCCTCTGTTGGAGCAGGGCATGGCTGAGATCAGCAGTGGAACACCGTGAGGATGCCTGTGCAGTCTGTGCCCTACCTGGCATGGGGAATGAAAAGGTCCTTCGTTTTTCATCAGTGTCTTAATCTGCACAAGTATAATTACAGCCCTCCTCAGTAATGGTAAATACAAATTATTCTGTTCTGCAAGAAGAAGATAAGCTCATTTTTTATGTTTCAACAACAACAACAAAAAAAAGAATGTATGATTGGAATAAAAAGATATTTATCCCAGCTTAAATGTTAGGATTATGTAACAACTTTTGAAATGCCTGCACAGAAATGGAGTGTTTTCCAGTTCAGCATCTTGACAGTCATCTTATAAAACTACAATGGAGAAAAAAGAAAGGCTTTTCTCATTTGCTACAACACTCTTTAAAGGCTACCTTAAAAAGATCAACCATAGGTCATTTATATTGTTTTATTTCCATTATAGCATTTTCTTTAAACACAAAAATTTATTTAACTGTCTTATAATTTACCATTACACAACCAACACCTTGGAAATCTTCCCCATGATTTGAAAGTGTGTGTTGAAGACAATAAATGACAATCTATTTACTAGCTTCATTAGCAAATAGTTCAGCTCATAGGTACTTGCCTAATTACAGTCTTCTACACCACTGTTTAATTGAAAAGATACAAAAAAAAAAAAAAAAACCAACAACAAAAAAACCCACCTGAAATGTCTGAAATTACCATGTTAGAGATTGGAAGCCTTTAGTATTCAAGACAGAGCAGCCTGTTGCTTAATGTTTTTATTTCTTTGGAAAAAGCATGAGTTTACTACTGCTAGCCCAGCTAGCAAGTGAGAAACTTCTGAATTTGAAGTTCTTGAGTGTCATGCTTTCTTCAAGAATTATTAAAATGGAGATTTGCTACAGTTTACAGTTTGTAAACTAAATCCTAAGGAGTCCTACCTAATCCTCATTTCTTTTTCTTCTATAGTTAGCAAACAAGTCTCAGTCAAGGTAATGTGGTTACAATCTATTTGTATATATTGTTTATCACAACAAATAGCATTTATAACAATGCACAGAGCAAGAAAAATACATTTTTCACTACTTTTAAATGTTTATTCTTCCTGAGACAGGAAGTCATTTACTCTGCCTTGCAGAACATTTAATCCCTTTTACCATTCAGATCCAACAGGATTTAAGGATGTACAACATCTCATGGGGCAGGACCTGAGAGCATTCCAAGACAAACCCCATTTTAACCAGCTTTGCAGCCCCAGCAGGCCTCCACTTCTGGGATGATTTTATCTGTTATTTTTAGAACTGATAATTACTCATTCTGCCATACCAATTTCTAAAAACTGGCAAAGAAAACTGACAAGTATATGAAATATTCCATTAAAAATTAGCAGAGGGATATGATTGCTTCCTCTTATTTTCTGATGGTGAATCAGAGTAAGACTGTATTCTACAGGGGACAGTATTTCTTCACCTTTACCTGTTCAAAGTGTCAGAATGATATATATTTTATATATATGTGTGTACATGTATCTATACATATATTTTGTGTGCATATATATATACACATGTTTATATATATACACATGTGTGTGTGTGTATATATGTGTGTGTGTGTATATATATTATATATTATATATATATATATGTGCATATATACGTATATAATTTGTCCTTGGTGTACTTATTCCTTCTTCCTTGGCACATTCAATACCTTGCAAGTTCTCTAAAACAAGAAAACAAGAAAAAATCAAACCAACCCAACGCAAAAAAAAAAAAAAAAAAAAAAAAAAATCACCAATGCCCCCCCAATAAGAAAAAATCTCAAAACCCAGAAAAAAAAAGCCACCCACTAAAAAAAAAATAAAATAATCCCAATCTATCTGTGGGTTGCATTTGATATGAACCCCCCACTGTGCACCTCCTGTTTCAAAGCTTTGGTGCAGGCATTGGTTAATTCTCTCTCTTGTGTGCAGTTTTAGACAATATTCTATTTAAATTGGATACATAGTTCTGTATTCAGTTTTATAAACCGTAGCACTGAGTACATTTAATTCATCCTTATTTTAATTTTTCTAAGGAGCAGATGTTTAGTAGGCACAGGCTGCCTCACAAGAAGGGAAAGGAGGAGAGTCAAAGTCGTTTTAGCTCCCTTGCTGAACTGAGCAACAGAAGAAAAGAACTGAGCTAAAATATGGAGAAAAATCAAAGTAAAAATCCTGGTGTAACCTCAGAGAATCAGCAGGTGCTTAATTGCTTAAAAAGAATAAGGAGGTGACAGACAACAGGTTTATACTAGACTTTCCCAGTGTGGCACTGAATTTTGAAGAACACCTTGATCAAATCTCTTGTGTTGGAAAGGCCAGCATTAAAAGGGGGAGTGTTAAAATCTGAGCAGATGTAACAGGAATACACAATCCCTGCTCTTTTAAATGTGCTTCACTGCAGCAGATGCAGATGGAGCTGCCACATCTCCATCCCCTAAAAGGCCATACCATCATCACTGCCTGACCAGCCTGAGCTCTGGACTCACATATTTACTGCTGGGGAGGCATTTGGGAGAGGAAGGAGAGCAGTAAAAGGGATCTGTCTGCCCACACACCCTTGCTTGTCTTGGAAAAACACACTGTACCTGTACTAATCTATACAAGTATTGGGAATCTGGAAGTGACAGATTTCAACTGATTATTGATCAGTAGTTCATATGAAAGGGATTAAAAACTCTGATCACATTACACTGTACTTAAATTATTTCAGATTTCAAAGTATGAATAAATCTTCCTCTTTTGACACCAAATCTCTTTGGCTGAGACTTTTCATTCCCACCTTCATGCTTTGTTTGCTCATCACATTAAAATTTCAATTTTTTTTTTTTTTTTACACAGAAAGGCAAAAACAAAGCATAAAAGATATTTACATAATACTTTACATAACAAGCTCCTTTTGAGAAATGAGAATATTAAAATTTCAAAAGTACAGTCACAGCAAGTGGTAGGCGAGCAAGGCAGATAAATCAAATCCTATTTCTTGCCATGCTGTGAAAAGACGGCTGGCTTTTAATCATCATGATGTGCCATATGTAAATTCCATCAAAGAAGAAGTTTGGTAAATGTTATATTTCATAACCACAGGGAAGGAAGCTATTTATAAACACCAATTAAATGATATAATATAGTCCAAAGCCATTAATAATAAAACTATTAATGTAGGTAGACATTACTTTCACATGGAGTAGTTTTTGAAGTAAACTTTTTCAAATGCATATTTAACTAAGGAAACATTGAACATTTTCTACTCAAGGTCATTTTAACTTACCATATTTTCAGGGATGTAAGTTGTTCGAGAAAGAAAATAATACATAAAACACTCAAACTTAGAATCACCTTCTCAAAAGCTCTGAGATTGTTTCAGTGAGCAGCTGTGTTTTACATGTAGTTAGAAATCTCTACATGCATGTATGAAGCTTAAATGCAAGTTCATGTTGGGTTTTGCCAGTCACAGGAAACATTTTGTGGTGCAAACATCTTGAACAGAAGATTGCAGGGAGGTTTGGCACCACAAGCCTCCAGTGGAGTGAAGAACCCATCACAATAATGCTATTATCACACTAGAATTGTGCATCACTTGCATTAGAAGAAATCAAACTAATCTGAAAGCAATAAAAGCCATTATGTTCACAAAATTCCTAGAAAGGCTGTAATATTTAATGCCAGAGTAATAAAGATTTGGAATAGTTAATCTGCCCTGTCTCAAAACAGTGTGGTAAGCTGAACCTAGAAGTTAAAGCTCTAAATACTGGACTAACACTTAAAAAATGGTTTTCTTACAGAGATGATGGTGAATTAAAGTGGTTTTAAACAGAGTTCTACAGCCAAGCATGAGGAATATCTAATGACTGCTGGGCTTCTTGCAGTAATGGAGCTTACAGGCTACCCACTGGATACCCCAGGAAAGACACAAGGATAGAGTGTTTTACTATGTAATAAAGGCACAGAGGAATTTATCTCTTCTTGGTAGACATCACACTTCAGACACAAAATTTCTAAAAGGCCACAGCAAAGCATCAATTTAAACTCCAAACCAAACCATCCCCTTCCCAACTTCCCAGATATTCAGTAATGTATATTTTGTTTTATCTAAAAAACCCTCAAATCTAGTTCGAGTCTCACCAGAAAATTTATAGAACCCCGTGTTTGTTTTCCACAAGACAGAAAAAAACATTTTCAGTTACAGGTTTAAAACCAAAGGTTTTATTCTAATGAGTTTTATAAAGAGAGCTAACTATCTCCATATTTTCAGCACACTCAGCAATGTCTGTGTGCATAAGCTGAGACCTGTCATGTCTGTCTTGTGATTAGGAGAAATTTAATGCTTCACCTCTTTGTCATATTTGTTGTTTTGTCATAACTGGCATGTAGATTGAATGGCAGGTGACATTTCCAAAGATTTAAATAGGGTAAGAAATTAATCAAATTAATATATTCATTTTCTAAAGTATAATGAGTCATTTGCATATAAAATGTAAGAGTCTGTCAATATAAAATGAACTCCAAATGCTTCAGAGGACATAATGAACTCCATTTTTTGTATTTCTCTTTGTATGTATGTGTATGTGTAGGTGTGTGTGTATATATATATATATATATATACACATACACTGCAGGCAAAGATTTTAAACCCCTGAATTTCTTGCTGTTTTATGAAGTAGTTTAGATTGAGCAAGAGCTAATGATGTTCCCCTCCATGGATCACAGCACAGAGGACACCAGACTGCAGCATTCTGTAGGGGACCTACAGAGCTCCTTATAAACCAGCTGCAAAGGCAGCCTCTGACCAGCCCTCCAGAAGAGGGAAATGCTCTAACAATGCCCAAAGTATTTTCCAAGGGTGAACTTCAGGTCTGATTATGTAAAAGGAGTGAGACATATCCTTAGCACACATGGAATTCCATGGAGATCACTGAAAACCTGGTGGAGAGGACAGGATCTTACCCTTTGGCCACTTTGCAGAACTACAGTCCTAATGAAAGGTAAGGCAAACATGGCATGGGGCTCCATATAGGAGACAGCAAATTAACACATCTGTCAAGAATAAAGAATAAAAAACACTGTCCAGGCTGTGTTAAAATATACCACAGTAAAGTCACATTTACAAATTAAGCAGCAGGAGTTTCAAGGCTACCAGCTAATTTCAATTTAATGATGCTGCCAGTGTGTGAAACAGTACAGTGAAGCAAAATAAGCTGATTGGGTCAGTCAATAATTGAAAATCTATTTGCCTAATGTTGATTTACAGTGCAACAGGATTCAGCTACTGAAATTTGTAACTGGTGCTCCTGTCAACAGAAGAAAGGGCAGCCCTTAATTTATGAAATGAAGAGAGCTAGGACTAATTAAAGATGCAACATAAAGCTGGGAAATGGGAACTCTAACATGCAGTATGAATGCACATGAACACACACATTTTAGCCAGCTGGAGCTGAGCTATGGTGCTAACTGCATGGGCTTGGCTTTGCACAGGGGGTTCAAGAGTTCTTGGTGTTTTTTGCTCATGTGCACATTCCCATGATAGACACAGGGCTTCTTTACAAGTCCAAATACTATTGTCACAAAGAACAAAAATGAGTGAAGAGATAACAAATACTACAGGGAGGTACAAAAAGAAAAAAGAAAAACAGAGGCAAGTTTTAGGTTGAAGAATAGCAGACAGAATAGCCTACAAGCACAGGCCACCTGCAGGAGACCTGGTGCTTCAACATCACTTGTAGATCTTTAGACAAATTCCATATTTTCTTCACAACTGCATACACAGCTCCTCCTGCAGGCACTCTATGTCAACAGTCTGCCTAAAAGACTCAAATCTATAAAACAATTTGCCCCACTATTCCTCTGCTTCAAAATGAGCAACCCTCATTTCCCTCCTGGTGGCAGAAGAGGACTCTGCCCTGTAATTCCCATTTCTCAGCACGCCATTCTCATATTCTCAGTATTCCCATTTCTCAGGAACACTACTGGTTTAGTAGAATGAATGCTCATGAAATTTCTATCATAAGCATATTCTCCTTAAGGATATATAGTTGACAAACTGTCAAACAAGGCAGAAGACTGACAAACTCCATTCTATAATCTCCCTGATCACACTGAAACACTACAGAGACACAAAGCAAATGACTTTAAATGCCCCATGTTATGCCTCATAATTGTTCAGGATTTGGCTAGATACACTAGGGAAGGCACTTGGAAGTTGAATTCCATGCATGCTTCAGAATGGTTACAGGAGCAAGACCAAATTTAGTCTCTCACACACAGCTTCTTTTAAGAGTACTTTAGCAGTGTATGTATAAGCATAATGTTTGTGGATGAGATTATCCAACAGCTAAAATAAACTTTGGAAAAAGTAATTGAATGTACAAGTGTTCAGGAATTTGCTGATAGATCTGAGTCAGAGTGTCAGTGAAGGTTTAAGATCCTCCAGACAGCTTGGAGGGGAAGCTGAGGATCCAGTCACTATTTATTTGCTACAGAAGTCACTGATATGTACAGGGAGCCTATGAAAAACTCTTTTTTCTGAACACAATGGGAACCTCAGATTTGGTCTTCAGAAAACATGAACATACCAGAGCACAGTAATCTGCAGAATTGTTTTAACCTGCTTACAGTAATGCTACAAGTGTTTCTGTGACACTTTGACAGGCTTTTGTACTAGGTTCTTTCTACTTATTTCCTAAGTATGGAAATGTAGGGGAAAATACTATCTCTGTTACCTCCAAGTCATGTTTTCTGCAGTACCTACCTGTCATTTCAGCTATCTACTTTACAGCAAAGTTCAATTTAACTTCAGACTTCTTTTCCATGAGGGATAACTGACTCTGTCTTTAGGCAGGTATGAGGCATGTTTACTCTTTACCTTTGTCTCTACTATTTTCATTCTATTCCTTTTAGTATACACAACTTTGCATACTGCTTGCCCTCACAGTGTTGCCCTTGAAGCCTACAAAATCCTCTTTCATTTTAAAGCAGCACTCTTTCACATGCTTGTTTCTGAAAGCAAAAATATTTCCTATTATGACTTGAATTCTTACAAGAGATATACAGCAATTCCAGTACATGTCTATTAATCCAAAGAAAAAGACATTTTTTTGAGAAGGGAGTGTAAACAGTGTCTCTGAAGAGACAGGGGGAGAAAAATAGTTATGTGTCAGCACGGTGGGGATAGAAGCTACAACTCTATTAAACTCTTAATAGAAGTATTTAAATTAAAACACCCCTTTGAGTGAAATTCTGCACTAATGTATGTTACCTGAGACTTCCCCTGCCTCCTCTCTCTCATCCCACCACTGAGCCCTGGGAAACATTTTAACCTCCTGCAGCGCAGTCAGCAATCCATCCATGACTGATTGACCCACATCAGGATGGAAGCAGACCCCGTGGGTCAGAAGGATGCACCAAAGGGAAAGATGAGGCACTGAATCTGTCCTTGATGGGCAGAGAAGACAGAAGATTAGAGAGGAGATAAGGTGGATAATAGGCTCGGCTTCTGACACCTCTTCTTGTGAAGCTTCTCCAACCAAAATATTGTTCGGAGTTCTTTTCTGTTAATTAAATGGGAGCTGAGGGGATATATAACCTGTCAAGCTCTGAACAGCTCAACCTCCAACACTTGCTTCCACAGAAAAGTCTGGCTGAGGAAATGAAGTCAACATTCCCATTAAGCAGACTCCTGTTTCCTGCTCCCTCTCCTTCCCCCGGAGCAGGCATGCACTCACAAGGTGCTCAGCCATCCCGGGTCCTTCAACAAGCAGTTGAGCCCCACAGTGAAAACCAAAGAGCCCTCAAGAGCAAACACCATTCATTACCATCAGAGGACTTATCACTGCAGGAGTCACTTTGTTTTACTGAACAGACATGCTAAATCTGCTATTACAAAGTCACATCATTTTTTCAGAGAACAAAGTGCTGCTTTAGCCACACGCACCTGTGTTCCTTTGATTGCTCACCTTCACTTTGCTTTTATCACTAAAGCCTGGTGCCAGCCTTAACACAGAAACAAATGACCTAATGAATGAGAGCTGAATGCTAGAAAAAGGAAAATTATTCAGTTGAGATAAAAATGTGTTCTTGAATGTACATGCACACTTCAGAGCAGGACAGAGGATCCAGCTTCTCACACAGTACCACTTTTTCAGGGTTAAAAGGGTCCAAGAAGCAGAATCTGGGCAATGAAACACAGAATAGGGAATTTGTGTGTCCTGAATCTGCACATGGGCACTTTATAACCAAAAAAACAAGTAAAAGTATTACCAAAAGTAAAAGTAGCAACATATAAAACTAATTTTCTTTATAAATAACAAAAGTTCTTCTCCCAAAGCTGGGACCTGTGATGCATTAAGTGCTCTGCATGTGAAGAAATGAGTTCTTCAGTATTTCCAGAAATGGAAGGATGTCTCTCTGGTCACACATGGAAAGAAGCATAAACAACAAACAAGTCTGAAAACCAGAATGACAAGACAGATGACCTCTGTTAAAGCCAAACAAAAGTACTTCCTAAAAAAAATTACTAAAAAACATAACCCTTGAAGTCTTCACTAACTTGAATAATGAAAAATATTACTGGAGTGAAACCTCTGATCGAACCTAAACTTGTTTCTATAAATGTAGGATCGAATTTGTATTCAGGACACATCAATTTTCTCTTGTTTTCAAGAGAAACATTTCATTACAGAAGTTTAATGAACTCTACTCCATTTTTATCAGGCTTTACCTTTAGAGGAGGAGAAAAGGCACGGAAGACACAAGGTACTCAATGACAAAAAAAAAGTAACTAGGATCCCTAAGTTCATTTCTTCAGAATTACCTATCTGCAAAGAAGAATGACCTAAATCCTTTACAATTTCTAAGAAATTACAGCCCAGTTTTCATGTTAATATGACCATCTTGTAGTTGACGTCTACTGTAAAAACTGAGAAACTTCAAGATACAGACATCCTCCCAGTGAATACTGCAGTTTTATAGTTTGTAAACATTCCTCTCACTGTTCACTGAGAAAAATACAGTAATAGTAACTCAAAAAAAAAAAAAGGAGCATCAGAAGAATCCTTTGCATGCTTCATTTTGGAGGCAAAAAATTAAGGAGCTTTATTTTTGTCTAGCGATCAGTGACTGAAGTACATTATACCCAACTTGAAAACATCAGCAATACTGACTGCGCAGTAAGAGAAGTGATCCATAGAATTTTATACAGCAAGTTCCTTTGTTAGAACAGTTGGGCCACACCCCATGCTGCCACTCATTCCCTAGCTTCACTTAAGATTTGCCAATCAATAAAAACTGAGATTTTTGTCCTTCTTCACTGTTTATAATACAGATGTTTGGCAGACACAACAACATTCAAAAAATCTACCAGGATTTTTTGTGGAATTACACAAGAATTTTTTTCAGTATAAACTGGAAAAAAAAGTAGCATTTATGATTTTATGTTGAATTAGGCCTTGCAAAGCTAATAAAGTTATCATTGAATATAGTATTTAAACTATGAGGTTTTATCTGAAACACTTTTAAATTAAAAATATTGTTAGCATTTTAAAGAGCACCTTAAGAGACAAGAGCATTCTGTGTGATTTAAGGTGTATATTGTCTGTCATAACAAATATGACAGACAATATACACAAATGTGCATGACAGACCAAGTTATCACATTGTCATGTGCATAGAGCTCTTTAAAAGGAACATTATTCTTTCGACAGATTTTTATTCTCAAATTTCCTACTGCTCCCAAAGACTCACTCCCTCCTTTAAGACAGTGGCATATTTGGAAATTCCTCCAGGTTTTGGCAGAGCTTTATCTTCTACCCCAAGGAGGGAAAAACCAGAAGGAATGGGAATGTGAGTGTCTCTGAGCAAAGGCAGAGAGTTGTCCCTGCCATGGGGTGTTGAACACCCTGGGGAGAATGGGGTCACAGCCATCAGGGGTTGTGAACAGGCACAGGGACATCGCTGCTGCAGAGCTGCTCCCCCACAGTGACCATGGGACTGGCACCATTCTTAGTTTGGAAATTATGGGATTGTTGAGGCAGAAGGGCAAGGTCAGCTGTGATGCACAACCAGTAGGCTGGGTGGGATAGTCCCAAATGGACTTCCCTGCATCCACATGTACAAACTGAGCACCACTGACTCAAATACAGAGGACAGAAGGCACCACACGAAGAGCCTGAATCAGTATTGCTGCTGGTTAACAGAATGTGCTGGTTTGCATCATTCTGCATTTCCAATAAAATTATACAACAGTCAGTGGTTTTGTTTTTTGGGTTGTTTTTTTTTTTTTAATTCAGCATGCACAAAAAGACAATCTGGATTTCTTTGTCTTTTCTTGGTTATTCTTCACTGCTGATTCTTCCTACAGATAAGTCTGCAAGTCGTGGCACTTTGCCAAAGTGCACATTACTTCTGAATCAGTTTAGATGCATATTCTATCTAAACAGAGCACCTGAGGTATCTTGGTGTACTTTCTTTACACATATTATTGCTATTTGAATTGTTTATGTGCCTGTGAAAACATGCTGAGAAGAGAATCAAAATAAATGGGTCAAAGCAAAGACTTCACAAATGGGGACAAATGTGGATCTAATACAACACTCAGGAGAAAACAGTTCATTTGGTTTCTGGCACAGGCTTTTTCAGTCATCTAGAAAATCAATTTTCAAAAATAAGCGTTAAAAATAACTAACTATCCAGATCAGGCCAGGTAATGATAAAGAGAAGGATCTCTGATTACAGGCTTTTTTACTCATCTTCTAACTTTTGTCTGAATATCACAAATTATGCAACTGTGTTTACTGTGACCAGCTTTCATCCTCTGATGGTTTGCACTGTAAACAAAAAATTTACCTCCTTTCTACCTGTTATCACTAAAGTGAACTACAGCAAAATTAAAATGACAGAAGAAGACAGATTTAAGGGAGCAATACACAAACATCTGCCAGAATAGTGAAAGAACAGTGAGGGCCACAGAAGTAAAAAAGACAAAATAAAATTTTATGAGCTGCCACTGAACCAGGAGATACTAATTAAGGTTGTAGAGTTATATGAAAAAAGATAAAACACAGATAATGCATCTACAGCCATATTAACCAATGGCTGCCATGGGAGGCTTCACTGTGAGTGTCCACAAAAATGAAATGTGGCCAAACCCAGAACAGACAGCACAGAGTCTGAAAACCCTCCCTTATCATCTCTGGGCAAGTCTAATGTAAAAATGTGGGCTTAAATTACTGCTGGTTGAATTTAAAATGTGCCAGGTCAGTGCCAGACTGCCTCATTGTCCAAAGGCTCAGCCTCTGTGAGGGTAAGGGGACATGAAGACAAGAAGACACCAGTGAGAAGCAGGAGCTTGCACTGAATGATCCCTAAGGGTTCTTTCCAACTCAAAATGCTCAATGGTTCTCTAATCCTGTACTGGCCCACTGAAGCTCATGACTTGCAAAGCAAAGGTTTGAATTCCACCCTCACTACTAGACTGCAGCTCAGGGAAGCTCCTCAGTGCCCAGCTCCATCCATTCAGAGGACATCAAAACACGCTGGTACCTCCTGGGACCTTGAGGAGAGGATGAAGTAGATGCCAAAATGAATTGTTGCAACAGAGCCTGCCTGAAGAAAACACAACAGGAGAAACCTGAATATTTCCTGAAGAGTTTTCCTTCACAAGCTTGATGTTGCCACTGCAAGGGAGTGAAAGGTAATTAGAGTGATTAACTGAAAATCATTGAGGAGCTGTCATTGGCTCCTTTGTCAGGGCTGGAGCTGCACAGGGCCAGGATCACTGCTCTAAAATACCAACAAAGAATTCTTAATGAAGAAAGGTGACTGGAGGGTGGAACTGTTTGAGGAGTTTTGCACCATAATGTCAAACATTTGCTGCTAGTTCTCAATGAATATTTTTCATCCTTAGGAGTAGTATCCACCTTCCAAGGTTTCAATTCTTTGATATTTCATATTATGCCAGAACTCAATTCTTTTTATATTAACTTCTTCCAAAGAGAAATGAAGAAATGAACAACATTTTGCAGAAGAGTATTCAGCAGAGTCTTCCTGGGATTTTTAAAGCAGAATAGAAAAGAAGGAAAAAAAAAAGAAAAGAAAAAAAAAATGCCTTTTACTTTTTCAAGTGCCAATACTAATAAACTCATCAGATTTTCTTCTGACAATACAAGAATTACTGGTAGGTTGCCTTGGAGCCTGATATATTTCTGGTCAAAAACTGAAATATTTCACCAATTTTTCAACAGAAATAGCAAGAATATTCTGGAAACAAAAGGTCTGGGTATGCAGATTTAGAGACTGAAATATAACATTAAAAAATTATGGGTTGGGTCTCTTAGAGCATTTTATCCACCCATTTGTAATTAATTTTATTGTCCAACTTATCTTCCACATGACTAATAATAATTGTACAGGAAAACAACCTTAGACAAGACTGCTAAGATATTTTCTGCATTCATTCACAAATAATTTTGTATTGATCTAAACCCAAAAAACACCACCAACATTACATGTTTGGCTTGAGCAGTTTCATCAGAGATCTGGGCCTTCAATCCTAGTGTCACCTGAGTGGGAACATCCAGAAGGCATGAAAAAACACACCATGGTGTTGCTCTTTACTACACTGAACTTCTTCAAACAAGAATTTTAAAAAGAGGAAAAAGAGCACAAAAATTATGACTTAGTGACAGCAATGGAATTTTTGAATAGTCAAATCAAGGGGAACAAAAAGAGCACTGATGAAAAGTTGAATTACTCAGATGAGGAAAAATTAGTTGACTGCATTCCACTAGAATTTGCTTTTTGGTTTGAAACCCTATGATCTGGAAAGCAACATATTTGCATTTACTTTTTAATGCATTAATAGCAGTTTAATTGTGAAAGTTTCTTCCTAAATAATCTCATTAAAAATTAACTGGTGTTTGATTGATATGAAAACAGTTTTGATTTAGCTTTCTAGCTTTATTTCTACTAAAATTGTACAGTTTGAAAAGTAATATGCTTTTCTTTATTATCACAATAGTACAGTAATTTTGCCAGCTTTTCTACTGAATAATTTGATCACTGTAGAAACGAGCTTTGCTTCAGCTTGCTTTTGATTTGTGTGTACATGCATTAGGATTTTATGGTCCTTCTCTAAAAGCTAAAATGTGATACAATAATGTCTCCCATGTCAAGGACAATGCAATGGGACATGGCTTTTGGAGGGATTCTGGCCATGGATTTGGGGTTACCCTGCCAGCAATTTAAGGAGCAGACAAACCACTCTAGATCACTGTCAGCGTCCTCCTGATGGGCAAACACTTTTTGTGGTGCCCAGCAGCAGGGTGAGGAACAACAGCCATAAAATAAAACACCAGAAACTCGATTTAACTTGAGGAAGAACTTGTTTTACATTGAGAGCTGCAGAGCACTGGAACAGCTGCCCAGGGAGGGTGTGGATTCTCCCTCTCTGGAGACATTAAAACATCACCTGGACACGTCCCTGTGTCACCTGCTTGAGGTGAACCTTCCTTGGCAGGAGGTTGGGCTGGGAGATCTACAGAACTCCCTTTCAACCCCAGCTAGTCTGTGGAATACACTTTTAAAGGATTTAATTAATTTTCTCATTGTAATTGTTATCATAGGCAATGTAGAACTTTGTTCTTTTCCTTTTTAATTGTTCATCTTCTGTAAGAAAACCTTAATTTGGCGATCGATTTAAGAAACGTGCACAGAAACCATTATGCAAAAGGCAAAATTTTGAAAAACAAAGTACCAAAATATGGTTTGCAAAAAGAAGCCCCACAATTTCCACACAACCTTTCCTGTGATACCACAGGCATATTTAATACACTTGTGTGCTTTAACAATTTAATCTTACATTAGTGTTTCTGCACAACTCCCTCTTCATTCATGGCAAAGACCGTTTACAGGAAGGGGAAATTCCATGTGCTTTTAACCTCATAAATCTACTTATAGTCCTAAATTTCATCTAAGCCCTGCACTGGCAAGAAATCTTATAAACTGAAGGTAATTTATTTTACTTGTGAATTCAAGTCTTCTATTTAATGACTTCTTCCTAAACTAGAGATGCAGTTTAAAAAGAGGGCTTATCCATTATCCCTACCCATTTTTATCACAAAGAGACCATACTTCCATTCACAATAGGTAGAGAGACAAAAATCCAAGTTGCCCTAATGTAACCTCACCTATAAAAACAGTGCTTATAGCATAGTTGTATGTGAAAATGATATAAAAACCCAAGAATCTTTGCAATTCATATAACAATTTACAGCACAAACTGTTGTCACAACTTAAAAGTGACTGAGAATTGCCTTGGAAATTATGGCTAATGGATTATAATAGTCTTTGTCACAAATTATCTGGAGTAGTTTTGGTTAAGCATCATGTAGCTTTATATAACATTATACTGCATTAATATGCTATTTCATCAAACTGCTCAAAACCTCTATTAATCTTAATGGACCCAAAGCAAGAGATCTCCTAAGAACTTAAATAACATCTCTTTTGGAATAGGTGTGCTGCTCATGGCTGGAACAGAGCTAATTTTCTTCACAGTAGCTACATGGGGCAGTGTTTTGGATTAGTGCTGGGAGCAGTGCTGATAATGCAGGGATGTTTCCCTTCCTGCTGGGCAGAGCCTGCACAGAGCCGAGGCCTTTCCTGCTTCCCACCCAGGAAGTGGGATGGGTGGGGTGTACAAGAAGTTGGGAGAGGATACATCAGTCAGGTGGTGGTGAACAACTACTCTTGTTTGCATCACTTGCTTTCTTTGGGGTTTAATTCTCTGCCTTTGTTATTTCCCTTTAATTTACAAATTATCTGATTATTATTATATAATTTCAATTATTAAACCCTTTATCTCAACTCCCATGACTTTTCTCCCTTTTACCCTTTTGATTCTCTCCCTCCATCCTGCTGGGAGGGAGGGAAGGAGTGAATGCATGAATGACTGACTGCTTGGTGCTTAGTTGCTGGCTGGGGTTAGACACTACACGGTAGATGACTATTTAGCCCAGGAAGATCTTATAGATCTTATAACATAAATATCTACTTGACAGAGAAGCAAAGTTAATATTTGTCAAAGAAATCAAAACAAAACCAAAACAAAACCAAAAAACAAAACCCCCCAAAAACTCCATACCAAAAAATCCAACAACAACCAAAAACAAAACAAAAAAACCACCAAACACCATATAAAGCCTGGACTGAGCTACCTACAGTCAAAGAAATTCTAGAATTTTTTGCTTCCCCACAGAGCCTTAAAAGAGATCAAATTTTCAAAGCAGGTATTGCCAATGTACTGAGCAAAGAATTCAGGGTGGAGAAAGAGGAAAAGGAACTGCTGAATTGCCTTAAACAGCTTCTTGCATTCTCTTTGGGTAAAACACAATCCTGCAGAGTTATTATGGCTAAAATAAACTCAGTCACTAAAACAATTTAAACAGGAAAGTAACTCCAGGTTGCTCAATGGTGAAATAGCCAGCAACATGCAAAGAAACATCTACAGCAACCCTTTTTTTTTCTTTTTTTTCCTGTGCTTGAGTGAAGAATTTTAACAACATTCAGCAGATGCCATCATTATGTGAGAATTTCTTGATTGCTGTAACTCTGCTACAGAAAACAGGATTTGCATACAAGTAATAGCAAGCCACTCCTTGGAAAAAGGAAATAGTACTTCCAAGTGGACTTGTTAACACCAAAAAATATGGGATGCCTGCTGTGCAAACTTATTTAAGAGGACTGCACTGTAAAATATTCTAGTTGAAATGTTCCCACTGGAAAAGGGTAATTTTTTTTTACCAAAAACTTTCCTTTTACTACAGAAGTGCCTGGTATGATCACCATTTTATCTTCAAAAAATATGCACTATAATGTATTTACATAAAGAAGGAAACACTGATTATCTTAAAATGATCTTAGTCTAGACCACTTGCCAGCATACTACACATGCAAAGTCAATTAGGTCACGGATTTGAGCACTTAATATTTCTCTCATTACAGCTCTTCCTATGGTGTGAGAGGAAAAAACAGTGACAAATTTGTGCCTCTGCAGTTTCATGAATTCACCAGGAATAAAAAAAAGGATGGCTACTAGGGGCAGGGAGAGATAGAAGGGAGAGAAAGAAATAAAAAGAAAATATGAAAGCACAAATTCCCCTACAGTCAGAAGGATTTGGTATGCCAATTTGAGGAATAAATCAGAAACTGTTCCAACTGCCATCCTTGTAAAAGTTAATGATCCTCTGCACAATTTACAGGCATCCATCTGATCAGAGATACACAATCCATGGTTTCAAACCTGCACCTCAGCTTTAGTACCACTCATCTGCTACAGGTAACATGGTCCAAGATTAAAACAAATAGCATATTACATTTAAAGCAAGAGCATCTGCTGGAAGTACAGTGCAGAACAACAGATGTTACTACACCAAATAATTATCAATCTTATGCTGATCCAGTGGCACTGACAAGGCATTCAAAATGCAGCTGGACAAGGAAAGACCTTCCCATCCCAAAGTTATTCATGGAACTCTGGGTGATTTAGCAAAATAATCTTGAAACCTCTGGACATCTCAGCAAACCTTACCTTTAAAAAGCCATTTAGATTCATCACACCATTCTGTCTAGCAGTAAAGGATTTATGTTGTTTACTTGTCTTTGTGTAGCTGCAGGATTTTATGTATCCCAGTATCCAACAGTGCAGATACTGGCAGCAGCAACAACAACAACAAAAAAATCAGTGCTCAAGTGTGAATACAACATTATTAAGGATACCCTGGCACTATCATTCATTTTTAAATCGCATTTTTAAAGGCAGGATGCAATCAAGGAAACAAAGACCTCTGAAATGTTCCAGTTGTTTTGAAGTGGCTACACTCTTCTCCTGCTGCCAAACAGCCACATCAAGGACCACAAAAGCACAGGCTGTTGGTGAGGGGCACAAACAGGAAACCATTTTAATTACATTTTCCAGGAGACTCTTAGAAAGCTGTAGATGACAGACAGATTCTAGTACTGGATCTTGGCTGAAGCTACTGTAATCCATTGTATTTTGTGTCAATAATCTCAGGTTAATAAATAAATGAGGTTCAGTTGTCTATTTAAATAACAAGGAATATTACAGAAGGAATATCTGCAAATCTTGGTTAACACCTAGGATGTAAAAGGAAACTAGGCTTGCTTGGTTTGCTTTTAGAGTTGTCCATATCCAATATTAACTGAAATTGAAATAAAAAGTATTTTGGATGCTTAGGCACATCAGTCTATGCAGCACAGCCAAGCTGTGCCAATCCCACCTCTCAGTAAAATGTCAGCCTATAAATCCTGTCTAGAAGCAGAAATGAGTATGAAGCACCCTTATGGCACAATGGCATTTCAGGATCTTTTGACATTAATCTTGACATCGTGAACTACACATGCAACTCCACACTTTCTTACTATTTGCATCAAATAATTTTTTTCTTCCTTTTTTGCTTTTAATTTTCAAAATCACTTCACAAAGTGACAATATTTTTGTCTTATCCCTGCTTTGCAAATATATAGACACGCAAAATACATCTAGTATGGCAACAACAGGAATTAAATAGTTTTCACTGAAGAAAAGCAGAACAGTAGCTCAGAATATATATATGTATATATTTATAACAGTAGCTATATATATGACACAGTAGCTCAAAATAGATTTTCAAGGTTTGTTAAATATCTGCTAAGGTTGGCTACTTCTCATTTGGAAATCAAATATTTCAGTGATTCAGACACTTTTCATATTGAAGGGAATCTGATGTTCACACACACACACACACACACAAATATATTCCCATCATAGGCTTCAGATACCTGAAATATGTTACCTTGCTGTAGTCTGATTATAGTGTGAGAAGATATTCTCTTACCTAGAACACAAAAGAGAAATTGGTTTAGATTAATGCACAGCATTGTTCAAATCATACATTTTGCAAATTAAAGAAAAATTAACTACATACAACCAACAAAATTGGTTTTGACTACTTAGTGGTAAATGGTCTCTAGTATTAAATAAATCCAAGATATTTGGCATCATCTTCTTTCACAGCTTTGCCATTTTCTCTTCTTAGATGATTACAAACTTTGTTTTTTCAATCAAAGAAGATTAAAAGCCATGTAAAAATCCAAAATCCATGTTTAAATTTATCTTGTTATGGTTCAGGTTCTTCACTTTACAACTTTGTCCAGTGTGCACCACTTGTATAAATGTACATGCATATACAATTTTTTTTTTTTTTTTGAAACTAGGAATTTAAAGTTTTCTATAAACCTCACTCTACAGTGGTTTGGTTTTTTTTTTTTCTTTGGCTTGTTTAGGTTTTTGTGGGTTTTTGTTTCTTTGGTTTTTGGGTGTAACAATACTATAAAAAATACTTTGGTTCCATTTTATCTTCCTCTTTTTCAACAATGACAAAGTTCCCATAAGTTTTAGTCAGCAGTACTTTGAAGCCAAAGGAATGCCTGAAGTAGCACTGGCACTTTCTGTTTATTAAGTGTTTACAAAGTAGTAAATACATATGTTTTCAAGCAATTTAACCTTTAAATGGTATACATTTTTTAAGCAAAGTAAGGTCACCTTAATGATGCCAACAACAAAGAAATTACAAGTTCTTTCAACTGCTTGAACTATGGAATATATGGATTCCTAGAATAACTGAAAATTTCTTCCTACAAGTTATTTATTACACTTGTGTGGATTATTGGAGTTTCAACCAAGACTACAGAACTTTTTACTTTTCATCAAAGTTTTCCTTATGCCAAAAAGGAAACAAAACATCTCTTAGTTTAGAGCTGCAGCCATAAACCATCAGCAACCATATTTACAGTTTTAAATTTTAGGTTTGAAATTTAGTTGAACTTCTTATGAGCAACACAGCAAAAATGAACACAAACCCAGCCAACTTGGTAAGTCTGCAACACACAAAGGTTTTCAGATGATTTAAAATCCACAGTACAATATTTCTCACTGGTCCTGGCCCAGTATCACTGACACATCCAGCAAGCACAGGCTGGGTACATTTTTTTTCCCAGCACCAACAACTGTGGATCTGCTTCTTCCCTTCTCCCCCCAGATGCTGCAGATTCTTCATGCTCTGTTTGTGCAGCCATGCACTGACCCAAAACTTCTCAGTGACATTCTCCACTCTAAACTTCAAACCATTTAAACTTGAAAACCAGTTTTCTGTTTACTTTTTAAACTAGATCATTTAGACAGGTCTGGGTTAGTTTCTGGTAATGGAAATGCTTGAAATGGCACAACAGAGAGTGTGATACCTCTCAGTGGAGAAAGCTTTGCTGGCAGATGATCCGAACCTTTCCTTTAACCTAATTCTGTTTATCCATTAGGCAACCTAAGTGATTTTCTCAGTGAACAGCTATAGGACAGCAAAACTTTTTTTTATTCTCCCCTGCTATTGAAACCTGTGGAACACAGCTTTCTTTAAAACCAATTCTTTTCCTGTTCACTCTGTTGAGCTCATTATCTTTTTAATACCTACTTTAGCTGTTTTTGTAGATTTTCTTTGATAATTGTGGCACAGTTGGGCTGAATGATGGTACTGGGATAGAGAAAAGGGTGGAAAAAGTAGCATTCCCAATGGTAAATGGTTT
Source organism: Serinus canaria (assembly GCF_022539315.1). Classification (NCBI taxonomy): domain Eukaryota; kingdom Metazoa; phylum Chordata; class Aves; order Passeriformes; family Fringillidae; genus Serinus; species Serinus canaria. The sequence goes on from NC_066313.1 coordinate 6,284,709, forward strand.
CTAGTGTCTATCAGATTTTATTCCAGCGAAAACCTGCTTGGCTTCATCCTCACAACTTCCAGTAAAGGTTTTACTACACTTGAAGGATTATAGAATATTCTGTCAAGAATATCAGCTTTTGGGCTTTTTTAAACAAAGAAGTATTTAGAACTTCAAATGTTAATGTATTTTATTTAGAGACTGTTAAACACTTTGAAGAAGGATGCAAAAGTGCTGTCATCTGAAAATATTTCAAATTAAAAAAAAAAAAAAATTGGGCTTCCATCAGGGCAAGCCAAGCAGGTTCTGAGAAAGGAAGACTTTGCCATGTGGGAGTTCTGCTACTGCCAATGTAATCACAGCTCTAAAAATCCTCATATTATTCAGTGACCATGCCATCTGTCTGAGACAGAAAAAGAGGAGCTCCAGAGTTAGACCCTTTCTGTTGCATCCCTCTTCTTGCTCCTTTCTACTCTTCTTCTAATCTGAAGAATCCAAAATGTGTTTAATTTAGGATTTGCGTGTATTATTCTGCTTCGATTCTGTTTCACAAGTGCAGCCACCAGCACTGTCTCTTTCAGGTAATGTGAGAGAAAACTTAAAATGGTCTTTGAAAAAGACGAACAGATTCTAAGGGTGCATACAGGGATTTATTGCTGTCATCTAAATACCAAAACATCTGCAGGTTTTAGTCGCTGGGACACATGTTACAGAAAAGCAAAAAAAAAATAGGGTATAATATTATAACCTGTATTTTCAGCTGTGAAACTGAGTAGCAGATGTTCATGAGCAACAAGTGATTTCAATGTAATAATTAGTAAAGAAAATAGCTTTAGTGTGGGAAAGCAAAAGGGCACTGACATGCTCTGGTTTGACACAAAGGGAACAGAGAAAAGTAGACCAAATGAGAATTCTGTGTCATGTACACTGAAGAAACAGGGAATGGCAAAAGGATAAAGCAGCACTGGAGATTTTTATAATGATTTAGAGTTCATTTCCATATGATTTAGAGAGATCAGAGCTGTACAACTAAGGTGTAAATTCAAAGTTATATGTTTTATGATCAATGAACCAAGAACAAGCTGAGTTCAACAAATATCTGACCAATTAGAGACCAACAGCAGTCCTATACCAATGGCAGAGTACAAGAGTAGCCTTGAATAAACTGATACATTGCTCTCAGCCAGCTGGGAAAATCCATTATAAAATAATCCACAATAATGGGAAAAACTAATGATTTTAAGTTGTGATCACTGCTAATGAGTAAAACTACTAAATTACCTTCCCTTGAAACAGATGACATTTAAAATTTTAAAAAAGTGATTTTAGATATTTCTTCTTAGCAACCTCCTTCATTTCTTACTATAAATGAATCCTTTCAGCTCAAATGCAGAATACAAAACCATAAATATTTACATCTTCACCACAGTTATGCAGACTGCACAGATCCAAGCCTTGCTCACAGCTCTCAGGCTGATCAGGCCTGCTTGCATCATATTAATTCTCCTTGAGCTCAACTTTGAGTTGACTTTGAAGTTTATGAGCTGAAAAGCAGCTAAATTAAGCAGAACAAAACAAGCAAATGACAGCTAAAGAAGCATTAGACCCAAGTATATCCATTCAATTAATTTGCAGTTTTACCCACTCTTCTGTTTAACTGATTTGTCAAAATTTCGACAGAAGCACCATATGACTGAATTTATGCTACACACATCAGTAAGATAAATATCTGAAATAAAGGACAAAATAATAAATTCTGCACAACTAGACCTAGTAAAAACAAACAAACTCAATTTTTTTCTTGTTTGCTTTTAAATGTATGCATTTGCTCTTTAGTGGCAATTTGAAATGTTATTTTATAAATATATGAAAAAAAAATCCCCTCATAAAGAGACAGAAAAATATTCAAGAGCTAAAAGAAGGAGAAAATGTAGAAATTATAAAGTCTCCTTGGGAAAAAGGCAGGGGAGATCTTGCAGGAAACTACCAATCATTTTTTTGTTGTTTACTCTGATGGATTTCAACCCAAATAACCTGTGAGCCCAGTGATGATATCAGTCCTAAACAGGGTAAAGTGCTGCAGTTTTGTTCTCAGCTACATCAAGGAACTCCCACTTGCCTTCTCAACCTTACAATCCATCTGAAATACTGCTTGAGATACAGATGGATTAAAAAAGAACACCAATCAAATGTTGGTATGGAAACTACAGAACATTTCAGTGTTCAGACAGATTTTTTAATTACTCTGGATATGTACCAAGTTCTCAGTAGAGATGACGGCTACTGCAAATGCACTTTTCTAACCAAAGCATGCAAGAACTCACTTCTCACTTCACAAAGCGACCTAGAGTAAGAGGAAAGACAAAACATGGGTGAGTCTAAAGATGATCAAGTAAACCTTCAGGAGTATGGGTGATGAACAGTCTGGAGTCCTGTGGAGAAAAAATACTTTGCTCCTTCCTGTTTTTTTTTCTTCCCCATAAGGAAAAAAACCCAGTGTGCTTTAGTAAACACTTTGTACTTACTTTCCCCACAGAATTCCTTATGGTTGTGGAGTTCCATAAGAACTTCCCACAGAATTCCTTATGGATTCTTCCAGTAATCAAGCTAACTTAGTAAAACCTATAGCTTGTCACTTCCTGAAAAAGTGCTAATTTTCTCAGAGGCACCATATTCATACAAAGTCTGGAAAGATACTAATGGGGATAAATAACTATGTCTTTTGATCCAAATACTGTCCCACTCCTGCCCTCTAAATCACAGAAACGCTAGAACAAATCAAAGAAAACAATAAGAAAAAAGTGTTATACCATCAACATTGCTCTCAAAATTGCTGACTACATCTCCCATTAACTCTATTATTTTAATGTAATCAAGGACATTAAAGTTTGCTGAGCACTTTATGTACTCAGTATTGCAAAGCACATGCAATAACAAACTCCTATTTTCCACAATTGCCAAGTAAGCATTAACAGAAGTAATTCTTCTTTATTAAATGATTTTCTGACGAGTTTTGAAAGCTTGGATGCAGATGTACTTATCTGTCCTCTAAAGCTAAGATAAACTACAGTGCAAGCTTTTTTTTTTGCATGCATGCATGGTTGATTCTCAAATCATGCCTTGGAACAAACTAATAATTATGTATAATTAGAAACATAGGAAAATGCCCCCAGTTCATACTGCTGGCTAGAAAAGCATTGCCAATGACTAATTCAGAGGAACAGTAATAATATATTAAGAAAAAAACAAATATCAAAGATATAAGCATCACAAAAAAATGTACCTTCAGTATATTAATCATCTTACTATGGCACAATCTTATAAGAAGTGTTAGGAGATATCAGAACCAGAAATTCTTTGCTTAAGGATTAACCAAACAAAAAAGCTGAGAATGTTTTAAACGCATATGCCAAAGTAAAAAATGAAAAATAAAAGTGGAGTCAACCCAAAATATCTAATTGGTCAAAAATACTGGGATTTCTCTCCATCTGAACTTCACACTTCTATTACATAGATTCTGTGTCCTGACAGGCTGGATTGTAGCCTTGTTTCTCAAAGCCAGATAGGCCAGATGTAGGCTCTCAACTGTAATTTAGGGTATCAGCCTAATTTAAACCTTTAGAGAAACCAATGTTTAAAAGCTTATTTGCAATCTCTTAATTCTGGAGTAGGATCTCCATTACTTTCATGCTTAAACTGTGAGGTAGGCAAATTGTGAAACTACAGGTTAGGATAGCTCTAGTAATCACATATTAGGTCCTATGCCATGAGTTTCTTCTGAAATGATGATAAAATTAAAACAGTAATAACTACTGTGTCTCATTTATCCTGATATACACACTTTAGTTACTTTAAGAAATGGTAGCTACAAAGTCTGAATATGATTCTAGATTACACACTATGGCTTATATTAATGTAGATACACTTGGAAAATAATAAGAGGAAATATGTGTGTGTTAGATATAGGCCTGGCTTGAGATGCAATAGCAAAACATGTGAAGACATAGAGAAGCTGTGGTGAGGTGACCTTTGCTGGCTGCCAGCTGCCCACCCAGCTGATGATGTCCAAAACAGGAGAGGGAGGAAAGAATATGATGAAAATGCTCTTCTTTTTTTTTTGCCACAAATAAAAACTTGGGGAAAATAAATTTAATTTATTGGCAGTTAAAACAGAGTGGGATGGTAAGAAACAAAGACTAAAAGCACAAAGCACTCCCTTCATCAGTCCTAAATCCTCTGCTACCTCCACTGGAGCAAGGCTCAGGAATGGGAGCTGTGATCACCCCACAACAACAATGCCCCTCAGCCACTCCTTCCTCCTTATGCTTTTCCCTGGCTTCAGCATTGGGTTTTCCATGGGGTCTAAAGGGGAACATGGATCACCTCCTCTTGCTTTCCCCTTGGGGCTCTCAGGACTCTGTCACATTTTTCCTCACCATCTTGGCTGCGGGCTCAGCCGTGCCCTGCTCTGGGTCAGCTGGATCCTGCTGGGGACAGCAAGGGGCAGCTCTGGCTGCCAGAGCCTGGGCACCTGGATCCCTGCAGGTCCCCAAACTTCATAACCAGGGCTCACAAGGCTGCACATTCTCTGGAGAAGCTGGGCAACACAATCAGCTGCAATTTGTCATCGGGCAGATGTGTCCCATCTCAATTCCTCTCTCAGTCTCTGTACACGAGGTAGGTACTCTGAGTTAGTGCTGTGACTGCTCCTGCAGCTGAGAAAAAAAGCTAAATCTTTCTATTTATCCAGCATTTGGCTTTAAGTGGACCTCTGAGTCAATTATAAAAGTATGTGTACGTGAAATTTCTATCAATAACACTAAAGAGATGAAGGAAGCACACTATGGGGGACACGAAGATTATTTTCTTATTGACATACACAATAATTGATTAGGTTTCTCAGCTTCTGCTGCTAGAAATTCTGATGTATTACACTTAGGATTACTGGTTAGCTTCCATTTCCTTTCAACTTTTGCCTCTGGATAAGCTCAACTATTCCCAAGAAGAAACACTGATCAAGTACATTTGTCATGCGAACAACTATAATAAGGTAATTCATCATAGTCTGCCAGACTCTTATTCCAGGAAGACTGCTGCATTTTTATCCTTACTTAAAAATCTGCTGTCACTCCTGCTGGAAATTTTGGTAGACACTTTGGACATGTTTAAAAGCCCTTCCAAACTGATAGTGGCAGATAATTAAGTTATCAGCTATCAAAGTCTTTTTTCACTCTCTGCAATGTTTATGACACCATGAACCTTTCTGTCTGGTTTAATCTGACCTGTTCTGAATGTGTGATCCCTTGTTCCTTCCCTTTCCCTTTCCTACTGGTAGCCAGTGACCAGTGTAATTCACTACAACAAATGAACCTCTTCTGGAGGGTCTAATTGAGCAATTTTGTTTTCTTTTCAAGGTCTGAACTCAACCACATCCCACAATTTATTCTTCAGCACTGTAGTGGCAAAAGCTTTACCTGAAGGCAGAGAGCTAAGATTTTAAGTTTCCAAATGGAAGAAGAATAAACCAATGCTGGCTCATAGTTGTGAGTGGGTGAAAGTGGAGTTGCTATTAAGGCTGTCAGTAATGCTTCATGGTTTTTTGTATATTCTCTAGTCAAAGCTTATTTTTATTTTTTGCAAGCTTGGTGCTTTGCTTCCATGTTGAGTGTAAAACTTCATATACTCTTCCCGTATTTTCTCTTACATTTCTCTGGTAGTGCTCTGCAGATATAAGTATTTTCTTTTTAAAAAAATTTGCTTTTTGTTTACCCAAAAAAACCCAGAAGTGCATGAAGTTTTAGCACTGGCGAACAATCTCACAAATGGAAATACACTGAAGAAAAAAACTACTGAAGAAGAAGCAGGTTCTATTTTCATCTTCCAGAACAGCATTAACAATAATAGCAAGGAGAAAATAAACTCGATCTTGCAGATCTATTGCCTCACACACAAACAGGGCACAGTTTTAATCCTTGCACCTTGTCCATCAGCCCCTTTTATCTGTGGTTTTTCAATATAGCAATGCAAACCTAATGGCAAAGTGATCTTAAAAGCTAGAATCAATTTCCACTGCAGTCACAGCCATCAGAAAGATAGGGAGAGAAGTTAGATCTGATAAGCAAAATTAAAAGTAACATCAGTTAAACCCACAGGTAGACAAACAGAGTAGATTGCTAGCAATGCCATGCAACCTCTGTGCACTTTGTTTATTAACAGCATTCCATTTATGAAAGAAGAAGCAGCATGACACAGGATTTATCCTGAAGCAAGGCTTCATCAAGTGTGAAAGATGAGGATTCAGCATCACAAGATAAATGAGCACTACTCCTAACACTGGAGAAGGGAAGGAGCCCTGATAGCTCTAGGTGAAGCAAGGACCATTCTTAATGCTCACTTCACTTGCATTTATAAGTCTTCAAAAAAAAAAGTCATAAATTACAAATAAGAAATCTAAGGAACTGAGTTGGTAATATTTCAGTCTTCAAAATACTCCACCTTCCAAGCTTTGTTTGTATGTGTCTCATATGAAACAGGTGAAATGAATTTTAAGAAGACAGAAATAGACTTATGCACTCAGAGATTGTCAGGCATTTGGAATTAAGAACATTCGTAACCATTTCACTTGGAGTTAGAATTTCTCAAGTTTGGTCCCTGAGAAGGGAGATTCAGAAGCTAAAGTAAACATTATTTTCAAAACCAATATTTGAGTAGTATCATGCTTATTTTTCCTAGACTTTTCACATTAGCTAAAAAAATTCAGAAACAAGATTTCCAGTGGAGATCTTGAAACAATTATGCTTTGAAAGATGCAGCTCATATTGCTAATATTAATTCCAAATCAATCTAACTAGAGTATCCAACACTTACAATTTGAGGGACACAATTTACCTCAGAGTATCAACAGAAATTGAAATGTTTGTTCTCCCATCCCTAGTTCCACAGCTGGATCACTCCTTGCCCACGCTGTGATTCCAGGCTTGAAGCAAACAGGGGTGCCAGACAAGCAGATGTCCTGAAAACCTTGGCTGTAAATTGCAGCCCTTCCCTATTCCATGACCAAATGAAGTAGCATCTGTCTCTCACAGGTGAGGAAAAAGTTCAGAGGTGCAAATAAAAGCAACTGTTTGTTGAATGACCTTTGCCCATCATATCCACCCCAAAAAGGTAGAGTCTCTAATTTTCAATTAATAAGGGGTTTTTTTGTTGGTTTTATTAATCTAGTTGTCCTTACAATTCACAGCTTGCCTGAGCTACGAGCAGTGCTAAGAAACAATATCAGCAATTTCAGGGAAATATTTTGGAAGTCTAAGAGCCAAGTGCTCATATTCCACTTGAAGACAATATCTTATTATAATTCCTTCATATTCAGAATTGAAAACCTGGAGTCAAGATTTTGTATATGTGGAGTGCTATGATGTAACTATTTAGCATTTGAGAAAACCTTATTGCTTATATGGCTGTTATGAAAATCTTCCCAGACTCGAATGAAGGTAAAACTGCTGGAGTACATACAATGAGTCAGAATTGCAAACAATCCAAATTTATGGTTTAAATAACCATTAATTTTTGATGTAAAAGCCATTCCAAAGTTACAGCACAGAGAAACATAGTTCTTATTGCCAAAGGCACCTGGGGACCATGACAACAAATTTCAGGATGCTGGATTTTAAACTGGAGGCACTCCTGTCACAAAACAATCATTGTATCCAGGGAGTTACAAAAACAGCCTGAGCAATGCAAGGCCATGAAGTGTTTGACCCCTTTCCCACAAGCCAATAAATCAGGGTGCCAAAGAAGCACCACACTATCAAACTGATGAAGCCACGAGGCTGATGAGAAAGCCTCCAAATTCAACTGGGAAGAATTTCATTTCAAGTTTCCAGGGGGAATTTTTGATGCCAGATAGACTGAATTCCTACTCAACATTTCTCTGTCTGTGACAATCGTCAGTTTTAATTATTCCTGACATTTTGTCTATCATACTGGATCCCTGGAGAAAAGTAATGAGCCTCCTCATGTGAAAGGTGAAAAGAATGAAGATCACATTAACATGCTTGAAATAAATTACCCACATGATCTTGTAACTATAAAACCCCAGAAAGGATCCCATTAAACCACTTGCAACTACCAGTGCGACCACAAAAATCTCCTCATTAGCTATAAAAGTTAACTAGCAACATCTTAATTCTGGCATTTCAGTTTCATTTGTTGATTGTGTGTTCCTGTTCCAGATTCAATAACAGCAATGTCTGATAAGAATGATCAGCCCAGTACCAGCCCACCAACGAGGGCTGCTTACCTGAGGAGCTGAACACTGCCATTTCCCAACTGTTTCTTTAGGAGTGCTTGGGAAAGAAGTTTGGTGAAGTTATCTTTAACTTTTCCCTGAAGGTCATGTTTGTACTGCAATAAAACTTACTCAGCTTTTTTGCAAAGAATGTACCAATCAGCTCAAATCAAAAGCATTGGAAAGTACAAATTACATTCTCTCTCCTCCCTGGCTTACTGGAACAAGCACTGTGTGATAGTCTCAAGGAAAATTAGGCAAAGTCCAACAGTCTGTATTGTCTTATCTTAACAGAATTTTAGAACAGCAATGAATGCCTCTGAAATACAACTAAGGAGAAAAGCTAATTGGCAGAAGATTATAAATTATATTTTCATACTCAACAAAATAAGTACAAGATAAATTATTACTATATTCAAAACTACAACTCAGTGGGTAAAGGCAGAAGATTGAAAAATAATTTAAAACACTTTCCTCTGAGACATACTGTTTTATGAAGTACTAATGCATCAATAGATTTTATGAAAAACACTGATACATTAAAATAGCCCATTTTCTCCCTATTTCTACACAATGCATTTACTAAGCAATGCTGTGGATATGTGCACACATCTATATAAATATAAAGCAGCATAAAATAAGCAAATAGGTACTCAATTTTCTACTTTATGAAGTAAATTGTCTACCTTCTCTTGGTAATATTCACACAATATCTATTTTCTAAGGTGCATAGGCACACAGCTCGAGGTAACATTTTGTGCAGTTCTGCTGACAGGCAAAACAAGTTCAGTCCCAGAAACGTAAAAGATGGTCAAGAAATAAAATGTTTCAGTAAATATTATCATATTTCTAGCTGACAAAAGCTTCAGGATCCCAAGAGCGCCGAGTTCATTTTCTGCGATCTTTCAGCACCTTTTACCATTCCTAAGTTTCTTTAGCAGAACTCCTGCAGATCTTTTTGTCAGAAAAATACATTAAGCAAATTAACTTGTTACATTTCTCCTGGGGCCAGGAGCTCCACCTATATATTATAACGAGGTGATTATGTTGGCACTTTGTCACTGCCGGACTTTGCATTAAGTGTTCCTTGACGTATGCTTTCAGGAAATGATTTTAAAATAACAGGCAGGTAAACACAGGCAGCAGAACTGTGGTGACTGCATGTGCTAATTGTGACTGCAGCACACACAATTCTCACATAAGTTTTATTTCTGCTGTCAGACAGAAAAGATAACTTGTCAACAATTTTAGATGAGTAATTAATACCATGCAGACAAACATGAAATAAAATTCTAAGCTACTTTATATTATTGTCCTTCTTATTCCCTTATGTTGTCAATGGGCATTTGAACTAAATGTTTAAAAGTAATTCTCCAAACATTACTGGAAGCAGTTTATAGAAATCTATGGAATCTATAACTACATAAAAAGGTTAACTTAAAAAAAAAAAATTGATGAGCTGTTCTGCAAATTCTCAAGTAGAGGTGCAGCAGAGCACTGTAGGATAATTTTACTATAAAATTAGACACAAAAGGTTTGGGTCTGTATAAATAGTTCTGACCATGAAAAAAAAAAAAAACAAATCCATAATTTTGTCAGCCACATTCAGCAGAAGAACCAAACTCAGTAATAAGGTTTGGGCACAAAAGAACAAAAATCAGATGTCTATTCTAAAATGCATCTTTTGCCTTGCAGCAGTCTTGAGTTATAAACAAAATAGCGACATATATAAAAAATAAACAATCTGCAAACAGGAAGGAAATAAACCATTGTGAATATATTTCAATTTGATATCACATTTAGAAATTGCTGCAGTGTTCATCAGATATGTTATACTAGTCAGAACTGGTACAGTCATAAACCATCATTTTGCAAAATTTCCCTTTCAGGATCTTTACTGAAACTAAATACAAAATCCTACTGACTACACTGACCCAAACACATCCTCAGGGTTAGCAAGCACAGTTCTTTGTTGCACTAACTCATACGTACACTGTTCTTAAATCTCACCTTGAATAAAGAAGGAGTAGCTATTCCAAGAATAACAAGTACTGTTGTTATTGAATGTGCTGGGATATTTATTACAATGTCTCTCATCACATATAACTATGCAAAGCAGTTATTATTTTTACCATCTGCAGTTATTGAACTTCACATTCACCATCACAGAAGCTCATGCTTAACTTCAAGCTGGTTTTAAATATTTCTTTTTAAAAACAAAGATATTTTCCTAATTTTTTTTAAGTTTCAGACACTTGGGAACTGCATTTTATTTAATAAAATGCCCTTGCTGTGACTTCAAAAACATGCAATCTGCCCCCCCCCCGCAAAAAAGCCCAAAAAACAAAAAAAATAGACATTTTAGGCTTTCATATATCATTATATAGGTGTAAAACCATGAAGAGCATTGTGCCTTTTCATTTTTGAGAGTTATTAATAAGAGATGCACTCTTCAGACAAAAGCAAGAATAAAAAAAGACCATTTCCTAGTTATTGCAAAGTTTATCACCTCAAGATGTGGAATAGCAGTTGATAAAAGCAGAAAGAAACCCTACATTTATTTAGTATGAATAAACACCTAAGTGATTTGATTGGAAAAATAGGATCAAGTATCTCCATTCTCTAGACTTTGCTCTTATAGAACAGACTCTCAGGAATAGCTTTCTTTTTGAGCTACATTTCATGATCAGAGGGATCTTTATGCTCCAAGTTGCAATTTAAGATAAAGAAAATATCAGAAACAACCCACTCATCTGTACAGATACTGTACACCACAAGGTGCTTTACCCAATAGTGAACTGGAATTTTATCCCTTGTGCTCCCAGCATAGGAAATGGAAGAGTCATAAATCATCATGGAATTGAATGGGTTGGAAGAGACATTAAAGATCATCAAGTTCCAACCCCCTTCCATGGGCAGGGACACCTTCCACTATCCCAGGTTGCTCAGAGCCCCACCCAGCCTGGCCTTGAACATCTCCAGGGATGGGGCAGCCACAGCTTCCCGGGGAAAACTGTTCCACTGCCTCACCACCCTCACAGTAAACAATTTTTCCCTGATAGCAAATCTGCCCTTTTTCAGTTTAAATGGAATAGTTTTAGTGGTGGCTCCTGAATAAAAATATTCTTTTTTTTTTTTTTTCCTTATGGAAATGGATTAGTGGTCAGTGGGAACAGTGTGCCTTTACTGACTCTTGCTTCCTATCAAGTGGCAAGATGCAACTCTGCCATTTGTGCAGAAATAACTTACAGCTGGTGCTACAGTGATTAATGGAAAATGGACTGTCTCTGTTCTGATGCTTGATTTATCCTTCTAAATGCAACTTCTAAATGCACAAGGATCTCACTCTGCTCACTAAACTGAGAACTGCTGTCCTTTCACAGCACGGAGAATAAGACCACCATCTGTTTCTTTGTAAATACTTTATCTAAAGAGATTGTTGTAGAAGCAAAGTAAATTCTGAGAATAAAATTGGAAAAATCTAATTTGAAGTTGTCAAAATACAACCAAATAGGAGATGAGGATGGATGAGGGTGGGTGGTCTGCAAGCCTGTCTAAAACCATATGGCCTGATCTAAGACCTAAGATATAAATCAAAAGTTGATGGATTCCTAAAGAGATTTCAGTCACAAAAACCTATGTAAATCATTAAGACTGCAGAAGCAGAGTCCTATTGTTACCACTGCTTATGTAAGTTTGTTATTTAAATATTGTGACATTTGCAAATGCATTGTATGTTACCATAAACTCCAATTTATAGCAAAACAAACTGCTTCAAGCTGTGCTGGATGGAGCAAATGGAAGCTGCAGGTGTCTAAGGAGTAAATGGATGCCAGCTTGTTAGCTGAGGTGAGAGGCTGAGGCAAGGAGCAGGCTGAACTTGCATAATGAAGAGCAGGTTTCAGGAAAGGCTGAAATTCTGCAGGCAAATGAGAAAAAGAAGCAGAAGCAAAGATAATTTTTTATTTCTTGAGAGGGTCTGGACATATTAAGGTAAAGCAGGAGCTTATGGTAAGAAGCTGGATTTCTGGAGGCACTGGAAGAGGATCACTAGAACTGGTGAGTAATTAGGCACAAGCCAAACACCTCAGAAATTCGTGGAGGTGGTTTGGGCAGCAGACAATGAGGAGCCATGGATAATCCCCAGTACCAGACTGCCAGACCACAGAACAAGAACAGTTTCATTGCCCTTTTAAGAACACAGCAGAAAAGGAAACATTAACAATAGACTAATTAATATACTAACAAGCCTTTTAGTGGGATGACTGAAACTGCTCTTTCCCCAATTAACTCTTAAAACGGAGTTGTTGTTCCTGTTTCTTCTGGCCCCCATAACACCACTTTGTATCAAAACCAGCACTTGGGTGGCTGCAGACTGAACACCAGGGAAGAACTAACGCAGCTGCAAAGACACCTTGCATTCTGCTCACAGCCTTGCCTCATAAACACTCCCTCCAACTCAAGCCAAGTCCTTCTGCAGGGATAGAGCAACCCAGGGAGCAACCACTTCCCATGGGGCAGGAATATAGTGAACAAATGAGTGTGCAATGGTTTGAAAAAGAGCCAAAAGCTCTGAAGTGTCAAACCTCTTCTGCTACCCAGTAAAGCTGGCACAGCCTGTGCCTTCTTCAGGACCAAAGCAGAAGTGACCACAGACACTCAGCAATTGCCACTTGTACCAAGCATTACTCACAGCACAAGCTTGCTGGAAATTGTCTGTTAAGTAGAATATTACCATAATGAGATTCAAGAACCGACCCACAATCACCTTTAGAGGAAGCTCTCTTTTTTTTTTTTTTTTTTTGTCTATACCTGTCTGTGTGTAAACCATGGACCAAAAGTAAATGAGAACTTCCACACAGTGAGAGGTACTGAGTTGAGTAGGGAAAAATACATTTCTCCCTCAAAACACTGTCCTTCAAAAAGCAGTGCAATCATAAATCTTTGTTTCAAACTTGTGTAGCCTCATACATCTGGCAATCTGCACTATAAGAAGTGTGAGCAATTTTCAGATACAAGAGCCTGTTCTACCACCCAACCATTAACATTTTACCATTTACACAGTTCTCTTCACAGGATCTGTGAAGCTGGCATTATGAACAGTAGGAAGGAATAAATGCAAAACAAGCTTTCTTTGGCTCTTGCCCAGCTAAGTCACAGAAACCCAGAAGCTCACAGTTCAATCTTATCAGATTTTTACCTCAGGTGAAATGCTTCACTTTTTACTTGTGAACTCTATCATATGTGCTGTGCAAAAATGTAGAAATAACAGGAGACAAAATGATCTTGGCACCATCCTTTCAAATTCCACTCTTCCTTCCATGTGTTTTTTTCAATGAGAGATTTCATTGGTGGAAAGATATTACAAGACCTCTAAAGCAGTCTGAAGAAAATGGGAGAAAAACTCAATTTACAAACTCAATTTGCTTACAAAAGAAATCAGACCTTATTTCAGATGTGTGTACTCTCCCTCACTTGAACTAAAAACATACTTCAAGCATAAGCTGATGATTTCTTTGAGGCAAATTAATCTTATCTTTACCCTGTGCCCATTAACCACTCAGTCAGTGGTGACCGAAACCCTCTTGAACTTGAGTTGTACATAGTCAGCTAAAACACAAGTTCATGTAATGGATGTGTCCTCCTGTTCTATAAGAGCAGACAGTGCTCAGAAGTTTTATCTATTTACTTACACACTTCACTGTCCTTGCTGCTTGTTGCTGTCACTGAAAAGCATCTCTGAATTTGGCATTAACGCTCCAGTGAATTACATCATTGTGTTCACATTTATAATTGACAAAAAAAAGTGATGCAGAGAAATACAAAATACAGGGCCTAAAGCTAAATTCCTAGATCCTTATGTTTTTACCTGTGTATCAACAGACTGAACACCTGCAGCTCTAATTTGCTGAAATGCAACATGAGCAGCACCTCACCTTGTCCTTCCCACCCCCAACCTGAACCAACCCCAAACCATTAAAAACTATCAGGTTCCTAGTTACAGCAACTAATTTTAGTTTCTTAAATTGTGAAGCACTGACTGAAGCACCTTAAACATTATAAGGAGGCAGTGGATATTATTAAATTAGTGGCATGACAGAGCTCTTCTCGGAATGATGGATGCAGAAGAATTAGTGGCCATGTAATTAGAGCACGGAAGGAAGACCAAGAGAGAGGCCCCAGAATAGCAAGTCCACACAGCACTGCTGGAAATGATCTGTCCTGTTCTGGAAGCAGCCTAGCCACATTAGCATGCTGCTCTGCTGTGCCAATAAAGCTTTTGAAGTTAGAATGCCCTGAGTGTAACTGGATAAAATAAGTGACTCAACTGGGGTCGGGAATTGACGAGATTTAAACCGTGCATTTGGGAATGTTCTGTTCCAGAGCTGAAACAAGCAGCTTAATTCTGCCTCTGCCTGACATTAGTTCTAGTAAAGCTTTCCTGTGATTGAATCTGGCTGTGCTGCTATGCCTGTGTCCCAGACAGGATCCAGTTACTGCTAAGCTTCCTCAGTGTGAAAAGAGATCAGATGCAGTCTCTGACTTTGGGATTTTCAGAGAAGTTTTTAAGAAGAAATTCTCTTGGAAAAGAATGAAACAAAAGTTTTCAGTTTCTCACAGTATCAAAAAAAAAAAAAAAAGAAGAAGAACAGCAATAGCTTTTCTGGACTCTAGTGTATTTACTCACAAACCCTAACAAACTAAGCACCACAAATCCACAAATCACAGCTCTGGGTTTGTAGCTAAATTTTCAAAGCCTCTACTGAACCAACAGAGTAATTTTCAGATGTTCTCATTTCAGTTATACTTAAGGCAGCCCTGCTGCTCAGATTTGGTCAAACCACATCACATCTCCAAGTGCTTCCTCAGTGTCACTCATTACCCTCAGCTGCAGTGCAGCATCTGGTCAGAATCAGTAAATGTGCTCGCTCCCCTCACTTTGGTGCAGATCCTGGTTTCTCTCCTCAGAGAGGAGGATCTCTTAGCACCTCTGCTAGTGTCCAGCATTCTCCCCTCCCCAAACTGTGGGTGTCCAGTCCCTGTCAGATAACCTGGCAGTCAGTTTTGTTAGAATGCCTCTTGACAAAGCACGCTAGCTCAACCGTCAGCTAGGTGCTGGCCCACTTGGCAAAGCTGTTGCTTTGCTTGGCCAGCTTCTTCCCTATATCTACTATAGTGCCCAAGTGGGTCTCTTCAAATGCCAATGAGCTTCTTTAACCTCTTCACTGTCCCCAGCCAGGTATTGCCTGTCATAAACAACACCCATGCAAATAGTGAACGTCACAGGAAAAGGTTAGAAGCAACACACATGTGCACAAAATAACCAGGATTAACCAATTCATGGTGTTTCATAAAACTAATCCAAAAAAAATCTCCTTTGCTTTTGAGGCTTTAGTTGTACACAAGGATAAAGAAAGGATGAAAATCTGATGCTGTTAATTCTGTAACAGAAAGCTCGGGCAGCTTTGTGTACCCTGGAATAAAGGAAGACATAAAACTTCTACATAAACTCCTGGGATACTATAAAACAACCAGTTTTCAATGTCTGACCCTGAACACTGTCAGTAAGTATGCCCTGCTTGTTCAGTCTATAAATTTTCAAGGTTATTTTGAAAGTGAAGGGAAAAAAACCAAAAAAAATTTCTTGTCATGAGAAAAAAAAAACCCTCTCATACCAATAAGGAAGGGATTCTTTTTTTTTAAAACTCATCCAGACATTATTACTGATCCAACTTAAAAAGTTGAATAGGATAAGGCATGATGCATATTGTATTTTCAATATATTTAAAATTCAGTTTGATTAAAGTCCAGCGGGCAGAATTGTAGGATATAGTCATAACTTCTGTGGTAGTTTTGAAAGACGTTGCTAGATTTGAGCTATGGAACCAATTAGAGCACCAGTTCAGTCTAAGGAAAAATGAGTCTCCAAAAATAGAACACTTGTACCACATAAAAGAAAAAGCAGATCTACCCATAGAACCAAACTAGAACAGCAACATGAAATGAATCTGGATTTTCAAGGAAATGTGATAAAGGAAGATGAAATACCTGGGAATACACTGTGCAGAGAATTTTACACTGAGCATTTCAATTATCCACCACAGGCATGCCAGTGACTGCTTCACAGATACAGCTGAACTGCCTGGTACCAGTATAAAGATGAAATTAAATATCTCTCTCAACTCCCTTCCCTTCCTTTAGACACTGAAACCCTTAAAGTAATTTACATATACAGGCTCTCTGCTTCTACGCAGCCCCTTTGAATGAAGAAAGGACAGTAGAAAACAGGGCAAAAAGACTGAAACAAAATGTGGCTTTTTGTTGTTTCTGAAAATGTAACAATGTGATGGTGCTACAGTGAACATAAGAAAGAATAATTAATATGGTCATCTGAATGCCTCTGGATGAAATTATTATTCTCAGTTCAGCTACCTGTTAGATCACTTCCCTCAGAGTTATGAAATGTTATGCTGCATCTTTTACTTTCATCAATTGTAGCACTCCAGCATTATACAAAGAAAGAAGAATCATTGATGTTCTAATCTCTACTTATTTTTCCTTTAGCATTTTTAATCCTTTTCAGCTTCTTTTGAGGTACAGCTTCCTTCCAGCTCACAAACAGGGCTAATGACATCAATAGACTGCTCACAAGGGAACCTGTAACAAAACATTTCCAAAAGAATTCCAGTGCTTTTAAAATCAAAATTTTTCAGGAGACTAAACTGAGCTAGGTTCATCCTCCACTCCCTTTTCAATGTAATTACAAAAAAAAAAAAAAAAATACACACACACATATTTTTTTGTTGTGGCTTTCTGAAACATTATGAAGAAAAATCTCTTGCTTGTCTTTGTGCTGATCAGTGAGAATGAAAAAGACCTGCACCAAGCTGGAAACAAGTCAAAATGCTCTGACTTGTTAATGAAATCCTTCTTATGTACAAAAGGCATTTACTCACCACCTTAATAGTCACACTGCAAGTAGATTTTATCTTGCTAGAGATTCATTTATTTCAATGAGAAACTAATCTCTTTTGTGGGATTCACATAAAGGATTTGAATTTAAAAATAAATAAAAGGAATTGTTTACCTGCAGTGGGTAATAATACCTTTGGAAATGCCATCTATGGATATTGACTACAGAATCATGAAGCATTAACCTGGCACACTTAACTGAGTTCATGCTGCAAAAAAATAATGAATCTATCCTTTAGACCAGCACAGAACAAAATGAAGACAAAATTAAAATTAGATTCAAGCCGCACTCAGAAAAATTAAGGGAAAATTGTAAAAAACATTTTTAGAGAACAGGTTTGGAAATGTATGTAAAAAGCTGCTTCTTGAAGCCTTGAAAATTGCATTTGAAGGGACTGACCTGACATAAGGTTGGCAATGGATGCAACTGGAGCTTTAATTGACTAAGCTTGGACATCTGTCTCAGCTGTCAATCCTCCTTACAATAAGATTGATAGATGCAAGCTAATCACCAATTAGGGGCAGCTCCTTCAGATCTGGGCTGGGGCTGGAGAAGCTGAACTCACACAGAGGTGGATAAAATGAGTGTGCAGGGGAGAAAAAGAGAGAGAGATTTCTGTCTGTTCCTTTCCAGAGACCTGGAGATGATCTTAGGCTGAATTCACAGGGCAAAGCAGCACAGTAATGAAGGAAAGGGAGAAGTGCTGGCTCCATGGCTGCGTGACCAACCTCCATCTCCTCTTAAGGCACTTTGGAGCAATACCCAGTAGGGTTTTACTTGCACAGCCATTAGCATCCCTCAGCTCCTAGAATGCAAAGTATTTCAGCAGTATGTCATGTGACTGCATTAGCTGTCTGCTTTTCTTCCTCCCCCAAATGCAAATGCATTATCTAGTCCTTCTAACTCTTCCACATCCTCCTTAACAGGTTACTATTTATAATAAAAATCATTAGGATTTCTTTTGCTCCTAATATGTTTAAACTCATTCTGGACTGTCCTTGCTGGCTGCTGGTTAAAGATTAGGTTCCCATTTTCTCTATACATTTTCTACCATTTCTAGCTTTGGATAAACTGCTTTTAGGGAAAAAAAATCTCATTTTTCTTCCTAGTTTAGCAACTGATTTTATTTATTTTCACTGACCTGGACTTTTAAAACCACAGAATTACAGAATACAGTGAGTTGGAAGGGAATCCATCAGGACCATGAAGTGCAACTCCTGGCCTTGTGCAGGGCACCCCAAGAATCTCACCATGATGATGAATCTTGTCTCTTCCCTCCCCTTTCCCTCCTCCAGATTGCGGAATTGTGTCTTTGTAAACACAGACTGTGGGTTCTATAGTTTAGACTTATTGATATTTGGTATTCACATATAATGCCATCATGATTCACCATGAGAGCACTTAAATGAATTATAATTATATTCAGGACACAAAAATAGTGAAGAGAATTTAGTCTTTCTTTTTCTTCTCTCTCCACCAGTAAAAGTTGGTTTTTTCTCAGGACACATACTAGTTGCTTTAAGTACTCCTTTTGTAAGTACAGCTGCACAAGTACTTAGATTTGTATTTATGTGCTTGAAGAGGAAAATTGTTAAGAAATGTGGTGGCTTTGGGAGCAAATACTTGTTTCTATTGTTGTTTATCTCACCATTCTAGCCCTCATGTCGACAGAAACTGCTCGTGGCAGAAGCAGCCGTTGAGGTTATAACAAAAGTTTTTAGGTTTGAAAAATAATAACTGGCAGCACAAAACCTCCAGCATGGCATAGACACATGTACCACCCAATAGTGCAGTGCTTTTTTCCCCAGAAATCCCCAAATGGCTTCTGGAGTGATTTAGTAGCATGGAGTAGATACTGAGAGGTACACCACATTAAATGGCCCCTAACATGCTTTCAAGATAATCTACTTCTAATTTGCCTATGGCTTGGACACATATGTCAATCACACCCAGAATAAAAAGAAAGGTTTTAGGGTGCCTCATGAGATACTTTGCCATTAACCATTGGAGCTTTGCCATTAACCATAAGCTTTTACCAGGAACAAATGCTTATTAGGTATCTCTGTTCCAAGGTTCTCTGTTTATTGTTAAAGATGAGCATCATTCAAAATATCTGAACTCATTCTGCAATGCTTAATAGGGAACTGCTACCTTTGGGGAAGGGAGGAAGTAAAAGAACTTAGGCTTGCATTTTTATATCTCACTAGTTAGAGAAGGCTCCACCTACCTAAAAAGCCAAGGAAGTGACTTCCAGATATTAAGTCTACACCAAATAAATCCTACCTCCGGCACACAAATATTTTGCAGTGGCAGCTGACTGGCCTGCTGTTGGCTGGTAATGGAAATGCCAGCAATACCTGACATACCAAGGGTTAAATCAGTTCTGTAACAATAATGATCAAGCCATTAAATGTACATGAATATTTAATTTCAGCTGCACTTAGTTCCAGTCTTAATTGTCAAAACCACTTTGCTAAAAATATGCAAATAAATTATCTATCATCCTCATTAATGCAACATCTTCACCTCCAGATTTAGGACAAGGAGTTAAATCCACCAGAAAGCCATTTTAGTGACTTGTTCTGCCAATTTTGTCCACTGTGCATGAGAACTATGAACTAGGACTAAGAATAGTTGTGGCATCATCCATTCTCCTTCACCAGCCTTTCTTTTTACCATAATTCTCACATCTTTCTCCTGATCTATTGAAAATAACTCCTCCACAATGACTTGGCTTTATCTCCAATGCTTTTCACTTGATCCAAGGAAAAAACTCCACTGTCCAGCTATAGGCTTTCAAAATGGGCTTACATTCAAAGTGTGGGAGCAACTCTGGGTTAAAATCTAAATGTGTGGAGTGTTCACTTTAAACATAAAATTATTTTAATGGCACTATTGAAAGTGCCCTAAGCATTCTCCAGAAGCTATTAAGCCATTCAGTGCATCCTGCAGTGCTAGAAACTCCATGTACTCTGGCCCAATGACTACTCCATGTGGATCTTTTATCTAGAAGAGCTATACAGCAATGAGAAACAGCAGTGACTCGCACATTGCAATAAAAAAATAAAATGTATGGCTTATTTTTAATTAGTTTAACTGAGTTTTTAAAGAAAAATGTCTTTTTTTTCTCCTACATTTACTTTGTCAAGACCGATAGAGATGAAAGACTTATAATGAGATTACTTAAATTACTGGAAGAATAAAACCAGGCAAATAAAACTGGACAATCAACAACTATTGGAGACAAAACTTTAAAAAGTAAACTTGAAGCTGTACACTACAGCCATTAGTAAAGAAAAAATCAGAGGATTAAGGGACAGGGCACCTAACCTTAAAGGCAGGCAAAATGCACACCTAATACTTGAGGCAAAAAGTCTCAATTCACTGAGTGACAAACCCATTTCCTACTGGTGCCTGCTAGAGGCCAAAGAGCATTCTCATGTCATTTTTTATGGCTCAGCAGAGTAGCTGACTGCTTCAATTGACTACCTTTTTAGAGTGCAAATGAAGATATTTTTTCTGTCATTGGGAAAATTCGAACTTTGCAAAGCCTAATTAAGAGACATTTATGGTGTTTCCCACAGCGTGTTCAAAAAGATGCGTAAAATTTAAAATAAATTACTGCTGCAGATGAGTGTGACAACATAACAGAATCTTTTGCATGGAACATCTATTGTAGACAGTATGGTTTTATTTTATTGAAGGACTGAATTTTATCAATTTGAATGAGTAGCAAAAAATGTTTTTATTAGGCAGGCTTAGAAATGTGATCAAATTTGGACTAATGCCATCAAGGTCTGGTGTGTGCCCTAAAAGGAAGATGAGAAGATCAGGTCCCTTTCACCCTCACCCTACACAAGTACCTACTAAAGAAAACCAAGCTGCAGAAGGAACAATATTGATGGGAAAGGTGGAAAAAAACAGAGCTCTAGAATATATCTGTGAATATGTGAGAGCGAATGTTATGTCCAAGAAAACCTGTTTGTGCATTAATTCAATGACAGACAGTAGAGGGAAAGGTTTTTCAGGAATACTGGACTTCACACAGTTTCTTTATTTTTAATATTATGTCTAACTGTTACAAGGCTACACTACCACTATCTCTTTTCAATCTCAGGGAGAATATGAAATTAATTCAACACTGAAACACACACTGCTATGAACTATTCCTTCATTTGTTTTCTAATGTTTTTCTAAAGTAAAGCAGCAACACAACAAGATACTCCCAGGTTATTCAACTAATGTATTATTCCAAAGGAAAAAACTCATGAGCATTGTCACAAAGTGTATGCAGAATTACCCTGCCCTATTTGCCCTATACTTCCTGCAGCAGACTCCATACAGGCAATCAAGCTTTCAGGCAGTCTGGCACTGACTGTCCTCTTTTCAAAAAGAAACTACCATCCTAAAATAAAAGTGTGAAAAATCAGTTCTGGGCCAAGCCATCACATCTCAACATCTTATGTTTTCAAGCTCTAAAACAGCAGAACATTTTTTATGCCCCACTGCCCTCACAATAAGATATTTCAGGTGTTTAACATTCCTGGAGAAGAGGTTAACAAAAACAAAAGGTAGAATTGTCACAAGTTATTTTGTAACTTTAGATAAAAAAATCAAAGCAGTTCTATGAGCTCTGGCCTCAAAAATAAGATTTTCTTTTTTTCTTTTGTTAAGAGTTGTTTTTTTTTTTAAAGTTTTGCAACACACGCTGTGCTAAGTAAATGCAAATAATACCAGAAATCAACATTTTCTGGAAGATGGAGTTTATTATTGTAAAATCACTATTATTCAGAAGCATAAATATAAAGTCTTGGTTCATAACTCCTGGTATCTATATTATTATTATGTTATTAGTAGTATTTTCAAAAAAAAAAAAAAAAGGCATGTTCTCTGGAAAATGAAAGAAATGAGCATTTCCTATGAAATGCAACTTATCTACTGTAGCTCTAATAATGCAGGGAATAAAAAGGGAGGAAAGAGAGAGAGAGGAAAAGAGAGAGAGAGGAAAAGAGAGAGAGAGAGGAAAAGAGAGAGAGAGAGGAAAAGAGAGTCTTCAAATTGGCACTTATACCAGGAATAGATAAAAAAATCAGAACCTTCTCCATGTTCTTTTTTTCTTATTCCACTCAACTCTTTTTCATATTTTCCTCTTCAACACAGAAATATAGTTCTTATGCACTGACTCTGAGCTATACTTTATTGCTCAGCATGCTGCTTCCTTGAATTAGACTCTGTATTGTCCGAATTCCCCATCTAATGTGACAGAATTTACATCTTTCTGTGGCAAAGTATATGTTTCATCCCAGATATGATTTATGCGGAGAATTCCAGAATTCTCTACTGCTAAATGTGCATTTTAGCTTTCTGTTTTCTGATCTGAGATATACTGGCACAGAATAAGAGTAAGGGTAAAGGCAGAAATTAATATGATCCTAATCCTAAGAGCACAAAACAAAGCAAGGAAGGAAATACCTTGTAAAATCGTAACTCCCCCCTTTTCTCCACATATACTTCTAGCAAGAACATCAGTCTCTCCCTCAGCAAATGATCTCCATCATCTTCTGCCTCCACACAGGTATGTTAGAAAGCCTTTTTTCTCTAAACATGAGCATGAAGCTCAACAGGAAAGACTTTTTCCACAGCACTTTGTTTATTTCCAACTCCTCTGCTACTCCATATATGTGTAAATTTTCATATGCAGCAGGCAGTGATTTAAGTTGGGGAATGAGAAAGCTAACACAAGCCAATTGCCAGGAGCTGAAGTACGAATGTTCCCAAAAGCCAAAAAATAAACTCAACCAATAACAGTGGAACAGTGCATTACCAGAAGCAGTGCTATGAAGAACAAATCTAGATTTTACTTAAGTGCCAACAGCTGAAGCTCTGAATAAATTTGGATAGAATGACAGATAATTTCTCTTGAAATCAAAAAATCTTCATCAGCATGAAGCTGTTAAACACATCTTTAATTCCTATATGCCATCTCAGTAAAATTTCTAAGATTACTAATTTCTGAGTGAGCAACTGCTAGCTCCTCACATGAAGATAATTTTTATTAAGCATGATATCCTTATACTAAAGGCCAACAATTCTCTGCAGCAAAGGTTAGTTTTCACACCCTTCTGGATACTACATGCATTTCCTTCCCACAGTAGATGGAGGAATTTCCAAAGCTGAAAGCTATTTTTGAGCAGCTTCCAGAGCCTCTCTTTGTAACACCTTCTTAACTGTGATTTCCTAATCACTATGCAGAAGATTTCACTGCCTAATTAAAGGACTGGTGCAGTGATGAAGATAAAGAATACAGAGCAGGGCTGCAAGCTAATCTACAAGCAAAACACAGGAGCTACTTGTCAAGAGTAAGGGCATATTTTATCGACAGCTGTGTCCAATAAGGATGAGTTATACAGTGAAGGTTTAATATTAATGCATTTCAGTCTTTCCCATTACTTATTCCTTATACATACCTAGGGCATTTCCAATTCTCTCACTCTCCCTTCTTATTGTAATGCAATTAACATTTTAACCCCTCTGAAAATCCTTGTTTTTACATCATCTCAGACTTTTCTAGACAGTGCTTGACAGAGCTGTAGGTCTCAGCAGTTATGTTTTTGGCCTGTAAAATGCAGGTGGGGGTGTGTAAGTCTTGGTGATGAGTGAACTTTCTATTTGAACCTTTAAAACTTTCTTTTCCTTTATGTCTGTGTGTCTCTCTCTCTATATATATATATTCAAGTATATAAGCCTTTTATACAATTTCCCCCGAAAAGGATATCAATAATGAAAGAGGAGCAGATTGTTGTTATGGACAGAAGGCATTACCTACTGTTCTGCAAAATAACTATTTTTAAACAGGATGTGGTTAGTGACCTTAATACCAGCACTGTGCTCCTTTGTACAGTCATGGTTCAGCTCCTCTGAGAGCTGGACTGCCTCTGTTCAAGTCATCCATTCCCTGCATGGAATTCTGCCCATTTACAGCAGAACCATCACCTGGGGAAGACTGAACCTCCACCATCAACATGACATCCATAAGGGAGCTCACAGCTGTCCAGTGAGGAGCAAAGAAGCAATAACCATTGAAGAATAATCTTAGGGCTGTAAGCAGCAGTCTATTTTACCTCTACACTGTAATCAAAAAAATATTAAATCAAAGTCCTTCTTCCTCATGGCTGCTAATTGTCTGTTCTGTGTTTGGGGGCAATTAATTTGAGACACCTGGGGCGTAATCTGCAGACACAAGCAATCACAACTCCACCACAAAGACAATGCTGTTATCAGCCCATAAACCTCTACCCATACACTGGGAGCGCCCAAATGAAGACCCAACTGATGCTTTTAAATTGCTGGACATAGATTGTCCGTGCCTGTGTTTGCCTTGCACAATTTAAGAATAATATTAATATGGTTTCAAATCACAGAGATGTTTTAAAAGTGGATTTGTCTTATGGACACGTATTTTACAATAAAATTCTCTTGCAAGAGAAAAGCTGAGGATTGAATCCTAGCAAGCAATGAGGCGCTCATGATCTCTCCTTTCTGACACTTTGAAGATGTCAGGGGGAACAAAGCTGTCAGGACCCCAAGTGCATTTCACCTCCTGGGGCTTTGTCTAGCTAAACTCAAAGCCAACACAAAGCACAGCTGGTGACTTTGGAGACAGACACTGAGAAGAAAAAGAGAAGAAACCTCAGCTGTGACTGCTCCCCATTCTCTTGAGAGCTGCTTTTATGCTGAGCCTCTCATCCTAGATCCCTGTCTGAGCTGTGCTGCCACAACCCTGCCAGTTCCTGGCCATGACTCCTGCTGAGCTGGACCCCGACCTGACCCAGCCTTGGCCCTCCTGGTTCCTACAGCCACAGCACATGATCAGGACCCTTGGCTGGATGCTCTCACCATCCCCAGGCCTGCCTGCCTTGCCCAGATGGCTGCAGTGATACAGGGCTACTGCTGCTGAGAGCACTGCCCTGCCTGCTGTGCTGCTCCCAGTCCTGGGGCTGTGACCCAGAACCACCAGGATTGACCCCAGGCACCACCCAGACCCCAAGCACCAGGCTTGATCCCCAGCCCACCTCCAGCTCTGTTGCTATCCCTCAACTACCACACCTACCCCATCCCAGGCTGCAAGTGATGCCCAGCCCCATTCAGGTTTAGCAATGGTCTCTGGTGGCACCTGGCAGGAGGTGTTGGCAGAGTTTCCACTCCAACATCATCTGGCTATTACTAACAAGATTATTCCAAAAAGGCTGTACTTGAAGATAGGAAAGCTCATCCAAAAGAGGTGAGAAGTAAACCTTGGTGTCCTGCAGTATGAGTGTCTAACTAGGAGCCACCATGTAAGGGGTGAGTGAGAGGACAGAGGTTTTACATCCCCCCTGGAAAAGAGCCAGGACAACCCTCCTTTGCTGCAGAAATGGAATCACAGAATGTTAAGGATGACCTTAAAAATCATCTAGCCCCATACTGCTGCCATGGCCAGGAACACCTTTCACCAGCCAAGTTTGCTCAAGGCCTTAAACAAACTGGCCTTGAACACTGCCAAGGCTGGGGCATCCACAACCTCCCTGGGCAATCTGTTATACAAATAAAGACTTTAGGCAATCAGAATTGCTTGTGTTATCTCTCAATGAGCCAGGAGTAGCTAAAGACACCTGGGTTCAGACCCAACACACATAAACATTCCAAATACCAATGGTCACTATGGATTGCCTCCCAACCCCTCACTGGGCAGCAGGAGCTAAATTTAAGGATGGCACAGGATGTGTGCTGATGAGCCTGCACCAGTGCAAGTATTCCTGTCACCTCCACCAAGCCAAGGATTCCCTGCTCTGTGGAAAAGCCTGTAGCAGCAATACCCTGAGGTGTCTATGCTCTGAAAAGGGAATTGAAGTCGGGGTTGTACAAGCTGAGCAGAGAGGCCAGACACCTACAAATCAGGCAAAATACCTTTGTCCCTTTGAGGATCTAGTTTTAAGATACAAAAGCCGAAATACTTGGGGAAAAAAGCACATGAGGCAATCAATAATTCTGTCTGTGTTCAGTGTGAAGGCTGGACTGAGTGCTGTAAATGTTACATGCAGGAAGGCAATGGGGAAGCTGGAAGGAAATCCTGAATAGAAGCTCTTGCACTCCTCAGCAGAAGTTAAAGGCTGTGAGGTGACACCAGTCTGTGAGCAGGTAATTAATACCTATATTGGTGTCCCTGCCTGCAGGGGACAAATCAGGGTTGCATAGGAAATCCTCATCAGTGTTTCCTAGTCTGCCAGATCTTGCCACCTTGAAGTAGCCTTGGCATATGTTAATTTTCATTCCTTTTTATGTCATATTATATAAACAAGCCTTGTATAAAGATTGACTTCAGATATTTATATTTAAAAAAAAAAAAGAATTATCCTCTTTGTTTTATTTGAAGGATATATTATAACACCTTCGCCGCTCAAAGGACACACTGTAATTAAAGATTGAATTTTCTCAGGATTTTAACTAAATCTGTCACTTAGCTTATGAATTAAACATAATTAAACACGGGGTCTCATAAGAATTGTGCTTCTGCGCCTGCTCACTTCTGTATTGTTTCTTTCACTAAAAAATTGCTAGTTTTCCAGTGTTCTGCATAATTTGAAATAACTAATGTACTTGGTAAAAATACAATTAAAAATATTTTTTTTCTTTATTATAGTAAGAATTTTGACTTTCTTGAAATTGTAGTTATTCCACTCCTGTCCATGATCAAAGAAAGCAATAGCTTGTCCACAGGCAGCTTTGGCAGGGACTAAATGGTCCCTTACGAGACAATGATATCCTTTGCATTTATCCTAATCCCTCAGAAGACACAGGGAGCCTTTGGGAAAGAGAGCTGCCCTCTCACTGAAGCTTGGATGCTACCTGTGAGCTGCAGTGGCCAATATTCCCACTTCTGGGAGAGGGGCTGCTTGGGGAGGGGGCTGCCCTTGCATTAAGAAGTTTCACAGAATAACTCAATTATTGATCATCTCTCTCATTTCATAAAATAAATGAAACAGAACTTTGTGGTTTTATTATGTACAGTAAATAAGATAAAATAGATCAATGCAATATCTGCCCTACATACTTTCTTACCCCTCACTGTTTCTGCATTCATCCTGCAGATATTTCAGCATGTTTTACCCCTATTTACTTGCCATCCCAGATACCTGCTACCAGCTGAACTAGCAAATGACCTTACACGATCCACATCACAAGCCCCAGCTCCTCTTGGCTGCTATTTCCCTTTCAAATCTCAGATATTCCAAGCATTTTATGGTTGATTCTTTCATTGAATAATAGCAAAAATGAAACTGTGACAAGAGAAGGAAAAACCACATAAGTTTAACAGAATCACAGAATTTCTTTGACCTTTGGAGGTCATCTGGACTAACCCCTTCCCCAAAAAGCACCACTTTGGCCTAATTGCTCAGAACCATGTTTAGGTGTCTTTTGACTGTTTCCAAGGTTTGAGACTACACAAACTCCCAAGGAATTTCAGCTTTGCTTACAAAAAAAATTAAAAAAGGAAAAGGAAAAAAAATAAAAAAGGAGTATGCTGGCCACACATTAATTATAACACTCTTAACCCATCATGCAAGGTCAATTCTGATGATTTATCAGTGTCCATAAGGTTGAAATTCAGCTGCGTGTTGCTGTGCAAAAGAGGAAGTGCTAATGCCAGGAATATATGCAGAAGAACAACATAAATGCAGGTTTCACTCCTTCCCAGATATTAATCTCGAAATTGCTTATTTATAAAAAGTACTTAAAGATTCATAACCACTTGTGGCTCCTTTTCTCCGCAGCTGACAGCAAAAATTAAATGCAAAACATTATTCTTGCTCAATTTTAAAGATTAATACATATGTCTGCCATCACACAAAGTATGCAATTAGAAAAAATATGGAATTCTGAGTGTTTGAAAAAAGATAACACTCTTCAAAAGCGGAATTTATTTTTCTGTCAAGTACTGCCTTAGTTTAGAAATGCAGTTCATAAAAAAGTCATCCTCTCTATCTCTCAGTTCTTATCTCTCTCATAAGATGAGTTAATGGTGTTTTATGGCAGCTGCACTAACTTTTCCCTTCCCTCTGCTAAATAAGGCAATGCAGTAGAATGAGCAAAAAAACCCCCCCTCTTTCCTAACACTTTATGGCCTCTGTTTGGTTTTCATTTTCACTTTATTGTGTAAAGATTTTTCATCAATTTTGCATATGCTTATATATTTCACTCCTTTTCCCTATATAATTACTTCCTATTTCCTTAAAATTGCTCTCCTAAAACAAGAACAAAAATTCTTGAGGCAAATTTATTATAGTTCAAGGCTCATTCTGTTTTCTGACTATCTTTATGAAATCGAAATAAACGTAATTACCTTGGGGACCTGCAGCCTTCTGTCAAATTTGACTGAAATCAGCCAAAAGCTTCAGATATTTTCAGGGGAAGACAGAACGATGCAAAGTCACAAACACTGAAAAGTTGTACAACTCTTCCTTTAAAAAGCAAAACCCCACTAAAAAAAAAAAAAAAAACCCAAACCAACCAAGCCAACAAAACCAGTGTTACCTTAACAAATAAAATGGAAACTGTCTTGCCTCTGAGCTATGCTTCAGAAGTATGAAATTCAAAAATTCTCCTTACTCCAGGAGAAATATTCATTTAAATTCAGTCAATTTTAATGAGCACTATGAGGTCTATGCAGAAGATTAATTTTCATAAACCAGTCTGAACTTCCAACTTTTGCTCATGATGTTCTATTACTTTTTAATGTTATTTTAATATATTCCTTAAAAAAAAAAAGGAGAAAAGATAAAAAATGCCACCACTTTGGTGGCTTTTCAAACCAGACTAGAGGTAGTAATTTTCAAAAAACTTTTTTCCTTTAGTAAATTCAAAGTTCTCTATTTCAAAGTAAAAATAATTTGGCTGAAACTCCTCCTAAGATTAGCTTTTGTCAGAATCCTAGAGCTCATAAATGACAGAAACGTCCCAAAATCTGCAAAGATAAATCTCATCTTTTAAATTACTGAAAGCCTTCATTAAGCCTTAATATATGCTGTCAGTTTCAAACTAAATAATAGATGAGATTTTAACATAATCAGAAGAAAACTGCTGGTACCTGCCTCTGTTACTGTCACAGTTAAATTGACATGGTAATTTTCAAAATAATGCCTTCTCTAAGTCAGTTAAAGAATGACATGCACTCACCATTTAGAAAACTTTTCTCCACATAGAAGGAAGCCCCTTCCCATGAATTCTGTGGTAGGAATGAGCAAATATCTCTTTGCTTTGTCCAGTGTAGGAGTAAAAATCAGTGGCTGGGTTAATAAATAAATCTGAAAAAAATCATACTAACACTTTTCTCTTGGAAAAAAATATTCTCTTGTTGAAGTACTGCTTCACAAGTATTTTATTATCTGTTATTTTGGTATTCATGGCTGTAAGGTAAAACCTCTAATAATTCTTATTAAATGTGGATTTGGGGATTAGATTACAGGCTGTGTTAAAAGCCTACACAGCTTTACATGTGCTGTGAGGACAAGGACTGCACAAGGCACACAGCTGAAACCTGGGGTCCCCCTCTGTGTTACCTGGTATTCAAAAGGCCACGTGCCATCAATAAAAGTTTGGTTTAGGAAGTGTTGCATTTCTCTTCTGGAAGGTCACCCTTGATGGTTTCAAAGTCTCTGTTAAGACAGTCATGTTTGGTGCCCATCAGCTGTCACTATTAGAGACGTTTCCAATCCTATCCCATTTCACTATTTTAGCTGCAAAAAAGATTAAAATGGGATGTAATCATTTCAAGTACTTTACAAGTAGCTCAGAGTTCTAGCTCCTAGATCACTTGATAAAACCAGAGAAAATATTTGAACACTCAAGGAAGGCAACAGCACTATGGATAATAAAATGCTATGACTCAGAGCCCCTTTTCAGTGTTAGGATTTATTTTCTGGTTTTCTAAAACAAAACAAGAAATTTACAGCTGAAAACACCTGCAAAGATTGCAACCCCTCTGGGCTGAGTTGAGTTCCCCTGGGCTTTGTCTGTGGAATCTGACCAGACCTTGACATCTGGAAATTCTTTCAGGTCATCCACATGTGCGGGGCATCTAGGCATGAAGCTATATAAAAATAATTTAAATAAAAACAAACTCCACCATCTACCTATGAAATGAAATTTATTACTCCATGCTCCTGAGGATTTACGGGTGATGACAAAAAAGAGCACAGGCTCATTTCTCTTTTCAGCTTCCAAGCAAAATAAACAGGACAGACTAAGTGAACAGGAAAAAGAGAGCTGTAACTCAAATAGTGGGCTTAAGGTGTGGATGTTCTTTTACATCCAATTGCTCCATGAGCTTAAGAAGCTAAACTCACCATTAATAACCAAGATTGCTCCATGATTAGAGAGCCACATCATCCCCTATTAGTAAGGGAAGAAAATGCTCACTAGACACTGAACTCCTCACTGACTTGACCGAGAGATGAGAGAGCCCTGGTGTGCACAGGCACCTCTGTGCACCTGCATTTGTGTGTTCCTGTGGGCACACACCTGTGTAAGAAGGGAAGCCTTTCACACTTCATTTCTAACCCATTTTCTTCCTTATGCAAAGGTGAAATGGAAACTGTTCTGCTTCTGCTTTGGCCTCCTTCTGCTGAGGCTTTGAATATTGCTGCTGCTTTGTGTCACATCCATCCGTGTGGCACGTACTGCATATATCCAGCATGAATATTTCATGAATATTGGGGAAGCAATTGCAATGTGAGACACAATGCATATTTCAGATGACACATGACTGATGTGTTTAGAGATCTGGCTTTATTATGTACTTGCAACATTCATCTGCTACCAGAAAGCTGGTCTTTTCCCCTACTGCACTGAATAAAGTCAAAGAAGGAAAACAAATGTGCATTTCGAATGTATCTGATCTTTTACTGAAACAATGAATTAAGGTACTGTCATGTTTGTTTTCCACTTTCTTTCCCCAAAGACAGAGCACGGAGATAAAAACAACATCAAAACTGCTTTGTATTTGCTTTAAAACACAAAAAGTTTCATTTTAAAGAACTTTTCATGCTCCACACCGTTATTAAGTTTGGATCAATACCACATATTTTAAAGTAGGACTTCTACTACAGAAACAATTATATGATTTCATTTATTACCTCTGATTTTTTTGAAGATTAATCTGTTACTTACTATCTCCAAATGATTAACAAGTTCAAATTTAAAAGGGGAGACCCACATCTAGTCAGCAAGCAAGCAGTTTTTTAAGACAGGCACTTGAGTGAACATTTGTTACCATTTCTGCTGTATGAATTCACAGTTCCAGCAGGGGATTTCCTTCATTGTCTTGCTTCAAATCAAAACAAAACCAAAATAGAAATTACTTCCCCACCCATAAACTCACACACATGATTTTGAAAAGGCTTCATTTTTCCCAGTGAGTGAAAAAAAATAAATTTGGAAGCTCAATAAGTTTCAGAGTGAGAAGTTTTCCACCATTTGTATTCAATGACTCCTTGCAGCTCCTTATCCTTTGGGAGCCTTTGGAACTCCAAGGTCCCACTGAGCTCAGCCCAGGTACAGAGCCTGCCACACCTCACTCAGGAATGCACAAGAAATGGCACAGGAACTCTGAGAGAGCTCTGACTTAATTTAAGAAGCTGATGAAGAAATATGAGATCAGACTTCATCTCACATTAGCTGTTGCTTTCAGGTACCCATTCAAGTAGGTTATGCAGCTGCTTTATGGGACTTCCAAGTTTTCCCTGCACTAAAAGGGAACCTTGCTCCCTGGAGAGATGCTTGCTTGCTAGAAAATCCTTTGGATCTTAACAAATCACTAAATCTCAAATGGAAAAATGCCAGCAACAACTCAAAACTAAACAAGCACATTGCTAAGTCAATTGGTCTAATTGTGAAACTCCCTCACTGCAGCTTCCCAAACCCACCTGTTTCCCCTTCAGTGCCAGAATTGTGGACATGTCAGCTACTGTACCTTCATTTTTGGCTCTTATTTAAAGGGTGCACGTTTCAGGGAAGAAAATGCTGCTTTTCTCTTCCCTCCTTTCTCCCTTTTGTAGATATTGCAGTGAGGAAAACAGAAAGCCTATAGCCTGCTTATAGCTCATTGTATGTACTTATTATATTTTAAAGGTGTTAATTCTCTGAAACGAAACAATTCTGTCACAAGTGCTAATGCTGCATGGCCTGAGAAAAGAAAGGATTCCAGCATGCTAACAACAAAAAAATAAGTCTCAATTCATGCTATGCCACTGAAAAATCAAACCAAAGTTCAACATCCAGAGAAAAAAGTTTCTTAGTCCCTCAAAAGCAGACCTAGTAAATAATTAGCATGCGTTAATCAGCAAAAAGAAATTTCAGAAAAATTACATGATATAACCACATGCCAGCAATTGTAGAAAAAAAAGGAAGTAGATATCCTTGAGAATTGGGAAGCACTTCCCAACAATGCAGCTAATTGTAATTTCAAATGGGGCCACAGGTGTTAGTTACCTAAAAGCCTTCCTGTGTGGCAGCTGCTTGTTCACTGGTGTTGGTGGACAGTTCATCCCATCAAGGGGCTCGTCACAATTATCTCCTTTGTTGGCAGTCCTGGTGTAAGCCAAGAGCTGCAGGACCAGCCCTGCTCCCCCCGATGAGCAGCATCCTGATGAGCTCTGCTTCTGGCTTCTGCAGAGCTTCTTTTAATTCCCACACTTTGCTATCCAGTGTGTGCTAAACCCACATTCCCTTGAAAATAGATATTCCTGTCCAACCTTGTCTACCTCAGGAAATCACCTTGGCTCTAGACAGCAGCCCAGTCCCTGGAATTGAGGATGGGGGGGTCAACAAATGGCTGGTTTAACCTCAGAAGTCAGAATTTGTTAGGAAAGACAACATAGGATGGCTAGCACTGCTAAAATAGAGATGTGGAGATATTCTTCAAGAAAAGGCACCAATGAATCATCTTGGAACAAGTGTCATGACCATACAGACCAGAGAGGATTTTCCTAGACAGAGATGCTGTACATCAATGCAAACAATGTTAAGGGAAGGAGGAGAGGAGATTTAAAAAGCTGAAGCCTTCTCCCTGCCTTAATTCAGGAATGGAACAGAAAGAATACTGCAGCTCAGCCTAGAGACACAAATCTTTATAAAGGCTGACTGATCCCTAAAAGTCATTACAGTGACTTCTAGTGTCACTATAAAAACAACACTCCTGCTTTTCTAAGTGCTGGCATTTAATCTACTTCTGGTGCACATTAATAAAATAGTGCACACGAACGTTTCACGCACACATACTCACATACATGCTTTGGAGCAGCATATGAAAAATTGTGTTATTCCATGATCCTGACCAAGAGTTATTCTCTTGCCTTCAGCTGACATTCATTCTTATCTTTCCCATCATTCTGCTTTCACTGCAATCTTGACAAAAATCTAATTTATGTGCAAACATAAGAATGGTGGGCCACTCTGTTTGTGTTCTGTTTCATATGGGATTCCCAGACATCACTTAAAGCATTTCTGATTTTCCATCATCAGGACATGTCCAATAGACTATAGGCCTTGGAATTAAATAAAATAAATATAAGGAAACAAATTCTTCTGTGGTGTTTCTCACACTTTTCTTTGAGAATAAAAGAATTTTCAGAATATTAAAAACAAACAACAACAACAACAAAAAAGCCTAAAAAATGCATATAAAAAAGTAGGAAATACACATATATATGTATTAAAGCCCAGTAAAATGGATCTCAAGCCTTCACACCTGGGAAAGGTGGCTGTAATAATGTTGATTCCCTCTCAACCTCATGCTTCTCAGACAAGAATAAAGCATCTAGACCCTCAGAAACAATGTGGTAAAAGAAAATTGGATTGTCATATCTGGATGCTTGAAATACATCAGGAGTAATTAAAGTGGTTAGTGTTGCTCTGGTGAGCCTTGATTTTCCACACAGATAGCTCTGGGGTACACTTTCTTTTTAATGCTACATTTTAATTTACTATGGTACTTTTGGCTGTTGCCTTCTGAGCCATTTTATTATGTTTAAAGACTTCCCATGATAAGAACACTTCAATGTATTTACAATATAGTGATTTTCTATATGTTAATTTGGTCAATCACCAAGTCTGGTTATTGATCATCTGAGATGGTCACAATTCTAAGCTAGTACCCTCAATGAAATTGCATTGCAATAAAAAAAAAATGACACTAACTAGGAAAAAAGTGACACTGTTATTGCAGTTCCTTAATCTCAAATGTCCAATCACCACCACCCACAAAAGGATTTAATATTAAAAAAAAAAATCAGCCACGTTCAAATAAAAATAAATTCAACTTTAAATATCAGCTTGGGAAAACAAAGTAGTCTGTTAATCACTTAAAGCACTAACAAAATGGAAAATTACTACAAAGATTAGTTTCTATATTCAGTGTGTGGCACCTCATTTTAGTGGCTGTAGTACTTTGGAAAAAAACAAGGCTAACAACTTTTAAAGGACAAAGAAGGATTTTTTTAGGCAAACACAAAGAGACAAGATTGCCTCCTTAACTGCACCTTGGCTCTCCTTTATGCTCACTGAATCCTTCCTCTTCCAGTTCTTTTCTCCTCCTCTGTTTTCCTCCATTCACCAAGCAACTTCTGCCTCTTTTTGACTTTAGCTTAGACTACTTTTAAGAGATTTCTTCAGTCACAATCCCTGATTAAAAAGTGAACTTGCCTGCCTGGTGAAATTTCTTAGTACCCTTCCTGCCTACCAGTAACTCAGCGAATTTTATTAAGTTAAACTTAACTTTCCTGACTGGCTCTACAGCACAACTGCACCCAGAGAGAGAGAGGGGAGAGGCTTTGCAGATTTACCACTTCTACAAGTGGGGAACCCTGCCCATCCATTTATCCCTCTGCTGGAACTGGTGATGGATTTTCCACCAGACACTTTCCCCACCAGACCCTGCAGGTCTGTCACAACTGAGCCGAGGTACTCAGCTGTCAAGATGAAATACAGTGCTGGGCCATTCCTGACAGTTATCCTCTCTGGTCCTTTGACAGTGTGTCTATCCAGCCCCTGAGGAATTTCACTTCCCAGTCTTTTAAAAATCCCCCAGCTCTGCTGACAGCCAGAGTGGAAGTGGTCAGCTCCCGAGCTCTGAGCCTCGTATGGCCCTGCAGAGCTGAGGTCCCCAGGTGTCCCAGCAGCCTCACCAGGGGAGTCAGGACTAGGAATCCCTTCATTTTTACAGAAAGGTTTCCTCTTCTCCTTCATGCTTACCCTTTTCTTTCCCTACTCTAAAAATTACTGGTTGTGTTTTCGTTTGTTTCTTTTTCTTGCAGATAAAACCTGAGAAACAAAACCATGGTGAGTGGCCCTGTGCCAAACCAAGCATGACAGAAAACAGAGAAGCCCAGATGGAGGAGAGGAAAACTTTCTGCATTGCACAACTTTGTATGACACCTATTTATAGCTAGAAAGAAAGTGGTATCTGTTTCCCTAATCCTCCTCACACCCCAACAGCCAAGCCTTAAGTGCATGAAGTTGCTTTATTTCCACACATCTGTTAGCAAATCTGGACGGCTGTCACACAATTACTGGAGGTCAGAGTAGCAGGGCTAGCAATAGAGATAACAAACTAAAGCTCGTTTGAGAAATGTCTGTATTCCTTCTGTCATGCAGAGTCAACTTTATCAGTCATTAGCTTTGTAACATAAGCTGCTTACCACACCTGTGGGCTTTCAAATGAAACCAAAGGAGTTAGTTGTGACCTTTAAATGACTAGAAAAAGGGTACTTGAGGGACATTTCCTCTGTTGTGTGACTGTCTGCAGAGAAATTTGTGCTAGAGTTCTGTCAATTTAGTCAAGGGAGACCTCCTAGAAGGGCATTCACTGTTAAAGCCCCTTGACTCAGAAACTGAATGTCCCTTTAGCTCCCCAGCCTGGATTTATTGACTCTTCTGTAATGATATTAGGTTGCCTTCTATACTAGAAAAATGAAGGAAGCTTTTCAATGTTAAAATTGGGGCTGATATTTTGAGCAGCTTAATTAAGACTATTCCTTTGTAATTCTTACAGGCAGCTGGCCCATTAAAAAAAAAAAAAAAACAACCAAAAACTGTGATACTAAAATAAAGTATGGTAACATTTAATGCTATTCTTTCACACTCCATAAGCAGGAAATATAATTATGCAATTAGAAAAAATATGTTTAGGTTGAAAAAAGCATTTCTTTGATTGTGAACATTGTGTGATAGAGAAGCAAGTGCAAAGCTACACGTTTTAAAGGAACTGAAACAAGTCCTGCTGCAAGTTTGGATTTTGGGTCTAACAAGAGATGATGTTTCTCATGAGAGAAACAGCAGCAGAAGTTCCTGTTGGTGAGGCAGTCTATCAAGGGGTGTGTGAGCTAGCAAACTGCTTTCTAGATGCTGTGACGTGTATTAGCATCTGTCCCCCAGGTCCCTAAAAAGTAAATGCCAGAACAAAATTGCTTTAAGAGCCAATTTCACATTGCTCATTGCTTGCAAGTAAATTCTGCATCTTTCCAGCAGAATGAGATGCAGGCAGGAGTTTTAGGAGTTTAGTATAAGTCAAAAGCAGTAACTCAAGCCAGATGAACCCAAAAGTGCCTGTCTTTCTAGCCAAGCTACTGGGAGCAAAGCTAAATCACTCCCCCCAAAAAACTCAGTGTTAGGTTCTTCCTTCCTGCCTCCCAAAACAAGCAGCCCTTAATCTGTCAAGCAGCTTGACAATAACTCTCATCTGGCCAGGTGAAAGCATTTGATTCCTACAGGTTAGTTTCAAATTAACTATCTGAAAACACAAAATCAAATTTAGGTTACTTTTAGGTCTTATATTTGTAATTCTAAACTTTGCTACATTTTTCTTGATGATCTGCTTTTGTACCTCCACACTGATGTTTCTCAAGGAATGCTTTTAGGGATGAGGTTTAGCAGAGGACTTGACAGTGCTAGATTTACTTGGACTTGGTTATCTTAGAGGTCTTTTACAACCTAAATGATTCTGAATCTGCAATGCAGAAATCTAAGAGATTGTAGGTGTAGGTTTCAACTTGACAGCTGAAAAAACTTCTGCTTCTCAGCTTATAGTTCCCTCCTTTCTAGAAATCCAAACAATGGCACCTTCTTAAAGGACACAAGAATTAGGCAGAATGATTCTGCTGCTTCTTCATGACAATATCCAAATTACATTTTGTCACCTTATCAGCTATTAAATTGAAGAATAATTAAAATAATAGGCAAAACAAAGGAAAGATTATCACATTGTCCTCTAAAAAAAAAAACTGAACTAATTTACACTCTCCATATAGCTGTCAATACTAGCAACTTCATTCTGTTAGCTAGCTGCTCTTTTCAGAAATAAATTTTTAAAAAATCTGAGATAAGCCAATGGTTTCAGTTAGATTTAAAACTATTTGTCTTACTCAATTTGATGTAATAAAATGCACACAGAAATGTTTATATCCTAAACTATTAGATGCATTTCAAAGACTTTTTGACACCTCAATTTCCAATACAAGTTTACTCTCAGAAATGTCTGCTAAGAAATACATTGAGCCCTTACAGATTATTATCTGGAAAAGATCAAGGAACTGGAGAATTATGGTCATTTCCCTACAAATGCCTAAATAAGGTTATTATTTTCATTCACAGTGTTTTAATTATCTAGGTATATATATAAAAGACATTATAGTCTTCATTCCACTACTTTTGTTTCATTCTGGTTGGAATGCAGGTAAAACACAGTTTAAAAAAAGCCATTGCTTTTTTATCCACAGTCACTGCAATTTCACCTAAAACAGAAATGAAAATGTTTACATTCCTTACAGCTGGAGAGTGTTGAAATACAGTCAGTGCTTGGCTGAAATTCAAGTGTTTCCTTTGTACATAAATATTACTATCAGAAAAACAACCCCTTTAAAGTGATTTTGCAATTCAGAACACAGCTTGCTGTACCTTTCTACCATGTTTCTTTGGTGTCTCCAACTTTGCTCCATAAAATCAACAGACAAAATTCATAAGGAGCACTTATACCTTGGCCGAAAAAAAACCTTGGAAGGCATTTTGAAGCTATAGCTGTAAGCAGGTCTCTGTTTAACACTGTTTCATCTGCAAACAAATCAAAAACTTCAATTATAATTTTTGATCAGATCAAACTTAGGTTTAAAAGTTCTAATTTCTTTCTTCTCATCCTAACCTTTTCAAAGTAAAGGATTAAGCCTTCCTAATATGTTCCAGTTGATATGAAATTAAATGTGAAATATGGAAGCAAAGGCTGGTCTGGATTCACAAAATTAGAGAAAGATGATTTGAACTATCTCCAGGGCTGGCAAAATTAAAATCAGACACAGTTCCTGAATTTGGCAATTAAAATATAATCTGCAAATACCACCTCCTGCTATTTCTTTTCTTCTCACCACCCAAGAAGAAATTATTTTTGCTCACCTTAACATACATCTCATCTCTCTTTCCTCTCAGAATGATATATCTTTGGTTTTCCTACTTGATATGCACCATATTCCTTGTTCCAAAAGTGGACAGTGTGAGAACAGCTCAGTGAGAATGTTTCCTGTTTACAGAGGTCAAGGTTTGTGAAATAACATGCATATTATGAGATAGATGCTTAGTGCATCTAGAGATGGTTATCTCTAGTTTCTGCTAAAACAAGAAGAAATGAAATACAAGCACAGCTTCCAGACTGTCCCTAGTTTATGCTTGTTTTATCAATAGTTTGCAGCACTCTCCAAGTTGCTCCACATTAAAATTGTTTGTAGACTTCCCTGCAGGGACATCTGCACTGAACATAAAACATGTCCAGAAGTGACACTGAGCACTGAATCATCCCTGGTTGCTCACACTGCTTGTTTCTTTTAGCTCAGACTCTCTTCTGGAAGGAACAACCCAGCTATTCACAAAGCCAACCTCTGTCCATTTTTTTTTTTCAGACAATTTATTTCCAGCTCTACTCTCAGGACACAGCACAGACAACACCAGAGGCAAGTGCCTCCCATCACCCAAGAGAATCTCTCAAAACCAACTTGGCACATTTTGTGTCCTCTGACTCCAGCCACAGCACAAAGCATCACATACTTGGATATTCACATTACAAAATGAAAAGTTGCTCAGTGCAAAAGAACCCTGATATTTCACGCAGTGGCACCTTAAGCAGGAAAAACCTGCTCTGTCTATGGATTTAGACACTGTAAGCTGTGGAGGAGACCCAGAGCAAAGTGACTTGCAACGTGTACAAGGCCTTTGCTGGTTTTTGATGGTCATCTTGTCCTGCTCTGTGAGGTGATATTTCTCAAAGTGCTTACTGATATTTATTCATTAGTTTATTTTAAAATTAAATATAATCCCAGCTAGCAATCTGTAAACTACTGTAAGGATTTCTAGTTAAGTATAACTTTTTCTTTTCCTCCCAACTATTATTAGTGCATATATTATTATGTGCACTTTGGAATACAGTTGAAAACATCTTTAAGGAACTATTCTTCACAGCATCTATTTTATAAGCAACC
Source organism: Serinus canaria (assembly GCF_022539315.1). Lineage (NCBI taxonomy): Eukaryota > Metazoa > Chordata > Aves > Passeriformes > Fringillidae > Serinus > Serinus canaria. Next base: position 6,324,499 of record NC_066313.1, read on the forward strand.
AGACTTTTGTGACAAATGATTAGTCCTTACATTGGGTAACTAACGCTAATATCAAAAATCCATTAAGAGCAAGCACCCTTAAACTCAACAATGACATGTTACCATAGCATTATCTTTCAGCACAGACAGAAGGGAAGCATAATCTTCAAGAGTTTTCATTTCAAAGAGTTCTTCTTGAGATTGCAGTAATAGTTTAATGACAGAGAGATTTTAGAAGGGAAAAAGGTGTGGAAAATGAAATAAAGCTGTCCTTAAAGACTGAAAGCTCACAGAATTTTGAAGAAGAGTTCAGCAGTTGTCAATGCCAATAGAATTTAATGGAGTAGATACAAAGCAAAAGACAAAATCAATACCAAGGTGTTTGTGCTTCATTTCTTTGTAGTTGTCAAACCTTTGAAGTTGTTAAATAATGACTTATAGACTAGGAATAGATGTCTACTTTGACATTTCCTTAATGCCATGTCAAGAACCCATCTACTCACACTCAAAAAAAAAGTTTATATGATACAGAAGAGAAATTCAATCTCAGAACCATGTGATGCAAAATTTACAGCACCTGAGTCTCTATATTGTCTTTGTACAATACAAATAAAAAATTGAGAAAAAAAACCCCGAAACATTGAATTTCTAAACAAATCTTTCTTTCAGACACACTCAGCACACATGTAAAGAATAAGAAAACCATTTTGTCACCTTAAGTCATTCTACAACATGTAGAAGATCATTCTTTAAGGATTCTCCATTGTCCTGCTCCTCTGAAACAGGTCTCACTCAACCCTGGCAGGCAGTCATGACCTACTCAGATTTGAAAGTGGCCTGGGCACTGAGGAAATGGCCTCAAGTTGCACCAGGGGATGTTCAGATTAGGTATTGAGAAAAATGCCTTCACTGGAGGGTGATCAGGCACTGAAACAGGCTGTCCTGGACAGTGGGGGAATCACCATCCCTGGAGACACTGAACTGATGGGTACATGTGGTGCCTGGGGATGGGACTGAGAAGTGAACCTGGCACTGCTGGGTTCTGGTTGGACTCAGTGGTTTTAGAGATTTTTTTCCATGTCAATGGTTGCATGATTGATCTCAGACAAAACCACAGGCCCCTCCAGGAGAACCCAGAGCATTCCAAACCATGGATACAGAGACTGTCCCCTTCCCACAGTGGGCCTGCTCCTGGCCCACTGAGGCTGGTTCAAGCTGCATCCCTCTCTCATGCAGGACTGGAATCTGGCATGGATGCCAGGCTAGCAAGTTTTGCTTCCTGAGGGAGCTACTGCTCCCTGAGCCAGCAACTTGGTACTGTGGATCTGGGGCAAGTCCACCCAAGGGTGGCAAACAGGAGGGCTGGGTGAATAAACCAGAATGCAAATGAACCCCACTTCCCTAATTCCCAGGTGAGCAGCTCTGTGGCTCTGATTCAGGACTCGTGCCTGATTAAGTTGCAGCAGCTGAAGAGGTCACTGTCCCACCCCAATCAGAGAGTTAAATCAAGAGGATGCAGATCTTAATTTCTTGCCTTGTTGCAGCTAAATCCTGCAGGGACTGTGAGTCAGCCCACTCAGGGGCCATGGCTCAGTGTCTCATATACAAACTGAAATGTCCCTTGGTTTACCTAAATACTGCCATGGCTCTGGAGCAAAGATGTCACTGTTCCCTCAATCCCACTCCTGGGAAAGAACCTGCCAGCTGTGGGACAGGAAGGACAGACACCAGCCAGATCCTCTTCATCTGCTCAGCAGGATTCAACAGAGCTCCTGGCTCACAGCTCTTACTCTGACCCAGCAGCCCCTTGTCTAGCTTGGGTTAATCTACCCTGTAAATGCAGCCTAGATGCTGAACTTTTCACTCACCTCCTTGCTCATTCTGTATTCATGCCATCATGCAGAGATCCAGTTAAAGTAGCATTAATCATTTAAAATCTACATGAGAGTAAAAACAATACTTAAATCTTACAAATACTACTCTTTTTATTAGCCATTAAAAAATAATTTGGGTAGGCATTGTACAAGACTATGAAACAAAAAGGAATTTAAACATCACTAAGATCCAACTCTGAACCATCCTGCAGAACAGATCAAGGTTAAAACCTGTCCATTCACTCTCTCAAAAAGCAAAGGAGGCAGCAAAAAACATAGCTGCAAAACCTCCTTCCTGGCTTTCTATGTACATTTAATACTGCTGGTAGAATCTCATATCTCTGACAGTCATTTTATTCCTTCACATATTTATGGAATACTGAGGAGAACAGTTTAGGCAGATTTATTTCTTTTCAAGGTCACTCCTTTAGTGATCTGAAGCTAAAACAATAGCTCAGACTTCCAGAGTCTTCTCATATTCTAATATTTCAATATTAAATGGATTTCAATTCAGACAACATAGGCAGAGGTTTGGAAGACAGTTATCTGGTTGGGAAATCAATCTGCTAATGCTGGAATTCTGTGTACACTGGAACCATGTGTAACCTTGGTTTGTGCTCTCACTATCAGATCTCCACACCTGGTAGGCCAGGGTGGGACTTCCTTACAGGCATTCTGCAAAGGGTTCATCAGACATGGTGGTAATTATGCCTCTGCTTTCTGCAGCCTGCCTGACCTGGGATTTCCAAAAACTCTATTACAGGGTTCAGACAGGGGTACTGAAAACAGAATTGACATAATTGAGATGTATTGTAGGGCTGGTTTTGTATTTTGGATGCCTGAATATCATTAGGACTGTTCGTTTTTCCATGACAATACATAATTAAAACAAAAATTCCCAGACATTGCATTAAAGTTGGTTTGCTTTTTCTTCTGCAACTGAAGTCTCATTTTCTTTTCAGGAAATTTTGTGGAAATACAAACTGATGGGAAAGAGACTCCAGAGAATATTTTGTCCTCCAGTAACATGTATGGATGAGATGACTTGCTGAGCAATACCTTGTTAACAACTTCCAGGTTTTAGGGAAAGTGGAGGGAGTTAGTTTGCATGCTGCTTGCTTTAAGAAGTTACTGCATAATCAAAACAAGATTTCCCACAGGAGGGATTCTTTAGCAGCCAAGGAAGGCAGGCAGGCATTACCCCAGACATTCAATACAGAGGGTATGACAAGAGGAAGAAAAAAAAAGGACAATTCAACACCTCTCATTCTTACTGCAGCTGTAGAAAGAGCAGCAAGGGCTAGCAGGCAGCTCAGAGAGCTCTGCTGCTGAAGATCTACTTAAGCAAAGGGACAGAGGCACCTTGCCCTGAGTTGCAAGGCACACCTGTACTAATCCCATGTCACCACTGTAGGTAAAACTTGGGAATATCCCTGTTTCTCAGCTGAAAAGGACAGGTCACTCTTCTGTCCCACAGTAAACTAATTTTTGCCACTATCAACTCTTCAAAACACTTGAATTTCATCCCTGCAGCTTCCAGAAAACACCCCAATACAAATCATGACATAAATGCAGTTATCTCCTGCCTCAGAGACAAGAACACACAGTTCAGGGTCATGAGCAGATAATTACAATTCCATACTGTTTTATTTCATCCCTTATCTCTAGAACTTTGTTTTCCAGTACCAATTTTTGGTGCCAATCAGGAGATTGGCATACTAAGAGTATGTGATGATACACTTGACCATCTAACTAATCCAGCTTCAGTATTTCCCATCAGAGTCTTGAAAGGGATTTCACATTCAGGGAGTAAAGGAATGTAATTGCATCAAAACAGTTCCATGTCAGACTTTGGAAGAACACAGAACGCAAGGCCAAGAATAGCTGTTATTTTTTTAGGGAAAGGAAGCAACCTCATGAATCTCCTGTTAGGCTGTAAAGCACCAAAAATAAGGAAAATATTTTGAATCCTTAACTGATGTATAAAATGCTTGTTTACCCAAGTTATTAACTGAAATAAAGCAAAATTCTGACGTTGTAAGCTGTCTGATCTCTTGCCTTCATCACTGGCTAGTAGCCAGTTAATTACAGCAAATTAATAATGTATTAAATTCTGTTTGCTGAAGCTATCAACAGTTTTCACTGGGTGCAAATATTCAAGTTTTGTAGGAACTGGAACAGATATGCTTTATCCTTACCTTGTACCATTTGCAAAGTGACGAACTGCTTAATGTAGCGTGGCTATACTGTGTGGAAAAACAGAACAAAAGCATCTCTGGCATAAAGTCAGTGACAAACTTTAATCTATGCCAATATCACACTTGAACTTGCACATTATAACTAATACTTCTGTGATGCCACAAATAAAAGTATCCCCACAGCAATTTTAAGAGAGAGGCATCTATAATGATAGGTAATTTGCCATTGCAGACAAACATCTGGAGCTGTCCAGAGGCTGAACATTATTCCACATAACTGTGCCTGGCTGTGACTGAGAACAGTGAGTAGGAAACATTCTCCCATAATTGTCCTCTGAAAAAGGTTTTATATATCCCCCAAAGGGTAAAAAATTTACAAATATGAGAGTTACTGAAAAACCCAGAGGACTCCTCAGGAGAAAGTAAGTTAGGTTTCACAAGGACTTTTCAATAGAAGGATATCATCTACTCTGAAGCCAGGACAATAGATTTTGGTTTTTTTCTATGCACTTAACTCTTGCTCAAAAACATATTCAAACCAAAACACAATTATATGGCATAATTCAATTCCACAAACAAGCACAGTAATTTGATTCTGGAATGTTATCAGTTCCATAAATAGCTAAAGAAATTGCATCGTGGTTTTGTTTTTTTTTTTAACTTCCAGGGACAGCAACCAATTTTTTACCCACTCTTTTTGCACCACCTCTTGATGAAGTATGAATTTTATCACTGCATTTGCACTTTCTTTTTGTTAAGTTGCTGAGCAACCCTTCCATCTCCCCCTGCCTGCTCACCAGGCTTTTGGTCCTGTCCCCCCGAGTTCCCTCTTTTTCCAGGCACAAACCCCCCTTGGCTGTGAAGCTGGCTACCAAAGCCAGACAAATCCCTCCTAAATGCACCTCACCAACTCTACACAGTCTGATATCTCCAGCTGCCAAGCAGAAAATGTCTATTTGATGATGGCTTAAAGTGTGCCATTATTCTGTCTCTGAGGTAAAGCAGGGAATGCTAACAGTCTAACTATTTTATTTTAATGCTGTGTCTGTATATTCAAAAGTCTCATTAAGCAGTGCTGCACTTTTCCTTCCAGAAGGATGCCTGTGCAATGCATTTTCCTAAGGGTGTAACAAAAATATACATGAATCACCTTTATTCATGAGATTATCTCCAGGATGTTCTTTGTACACTGAAGGTTTAGGAAATAATTTATATTTCATTTTTGGAGATCTGTACTCCACCTGACAGTAAAAAGAGTAACATAAAAATGCACTGTTTATCTACACTATTTCTGCTGTTTAGGTTGTTGGTTTTTTATTTGTTTTGTTTTGGTTTGGTTTTTTGGGTTTTGCTTTTTTGGGTTTTTTTTTTTTTTTTTGGTCTCTTCTGTATAGTATTACAGACCTGTGATAAATTTGGGGCAAAAATTTTGGTGATGTATGAAGTGAAGACATCTCTAAATATTCTGAGAGTCCTTGACATGACAAATCTGAAGAGGGAAACAGAAGCTCTCTGCTCAGATGAGGTGAAAAGCTGATACCACTAAGGAGACCGATCTTACTTTACTCTGTGCAAGTTTATAGCCACTGTAGCATCAAAATAAAGCTACTTGGATGAGTAACAGGGGGAAAAAAAAAGTTTAATTGACCTTATTCTTCTTATTCACATACTATTACTAGGTGGGTGAACGTCATGCTCAAGCATATTTGAGAAAATGTAAAGAGACATAAATTTATTGTCAGAGTTTCAAACTAACTGCAATCCACTCATTTGTCACTTCTGTGTTAACTCAGCTCCTATCCCCTCAAACACAATCCCAAAAGCTCATTTTGTGTAACTGCTAAGTCTGTCTGTCTTCAACTCTTTCTTTAGGACCAGCAGGTGATAAAGGGCAATCACATTTGTCCAGAAGCCTTAAACCTCTGCCTTTCTTTCTCAGCATACCAGACAAAAGTAGTGGTTTTTTACTTAAATTTTAGGGCAACTTCAATATTTCGTGTTTCAGCTTCTTTATCACCTTAGTGACCCAGATCTGGTTTTGGAAGAAAATCTCCATCTCTAACCACAGATTTCACCTCTCTGATAACTTTCCTGACACTGCAGTTTCTGCACAACAGCAGCATAGAGTGTTCATATGCAAACTATTGAACTAATTTTAAAAAGAGATTAAAATGGATCAACAGTGTCTCAAAATGTGATATTTTTGAATCATAAAATTTCCCAAATTCTCTAAAATAACATGATCCATTATCTTGCAGCAGTTGATATAATGGAAAAGCTTTTTCCAAATTCTATTACTTTTTTCTTCAAAATAAAGATTTTTATCTTTTTAGCTAAATTTCTCTAAAACTCTGTATACATTTGAAATAATGCATGACATGTGTCCCTATGAGCTCTCAAGTCACAAAAAAAATGACACCTTATTGGCTAAGAATTCTTTTCACATCCCTCAGTCTTATGCAGAAGATATGAAGTCATGCAGAACACACTGGAAAAGAGGCAGGCTAAAATTTTGCTTCCAAAATTAGTTCTGTACATTGCAGTAACAATATTTCAAAATTAAAAATACCAATTCAAAATTCAGGTTTTTCAGAAATTCGCCTAGCTCATCATAAAACCCATTTATTTCTATCTTCCACACTATCTCATAATATTTACAATTTACATGACAAAACCAGTATCTGTATGGAGGGCACCATTGTATTGTTTTTTTTTTCATTAACAACAAATATGGATTAAGGATACAGTCATTATGAATCAAACTAAATTCACAAGTATTACAACTTCTGGAAAATAAGAATACATGAAGAAGTGTTTCTACTGACTAGATAGAGAAAGAAATACTTAATTTGATCAATTTTCTTTAGACTTGCACCTCATGAATGAAAATTTGCATCACAGAGTTAGATTGCCAAAGAAAACATGTCAACTCTCTTAGTATCTTCACATCCTTAGATAAAGTAATCTGGAAAAAAATATTTCCATAATGGGGAAATGTGTCAGTTTTTGCTGTGGAGGGATTTGTATGTGGCAGTTTTGAATGAAACTGTTTAATAGACATGGTCACCAGAAAAGCAAAGCTTGAATATTATAACAGCTATAATTTCAATTTACCTGACATAAAAGGAGGAAGAGAGGGGGGGAGGAGAAGGAGGCAAAGAAGGAAGGAGAGAAGGAATAGACTCAAAGAGCAAAAGACTACAAAGGGAAGTAAAAAACAGCTTATCTATCCACAACAATCTCATGACTACATTAGAACTAATGGAATCCTGCCAAGACTAGCTCAAAATTAGTAATGTTGTCCTTCTTCTCAGCAGTGGTAGCCACCACAAGCAAGAGGTGACAAGAACTGGAAGCCTTCCCAGAATTTCATTTTCTCAGGAAAGCACCCAGTAGATAATCCCATTTAATTCCAAAATGTTAGATAAGAAAAAACAAAGAATCCCAAGTTTCAATGGCATGTCTGTATCGGCTGTGCAAGGTGATTTATGTCTTTAAATAGGGCAAAACAGTGAAAAAAAAATGGCTTAAGTGCCTGAGAGCAGTTACCAAGGGTCTCAAGAGACAGAGGGGGAAATGGAGCAAATTTGGGTCCAGCATTCCATTCTGAAATTTGTAGTGCTTTTCCCGTTTAGAGGTAGTTTGTTCAGGCACAGTGAGGAAAACTTATTACTAAAAGATGCAAATTCTTATTAGAAATGTGTCAACTGGCTTATTAATAAATGCAATTTAATAGAACAGTCCTTAATATGTGCTAGTAAAAGAAAATCAATTGCATTTGCAAGTCTTAACAAAACCCTCAGTTTAATTGCAAGATGTAATATTCCAGAAGGACCCTGCTGAATTTATTTTCCCACTTGGCTCTAATTTTAAGAGGTGGAAACCATTTAAATGGAATTCAGCATTAACTAACTCCCCTCTATTTACATTTATTTGTGCCTGTGAGGTGCTCAGGAACCCCCTGGTAAGCAACACAATGGGAAAGCAAAGTATCAACAGGCAGAAAAAAGTCCCATTTCCACTGGCAGCAATCAGCTCTGCTTGGGCATCCTGGAGGTGATGGGGGCTGCTTGGAAAGCTTTCTTCATACAGAACCCATTGTAGGTTATATTTGGTGATCAAACAGAAGTAAGGAAGAGATGAAGTTCCTCAGCTTTGAATTTTTAAGAGCAATGTATTTATAAATAGACAAACCAGCAAAATTTTTGCATTTTTAAAACCAATCTGTGACAAAAAGCATGAAAAGACAATCTGGTAAAATCTTATTTTCTAAAGAATGTACCCATGTTTTTAGACAGTCATAGGCAGCCAACAGCCTGTAAAAGTGTTTCTTTGACCAGGTTTTGATGGAATAATCTCTTCAAGTTTCAAGTTCTGGTCAATTATACAGAAAAACTGATGAGGAAACAGCATCTTTAGTAATGTATAGATGTAAATTCTGAAAGTACACAGATGTGTTCACAGCAATGTGCCTCTCTAAAAAGCACCCCTATAATTCAAAGAAAGTGGACAGGCTATTTTTTTCTAAACAACTATTCATCATCAACTGAAAACTTGGGGTTTTCTTTCCCCAGTCACAGTATAAAAATTCCTCCCTAAAATCCTGTTAAAAAATTTGGTTTTCATTTTCACAAATGAAAATTTTAATTTGCAAAATCACTAGGGAAGCAAATGTTCTGAGGACTCTTCTGAATCAAAAAAAAAAAAAAAAAAAGCAATGTGTTTTTTTCTAAATGAACAACAAATATACATTATTATTTATCTATTCTTTGCCCATAGTGGACACCCCCAAATGCATTAAGGGGAACACTGCACAGTTCTAGTTCCCATGGTTACTGAAAAAGACTCCATTTGATAGCAAAAATGTTCTTAATTTTATGTTCTTGAAAGTGTTAAGACTGACAGGATTAACCACTTCTTCCTTCACTGTATGCTCTAATTTTGTAAAATGTGCATTTGGGGCATGTGTGTGGGTGGTGGATGCCAAAAAAATAATTTTAAAAGGTAGAGAGGGTAGTCAATTAAAAAAACCCAAACAGATTAGTTGTTCCAATACTGAATTTTGGAAAAGCTGATCTGGTTATTACTTGTCTATCCCAGCATATACTAAAGCTAAATCCTAGGAAGGAAAATGCAAAAAAAAAACCCTTCCTTCCATGACCCAAAGAATGAAAACATGGAAATCAAATGAGAAAAAGTCATTCCATTAACAGTATTTTCCTAGAAAACAGAGAAATCAAAACACTGTAACTTGTAAAGGTGAAATTTGCACCCTAATAAAACCTGCCATATAAAGAATTCAAAAGGTTTCATTGGTATAATTCAATATTTCTCAATAACCTTGCCATTCATTATAGAAGAACAGAAAAGTTGGGAAAAGCCAGTGTAAATCACCTGTGTATTTCACACCTTAACAGAAGAACAAAATACTGACATGAACTGAAAAAATAAATGATGAGACTTCCTGGAGTTTTTCTCTAAAACGACCATTATTAAAGAGGATCTGGGACAATGGAAACTCAAAAATTTCTAATCTCAACTGTCAAGAGGACAGAAAGCACAAATTTTTGTGCCAGTCTTGGCAAGCTGAGGAGAGAAAAGGAGCAGTATAGCATTAAGAAAGCCAACACTGCTACTGTCTATCTGCTGCCATATTGACTTACCCAAATATTCTTCAGAATGTGGAGTTGTTGGACAATACAGAGGTCAGAAAAACCATAATTTATTTTAGATATACAAGGAAGGATGAAATATATTATATAATTCCTTAAAAATTATAAGGGCTAGAGCAAGGCTCATAGCACATATGAAAATGAACACTTGAAACACCTCAAAATATGCTTTTAGAAACATCTTCCTAGCTGAATAAAAAGCAACAGGTCTGAGGATCAAATATGATCCTTTGTGCATGTGGCACTTGGGTTTTATCGTCATGTGGTGTGGGGGAGGAAGAAATGGTAAATCCTCTTGAGCAAAATAAAGTTTTCATCCTGACTTCAGCTGGGCAGAGAAAAGTTTTCAATTTAATTCTTTCTAATCACTTGCCTTAGTTAAAGCTGTTCCCTGACCCTTTACCACCAAGAATTGGAAAAAACAAGTCCTCTTGCTGCCAGTGAGTAAAAAGCACCGTGCACAGCAGAATACCAATTCAGCCTGCAAAGCTGGTGCCATTCCCACTTGTTGTTGCTTTCTTTTTCTGGTGAAGTCCATCATTAATGAAGACTACAGAAAAGCACAGTAATTTGTTTTTCATGTTAACCTCTTCAGCTCACAGCCATGCACAGCAAGACAGGCTGCAGCACTACCGGGATGCTGGCATCAAAATTACCCCCTTTCCTTCATGTCTGCTCATTCTGACAAAATAATGACCTGCAGACAACCAATAAAGGGTGTATTTTTTCCCAAATAATTGATGATTGAATCTACTCTCGTTACAGTTTGCTGGGAGTTCATATAGGATTACAATTTAAAGAAAACATATTCAACAAAAGCTTCCTGCAGCTGGAGCCTCTGTGTAGCATTGTAACAATCTGAATTCGAGGGTTAGACTACAAAGACTGATTCATCTGCTCTGTTCAACACCCAATTTTAAATTCACTGTATTCACTGCCTTAAACTCATTTTTCCATAATGGCTAAAAAGAATGATTATTAATTACCCAGGAAAACTTACACATATTTCCTCAGTTTTGAAGGAGTTGATAAAGACTTCCCCCTGTTTAATACAAGTTAAACTTTGTTTACTTTTCATATTACCTATTAAATCCATCTTCCGAATTGCAGCATAATTTTGAATTGGCTTTGAAAAGCAGAAGCTAAATCAGTGCTATCATTCCTTCATATTTCTGAAATAGTCAAGTGCATTCCAGAGAGTGCTTCAATATTTACCTTTCTTTTTTTTTCTCCCTCCCCACCCACTACAGGTTGAAAAGTTGTTCTGGTTGATTTCTTGTTGAGCTGAATTCTTTCAGGCTCCTCCATCTAGCAGTGTTGGTGTCTGGAGAACTTTGAAGCCTGAGCTGGGAACTGACCTGCATCAAATCTATCAGCTCCTGCAAGACCTGTCAAATCATCAACAAGCCCTCCCTTGTCACAGCTGACAGAGCTGTGGGACAATATTTCCTTCCTATCACTTTCATGGCCTTTCTGCAGCCTGAGGAAAGAGGGAGATGGACTTTACTGGCCTCACAGTCTGAGATGCTCTTTCTTTGGAAACTGACCTTCAGCAACAAAGGGATTTTCTGGTGTCAGCCCCAGGGGCTGTGGGGTGTGCACATGTGGAAGGATAAACTCTGAAAAGGCTAGTGGCATGAAGGGGAGATATAAACTTTAAAAATCAGATCATGGAACTGTTATCAGGCTAACAATCACCTTGGTCCAGAGGGAAAAAAAACACAATAGAAACTTAATGAGAAACATCTCTTGACCCTTCCCCAGATCAGTGGAACAGATAGGAGAGAAGCCTTTGCCCCCCATGCCTAAATTATATTTATTCCTGTGATGATTCCCTCAGTTCTGAACACAATCTTCTCTGTAAACAAGGAAGACCTCTTTCAAGCACAATTCCTATGAAATCACTGCCATTACCATTGCTCCAAATAATATTTCAGGGCACAGTTGTGGGGTCTCATATTATGGAGACCTGAGGTGCTGAAGCCAGGAGAAGTCACTCAGCTGGTGACTACACATCTGGCACTGGTGTCTCCAAGGCCAAAGCGACAGAGGAATTATTGATACCCTCTGTTGTTGACAAGGGTACATTAGGTTAAAATAACCTAATAATCAAGACAAAAGTAACAGTTTATGAAAACAAAGTACAAGGCTAAGAGACGGCCTTGTTTGTTAACCCAAATGCCAGAAAGATCCAAAGACTGAGACAGAGAAGAAAGGTTTGCATAGGTTTGTCTGTCATTTTTCCAAAAAGGATTGATAGCATTTGTTAGTGCAACAACATTAAAATGGAAGGCATATTAAAGATACATAAAGAATCTTTTCCTCTATTCTGTTAAAGGCATAAACTGCATTATTAAAAAAAAAAAAGGAGCAGGGCACATTTTCATAAGGCTTTATGTAGATATATGCAGTCTTTCATACTCATGTTCATGGGCTATTTGCACTGAATTGACTAAAGATGCCAAGCAGAGATAGAATATTCATTTCTGAAATATAAATCATCAAGGGATGAACAGACTCTGGCACTCCCTTGGGTTTATACTCTTTGCTAGTTGTCTGTCTCTACAGATTCCTGAGATTGATGCTCAAGCAATCTCCTGCTCCCTATGCGCTTCTCCAGGCTTGCATGTGACTCTTCAGAACCATATCTGAAAGTGTCACAAATTCAGTTTATTTTCCTCATTTTTATCATTCTGCATGAGAAATCTATTGTGCTTGTTACTCAAATACCACCAAAAGCAGAAGTGATCATTTGTCAGAAAATCAGGATGACAGGATATCATGCTCAGCTGTGACGGGGAAGAAGTTTAGGCTGGACACTAGGAAGAATTTCTCCATAAAGAAGGTGCTCAGATAGGGGAATGGCTGCCCAGGGGGGTGTTGGAGTTCCTGTCCCAGGGGGTGTTTAAGGAAAGACTCAGTGCCTTGGTTTCATTGACATGGGGTGTTCAGCCATGGGTGGGACTCTGTGATAATCTCAGAACTTTATTCCAGCCTGAGTCTGCGATTCAATCTGATGAATTCTATAAAATATTCCAACATAGGAAATAAAGTAAGACCAAGACAACCCAAAGTAAAAAAGCTGAGTCCAACAGACACTTGAAAATTAAAGCTCCTAGCCTGGTTACAAATATGAGTGAAGGCTTTTGTAGGACAAACTTTAGAGTCAAACATGTTTCTGCAATCTCCCTGCTCAGGCAGGAAAGAGAGTTGGATAATAACCACTCCACATAAGGCAATACAAAAACATTTTCTGCAGAAACACTACACTTGGAGATAAAATAGAAAATAAAAATCTTTAGTAGAGGAATGGTAAGCGGTGCAAAGAAGTAGTTAAAGAATAAAAAATATACCTTTCTATTTCTTTTTCTTGTTCACTGTTATAATTACTCCCTACAGATAGTTAGTTCATTAATTTCCCTTGTTATTTGACTGCACATAACGAATGAAGAATCAAGAAAACAGAGGAGACCAGGATGCAGAGAGTGGGCACAATTCCTGTTGCTCATGCACATGCATGATGGCTCTCACATTCACATCTCGACACAAATACATGCATTTCTTTATGACCAAAAAATAAAAAGTATTACCTGGTTTATCTTAAAATAAAAGAGAAAACTTATAATAAATTTAAAGAAAAGTATTGCTTTAAACCAGACTTAAGTCTTCTTTCTGCTGAAAATAATAAAATATTAGGGGAGGACGCAGTAAGTTCTGACTAAACATGGAAACTTAAAACTATTGTAAGAAGAAATGTCAGCCTTTCAGTGCACACTATTTCATCAATATTTTAATACAATATAAAGAGAAAAGAATATTTTAATTTTACATGAGAAACAAATGACAGTTATTAGACATAGAACAATACCTTTAGAAGAAAATGTTTTGGGGGAAAAAAGTGCCAGGTTTCATAAGAATTATGCTTTGTGGAACTGAAACACAGATTTAGAATGTATTACCTGTAGAGAGGGGCTACCACATTACCAAGCTCTGAGAAAGGAACAGCTGGACTGTAGTAGGACCTCTTTCATAGGAGAGAGATAGGAGTCAATATTTAAAATAGGACTTCCAAAATGTTCATCCAGACCCAATTACATATGATCAGGCAGCTATAATTCATGTGCCTCCCTGATTTTTATGTGGTGACAGTCTGCTCTGACAGACATCTGAGTTATTTTTTTTTTTTCCTCTTGTTCCACTACAGCTATTGCAGATGATATATCACTTCCCATGTAAACAGACATTTCTCACACGTCTAAACTGCCAGGAAACTTTATGATGCTTTCTAGGATATCAAAAGTATTAGTGAGTGGGAAATATCTCTCATTGGAAAGTGCAATAGTTTGGTTTTCACACTGTCAATTAATGAATGAAGAACACCACTCAAGCAGCATGAAAATTGCCTGCAAAACTAAAAATTCATGAAGTGGACTAGGATTTTTTGGGAAACTGTATCTTCACAGAGATTTTGAGGAGCTGCTGTCTGAAAGCAGAACACATGTTACGGCTCATCCCTTTTTTTCCCCAATTAGTTATTCCCATCACATGGAGCATGATAATCAGGTCATTCAGGTTTGATACAACGCTTGTTGTGCCTTTCTAGCCTAAAAGCATTTTTTTCATTTGTGTGTTTCCTTTTTTTCTTTTATCAAAACAACTTCCTCTACAGCCCTGGTTTCTGAGCAATCCAAAGACTTCCAAAGCTTTTTTAAGTTATCTCTGAGACTACAAAAAAAGGGAACATTAGAATACATGTTAAAAGTTGAACTAGTTTAGAGCCACACAAATTACTATTTAATATTCTGGAAATTAAAATGCAGAGATTACACAAAGGGTTATCCAGTGGTTGAGTTATTGTGGGAGGGGTTCTGCTGCTCAAACACAAGTGTACTGTGCCCTAAAATAGAGCCAGGGATATCTTAACCAGACAGTCTCAAGCTTCACAAAAATGTTGTGTCATGTTGTTCTACTCCAGGCACATCTCCTGGCTACATTAAAGCACCTCATGTGGCATTAGATAGCTTATTTTAAGCAAAAACTGTTTAAATGAATCCTGCCAAAAGAAAATTCTGCAATCATTTTTTCTTTTTTTTTTTTTGAGAGAATATATAAACATTTTCCATATATTCCCCTTAAAAGCAGATTATTTGGTATTTAAGCATTTTTTTTACAATTTTCCTCCCTGAATGCAAATGTTAGTTTTTGACTTTGACCAACCACATCATTTTAATTGTGATACATTTTGCAGTGTGGAAAATCTTTTTACAGGACTCTTGTAGTTAGGGATAGTTTGTCAAAGCAGGCTTTGTGCTTGATGCAACTCTTTAGACACTATTTCCTCTTGCTAAAATTAGAGGTTAGGTGAGGATTTTTCTGTTTTCAAACATTGGTCAAACAACAGAACACACTGGCAGAAAAATATTCATCTCAGGTTAAATTTAATCAGGTAATAAGTGCACAGATTGTTTATAAGAAAAAACCCTACAGGAACAGAGGTGAAACGATGCCTTTCTTTGCCATACATAAAAAGAGAACCAAAGGGCATTAAAAATCTAATAAATTCTTCAAAGTGCCAGATCTTATCCAAATCAAGAGAGGAGTAAAAGGGAATTGCTTGCCTCTTCAGCAAGGATTTATTTCTCACTCGACTTGGTCGAAATATAGACAGGGAAGAGAACAAGATCCTGAACTGATAGACATCCTTAGAGCTCCACTAAAGTCGAAAGAATAAACAGATTTCACAGCATCTGAAGATTAGCCCCCAAGAGATCAAAACTTAACAGGTTTTTTTTTTCCCATCCCTGAACACCCCAGCACTCAGTACCTTTGCAATCTGCTCTACTGGAGTTCCTGCTCATCAAACAGATGGTGTGATAGAGTGTCACATCAAGCACTGGTTCAAAAGAACAACCTCTTCCTTGCAGCAGGCTGATTCCTCCCCCATTCCTCAAACAGTTCCCTGAGACAAAACAATTAATCAGGAAAAATTTTGCTTTGGGGGTGCCTCCTCTCCAGTCAGGAACTTTGCAGCTTTTTGAGAAGACAAAAAATGCAAATTCTCCCAAAAGATTTCACAGTAAGCTTCTTTTAATCTTTTATGCAATGCGACACAAACAAAATCACTGAATAAAGGTTTGCTTGTATTGGGATGGAATAACTTCCACCACAAAAACTAATCCTTTATTCAGGGAAATTTGCAAGGAGTCTGAGGCTTAACAGCTGTATCATAAATTCCCACTGAAGACAGGAGTGTGCTGATAAAGCACATAAACCTACCCTGAGTCACTACATCATTCACAATAGGGAAGATCCACGAGCCACAAAATTACTCTAATTTTAGTGTGGCTGTTGCATAAATTTATCATAGAAGAGATTCTGAAAATATGTATGAAAATTTTTGTTGTTATTTGGTTTTGGTTTTTTATTTTTTCCGAATAGAGTTATTTTTCTAATTTATTTTCTTTTACTGTAGCTTCCTTTCTCCTGCTGGAATTAATAAATTCTAAGGGAAGCACACTTTCACCTGAATGTCCTGAATTGAGACCAGCCTCACCAATCTAGGAGTGGCTGTAGACAGAGGCATAGGCTGCCAAAGATAACCTAATGAGCTCAGGAAGAGAAGGAATGGGAACAGAGTTGCCAACTGCTGGTCATGCACAAGCTGAACAAAAATATAATTAATTCCCCTAGATAGAAAGCATTCAAATGTCTGAAATGAAAATGTACAGAGAAATTAGATTCTACCTCAGATTTTAGAGAATATACCTTACTAATACATAATGAAAAACAAAATAAACAAACAAAAAATTCTTAATGTATAAATAACAATTATCTACTCCTGTTAAGAGATTATTACATTTCCTGATTCAAACTCTACTTAAACTTAAAATGGAAGGTGTATTTATACTTTATGGTCCCTTGGTCATTAGAAACTAAAAGAATTCAAAAAGATATTTTGCTTATTGGTATATACTACTTATGGAGAAACAACAATACCTTAAAAGCTACAAGAAAGTTATATTTTTTCCTGAAGTTGCCAAATCTGACAACTTTTGGAAGAGCAAGATATGATTTCCTTGTCATCAGCTTACCTCCTGTCCCTAAAAACCAAATAAAATATTTCTTTACACTGAGGATTTGTTTTCAAATGTCAAAAAACTCCTAAAAAAAAAAAAAAAAAACCAAAAAAAAAAAAAACCAAAACACAGCCCACACAAGTTCACAAGTTGGTCACAATTATTTCTTGAATGGACAAAACACACAAGATGCTGTGCAGTTCTCTGCTGCTTGGACACACACTGTTCCCCACAGCCCTGCAAACACTTCACCTCAGCTCACCAAGATAAAGCACTCAATGCAATTGCCTTTTAAGAAAAATGTGAAAACATGCCCTGCTTATGATAATGGGGACTACAGCCACGTCTTTTTTCTTGTTTTTTGGTTGGTTGCTTTGGTTTCCTGGGTTATTTTGTTTCTTTGGGCTTTTTTGGATTTTTTTTTTCACATTTTGATTACTTTCTTTGCACGAGTAACTCATGTAAATAACAGAACTGGAGACAGAACCACTTTGTTATCTCAGGTACCTTTTGTAGGTATTTTAGAGCTGGCACATTAAGGATTTCCATGGGCCAAAGTGGATACTCTGTTCTATTTCGTTCCACTGTGGACAGCAGAACCCTGTGCACAGCATTGTATCAATATCAATGTGATGCTGCTGGATTTAATAATGGTGATAAATGTGCCCAGGAGTGCCAAAATCACTCCTCTATAGAAACAACTGGGCTGCTGTGCTCTGGAAAACACTTCCACGGCTGTGCTCCCCTCTGCTCTCTGCCTACCCTATCCTGACAAACCGGGCTGCTGGGATGGCAGCATCACCTGGAGCTCCTCAGAGTGCCCAGGGATTCACTTGGGAGTGCAAAACTCTCCTGGAAGGACTGAGCTGATTTAATCTGGCAGGCAGCTGAACGCCTCACTCTCAGAACCAGGGCACAGGGGTTTATTTTAACTGCTAACTCTAAATACATGGGAATTTCCTGATGAAAATGGGAAGAGGAAATCGCCATCTTCCTCTGGCTGGATATAATAGCATCCAAGTAACCAAACCTTTGTTATTAGGATAAAATGCAAACCCCAAATATAATTATTAAAAGAAAAAACAACATGAAACAAACAAGAAAGTACCGTGTAACTTAGAGGAGTGTTTGATGTTTTAAATAAATTTCTACCATGACCCACCAGCATATTTAATAATCCTCATTCACAATTATATAAAAGGAAACGGAACGTTGGTTAGAACCTCTAAACTGAAAAACTGCATTGAAATTCTTTAATAAAAATACTTTGCATCTACTATCTAGATTTATTAGAAAGGAAAACGACCAAAAATATTAAACAAACCAAAAAGTTCTATTTTTCAAAGCCAAGATCAGCGGCAAGATTGTTTTGACAGCTACACTGTATTTCTACTTCAGATATATTTTTTTTAACTAAGCTTAGATGCTTAAGTGGGATTAGATCATTATTCCTGATTCACATAGAATATCAGACAGAACTGACCAAAAATAAGTTACTTACATTTACTACATTATTCTTTAGAGACCTCTTGCACCTCTAAACAGCTGTTAAAATATGAAGTACATGCTTTTATCAAATCAAGAAGAAAATTAAACTTTATGATTTATATCAATACCCCTCTAAACTTTACGTTTCTCCAAATTAAAGAGAGAGAAATAATCTACAAGTCTCTGGTTCAAGTAAGGTGATTTCCTATCACCCTCAGCTGATCCAAAATGAACGCAAAATAAACACGGTTCCTATACTGTTTAAATGAAAGGATATAGGTAACAAAAAAGTTAAAAATTCAAGGCTTTGAATTTCCTAAGGTTCATCATGAACTAGAAAATCACTTCAGAGGAACTGAGTTTTTCCCAGTGCTTCCCCTTAAAGCCAATCACACGTAAAAGCAATGCTGACAGACAACATAAGGATGCAGAGTAAAGAGGGTAACAACAAATGACCAAATCAAGATGAAGTATCAAGTAAGTTTTGTAAGAACAAGGATAATGTACTAAAATCTGCAGTGCCACTTACACCAATAGTCATTACCTTAAAATATATAGTCTTTATCCAAAATTATAACAATACTGAAACTATGCCTCCTAATCCATGTTTCTCTCCTGCAATGCATTTTTCAGCACAAATACTTTTAACTGGGCAAATTCTTCTCTTTGCCCTAGAACAACATCATTTGAAACCCATTTACAACTCCCTTTACTGGGGGTGGAACTCTTTCTCCCCAAAGATGGTCCCTCAAGGGATTCAGGTTGATTGTTCCACCAAATACACAGTGACCAAGAGATGTTTGATCAGGGCCATGGTACAGGCAAGGACATCAAGTGATGTGACTTCCAAGCCAGTGTGCATTTTGAAGTGGGCTGGGCCCCAAGAACAACGTCTGCTGAGATACCAGACCTAAGTGTTGGCTCAAATTTACAATTTGCTTTGATATTGTTTCCCTGCCACAGTCCAGCCCTTCATTTCATCTATTTAATAAAATTATCATGTTATGCCAGAGCTCAGCATTGTATTGAAAAAAATATACTCCCCTGACCAACCAAGCAGGAAATGTGGAGAACAGCCTTGCACAGCACAACCACAAAGACAAAATTCAAAACTAAAAGTTTTTATCTATTTTGACCTCTGAAATATAGGCAGAAAATTAGAAGCAGTCAAAATATTACTTTTTGTACTCAAAAGACCACATGAACTTTATGAAAAGTTAATTGTATAAGAGAAAATATGTAAAAATGAGTGCTATGGTATTACCTCAAAATTTTGTTATTTTATTGCTGTGTGAAACCCTTCCTTTCTTAGGGCAGAATTGTCAAAGGGACAGATGCAGGATGCTTCTTTTGGGGAGCACAGCTGGAAATCAACAAAATCAAACTGATCTACACTTTTCCTTCTATTTATTTATTGATGTAGAATTAGCTTCTCCTTTTTCTGATCCTCATTCATAATGGCTAAAGAAATAATTATCTCTTTTCAATCATTCCTCATCAGAGCCAACATTTAATAATTCATTTATACTTCAGGAGACATGTTGAGACTGGTAATTAGTTAAGAGATGGATTTTATGCATAATAATTTGCAGATGTGTTATAAAGTTCCCACTCTTGAAACCATCATGTGTTCTAGCAGCTTCTGTGTAAATAGAATTAAATTAAATACAGACTAAAATAAGGTATTTCCTTTTTTGACAAGATTTCAAATCAGTTTAGTTGACATTGCTTAGAAAGACTTTGTAAGACAAATGGACATATTTAAAAGCACATTTTGACTGCAGAAAAGGACGATTTGTTTCAAGTATATTAATTATAAATGACATTTCTATTTAACATGTAGCAATAAAATGAAGCTATGCCAGTTATATTAAAAATATTTCACTTAAAATATTTTGTTAAAAAAAAGTGCTGATGATAGAACTTCAGGAAGTTATTTCAATTAATACAATATGAGAGGTTACCATTTTTCTTCGGACTGGCGTAGCTCCCCTCTGTAATTATTTTATTCCTGAGTGGGCCTCATCACACAGCAGTGAATACTGGAATCACTTTCAGATTGCACTTCTCAAACGTTCATAGCCTGCCTCTTTCCATAACCAAACTCTTTGGGGACTGAAAGCTGCAAACACATTTTGTTCTCATGCATGCCTGTTTAGGAAGAACCACCTTCTTCTCACTTTTAATTAATTTTATACTCCCACAGTCTTGTATTCTGTGTTTTAACATTAAGCCTTTTCTCCTGTCAAATATCCACACACCGTTTCAAAATGCATTTTCATCTATAGCAGCTGTCTGAACAACTGCCAGAAAGATGGATCTGAAGCAGTGTGACTGTCTTGCCTTTTAAAAATATTTGAGCTTTTCTCTAAGTATTTACACCATGATTATAATGCATTTGGAATGAACATGCTTTCCAAATATTTTCCCCCTTATCTTTAATTTGTTTTCTGCGTTGATAGGCATGATCAATAATTCATCAATTTGTGAATCTCTAAACATGCCTTTTGCAATGTATTCTTTTCAAAGTTGTATTTTTCTGACATAATGAAATGAATTCCTATCACACTAAACAGTGTATCTGAAAGTTCTGCTGCTCTCAGTTTCAAAGCACCATCTGTGTCTCAGGGTCCCTTCAAATGAGCTGCTAGGACTCGACTTCCCAGAAAGACCAGACCAGATTACCACTTATAAACAGAATTTTAAAGCTGTTTTCTTAAAACTGGCATGTCAGAAGGAATTTTCATCAGCTGAGTGGAAGTTGTGAACCAGCAGCATGGGAAACGCTTTGCAGAAATAATCAAATTCCATAAATGAGGCATTACCTTCCTTTGACTTCAATGGATCCTGGGCTGATCCCCCCCCCCCCAACTCCAGGTAAGGTTTAAGGGCTGTTGGAACTTCAGGCATAAACTGTTGGCCAAGTGGGGGCTCATTTTAGCCCAGGGGTCTACTCTGAACTTTGTGACTCAACAGGAGAATCCTCCGTATTCCTTTTTAATCCTTAACAGTTACCACCCATTCTTTTCCCCTTTTCCCACTCAGAGTCCAAATTGATTGCTTTGGGTTGATTTTGTTTTGGCTGTAAGTTGTTTGCTTTAGGATTTTTATTTTACTGCACACAGAGGAGGAAGCTGAAGGTGATGAGTTCCTTGGGACTGGAGAAAAGGAAAGGGAGAAATGGGAAAAGGAATTGTGGCAGGGGAGGGTGTCTCACTCAGCACAGCTGTAGTAAGGAGGTTCATAATCCTGCCTCACTTTAAAAATTCCCTCTTGTCATGGAATAAGGCTTCATCCCCACCAACTGAGGGGGGCAAATAAAACTGCGACATAAACCATGCTAATTATCATTTCTCCTTTGGTATAAAGCAAGCCATATCTTGTGTTCTGAATGGAGGATGTGCTGCTGCCATGTGGAGCCACAGAGGGAGCAGCAGGACTCCAGACTGGAAGAGCTGTATGCCTCTAAGGAATCTTGCAGGATCTTCATATCCTTACAGAAACTTTGATTCTAAACTCCATTTAAGTTCTCTATGTTATAAAATGTCACTGATGGGGATCTAAAGAAGAGAACTTTGAAATAATGCAACCAAATGTCTATGATCATCTTAATTGAATGTTGTTAATTCACAGCATTGCAGTCAGTTGAGGACACTGGGGTGTGAACTTATGCTTTAATGCTATTTTTCTAAATCCTCTCCCCTTTAGAAATCCTTTGGGAGCAATTTTTGCCTCACATCTTCCGTTGAGCTCAATGACCCCCCTCACTAATGAAGTAAAGTTCAGTGATTTGGTCTCATGCCTTTGGAAAAAGTTAAAGGAATGGAATACGAGTGCAGTCAGTGCTGCCAACAAAACCTCTTAAACACACTCCTGAGAGACCAGAGGAGACTGTGCATTTCAGAGGACCCTGCTCAACAGCACTGCTGTAATTCCAGAAGGATGCTGGTTACTTCTGCTCACAGTCACCAACAAAGTGGTGATGGCCCAGTGATGAAGCAGGAAGGAAAGCAACCACAGCCTGATTCACAACTTGGATTCAATTCTGATGTTCCAAGTTTCAAATAACCTTTGCATTACTGTTGGAAGGTTCTGGGTGAGTTGAAGAGAAAGCACTCTGCAGTGGTTTCACAAATGTCTGAACTCATAAATCTGCAGGGTCTTTCTGAACATCAATAGTTGCCATGAACTAGACTCAAGGAGAAAGAGGAGGATGGATAGCAATGTCAGATTCAATTCACTTTAGACTTGTGCACTGCTTTGCTTTTCAAAGAGGCACAGCAACAAGAAATCATGAAATTGCCTGCCTGCTTTTCAGGTTCAACATTGTTGTGATCCACTTCTGGATGCACACCTAGCAATAACTGTTCTTATTTTTTAAGGACCTAAAACATACTCAACAATCATGCTTTACATGATGAGACATGCCTTAAGAAATCATCTTCTGTGCTAAGCAGCTGTCACGACACAAAGTTTCCTCTTGGCTCTTTACATTTCCACAGCCAATCTTGAGACTCCTCAAGTTTTCTTCTCTGCCCCAGCACTAGAATAATGCAATTTGTTCCATGTGTTGAATCCCTGCTCCTGACTCCTTGAAATCTCCCAATCAGAGGTGATCCCTACCCTAAAAGAATCCCAAGTATTGTAGCTCAGAATTTTGACTAAGAATTAGAAAAGCCTTTCTTGCCTCTTTTTTAAATCCAAATGGTTGATAGATTGTAGGTTGTTAACATGGAAACCACTGGATAAATACACAGGTAATTAATGTACAATAGAATCACTGCATTATTCTATAAAGAAGAAATGAGATCCTTAAAATTGATACACACTTCTAAAATGGAACCCATCCATCTACAGGTCATTTACAAGATACTATGATTGTATAAACATGACAACCTCTTTTTGTTCTGTGAAAATTCACACGACATCTGCTGTGTACATTTGTTGCAACTGAGTAACTTGCTGAAATATTCTGTTTTCCTGCAGTGAATTAAGATGGGAGGGACTGTGCTGTGTTGTAACCATCAACATGAAAAAATGATTAAAAAAACAACTTTACAGGTAATGTTCTTGAGATGAATTGCTGACAAACAGCCTGAAGCAGTACTAGAGCCTGAACTGCAGGCATCAAGCACCCTTTGCCTTGCCCACTCCAGCCTGGGATTTGCCCTCTGCTGCCCATGATAAAAGGACTGTAGGGAGCTCTCACCCTTCCAACCCTTCCAGAGAAGGGGCCACAAGCCAGGTGACACCACAATGAAATCTTCAGGATTCTTAGTTCAAATCACAACCACTCCTCTAAGAAATATAACTAAAACCAGATTATAAAAACAAGTCTAGCTTGATGTTTTTACTCTCTCCCACTCCAAAATGGCATTTTTAAATGTCTAAAAAATTCCCACTCATGGAAAAAAAATAAAAGTATTCCTCTCAGTTTTGAGTTCTTTTGACTGTCTTGCATAGTTCCATGAAGATAAACCTCTAGACTTTCATTTTACCTTTATTCTTTTATCAGAAATGTTAAAAGCCTCTCCACTGATATTGAAAACAGGATTCCTGTAAACTGCATTATAGAGAAAGATAATGGATATGGAAATTTTAGCAGCATTATGAATACTGAAATATAACAATTTTATGAATGTAGTCTGTGAGATAACTATGTGACTATGATGAGACACCAACACTTTTGGTTTAAATATGTTATGCTAAAACAGTTGGGATGCTCACCATATGCCTATAATTCTTAAAATGAATGCAATCTGCTCAGGAAGACACTGCCACCTCTTTCAAGAAAACAACTGACAAGCACAGATTTGAAAGACAACATCATTTTCCTCAGCTATATATTAAACCAGAAGTTTTTTCTAGATTGAAAGCATAAGGATGGAGAAACCTTCAAGTACACAAATCCTTGGGAGGAAGGAGAATTATCTTTCAAGGGCATTTTTGTCAGTTTTGAGAAAGAAGTGCTGACCTGGGAAAACACTGAGAAGAAGGTTGTAAAAAGTTAAGACATCATGAGATGAGAAGTGTCTTTTAGTTCTAGTTATATTAGATATCCAGCTACCCCTACAGCCTTCTATTTCAATTCCTCCAGTTTCTTTATGCAGAAGAGGTCATGGTTCAGGTGTTGGTGTCTGTACAGACTGCTTTAGGATTCCTTGGTTTTCCTTGCTTTTTCAAGATATGCTCTCTCCAAAACAATTTGTCTTAACAATATATGGTTTAGCCTTTGAAAGAGTTTTTTGGTTCATGCAATCCTTCAGAAGAAGCAGTCCTGGCCCAAAATTAGACTTTCTGAATGTTTTGCATAGAATACAAGGACTTACAGTCCAGGCACAGCTGGCCAGGGAAAGGTAGACTGTGATTTTACAGTGAGAAATGGGTGGTTTATAGACATCTGACATTGGGAGGACTCTAACAAGGACTGCAGCAGCCAGGGAAGCAAAGGTTATGGATCAAAGGTACACAACTTCCTATTGCTTCAGAAATTGCCACCTGGAGCTCTGAAACTGATGGGGTACAAGATCTCATCCTGTTCCAAATGCAAACTCATTTAATTTAACAGTTGGAGCAAGCAGAAACAAAAGCACAACCACTCCAATGGGCGCTTGGTACTTTGCAAAATTGTGGAAATTCTGTTTTGCTGAGTCTTGCTGAAGCAGCACTTATCCCAGGAACAATGAGAGATGATACCACTCTTGAATACAAGTAGATTTTTATATAAATAATGGCTGTCAGCTTCGAGTTAATCACACTTTTTGCTGAGATCACCACTATTTAAAAACAATGCATAACAATATTAAACCAGATAAATTGGTTTTTCAAAAATAATCAAGCATACTTCCTTTATACTTAGCCTTCATATGATGAAGGTCTTTTCACTTCAAAGCCTGGTATGTTTAACATAGCTTCTTTTTTTTTAAACATTTTTAATGCTGAATATGACAGAGTATATCATCTTTATTACTGAATGAGTAAAAAAGCAGCTCACTATTGCTCACTGTGCAAAACTGGAAACCATTATAAGAAATCAACAAGTCATGGAAGGTGGGAGGGAGTCCTTTTTCTACACAATGTGTAGGCAAACTCTGCAAGCCATTGTCATTCACACAGCTCTGGATGACAAACATCAGCCACAGATGCCATAGGAGAATTGACATCAGGTCCTGGCATAAAAATCTCTCCAAGACTATGCGCAGGCAAATGTTCTCTCCCTCAGGAAGACCCAAAACTGCAGCATCCCAGGAATCTGAGCCTGTAAGCAGATGCCAGTTTGACTGTTTTCCCCTGGTATTTCCTAAGCAACCTCTACATTTGGCTAGAGATTTTACCACAAAAGGTGTGTGTAGGATCCTCCACATTTGGGAGGGGAGGGGGAATGTTCAGCAGTGGTTTTGGTTGGCAATTTATAAACTTGCATTTACTTAGAAGCCGTGACATTTTTCTCTCCTGAAGAGGACACTTTTAAACATGAGGCTCCCTTCAACAGTTATATTCCAATTCAGAGGGACTGCCAGTACTTGTTTTTCTTGTGTTTTTAATTGTTTTGGTTAGTCTTTAGACAGGCATCCCAGAAAACAGACAGCAATAAGTACCATAGATCCATAAATATTATTCAAGATCAAATGATCTGAATCTAATTGAGAAAAAACACATACTGAACTCAAATTCAATATAGACAGTTAATAGATCATCATGAAAAACCAGGACAGTGTTTAGGCTTCGAATGAATGAACCACTGTCAGAGAAGTATAGCTGTTGGCTTCACCCAAGATATATCATGACCTTATTATTAGGAGAGAGAAAAAAAAAGCCAGTTTGGCTTTTTCTACCTCCTCACACTCCAGAGCCAAAACTTAAATTCTAATTATACGAAATGCCTTCTGCTTCAAATATTAAATATTAATTAAATAAGTGTTCACAACCAATAAAATATAGGAAAACCAATACAATTGCCACAAAGTATTGAAACAAAAACCAAAATAAACTGTCTAATATGATCATGATCAACTCTTCCCCCACCATTTAGCAAATAAACAGCAGTTTCATTCATGAGTTTGTAATATTTTCTTTTTTTGACAGCTTAATTTCATTTAACTCCATCTACCATTTAATTTCCATTAGGGATGCTAAAATTTACTGAGATGTCTGAAATATTTACTCTCTTTAAAATAATCTCTTCTGCCACATACACCAAAGCTTTCTAACATGGAAGGGCCAGCCTATGGCCCTTGAACTAGAGCCTATGAACTCTAATGAACCAGTAAAGCTCTTAGCTGTACCCATTCAAAATAAAATATACTGAAAGATGGTTTTAGAGGGTGTTTTTTTGGTTATCAAGAAACTTCAGGAAAAGAGCTCCAAAATGTCATTCCATTGAGCAAACAGAAATCTACATCCATAGGTTTGTACTCTATACAGTCTTACCAAACATTAGAAGAGCATAGAAAAATACTGCTTTTCCATATAAACATACAACTAGCAAAACAAAAAATAAACAAAAAATAATTTTTAAAAATCCCAAAATCACAGACAAACAAATCAACTAAAAACACCACAAGCAGAAAAACGAAAAACCCCAAACAAACTTCACTTATCCTTAGAACTGATTCCTGCATTCTTCACTGCAACATTACATAGAAAGACATTCAATATGAGATTTTTAAAGGCTGACTGAGTTTTCTTTTGTTGGGTTGTTGGTTTTTTTTTGGGGGGTGGGGGGGGGTTCCTCCACAGGCATCAATTTAATTGAGGAACTGCATCTAGTAGTGAAAACACAATTACTTATGAGGAGAGTCAGACAGTGAAGCAGGTTACCCAAAGAGGTTGTACAGCCTGAGATTTTCAAGTCCAGACTGAAGAAACCCCTGAGTAGCCTGGTGTGACCCCATAACCAACCCTGCTTGAGTCAGAGATTTAACTGGAAACCTCTTGAGGTCTCCCCCATCCAACTGATGTTGTCCTGCAATCCTGCATTAAAATTATTAGTTGGATAAAACATCAAATAATGTATTGGTATCAGCTTCTGAAGAATCCTATGTTACTAGAAATTTATTTCACTTCCAAAATACAACCCAATGAGACATCTTTGGTTATATATCAATTATAGCATTCCCAAAATCATCTCATATGCCTAAAAGGAGTTCTACTCATGCAAACCAGAGGATTACAGTTATTTATAAGTCTTCATCTTACACCCAATTCTGCAGTCTCCTTTCTCAAGTGGTTCATATTGCTCTAAAAATTTTTTGCTTCCTAACATGATAGAGTCAAATACATGATATAACCAAATCAAGTACAACTATACCTTGAATTACTTAATTTAATTTGTGCTAATACAAAGCCTCCTCTAAATAGCAACTTGAAGAAAATTACAAACTATTTGACTTCGAAGCACATCTCTCAAACAAAAAAATCTGCATCCACAACTGGCTGAAGCTACTCATATCTGCCATTCAAAGAGATGACAACAATAAAACCCAGAGCTCAGGTTTATTCTTTGATCACAATGTTGCTGACTGGCAGTTTTATACAATCACTTTAAACAAAAGGTATTTACATCAAAAAGCAGCTGTGTTTGGGCAATGACAGGTTCAAAAAGATGCAGAGGGAAAAAGAAAAGATTCCCTCTGAAGAACTCTTTCTAATTGGCATTCTGCTAATCCTGTGCACAAAGGAAATTGTTTGAAGTACTTAACAGAAAAATAAAGTTCATCATTGTTCCAAGAGTATCCTGGGGAGATTCAGCAGAAAAAAAGTAAGACACTGTTGTTCAACATGGAAGAAAGCTTCCTCTTAAAGAGAGCACATCCTACCATGAACAGAAACCATTTGGCAATTTTTCACAATCACACATACAAGGCATTTTTCTCACTGAGGACATGATCTTCCTCCCATTTATGTCTAAAAACTTTTAAAAAAAAATTAATATCTGATACTTGAAAGTTCTTTTCCTCCTTCTCTCCAATTCATTAAATAAGTGCTACCGTCAGTTCCCATGAAAACACAAGTAAAAAAAAATCCTCAAAAAACTGACTTGACCAACAAGAGACTTCCTTAGACTCCAGCCCACAAATGCTCCTCTATTTACCAGCACCTTTTTTGAATTTTAGCTAGGAAATCATTTACATCAATAGCAGCTTCTTGGGACAGGAGAGCTTTGCCATCTCCACAGCAGGTCAGTGGCCTGAGCAAACACCAGGGAAGGGAGCACAAGCCCTTCCAGGGAGGCTTCCACAGAGCCTTCCCTACACCAGGCTGTTATTTGTAACACCTCATACAAAGCAGAGATGTACAAAGTACACTAAAAGGACCACATTTCTACATTCAGAGGAAAGACAGCATGGATTCTAGCAGGGCTGTGGAGCTCGTTGAAAAAAGGAAAAGTGACAGAGGTGTTCACAAAACAAACAGAAGTAAATAAGATGAAATTCATCCCACAATGTACTGCCAAAGTGATTGCCAGACGAAGAAATGAGATCATTTCAAACAAAGCAGCACAAGCCACATCTCAGTTTCACTGTGGAGTAAGAGTAGGCTGGTACTTAAATAAAAATGGAAGTGTCACCTTCAGAGCATTGACTTTTCCTCATATGATGTACAATTTTGTTTTCGAACCAAAATTTATAATCCTGATTGTATTAAAAACAGTGAAATGCACGTAGAAAATGAGAAGCTTAAGCATCAGCTCCTTCACATCATTCTCCCCGTTGAATTAAAATTTGCTTATATTTGGTTTAGGGTTTAAGATGTTCTCAAGCCATAAACAAATACAGCACACTGAAATACTAACTGATGTTAAATTATTTCGGCCCAGACTTTTCTGCTGCTCACTGTTACTTGCACTGAGCAACAACAACAATCAATCCATTACTGGTGGTAACTGACATTAAAATTTCATTTAACTCAATGTTTTCCCCTTATTTATCAGTTTCAGGCATAACTAATATAGCATTAGCACTGACCTTAAAGAATTCCATTCCTCTTAACATTAAATTTGGCATTACCTTGACTAATTGTTATCTACAAATCCCCCACCAACCACATAAGTCTACTAAATTAGATTAGAGCAGAGGTAATTTATTAAAAAAAAAAAAAGCTTATATAATTAAAGTCCTTAAATCCATGTTACAACAATGGAATATAAAGTGATTAAAGAGTTCTACATGAAAACCAAATTACTAACTTTTTTTCCATAAACTCTTCAGTCATATGACTGAGCAAAGTTTAGCAATTTAGGTGATTTCCTATGTTGGAACAAGGAAAGAAACAAAGATTTATTTGTGTGCAGGAGGGAGATGAAATACACAGATTATGGAAATGTTTTTTAAAATAATTACCCTTATTAATCCACTTCATGGGCAGAGATAGAATCAAATGCTTCCATGTTAGAATAGGGAAAAGAAATTGAGACCAGAGAATAGTGCCCTTTTTCATTTGGTTCTGCTCTGGATGGTAAAATACCTGGAATCTTTGGCAGCTAAATTTATTGTGGCATATGGGTGCAGATTTTATCTTCAGCTTAATGAAAAATATTTGTGAGAAAATGTAATAAGACTATGCTATATTTTCTTCCAGATGGGTATTTTATACTATAGCTATTATGAGTTATAAAGCAAATTTATTGCATTTATTTATCTTCAGTCAACTCAATCATTTTCTCAACTTGCAAATGCCAATAATTCACTTTACAGTCAAAGCTCAACAAATTATCATAATGGTCTTTTAATTCCTAGCCATTGGGAATCCTTAGTCCTCTTTCTATCAAACAAAGAACAGAACATCCTCTATCAATACTGGCCTTCTCATGCAAGCTGAAGGAAGTGGCTGAGGTGATTCAAGGTCTTCCACCACTTGGAAAGAAATCACTTTTGCTGTAGCTACTGGATTCATAACACTGAGTCCACAAGTGGGGATACTCCAAAAAAGATAACTGTGACTGACATTTTTTCCCCTCACCTTCTGTCTAGAAGAAGATTCAGTGTGAAAAACCAAACTGCAAGCAGCATAGAACTTTTCGTAACCTCAACCTTTCATCCTTGGCTTATTAGACAGCATGAAATAACACTGGAAAGAGATTAAAAGGAATAGAGATGATGGCTTAGCAGAAAAAGGAACACTGAGAAAAACCTCAGAAATCAAAAGAACCAAAATGAAAATCAAACTGGAATTTTCTACAGAAAAGCTGACTGAGCCAAGGTGCTCATTGTAAAAGCTTCTCTTAGTAACACTGGGTTCCTTGTATATAAAATTTAGACAATTTCATATTAGTGACATGATCATTAAAATAGGCTTTCTCTTGATATTCTGCTTCTCCTGCATTAAAGATAGATTAAAGCAAAGGTTTCCATCTGCAAATACTTTAAGACCTTCTTTGCAATTTAATCTGTCAATTTAGGTAAGGTTGGTATCACATCTTCCCTTAAGAGAAGGGTCATCTGTCAGTAATCCTCCAGGTAAATTTCCAAGCTTAGAATATAAACTTTTTAATCTTTCTGATTGCCTTTGTAGTGATAGATTACTATTCATGTAAATGTACTCCTGGTTTTACATGTATTTTATCAGTCTAAACCTCTTGTATCAATGTATTTAAGATGTGCAAGCATCATTCTCTCCTTGGCTATGAGTTTTGGATACAATGACAGGTCAACTGAGCTGTCTTCCCCAAAGAGAAAAAAAACAAAACAGACAATATCCAGGTGATGGCATAACTCAAATATTTTAAGTAATTCAATAGAGAAGCTTCCACTTCACTGACTGCAACAGGAGTGCAGAAGTGGCATTCTTGCTGGAAACTAGCCTCTGCAAATATACTTTTGCTTCTTGCCTAAGTTGCCCTTCCAAATGCAAAAGTTGGAAGACTGTGTAGAATCAAGGATGTTTAACAGCAAAAGGAGTAAAGCAGGAAAACTTCCACCCCCCACCAAACATAAGAATTATATTGTCTAAGCAAAGCTCAGACTTTAATTTATGGATGTCAAGCTGGAGAGCTTGCCTTGCTTCTGCAGATGGCATGGGATGTACTAGAAGAGCACTCAGCCTGATTTCTACTTTGTGAAATCCATCACAGAGAAGACAATTAAAACATTAACTCTTAAAATAGTGAAGCAAAAAGAACCACTTTGAAGCAAGAAGAAATGAATATAAAGTATCAGTAATAATACAGAACAGAAGCAATCATATTTAGGGTATGTATGTCATCCCAAACCTCTCTTCTGCAATACTGTTTGGTTATACTTTGCCTTGTGAAACTGAGCTGCTACAAAAAGATGTAATATTTAGTCCTTAAAGTTTGTCCTTCACACAAATTCAGAAATATTGTAATAATGTAAACTGGCAAGAAACATTACTATTAATTTTCATTTTTAAGTAGCTGCTGCTTCATATATCACTAAATCCTCCACCCCATGCATCACTTTAATTCCTTTTCACCTTGACTATCAAATCAGCTACAGCCAGCTAGACACAAAAATTTTATAGCAACCATACATTATTTATGTGGCTAAATAATTAATCTGTAATCTGTTTAAAAGAATTAGGAAAAAGAGCACAAGACATACTCTGTATTTTAAACACCAAACTATAAATACTTGTAAATCATCAGTGCTTGAAGCAGTTGCACCCAGAAAAAGAAGGATAACTATAATCAAAAACAGGTACTTTGTACAAAAGGAGTCTCATACCCTGGCATTTTGTTCTCTGAGCTGATAGGAAAGGCCTATGTACTTCATACAGGTTTATGCTTGGCTTTTGGTAAGGAGCCCAGCTCAGAACATTTCCTGTAGAAAGTGTCACCTTTTATCTTTTTGCATTACTGTGGAACCAATACAAGATCCTATTCTTCCCAACATACCAGTCAGGATCACAGCAAAGTTAGCACTCTGTACCTCCTTTGGGCAGCAGTCCTGAAAGGCTACCTCCTGAATTTACCTTTCCAAATAAGCATTTTTGAAACAGTTAGAGGACTGTTTTGAAGTCTACATTTATACAAATAATGCAACTATTTTAGTTATCCAAGGTGGTTTTTTTTTTTTCTGGGTGTTTTTTTTTTTTTGTTTGTTTGTTTGTTGATTTTTATTTTTTTTTAATTACAAGTTTGCCTTTGAAAATGAGATCCTACAAAACGTAGGCAGACAACTTGCTTTACTTTGAAGTGCAATTTCAGGAGTATAATGTAAGGCTCAGAAAATGTCAACTTTTTCTGAGTAAGGAGAATGGTATGATGACTTTGGCACAACAGCAGTGTTTATCATCTATTTCCCAAATATGCACAGTTAAAGTTTGGGCAAGCCAAGTTTTGGAAATCCTGCATGGAGTTGGAAACAGAAGAAATGCCAGGTACTCAGACATTTACGTACAGAAGGAGTTCTGAATATGAAGGTCCATAAGACAATTTTACATGGCATTTTGTCTATTTTCCAAAGTAGAGTCCATTGCAATAAGTTTCTAAAATTCTTTTATTCTAAATTGTGGAGGTGAGATGTAGAGTTCCAAATTCTAACCAACCCCAAGAACCCCTGTGGAAGAACAGGTATAAAACGCTAATCTTTGTTACAAACCCTGAAAACGTTAGCTTAACCAAAAAGAGAAGTAAATGAAGTGCTGATAGCTATTTTTTTCCCAAGTCAATTTGTAGCCTGTCCAGTTGTACTGTAACATGGTTTTAATTAGTCTCCATCAACAAGATCAGCTTACCTGTGCTCCTGTCTATGTGAAACGAATATAAATATTACAATATCACCTATGCATTTAAATCACAGAGCTCATCAGCTTCTGTTGGCAAGGTGAAAGATAAAAGCTACAGAAGGTCCTTCCCAGCCTCTGTCACTAATGATAAACAGCATTAACTGCTTCTGCAGACACTAATGCTGCTATCTTGGGAACACAGGCAGCCACCATGAGAACTTTACAGCTTCACTAATCATACTCTTGTTTGTCACAGAACACCAAATAAAATCTCAATGAGAAAAGGCAATAAATATTAACAGCCATGAACAAAGGAAGGTCACATTAATATGTAGATCTTTAAATACAAGATGCTTTCTTCATTAACTAAATAACTTGTTCATTATTATAGTGTCAAGGGAGCATAAGGGAGAAAACGCATTAAAAAAATTCTCTGATTGAGAGGTTTAATATATTATATACTCAACATCTAACATTTACAGAATAGGGATTTTTGTTTGGTCTGTTTTTAATTCAAAGTTAAAAGATGTGTACATCACCTAATTTATAACCTCCATATGTCGTTCAGCTTTCTGCTTTACCCAGAAATTGATGGGTAAAATTTGCTTTTGGTCTACATTTACCCCTATTACTTATTGTTTTTCTTATTTTTTTTCCCCTCTTCTAAGTTGTTTATTTTTCCTCTAGATTCATGGCATATCAGAATCCACTCCCATTTCTTTCTGATACCAGAATCACAGTAGTGCCCTCAATTTTTTTCTCCTCAAGAAGTAGATCAAATTATCCATCCCATAAATTGTCAAATATTCCTTTAAAACCACAGTATTAGGTAGACCTGACCTGCCACCAGTGTTTCAGTGTCTATGTGGACATGTACTTAGGTCTTACACCTCATCTATACCCAACAATACTTTTGCTACACAAGTGCTTGGCAAAGGATTAGCAGGAACAGAAAGAGCTACGTCCACCAAAACTCCACTCTCTTGAATAATACTAGAACTAATCTAAGTTTAGTTTTCCACCCAAGTAAATTGTATTTTTTTACCTTTAGTTGCCTTGAGCCCTTGATTATACTTTGAAAAGCTCTTCTCATCTTCCCTTCACTCAGCAGCCCTCTCTGTACCAAGGTTTAGGGTTTAAGATGTTCTCAAGTCATAAACCAATACATCACACTGAAATACTAACTGACATTAAATTATTTTAGCCCAGACTTAGCTGCTGTTCACTGTTACTTGCACAGAGCATCAACAACAACCAATCAGGTGGTAACTGACATTAAAATTTCATTTAAGAAAGGAGAAAAATCATGTCAGACTAATGTCAGGCTCCACCAGTGCTCCTGTAGGAAAGGTGCACAGCCTGACTCCCAAGGGGCTGTGAAGTTCATCAGAAAGACCATGGATGTGAAGCCTTTCGGGAGTGCAGGGAGACAGCCTGAGTGAAGGAATCCACTCTGACAGAACAACCGGGGAGCCTCCCATCTCAGCCCTACTCACACAGGAATGTTCCCCACCCTCCTGCTGGAGCACCAGCCTGGCCCCAAACACCTCCTTGCCAGCCATCAATAGCACCTCAGTTATGTGATCCTTCTTGTACACAAGCACTGGAGATGAAATGAGATTATCAGGAGCTAGTGGCCTGTGAAGGGCACAATAGTCCTGTCACAGCTCAACAGGAGATTTATAAACCCTGACTGGAGTGCAGGTGAGAAACCTGAACACTAACAGTATTCAAGACATGTGGTTAAAATGAAAAATTGTATTTTAATAACCACTTTAATATCGTATTACAAAGCCAGAATTAAGATGCAAATACATTTAGGGATACATTCAAATTGATCTTCAGTTGGGTGATTCTTTCATATATATTAATTCACTCAGAATAAATTAAATTAAATCAATTTTTACATGCTGCATTGTAAACAATTGCGTTTTTGAACAATTTGCTACTGATTTGTTATTGGAAAGTAGGGAACACAAGCCAGACTTTACAGTGGTAGGAATTGGTCCCATGTTTAAGGCTTATCATGGAAAATTCAGCATGACCACTCTCACCATCGTGGCAGATTTCTAGAGGTACACGGGGAGGCACCCCTGAGAAGGAAAACACTGCCTTTTGTTGGAATAGGTGTTTAAATTTTAAAGTTTTCTTTGAAATTTCAGGTATCACACAGCAAGGTGTCTCTCAAGGATATGCTGTGCTGGTGTTTGTATTTCAGTCTAATGGCTCTGAGAGTCTTTTCTCATCTCTAACCCAACTGCTGCATTCTTAACTTACGGAAACTTTTCGACATCTACAAATTCCTGCAGCAAGCAGTTCCTCACACCAGTGGTGTGCTGATTTAAATACACATTTCTGCTGTAGAGCTGCAGTTCAGCTTCACTTTTATAGCCCTTACCGAGATGGGAACCCTCTGGAAAGAGGGAGATTCCTGAGGAGGGGCCCAAGTTAGAGAAGTCCATTACCTTATGACCATTTCCCCCTTCACTTTCCTGGTTTTAGAGCATAACAGGCTCATGATTTCTATCACACAGATATAGCTTCTAAACATGTAAATCTTAGACTTCATAAGCATATCACACAGAGTTGGTTTTTTTTACCCCCCTCAAGTGAGGGATTTTAACAGTGAAATGTTCAGAAAAAGCAAGTAAAGTCAGTCAGCCATTGGCATAGATATTCAATCCTTCCCTGAGTTCATTTAAAGCCAAATTCAAAGAGAACAGCAGGACCCCAAAATGGTATTTCAGACAAGACACTTTCAAACAAGACTGTTGTTTGACTTTCAAGCAAAAGACTTTTAGAACTCATTCATCAAAAGATAAACAAACATAAGAGACCTTATCACACAGGTGCAGCAGATGTAACAGAAAAAAGGGAAAAAACAAATCACACCTCTGACAAAATGGGAGATAAAAGTAGATAACAAGAAGCAAACAGGGAACCAGATTAAAGTCACTATCTTGAGACCTTGTTACAACTCAGATCCATTCAGCAGAGATCTACTTCACAGCAAAATCTTCTCTGGCTTTCAGGAGAAATCACAAAGAACCTGCCATTCCAGAGCAGATGTTCAGGTAATAAGTGAATGCTCTACCCCATTATTCTGTTAGGAGATAAGATTTTCAGCAAAACAACAGAAACAATCTACTTTCACTAGTCTGATCATGAATGAAGTGAGGGTAGGTCTTACCCTAGCAGGAAAACTGAGAAGAAATGATTGTGAATATGAAAGTTTCCTAAAATCAAAGCTTTGCCTGTTCAGAGCATATTCAGATAATTTTGGTCACAAATTATAGGCTTAAAAGCACTTATTTCTCAAATAAATTAAAAAACTATTAGAAGTCATAATGATGGGTGACTCTAAAAGGGGCAACTGGCCAAAAGCCATGTGCCCCAGACAGAGCCAGATCACAGAAGTGGCTTCCTCAGGGGAAATTTCTTGGGCCATTCCTTAGTGAAGAGAGACTGCTTCTTCTAGGGACTGACCTAGGGAAATTCAGCACTGTTCCAATTATTCTTGGGGGAGAAGAAAATTTTGAAGTTAACAACATTTAAAAATGAAGAAAAGTTTGGGAAACAAGCCCAGAAACACTAGGCTCTCCTGAGGGGAAATTTTTATCAAGAATGGAATGTGAAAAATATCTTGTCAATCTCTTGCATTAAAAGCCAGAGCTCTTAGACACAATCCAAATGGATTATTCTAATATTTAAAAAATTTGTAGATGTCAAATGTAGTAAAGTGAAGCCAACTGTTCAATCTACATATTTTTTGACCTAAAATCCTGAATTTGGATTTGGCAAGAATGCTCACAGTGCAAATTCTTATCCATACTGTCAGTGATTCCAGGAGAGTTCCAGCAAGAAACTCAGTTAAGTATCATAAATAATATTATGGCTCCATTTGAAGGACTTGCCTGAGGTTTTGAAGAGTGATGGATTCTACTAGATGACTAATACAGATCCACTGGGAAGTATGATAGATATGAGAACTCATTTCACCACTCTTCCAAGGGACATATCCTTCCTAGTCAACTCAGGATGCAATAAATCATCTATATTTATTTCAAAGCTCTGTTTAGGATATAGTCTACAGAAATGAGCAGCTCAACAAGCAACAACTAATTCTAACAATTAAAAAAATTGGCCTTGCAGACAAACATAGTTGCTTTACCACTGATGGGGAAAATCCTCTCAGGCAAAAAAAAACCCAAAAAACAAAACAAAACAAAACAAAAACCAAAAAACAAAAACTAGGAAAATCATCCAACTTGATAAAATATTTCAGGAGTAGGTTTTAGGTGATTTTTCTTCTTCTGATTCCCTCCCAGGGAGATCACATGTACTCTCTCTCAAGGCATGTTTACCCCGTTCCTATTGTGTCAGGATTCCCTACTGAAAATTACTTTAAGAACCATGTAATTGATCACTTACTTGAGAGCAGGAGCTACAAGTACCTCTGAAATGATGCCATACCCTACTGCTTTCTCTGCCAATTACCTGATTCAGGGGCTGCCATGATGCCAAGAGGCAGAGGGATTCAAAAGAAGCAGAACACAGCTACATGATGGAAGAACCTGTCCCAGCAGGAGGAACAACAAACAGAGACACAGAGACAATTGTTCTGTGGACAGCAGCTCCACTAGGACTACGCCAGAAGCAGTCAAAATTTCCTGCAGGAACAAAGCAAGAACCTTCAACAGCTGCCTACAAGGCACCTTTGGAATGTGTAGGCAGCAGACAACATAAAAGGCATGGGGAAAAGTATGTTAGAGATTTCATCTGGAAAATTTTACCTATTTAGATATAGTTCAAGTGAAGTAAACCTGCTTACTCTTGTGGGTTAAGTTAAACATCTGCACAAACTTGTGCATGTTGAAAATCAGAATCTGACCCTAAATTGTTAGAATCAGCCATAATGCATCTGTATTCTTAATTTAATCTGTTTTAGAGTAGTCTGTAACCACTGGATAACTTACCCCTGGGTAACCCAGGAACTTACCAGGACACAGGATAAGAACTGTACTTTTATGTATGGCAGTGGAATAAGAAAACATTCCTGTTCTGTTGTAGAACACTGTCACTCCTTGTCAAGGCACCTGAAATGGTGCAATTTCTTTTCCAGACAATAATTTTATAAATCTGCTCAGAAATTACATTGAGAAGTAACTTTTGATAAACTAGTTCACTTAAGAGAGCAGTACAGATACTGAAACTACAAAAGAGAGCAGATTCTGTTTGTGCAGCTGAGCACCATTCCTCTCTTCAGCTTCTAGTAGTGTAATTTTTGTAATATAAAATCCAATATTCTCATATGGTAAATCTGCTGATTGTTTAAAAGGATAACAGGATAGAGGCCCCTTTCTATAAAGAAGATGCATCTTATCTGTCTTATCTCAAATAGAACCCATGTGGTTAAGTAGATATTAACAGGTCATTGTAGTGCATTTTAATTTTATTTATTTAAAACACATGTGTTACATATCTCAGAGCTGCATTTCCTTTTTCCTTCCTTCATCTTTAAAACAGCACACAGATACAGAAACACTTCTTCCAAGTGAAAGGATCACTTCAAAGTCCCATATATTTTCCCCTTCAAGTACTATCATAGGTGATAAATTACAACAAATTGCAAGCCTAACAAAACAACACTTTAAACTGCATTGTCATATTTATTAAGAAGTTCCTGGTTCATTGCATTTTGGCATTTTATACAACTGGTTCTGACAGTGATTAACATGGTTTGGGCTTCTGCTGTTCCACCCAAGAGAAATAAAACACCAAAATCTCTGCAGGTGTGTAATGGGCCAGGGATTCACAATCTGTTCTGCAAAGTCAGACTTCAAAGACTTCAAAAACAAAAATACTAAAGTTGGCATTGCCTCTGTAATAATTTAAAGCTTTTTTGCATATTTCAAAGAATTTTAATTTCAGTGTTTTAATCAGCACTGTTATTCAACAGCTTTCTGCAACAATTTAACCAATTGCATGACAAATTCTCCATTAGCTCTGAGTCCCACAAACCAAAAAACACACCAAGGAGTAGATCTGAGACTTAATAACAGAGCAACCTAAATTATTAAGTACTTACTTGAGCTTGAAAAGGGGCTTTCACTTATTTGAAGCACACTGTACATTTTATCTGATGCATATGTGTGGTTAAAATTATGCAGTAATTACAAAGCAGCAATCACACAGTTGCACCTGCAGTACGGGCGCCTCAGGACAACATCCTAATTGTTCCTGTGATTACCTGTCTAAAAGTAGCACAGAACATACTGAAGGAGAGGTAAACTTCAGGTTACAATTTCAAGTTCTTCACAACACGAAAAAAAAAAAAAAACAACCAGAGGGAAACCCCAAAATAATATTTATTTCTACAGTGTTAATATAAAATTCTCTCTTATATGTTATAGAAATTTCAAAAATATAATTCCTTATTAAATATTTTTATTAAGATGTGATGAAGACAATCACTCAGCATGTTTCTTTGTACGTTGTTTTTTCGTTGAAAATGTATTCCCTTATATACAATACACTGTATTTTATCAGCACTTAGAGAATGTTTTGCTCCCTATGCAAGTGGCACTTTTCTTGACCTTTGGCATTTAGTTTTAAATTCAACTTCAAAAGCATAGCTTCTTTAATATGGGACCAAATATTTTGATCTTAAAAGAAGCCTGAAGTAGTTCCCTAAACATTTCCCTTTTTCCTTGGAAATTATAAACATAATTTCAAGCTTCACTTATAAACCTGATATTCAAAGCTTCAAAATACTCATCAGAAGAAAATGAGCAACTGCAATACAACATAAACCCATGGAAAACACTTATACCATTTTGCTGAAGGTTCAGCCAAAACCTTCGGTCTTGAGCAAAAATAAAATCATCTTCCTGATCACAATAAAATAACATTGCCACAAAGATAAAAGCATAATCAAAAAAATGACAAAGGTCTGGGAAGCCTGGTATGTGAGAGAGTGAAAGAACTGGGTTTGAGCAGCCTTGAGACAAGAAGGCCTTGAGAAGACCTTGGCACTGTGCTCAAAGAGTGACTAAAAAGAAGGAAACTCCCTTTTCACAGGGACTCCCATGAAGAAGGTGAAGGGTAATGGATGCAACTTTCTTCTGGGCAGATTCCAGCTGGGCACAAGAGGCCGATTATTTAAAAAGAGCCCAATCAGCTCCTGCAAAAATCTCCACAGGGAAATGCTGGATTCCACAATGCCAATTCAATCCAATCCTTAAAATCCAGCTGGACAAGAGGCTGGGCCAACGTGTCTAGAGTGTGCTTTTGCCAAGAAACACTGGAACAGGTGAGGGAGGGAGGTGGTGGAGTCACCATCCCTGGATGTGTTTAGAAAAAGACTGGATGTGGCAGTGGGGGGCCATGGCTTAGTTGAGGTGTTAGGGCATGGGTTGTACTCAGTCTTGGAGGTCTCTTCCAAGCCAGTGATTCTGTGAAGTCTGTCAAGATGATGCTCCAAGTCCCTTCCAAACTGGGATTCTGTGACCATCAGAAGGAACGAGCCAAACAAATCAACCAGAAGAGGAAGGTTAGAAGGACTGCACAGTCTTTAGCATTGC
Organism: Serinus canaria; assembly: GCF_022539315.1. Classification (NCBI taxonomy): domain Eukaryota; kingdom Metazoa; phylum Chordata; class Aves; order Passeriformes; family Fringillidae; genus Serinus; species Serinus canaria. The sequence goes on from NC_066313.1 coordinate 6,365,057, forward strand.
TCTTTACTAGATGAGGATTAACTAAGCAAAGGGTCTATTAGAAGTCTTGTTAATTGCAAAGCTGTTGATGATTTAATAATTAGGTGTGAGTGAGTCATGCAGAGGAGCATCACCCTGTGTGCTGGCCTGACATAGCTGAGAAATAGATTGCTGCCTTCTGAACGCCTCCACCTCCCTCTCTTTTTCCATCAGCTTCAGCACCAGACCTCTGAACAAAAGAGCCACACCTTTAATTTTTTTTCTTTAAAATTGTGGGACTTTGGTGCTCTACACAAATTCTAATAGTGTCAGCCTGAGGGAATTATAGAGATAGCCAAGTAACAAAAGCTAAGTTATTTGCTACTCTTGAAAATCCACAAACTTCACATAAAATTGCTGCAATTACTTCACATAAGATTGCTTCAAGGATTTAATTAATACTAAGGAAACAGTGCAGTTAAAATACAGCACTAAACATGTCTGAAACAAAAGTAATTCATCTATGGAGACAAACTAAAACGTATAAAAAAGCACAATAAAATCATAGCATGATAGGAGAAAAGGTAAAATTCAAGCTCTATGGAAGACATTGCATTTGAAAAAGGAAATCTTCCTAATAAGGGTGGATTTCTCAGGTTTTCCACAAACCTGAAGGAAAAGATTGCATAGATGCTGCATTATGGGAATTTGTTAGAATCTCAATATAGAAACTTTGAAGTGCATTCTTACAAAGAAACCTCACCCACCTGTTAGATAACAGCCGGGAAAGTAATCTGCACATGAGTTTGAGAAATCATACACTGACTTGGATCTGACCACAGATAGTTCACAGCCCTCCTAGGAGTGGTATAGCAGCCATTATTTGCCATTATTTTTGATGCTGACAAAACACAACTTTAATACATGGTCTCAACTCTATTGTTTGGCTTCTGATGTGGCCATATGAGAGAGCCCAGACAGAAAAGAGCAAAGTCAGAATGGGAAAAGTTGTTGTGTGCCAAAGGAGAGCAAAATAATGATTTAATATAACAAAACACAGTAAAAAAACAGGTGATGTCTGCCCTCAATATTTCCAGTTTCTACATATAGTCTACTTGGAAAAGTAATAATTAAATGGGCAAAGTTATTCAGGAGTGAGTTATTTAAATCTGGACAGCCAAAATTAACAACCAGAACTCATTAGAATATTCAAGTGCCACAGATTCAAACATCAGAGAATGCAAAACACAACAAAAATATGCTAATCTCCTCCTGTCAAATAACAAATATTATTAGCATAATTATCAGCTACGCATGTGTGGCAAAACATTAACTTTCTTCCCTAATACTCACAAAATAGTGAGACATGCAGGACATCAATAAGGTATAAATACAGCCCACGCATAGTTTGGGGGTTTGCTTTTTGGTTTGGTTTTGTGGTTTTTTTCTTTTTTAATCATCAGGCATCCAACCAAAGAACACAATATTAGGCTTCCTTCCACTACACATATTCCACAATTGCAAAGTGAAAGGCAGCCTTTAAATCTGAGTGTTTTCCAGAGTTGCAGTCTCCTGATTCCAGTCTGTAACGCTATCAGTTTCTCTCTAAATTATAATAAACATAGCTTACAAGAAGGATGTTAATTTTTCACATTAATTCAAATGTTGTAATAAAGTATTACCATGTCTCCTTGATATGAATGTTCCGTGATATTATTCCTATGATTATTAATTCCTTTGACATACACTCAGAACTATTTATACTGTATATAAATTAATAAATTATGCATCAAGCAGTAAGTTGAAGTTGCTCATTCCAACTTCTGTTAATTAATAATGTGGCTGTCATGGTAAATCGGAGAATTTGTGCTAAAGTTAAACTATTATCTATCAAACTCTAAAAATGCTAATCAATACCCTGAAGACACTTTTGGCCTTAGCATCACTTCTCCCAGATAGTTATTTAGTTTTATCTCAACGACTTCCCCTGCAATGCTTTGTTTTCAGAGAAAAAGAGAAGCTGGGGAGAGCAAAAAATTAACATAGAAAGCTGATTGTTTGGTGTATATTAAATAATATATGTATGATACTGAGTAAAGCAGAACTAAGACTGCAGATGCAAATGACTGCAAACTATCCAAAGGCTATAAAGATTCTGGGTTGATAATGACTCATGTCCCTGAAAGTTTCATTTTGACAGATACCTACGGGATTTTCCATTGGTGCTGGCCTACTGAGAAAAGACAAGATCTGAATCTGCAGCTCCTGTAAACGTTTTGATGCTCTATTACAAATGCTTTCCATGTTAAATTTCAGAATGAAAATAAACTTAGCTCAGAACTAAAAAAAAATTAAATAGCTTAGAATGACAATATGTGCTGTGTTTCATTTTGAGATGCAGACTGTAAAATTCCTTTCCTACAACTAACACAATTATTTCATGGCAAACAGAAATGTTAATCCTCACCAATGTCAGCCAGACAGCTGATTTAATTCAGTCAAGACTTGCATGTTACCCCAGATTTCATACACTTCCTATGCAAAACTGATATAAGACATATTTTCAAGCTTAAAAATCTTCCCCCACAGAAGACACAAACATACCCCCATTTAAAAAAAAAAAAAAAACCCGAACCAGCAAACCCCTACAGAAAATTATTTATTTATGTAGAATAGGACATAGATTGAGTAGGTGTAGTTTGAAATTAGAATGGTTCAAGTACTGAATTATTTTTATGAAGATAGTTACTAAAAGGAGACTTTTTCTCTCTTGATGTAAAAAATCTCTCTGTATACCCTGCTAATTCTACAAAGTGGCTATCCCTGATTCATAAAACCATGAGAACTCATTTTAGAAATAACCTTTACATTAAAAAATATACCAAGAAGACACGATTTCTCATGAGCTCTCTTACAGATAACATTAGTGGCATAATTAGATATATAATCATATACCCTTCTGTTAGGATTCTCTCTCACTGCAGTTCATGTGGTGCTGACCTTAGTACCTCAAATGAAAAGCTGGAAACCACACGCTGCCCAATGAAGATGATGATGACAACTGATGTGGCACTCACAGCAGGGACCATACCCCTTTCTGCTGGTTCTCAAAACTTAAAACAGCTGAACTCCAAGAGGGAGTCTTGAAACTCTGAAGCAGGCACCCAGTTAATTACTGATTACGCCAGCGCAGAGAAAGTTGTCAGCTAAAACAAGATAAAGCTGCTCCATCCAGGAGCCAGAGCAATCAGGTCCTTGCCAATTCCACCCAATGCTGCCCAGACACCTCGTGAGTGTAGGAGTGAAGCCCAGGGTCAGCTGAATTGTGAGTTTCAGGGAAAAAACCCAGCTGTGGTGGCTCTCACACACCCACATTTCGATTCTGCCCGTGACACCGTGTCAGCACAGCGGGTTTAATGAGGACACGGGGAGCTCAGGAGAACCATCCCATAAATCTCATCAGGAGGAGATGACCTGAGGCTGCAGGCCCCACAGAAACAGTCTTTAATCTGACTCAACAAGCATTCAGGGTTTTCTTCTGATGTTTCCTAGACACTCTAATGCAGCTTGACCTGTAGGATGTGCGGGAGGAAAAGAACAAACACGCGAAAAAGAAAACAGGAGGTAGCCAAGACAGAGTGAAGAAAAAGCATCCAACAGATTTTACAAGCTCATAGTTAAAAATTGCTCTGTACTGTTTTTTTATAGCCAACCTTGAGGTACAGGAAGAATGGAGCCTGAACATGCTATTTCTAAACTATCTACAACCAGAAGAAAATGCCCAAACTATTTCTTTGTTGAACAAAATAGCACCAATACTTGAATTTTAGCAAGAGCCACAAACGTTCATGATTCATTTTTAGGAGACTGGAGGGCAGCCACAAGACTAAAACATTATTTTGAAATACTTCTCAGTACTTCTACCATAGACAGGAAATGTTGGGATGAAACCTGATTATGATTTATAATTCTTCTTCAACTTAAACCTTCCTGAAGTTTAGAGAGGCTGTTCTATAAATCTGAAATTCCACATATTTTTCTAACACCCTTCATTTTTGTCTATCTCAGCTAAATCTCAAAAAAAGAATGACCAATGCACACACTGGTCACAGAGAGAATGAGAATTCATACAAAACAGGGTGCTGTTATGAAGCAAAAACTTCAGCTCCCGATGGATTCAGCAATGTTCTAACTATTCAGGTTCAGAGATGTGTTACAGAAACACAGACTTCATTTATACATATATAATGTTAGAGCACATAAAATGTTTATTTATCCTATAGTCTAGTTATGCTTTCTCTGTGTGTCAGCTTAAGCCTCATCTCTTTTTTCTCTCAGGCAACTTTTACTCAGCACTTATGTTCATAAAACAATATATAAACAAACAGTACACCCGAGAGGCAATGACACCCCAGACTTGGGAAGCTGACTGAAGAAAATTGAGAAATTTGAAAAAATCTTGAGTTTCTTCACATAATCTAAGATTTCCCCCCCAACACTCCCCAATCAACTGGCTTTCTAATGTTATACTATCATTTAATTCCCTAATTCTAATGCTGTAATACAGACTCTAATTTGTTAAGATAACCCAAACTATCAAAAAGGGCAAGTCCAGGAGAGAAGAAATGATTGGATCATTCTTCCCAGAACAAGTTCCACTTCTCTGTAAAGAAGATTGTTCTCCCCAGAACTGAAGATTTCCCTAAAGCCTGTACTTTGCCATTTTGGAAAAACTAATGATGCCTGCTCTTTTATAATTCCTGACACCAAAAATTTAATGTATTACATATTTGATAAGAGAAAAAAAGAATTCCACATCGTGCAAATCTGGTATAAAAACTTTAACTATAAATATTTCACAGCCCATCCTCATTAAATAGTAAAAATATCTCTCATCCATTTCTTATGTGCATTTGGGCATGTAACATGTATTTTTGAAAGCATTGTCTGAAAAATAAAAATAAAAAAAAACACCAGGCCTTTCAAAATGGCTTGAAATATCTTGCATCAAACACAAAATATACAAATCTTAAAAAAATCAATGTTTATTTACTTATTCAAAAATTAAATTTCAGGTTTAAAAACAGTTGAAAGAAATAAAATTATTGCAATGGAAGAGAGAAATTATCGTTTAATTGACTGTCTCTCCACAGTCATAATAAATTTATCAAGCTTTCTCTTTTAGATAATACAAGTGAAGACTTGAGAGAAATAAAAAAATTTTTGTCTCAATCCCTCAGGTTATAAAGTACTTAATCCTTTCAAGAGAAAAATCACCTGAATATATTGGGGTTTTGTTCCCAGGTTTATTTTTTCAACATAGCATCTCACCAATGTCCCTGAAATCAACAGAAGAACAGAATTTCAAAAACACTGGATTGATTTGATTTAATTAGTGGTAAAATTAATTGCAATTTCATGTAACACATTTCAGCCTCTCAGCTCATATTCTGCCAACACTTTTGCAGGAGAATAACTCAATTGATCCAAGGGTGAGGACACCTCAACCAAAATCTCCAGCACCCCAAAACACAAAAAGGCACTGCAGCATCTTATCCTCACCTCAAGTCTCCCACTCAGTGATCACCACTGCACCAAATAAAAAATTTATCACTCCTATCCTCCAGAACACACCCACATCATGATACTTATACATCAAAAGGGTATATTTCTAATTTTTACTTAGTAACATATACTTTTAATACATATGATTTTATAATTTGACATTTTATGCATCCTACATAGTGAAAAGAACACACCATGGCACTTCTGAGACTTTGTTCTTGGAATTATGTATTTCTGTACCAAGATTTTAGTACTGTAAAGTGACTTCTAAATAGCTATAGAAAGGCATCGTGTTGGCATGACTATCAAGTCAAATCATATCATGTAAGTTAATATTAAAAAAAAAAAAATTTGAGCCTATATTCTACATCTTGTGCTTTAGACAATAAATCAACTTCTGTCCTCTTCATCCCAAAAACTTAATTCAGATTTAAGAATAAATCCCACCCTTCCTTAAGAAATTAACTCAAAAATATCTTTCAACAGAAGTAGGAAACATCCATGCCTTTGCAACAGTGATTCCAGAAAAATTACTGAAGACATTCTCAAGCTGCATTTGAGTCCATATTTAAAAGGAAACCTAATTTGTACTTTATACAATCATATACAAACTGTTCTGACTTTTCTTTTCTTTTTTTTTTTATGGTTGGTTTTTTGTTTATATTTTTTCTAGTTGAGAAGGAAAATTATTTACTCTGCTCACATTTTGAATACTTCCACATCTGCCAACTTATTTCAGATGTTCTTCCCAACAACACATTGATTCTAGCACAAAAATGCCCTCCTAGTGTAAGGATATATATACAAATATATACACACACAAATTTTCATATTTCAACACTGACAGTATACACACAAACATATTTGTGCTGATCAAACTTTCACTGATTCTTTTGTTGGATACACTATTGATATCACAGTTTAATTGTTTTGTTGCCACAGTTCACAGCTATGGAAAAATTCATAAGTTGGTTATTTCTATTTACAGTTTTTTTCTACATAGCAATAGATTTGTGTATGGTGTCATCATGTAAACATTGATTCTACCTGAAAGAAATCCCATGAAGAACTAGAAAGGACTAGGAATAAACTGAAGAGCATCAACACTCTTCAAGAATGTACAGTCAGGAATTCAGTGATATCTATATTTGTCTCCTAAGACTAAGAAAGGTCTAATGAGAATTAAATTATCACTGATGAACAGAAAGTTACTCTGCTTTTAACCTTTCATATCACTAAGAAAAAAAGACAAATATCTCATTAAAATAAAACCTATTTTTGAAATTTTCTTAAATTTATGTTTTAAAAGATAAGGATTCCAAGTATAATACAATTTTGATTTAGGATCAAATTCCTTTTTCTTTGCACTAGTATTTCCGGGGGTTTTTGTTAAGAAAAATGTGAAGGTTTCGGCTCAGTCAAAACATGAACCTCCTAATTCTTTCATTTTTTTTTCTCATTCCTGCTACAAAGTACTCTATTGAAGAGAGGCTCTCCATTTTAGACTACAATTTCTCAAACAAAAAAAGCAACCTAAAAACAGTAACAAATCCCCTTTTTTTCCCCCCCTTTGTCATTCTATAATAGACTCTGGCATATTGATTTCACTTAAAAGATGCATTTCATTTAGAAATGCTCATGTCCTAATTAGTAGAAAATAGGTTAAAATACCATCATCCAATGATCCATGGATTTGGCATGGATTAGGATTCCCATGTCCTCTGCATGTACACACAGCCACAGGCACGTTTTAAAGCCAGTTTGCCACGGATGCTGGGTCACCCTGACTTACCCTGAAGTCAAAGGAATTTATCAGACACTTCTTAATGAATATAAAAGTTTGATACTACCATAAGTAACACTCTAAACCAGTATCTCAGTAATGCTGCTAACAGTTTATTATACTGAAAGATGCAGAAATTATTCAACCAAGCTCCTTCCTTTTTAGCAAAGGCTAAAGGGAAACCTTCATTAAAATCAAAAACCAAACCACTCTTTTGGTAGATTACTGACTAAAAACTTAGTTATTTAACAGGTGAATGCCTGTTGGTTAAGAAGGTGGGATACCTTCACATGATAAAGCAACACTCTTGGAACAATAGTCCCCCAAAAAACTCCTATTCAAAGGTGTGCTTTTGACCAAAAAAAACCCATTTTTAAAATTAAAGGAAATGCAGCCAGCTCTATGTTATAGCAAACAAAAACTTTTCACTGTGGAAATGCAGGAGTAATCAATTAAATTCATAAAGATACCAGTTGAGTTTGCATCTAACTTCAAGCACAAATAAATGTCTGCAGAGAAATGCACTTAATCCTGTTTATTCAGTCGTGCCTAAGCAGCTTGTTATAGAAGGACAGTGACCCTGTGGTGTGTATCTTGGTGGAAGCATGTGTGAACTTCCAGGGAAGAGACATGTTGGGCAGATGGTTAAGAGTAACCTCATCACTGACTTTTTCACAACTCTCCCAATTAGTGATGAACTAATGATGGGGATGGGGGTTGGAGATAAGTGCATAAAGCCAAGCTCAAGACCAAAGTCTGGATATTTCTTACAAGAGAAGTGAAAAGAGAGTAATTTTCAGGCCTTGCTAAATAAAAACAAAGTGTATTTGGAAATGCCATCAGTGGAGAATACTGGCATTACTGATGTCTGTATACTTGTTACTCCCATGGCTTGAATTTATACATTGAACATTTTTACTTATAACTATTCTTCAAATTACTTTGTGGCAAAAAAAAAAAAAACCCACAAAAAAAAAAAAAACCAAAAAAACCCAAACAAACAAACAAACAAACAAAAAACCCAAAAAAACAACTGGAGGAATCTAACTAAATTCTGCTGCTGATTTTGGCATTTTGGGGATACAGCACATTTTGCAAGGTATTGGTAGAAGAATAGAGAGGCATAAAAGCAGTAATATTTTACTAGCACACTCTTGGTTATCATGCCTTATTTCTGACACACAACAAAATGACAGGTGCTCTTTCCTCTGCACATGGACTAATCTTCACCAAGGTCAAATTATTTTATATATTGCAACAGCAATTTTAATTTTTATTTTTGAATTTTTTTTTCCATTGAAGTTTCAATTACATGACAGAAATAAGATTAAAATTGCTCAGCCTATAATTAATTTTTTGACACAAGTTTTTCAGAACTTTTTCAAAAATATTTTGCATTTATTGTATTAGCTAAGACCATTACAGACGACTTAAAGGAAAGTTTAAAATCTCTTGAACACATGCAGAAGAGGGGAAGGGGAGGAAGTTGTGAAATTCTAAATGAAAGAAAAAACAGAAGTATCAATGCTATAATTCTTGACCTGAGAGTTTTCCAAAGTAGAATATTTATTATATTGACATATAATAATCTGTTCTGCATTTACTACTTAAATAACTAAGGAGGAATCTGCCATGAGTCCAGACAGTCCTTGTCCAGAAGATAAGAAGTTATTTATTCTTACAGTCTGGGATTTTTGGGGCTTTTTTTAAGAGTTTATATATAGTAGAGTAGACTAAGAATATTCCTTTTTTTTTTCCTAATGGCTTATTTTTCTCCAAAAGTTAAATCAAATAAATCTCTTAGTTCGAGCAAAAGTTCCTTATTCCTGTTTTCAGTTGCACTGTGGCATTACTCCTTCCCTCTATTCCTTTTTTACTCTCTGCATTACATCCTCCACCCTTAAGTTTATGAAAATTCCTTATTTCCTTGATGCCTCATCCATCCAGACCTGGGGAGCAGAGCCCGTGGCAGCTGCTCAGGAGTGCAAATCAAGCATTTCATGCCCAGAGCTATTACACAGAAATGACTGTCTGGGGTTGCATCATCAGCATTACTGCTGTAGCATGAAGGAGAAAAACAAAACAAATATTAATGGGAGAGATGGAAGGACAGCAATGAACACAAAGACTAGTTAAATCACCACTGCTGATTTTCCATGACCTCCCTGTTTAAGGGAGTTATGCAAATGGACCCAAGTATTGACATGCAGGTGTTCCATCTCACATGGACCATCACAGCACCTCAGAGACTTCAGGGGCTTTGTCATACTTGGCTGAGTCAGGTAATTAAACTATTTGTTGCAATTAAATAGCATGAATACTGCAGAATCTACCCCTTCTCTCCTTCTAAATCTCCAACAGAAATTTTGAAGTGTTTTAAAAGCAAAGAACTCGACCACCTTGCCCAACAGATGGCGAAAAAATTCAGGTTTTCATTTGAAAAAGGTCTAGTAGAAGTCTCAACAAGGAAACAGCAAAATATATCTGATATGCACAGCATAAAACCTTCTACTAGGATTTCTGTCAATGATTTCTCAAAAGTAGATTTTATAGATTTATAGCTTTAATACATACCTTAGCCATGGGAGAGTCTCATGTCTGCACAGCTTTCCCTTTTTATTTCCGATTTGATTAGTACATATCCTACAAACCTAGATCTTCTGGAAAGAAAGTATTCAAAGAAGTGGTTTCAGTGAACATTTAGGATTCCTCTCTTTTCTTTTTTTTATTAAGTTTGACATTTTTGAACTATACTGTATTACAGGCTATTAGCCTAAAGCAATGATTGGGTAGATTAGATTTTTAGTCAAACACAGAATGAAAAATGTGTGAAAAATTGAAATTACAAGCTCGTATTAGTATGTTCTTTTCAGAGGGCAGCTCCACCGTTGTTGTACAGTGAAGCAATAATAATTTAGACCCTGCAGCTTACATCAGTGTAAACTGAAAACCATATCCAACATGCCATGACACTGAAGACATCCTCCTCTAGGAAAGAGCTCTGTTTAAGCAAATATCAAAATCTTTTTCTTTGGGTATTTTTCTCCACTAATAATGGATACTGTTTCTTACCCTCCTTTTTCCTTCCCATGTCTGGTCCACCAGTAGCCCTGGGGTTCCCAAGGGGAGCTGAAACAATTTCCCTGCCCTTGTGGGACTTGGGGCAGTGCCTGCACCCCTCCCTCCCTTCAACCAGAGCCCTTCGATGGCAGGACAGTTGAGCTCCTTCCCTTCGTGCCCTTGAAGAATATTTCCCCTTGAAAAGCTCAATGCATTAAGTTCACACACTGCCTCACAGCTCAGAATGGTTTCTCAAACAGCCCATTCTCTGCAAAAACTCTGGCAACTAAATCTCGCTGCATTTCATATTTCTTGCACTAAGAAAATGTGCTAAAAAATTCAGGAGTACTATATAATATACACTACAGTAAACTAGGATAACACAAAGCCACATTTTCTGATTGAAAAATACCCACTCTCAAGGCAGATTTTTTTCTTTTTTTTTTTTTAATGTATCAGTGTCTTTTTTGCATTCCATGTGATTTTAATAAGAAAAATGAATCAGCTGCATATGGATGGATAGCACATTCAGAAAGTTGATAAGATGGCAATGATACAGCCACTGAACCATGTCTCTACCATCTCATAACAATTTTCATTATAAAACTGACTTGCTTTTACTTCATATGGGACATAACTCTTTTGGGCAGACTAATATGAAGCTCCTGTATATTTTTAAGTTCCAAGTTACAAACAGCAGACTTGAAATCACTGCATTTCCTCTTTTAGATTTTCAACTTAAAGTCAACCTACTTTCTACTTCTGCAGAACAAAACCTCTATTACTTGCAGAAGGTGACTACAAAAACTCCATGTTCTCCTTGAATCTGAATGGCAAAGGAGAACTGGTCAGCCAAGCAGAGGCCAATATTCTGGGCAGCAGAGTCAGTGTGAGGATGCTGCCCTGGTGGATAGGAGACAGCAGATGGAAGCTATAGAAGAGTACAAGGCAGCACATCTATTTCCTCAGGCAGGGCAATTCTTAATTAATCTGCAATTTATGAAACTCTCCATGATCCCAGGAATATTCCCAGGGAGCCTTTGCTTGGCTGGTCTCTGGGGAGGTGAAAAAATGCTTCCCTTGGTGCACTGTGCCTATGGCATGACACTGAGGACTCTCCACAGCACAGAGGAAAATAAGCACATGAGGAAGAAATTAACACCTAAAGCAAAATATCCAAATAGCACTAGGCTAAAAACTGAATAATAAATTCTAAAGGAACCACAGAATAGGGAGCTTGAACAAACGTGGTATGGAAGAGGAGCAGATACACAACACTATAATGAGGTATTTAGCAAGAAAAGCTCTCCTCTAAAATCAAAGGCAGCAGCTGGCATTTGCTTTTAACTAAAAAGTCTGCTTTCCTTGACACAATATTTAGCTCTAACCTTTGCCTGAGCTAGTTATAAGGGATTTCCTAGAACTGGTGGTGTCACTTTAAAGAACATCAAAAAGGAATGGGAAAGACTTTCAACACTAAATATATCTTTTTTATATTTCTTTCAATTATTTTTTTAACTATATGCAGCTAGTGAAATGTAAACAATTTGCTTTGCAGAGAGATTCCCTTGAAGAAAAGTATCCTCCACCACAAGGAACAATCACCATCATCCCAGATTAGACCCCTGGTTCACCAAATAACTCAAGAGAGTAACTAAAGCCCCACACAATGCAGTCTTCTTGGATTTTAACGCATAAAAATAATCTTTACATCTCTATTATCACCTCAAGACTGACCTTCACTATAAATTCATCTTCCTTCTTTTCTCCCAGTTTTGTAAAACTGAAATTTCAGCTACGACTGTCCTGCTGACTCACCGCTCCACTCCCCTACTGCTTGACTGAAATACTATTTTCAGTATCTTTCCCTGGGATCTGATTACAGCATGTAAAGAATACTGTTACTCCTTTCCCTGCTACAACAGATTGAGTCCTGGACTATTCTCACTTGGATTCTCTTCACTAGTCTCACACTCACTGTTTATTTCTCTTTTCATATATTTCCACCGTTGTCAATACACAAATGTGTCCCTCTGGATGAATGCCATCTGGAACAGCCTTTTTGCATTGCTTTGCCTCATCAGCTTCAGCTTCTATTAAAATCTCCTTAAAACTGGAATTTTAAAATATAAATATATTTAATATGAGCATTACAGTGCAATTAAGGCAATAAACTCCCTTTGCTTCCTTTCCAAAAGTTATGCACCGTTAACTTCAAAACCACAGTCAAGCTCAAAGTGCTCAAATGTAACAATGTAAAAATTCTGAGTTAGGAAAAACTCACCAACAAGGAAACTTGGATTTGTGAACATGAAGTTTTACCTGGTCTGCACATACATGGCAGCTCATATGTACGAGTCAAAGAGAAAAGCATCCTCTCCCTCCGAGGAGAAACAGGAACCAACAACCCAACACGCTCCACTCCTTTTAAATGTTTCATTTGTCTTAGGCTTGTGAAGAGTGTCATGCTAATAAATGCTGATAGCCTGTTTTTGCAGAAGCAATCTCCTGGTTCCAAGTGAGTGGCTGGAACAATGTTTTATCTCCAAACAGGAGGCAGGAGACTTCACTTGGACTGTTGGAGTCAGTGATGATGTTACCAACAGCTCCACCAGGACGTACAGAACAGAGCCTGGTCAAAGTAACAGTGAAAACTTTTGAAACAATCCAAGGGGTTATGTAAAAAGGACAGGATATTCTGTATTTTACTGGTTAGTAATGGAAGGCAGCCTGCAAGAGCTGGGTTTACCTCTATATCTTTTTATATCTGTGTATCTGTTAGCTTCAATCTGAACTGAATTTACACCTCAAAGAGTGAGCTATGATGGCAACACTCTGGAATAGAGTAATTTTCTTCCTCATCTGCATACTTCTCCATCAACCTATTTTCCACCAAACTGCAGTCCAAGTTCCATCTGCTTCTCCTAAATGCATTCCTATCTAGCCATGTGCAAAGCACTCTGCTCTCATACACATCCAAATAAATGCACCAAAACCAGTGTACAGATGTTTGCCTGCTTTGCTGAAGCAGAAAGAGAGATGCTGAAGCTCCAGAGATGGAGCTTGATCACAGATGTTTGTCATTGCTGTGGCACATCCTCAGTAATTTCTGATAAATATTGTACTTCACACAGTGTGCTGCTATTTCAGCTGCTGTAAATTTCCACAGAGAAATAGGTTTGAATAGAAATGACTATCAGAAAAAAAAAATCATCAATAATTTTAGTTGCTATGCATTAACCAGAATTACATTTTAATACATGTGGTATTTTCTTTATAAATTAATGACATGTAAGATGCCTAATGAGATCTGGCTGACTAAGGTTTTAATTAAAAAAAAACTGAACAACACACTGATCATGTACTCATGTTAGACCCAAATTCACTTCACAATAGAACTTGGGGCAGGGGTGGGGGGGAAAAGTAGCTTCATACATAAAAAACCCTTTTAAAATGTAAATACCTACAGTAAATGGAGACATGTTATTGCTATCACACTTTGAGAAAATGTGCTTGGTTACCTTTTAATGTACTCAGAAAAACATGGGGAGGGCAAAGTGCTGGGGTGGTTCAGCATCCCAGGACAGTGTGAGAGTGCCTTAAATTTAATCATTGGTGTGGCAGGTAGCTCTGTAACAAGGCTCTGGTTTCAGCTTCTCCAGAACTAAAATCAGCTGAGGCCCCCAAAACGACAGAAAAAGCCCTGGAAACATTGAAATAAAACAAGAAAAATCTCACTCAAAAGTATGAACAACTTCATTTCTCAGTTACCCAGTGTTTGGTACCTTTTAGTTCCGGGTGTCTCTACAGCTCAACCAAATTACATCAGTTTATCCAGGCAATAAAAGAACAAATATAAAAAAAACCTCCTGAACCAGAAGCCACAAACTGCTTCAGTATGGCTTGCTGGTGGATGCACTGCCTTGCATTTATACAACCCAACTTCCACAGTAAACAGGACAGCTTCGACAGAAAAAAAAAGTACATTATAGATTAGTCTACACACAAAGTACAGCTCATCCTCACGAAAAATCAGATATATTGATACTTTACTGCACTATTAGACACAAAATATGCCTACACAGATGGATCATTCTCTAAGCTCTCTTTTTAGAAAATCACCCCTTTAAATCAAAGGCGACATGTTGATCCAGCCTACAGGATTTCTGTCTTGTTAAGAAAAATCCAAATATTTTGTATACCATGCAAATAATCCAGTATTATATGGCCCATAGAGTACAGAATAATGTTCCTGAAACAGATTTACTACAAAATAAAACAAGCGGAAATCTGTATTTGCACTTATTTATGTATTCCTAATCAGACATATGCAAAAAAATCTTCATCTAAATAGGACACCACAGTTTGACCTGGCATCCTAACAGGCCAGGTACAAACAAACTTACCCTTAAAAAAAAAAAAAAAGCCAACCAACCAACCAACCAAACAAAAGCCCCAATCAAACAAAAAGAACAAACAAAACACCAAAAACCACATAGGAACTAGTTAGTAACAATTAGAAATTATCAGGTTGTTTCTATTAGTCAGAAACAATTCAACTTTATTATTAGGCCATTAAGAATTAACAGTCTCAGCAATTTGGGTGAACATACCCTAAATCAAGGCCATCTTCACTATTCACTATTGTTCTTGTCAGAGCCAACAGACAATGAACCACTGGGAAATTTAATCTCAGCTTCATGGATGGATTACACAGCTATGTCTTCACAAAAGCAAAATCCAAGATATCCATGGAAAATACAGCAGCCCTTTGAAGCCAAGACATGTGCTACAAGTCTCTGCCCGTGTTTCTCTTCTCCATATTGCCCCCCAAAGCTCTAAACACCAATTCAAATGAAAAAAAGTACAAAGGCTCCAGTCTGGCCTGAGACTCCTCCTTATCTTAACCATAAAATTATACACTTCCTTTTCCTGTATATGTTGTGTTCATACATGGTGTGAGATGGCTGAGCAGTCACATAGAAGAGAGACTGGTAGTGTCTGGGTTTTCACTTGCAACTGCAAACAAAAAATAGATTACTTTTAATGCATTAGTGCCAGATGTAGCCATTCACTGTCACTTGATTTTTGTTTTTTGTCCTCTGCTTTTTACAAGTCTAGTTTTTAATATTTACTTCATTTATTCTACAACATGCACGTAATTCATTTTTACTTCCATTTATGGCTACAACAGTGAACACTACAGAAATAAGCTTTGTGCTAAAGCATTTAATGCCATAGTCTCCTCATTTCTATGGGATTGATAATGGCTGTTGACATGCTTATGTCCAAATTCTACATGGCCAGTGATTTTTATCTAAATATAAAACAATTTGTCAGGGCATAGAAAATCTTAGAGTTTTGCACTTTCAGTGACTTGACCGGTGTGTCTTGGCTATTGCCAATATTTCTCTTACCTTTTTTTTTTTTTTATTTTAAAGATATAAAATAATTTGAAGGTGTCTGATTGTGGAAACAGAACCTTTAAGCTGATGCATGGTATGAAAACTTTTATCTTCACAGGCAGATTCAAAAAACTCTACTTGCACCTTTTCTCTGTGAACAGCAGACAAAAATAAACCACTTTGGGATTCTGAGCAAGTCACTGCCTGGCTTGACTCACCAATGGCCCCTGGCTTGGAATGCCTTCCCTGGACTGCCTGCCTTGTGCTATGGGCTAAGTAAGTAATGGGAAAGAGGCAATTACCACATCTTGATTATTCTGCAGCCCTTGCTCTGGGGTCTGCAGGAGATGGAAGCACATGGCATTTCCCAGCCCCACATGGGCAGCCAGCCTCCAACCAGGTGTTAATAGGAACTTTGAGACCATGTAATTTTCTTAGCTCAGTTCATAATGACTTAAATGACTTCAAAAAAGAATTCTTCCCCACCTGCAAAAACAAACAATTTAAAAAGTGCAAGAGCCCTTAGTGGAGAAAGGCGAAAATGATGCAACTCAGTTTATCAACCTAATACACACCACATGAAATCTGATGGATTACATGTGGTAGTTCAACAGGGAACATCTCTTGTAATTATTTGCTCACTATCTTCCCACCAGCCAATAACTATTTGTCTTAATTGACACTGTGTAATTCTCAAACAGCTGAACTTTCTTTCAGTGAATGAACTCTGTTGATAAACCCTTTGTTGACATGTTAATAGTAAATACAGAAATGACACACTAGTGGGATACAGAGACAAACAGCACCCTACCCCAAAATAAAAATCCTAACTGTCCAAAGATCACAAAAGCAAGATGCATGTACCTCTATTCAAAAGCTGTGGATTTTAACATTAATTACCTCATTCTTCAAGCTTTAATTTAGGGACCATTGCTTGAGAGATTACCTTCCCTTGGGGTCTTCATGGCCAATATACAGCTACAGAAACAGGAGCAGATTGTACATAGAGATGATAGAGGCAATGAAAATTATGCAGTGATGTCTGTATCACACAGAAAACCACTCAGCCTTCCACCCAAAAACACAAACAGAAGGAAAATGCACAACTCACAGGTCTGCTCTGTACAGTGCCAGACTCTGGCCACCCAGGAGACGACAGGAATTGCCACGAGCCCCACAGCTAAAACTCTCAGTACCAAGAGAATACAAAGATTTCCAAAGGATCTAATGCAGAAAATGCTTTTTTTCCCCCCATCACTGTCTCTGGAGCATCCCTCTGATCCCATTACCCTTTCAGGAATGACAGCTTTCAAGCTCTTCTTTCCTTCGAAGGGGACAACTACAGTAACAAACTGCTCAGCTATCATAAGAACAGCTATTCAGAAAGACAAATTGAGTTAAACCCTGAGTGCAGATAAAATTTTATTCAAGTCTCAGTTATAGAGCAGTCTTTATGTGTTTAAATACAAATTTTTTAAAACT
Source organism: Serinus canaria (assembly GCF_022539315.1). Taxonomy (NCBI): domain Eukaryota; kingdom Metazoa; phylum Chordata; class Aves; order Passeriformes; family Fringillidae; genus Serinus; species Serinus canaria. The sequence goes on from NC_066313.1 coordinate 6,382,310, forward strand.
AGCAGAAGTTACCCACAGATTAATGACTGGCAAGATCCTCTATGTCCATGTCTCAGTAAAGTTAGTACTAGTGCATTAATTATTAATATTTATAGAATGTGAACTTTAAAATGCTAGTAAAATGACAGTTTTTGTTTGAACTATTTTTCTTAGAAAAAATATATTAAACCACAACTTTTGGTATCTTTTTGGTGGGGATCTTTAAAGTAAAGATCACTGTGTAAAAGTCTGAATAGATGTAAAAAAAAATAAAATCTGTGACAAACATTCCCCCTGACCAATGCCTTACCAGGAAAGATTTTATGTGTTTATGCACTCTCATCTCTGAATTATATTTAAGTTTTAAAATCAGAGAGTGGGCCACTTCCTTGACCTTAATTGTTACACATTTTTAGCTATGAAATCTTTGTGATATTTTCATTATCGCCTGTCTAATATCACCTCACCCATCCAGCTTTGCAATGCAGTATTGTCTACAGCCTCCGTGCCTTGGGGAAGGATTTCTCATTTCATACTGTTTGTTCAGACTTTAATGAGATTCTTAGAAGAGCAATCCCTTGGATTGTAATAGAATCCCACCATAGATCAGTGGCTAGTAGGAAGAGTTTTGACATGACTGCTTTTGCAGGGAGGGAAATTTATGTTCACAAAAGTAGAGTAGATAAAGAAAGGTGGAAGGAAGAGAAAAGAATGAAGCAGCAACAGGCACTTAGATTATATTAAGTGTGTAACATCAAAAGATATTCAAAAAAGGAGGAAAAAACCGACAGAAATGTTATTAGGGGTCACACTTTAAAATAAAATTGCTTCTTCCTTCTTTCTTTTCAAAGGATTTTTTTTTCCAAAGTTATTGATAATGATAACTAGAACATACAGGAGTCTACAAAACAAAAATGGGCAAATTGGTTTGAAAATCTGCTAATGAGAGTTGTCCTGGTGCCCAGAATAATAAAATTCAGTTTTAAAAACAAGAGACAGTATTTTACCATCTTATCTGAAATAGATGATTGCCCTTGTAAAAATCCCATGGTTATGAACAGAATCAGAAAACACTTTGAATACAGCAAATCTCTATATCAAAGGAAAATAATGACTTGGCTACCTTCAATATAAGTTTTAGTATGTTTATTTTATGACATGATTTTGAAAATTTAAATATCTTTTGAGGAAACAAATAATTGGCAAGATGCTGATAATAACTAACAAAATATATCTAATTACATTATTGTATGGATTCATTTGTATAAAAAATTGAATTTGGAAAAAAATGAAAACAGTCCAAACTTTCAGGCCACCTGTGATTCAGCAAGACTTGGCAGGACAACAGAAACCACCAATATAAACATTAACTTCTGTGATCAGCCCTGTGATCATGGTGCTCCCAAAAGCACAGAGAGCAGAGAAAAATGAGCAAATCACTCTTAAAGTTAATGTTCCCTAAAGGCAAGAGGAAAATGGTATCTGGAAGAGAAGCTGGGGAGAGTAAAGATGGTTGTTCATACTTCTTAATTAGTTAGTTCCAGCTATTTTTCATAGTGCTTTAAAAGAAAAACAAAACTAATTTCTAACATAATTATAAGCTTTTCTTATTCTTTCCTAGCTTATCTTAGTTTTAGTAATTACTATTAGGCATCTATAATAATATATAATATATTTCATGCCAATTATAAATACATAACGTTATGACAGGAAGATTTTAAATCATTGAAGGGGCAGAAGACATCCACTTTCATCATCATTGCATTACTGAAGTAATGCAATGTGATAATCACATATCTTCTAAACAGAGAAAGACATGGCTGTCCCAGGATATTCCTGGGAAGCTATGAGAAACTTACAGAAAAGAATTAAAACAAGTATTTTATTATTTTCTCTAACAATTATTATCTCTTTCTGTAGCCATTATTTTTAGATATAGTTCTCCGAACTGTACTATTCATAGTTCACCAACAGTGAACAGTTTTTACTCTGAGACCAATCAAGTCTCACCTTAACAAGTCACATTATAAATAAACCCACTACTTTCACTAAACTAACCCTCAGCCTTCTAATTCACCTGGTAAAAACTGAAGTCTTTCATTCCATCCCCAACTCAACAACACCAACGTAACACCATGATTTGCTCTTCTCTCTGTTAACATCCAAAGTTGAGAGCTGACCAGTTCACCAAAGTGGCAGGATAGATGATAAATTTAACAGAGATAAGCTTAATTTCTGAATCACAGATTTACTGAGGTAATAAACTGTTACAGTATCAGAAGGATACGTGGGTACATTAATGCACACACTGTGCGTGGTTTAGCAGACTGCAGGTGAATACATCTTCATTGATTTCAAAATGGTTTGGAGCAGACAGCTCATGGCAATATCCAGATCAGACATGAATTTCAGCCTCCAAAATGCCTCAAACATGACTAAGCAACATCAAGCACTCCCAGCTAGAGACAGGCTTGGAGTAATTAAGAACTAGCTGATAATTAGGTACTAACCAGAGCCTCCTTGATCCCAGCTCAACATTCACTGCCCTCCCAGCCAAGCTACAAAAACTGCCAATAGGAGAAAGGGGAAGGCACCAAAGAGTCAGAGATGGTTTAGTGGTGTTTGAAGGTGTTTTTAAAGCCCACTCAGCCCAGAAACACCCACGGGCAGCTCCTCTGGGTCGCGGACGGAGCGCGCCGCAGATGCTGAGCCATCAGAGCTGGCAGCGGGCAGAGGCAGCCCTGGAGCAGGAGGAGGCTTCAGCAGAGCCCTGAGCAGATGCCTGGGCCAGGTCAGAAGCACAGCTGCTCCTGGCAAGGCTTCAGCTGACTCCAGGGAGCCCCGGGTTCCTATTAGCCTCCACTTAATCCCAGGCAAAACCTGGCCCTGCAAGGCGATGCACCTGAGCTAATAAGCTCCTTCTGGATCCAAAACACAGAGGGAACAGGGGGATGAGCCAGCAGGAGCCAGCCTGGGTCCTGCTGGCATGGAACGGAGCCAGCACTAATAAGCTGGGCCCATATGACAGCTTTCATGCTGGGCTGTGCTGCACATCCCAACAGTGTGGCTATTTCCAAGGTTTTTTCTGCTATGCACTGTTTTCTTGCTGAGTGCCTGGCATGCCACCACATTAGTCTGGCCCTAAAACAGCCAGCTGTGAGGGGAAAATACGGAAAGGTCTCCTACCAATATAATCTGGCTGCTCCTGGCATTGAGGAAGAAAGATTCGGACATTAAGATAATCTGTGTTGTTTTTTCATGTGATTGCATATTCCAGCATTTTAGAAGTTGCTTCTGTCCGTAGCATGGGTTTAAAACCATTTTAAAAATAAAATTTGTAATATACCAGTGTCTGAAAAATATGAAAGGAATTTTCATTTTATGTTGAGCTTAAAGTAAAACCTATGTTCAAGAAGTTTATACAAAATATGCTCTGGTGAGTTAAAAACTTTCTTGTGACAAAATACAGATTTTGTATAAAATGTATCATAATTCTCTCACTTCTAAGATTATGAAACACTGTTAAAAACCTGCTACAACTTCTGCTTTATTTTTACTTTGGGAGAAAAAATAGTGGGTTTCTTTTACTCAAGTACAAGCCTTGAGGTAAGTGCACAAGATATGCCAACTCATCTTTTAAATCTTATAAGCCTGCGTCTGAGCTAAAAACTGGGGGTTTTTTTTGTTTTTTTTGTTGGTTTTTTTTTTTTTTTTTTTTTTTCTGTGGGGAATTTAACTAATTAATGCCTGGAAATCCAATTATTCTTACAATACATTTTAGAACAGATATATTACTTTTGTAAGTCACATGCAGCTGAGCTCAAATTTCTAGTTTTTCCCAATATGAAATTACTGTACTGCTTCACTGCTCAACACACCTATTTTCATCATGGGGTGGGGCTTTGGTAACACACAAGACTAAATAGTCTCAAGTTGTGCCAGAGGAAACTTAGATCAGGCATTAGGGAAAATGTCCTCACCAGAAAGGCTGTCAAGAATTGGAACAGGCTGCCAAAGGAGGGGAGTGAGTCCTGAAATCCCAAATACCAATCCTGGAGGTATTTAAAACACGTACAAACATGTCACTTCCGGACGTGGTTTATTGGTGGATATGACAATGCTGGGTTAATGGTTGGACTCAAAGACCTTAAAGATCTTTGTCACCCCACATGGTTCTATGGTTCTGTGATTCCCCGTTTTAAAGGAGACTAATGCAATCTAAAAACAAGTCCCTGTTGAGAAGTATTATAGAAATGTGCAGCATATGAAATGTCCATTTTGACTAAAGACTTTTTGAAAGGTCTTCTTGTAAGGGTCCATGCCTCCCTTACATGGATCACAAACTTTAATCCAAAATTCAATGAAACTGAACTTTTAAGGGTTAAAAAAATCAGTTGGATTTTCTTTGCCTTGGTGTTGCATTAGAAATAATCTTACATGCAAAGTCAACAAATTAAGAAAGTAATACCAACTTATAAATTGCTGAAGAAAATGACCATTTATGTGCAGAAATTGAAATGGTCCTATTAAGGGTAAACCACACAGTTCTGCAGAAGATCAGGGAAGCAGAGGAGGAATGAGAGAGCAAACCTGACAGCTTCCAGCCCTCTGTTAGCATGTTTCTTATTCCAAAGTTATTTCATTAATACTCTTATAAGCACCTCCCCTCAGCTTTCAACAGGCAATTCCTACACACAAAAAAAAAAGACCACCTCAAAAGTCAAGAAATACTCCCAGGTAGTTTTATACAAACTCTCCTTTCTGCCACAAGGTCTTTTTGGGTTCAATAAAATTCAGAAAACCTTAAAGCCAGGGGAGAGAACTGCAGTCTACACAGACAGCACCACAGAATACACAGAACAATTGCTACAAAAGGGAAGTTTTGTCCCCTCCCTTGATAAACAGAGTATGGGGTTTTCTTAGACTGCAGTCGAATGAACTCCATTTCTGAAACATCCTCTAACTCTCCTCTGTCACCTTTCCAATTCCTTAAGACTTTTAAGAGTAGATACTGAAAAATAAGTTGATTAAGACAGTAAGCACTTTAGCAGTTACCTGCAAAATCAACATTAACTTCCTAATTTCCATCTACCAGCCTTCAGCTTGTATATCATACAATTAAAGCTGTGTCAGAGGCTCACAGTGGGTTATCCAGCACAACAGTAACAATCTCCCTCATTGGATGAGACTCTTGATGGAACTCCATGGTGCTGAGTAACCCAGAAAGGATGGGGTAAACTACTCAGCCATCTGAGAAGTTGGTTTCCTTTATTGCCACCTTTACCCTTTATTGACAAGCCAGGAGGAAATCCAAGATCTGGCCTTTTTAACTCCCCAGCAATTCTTAGAGTAAAATGCCAAGATCAAAAACCTTACATTTCTGCTCAGGTCTTCTGTGTCTCTTTTCTCCCAAACCCCTTTCAGCTGCCCTTGAGGTGGTTCCCACTAAAATGGCACCATGTCAACATCACCTCTCCTCACTCTGCTGTTGTGAAAGCAAATTTCAAAGCCACATCTGGCACCAGAGGGTTTGCCCAGAGCTGTGGAGCATCTCCCCAGCTCATGTTCCTGCAGGACAGTTCCAACCTGTATCCCTCAAACCTGCACACCTGAAAACCACAACCTGCTGGGGATGACTTCCCAGTGCTTGGCTCTCTATCTTTTGTCCTCAGAGGTGTGAGGATAGATTGCTCTGTGGGGATTTGCTTCCTCCTTGGAGGCTGAGCAAATTTCCCGTGATCCTGGGGTTTCAAGCAGCAGGAAAAACCTGTTACAGAAATTACTGATGACAAACCACAAGGGCCATGTGGCCCATCAGTGATTCGATTTTCAGGACATGTTATTAAATTTGCAAGATGATTTTGCCTTGATAGACCAACCCAAGACTTCAATCTTTGTGATCACCACAAACATGTCAAGGTTTCCAACCTCTACATTAATTTCTTACCATTTAAATTCTCATTTTGGTTTAGCCAGTTTTCTAGACACCTTTATCATCTGTGAGTATATGTAATTCAGGCTATTTAAGAAATACAATTATTCCATCAATAACTCTGAAATATCAATCTCTGCCAGAAATAAATGCATGGTAAAAGACCCTGACTGATGCTTCACTAAAAATTAGCTGTGTGACAGTCCACTTTCAGTCCAGCCAGCTTTGGTTTCAGTGCTATACCTGGTCTGAATAAGTCAGAATGACACATAGGCAATGGAAAAGGACCTCATGGTATAAAACACAGTGTTTAGAAGTAACAAACCATACTTAGCATGAAAAAAAAAATTACCACCACTTTCTGATTTGCTGAAAGTAGATATACACAAACCATGGAAACACATACTTTCACAAGACGTGTAAAACAATATTATCGTGTAATTTGGAGGAAAAAACCTGACTTTCAATTACAGCATATTATATGCAGGAGACTACTGACAATGTAAACCCCTGCAGGGAGGGATTTGTAAAATTCCCATTACAGCCCATGGTGTACTGCTGTTCACACAGAGAGGGATTTCCTAGAGCTGACATAAAACTACACTTACCTTTGGCTGCCACTGGGGTAAGTGCTAATTCAACATAAGTGATGGTTTTATTTGTTTGTTCTGTTTGTCAGAAAGGTACAGGCACACCAGTTACACTGTGAAATATAGGAATTATGCTTCAATTTTACACACAACTGAAGGGGACATTAAAGATCATCTAGTTCCAGCGGAAGATAAAGACATAAATAACAGTTTTAGTGCTCACTGTGAAAAGCTTCAGAACCAGTTCAGATGACAATGAAGACCTAGCCACTGGTTTCTGTTCTAAAAGATCTTATTAATATGGTAATTTTCAGTACACAAAATGATTTTCGATACATCAGACAAGGATAAGTGCACAACACTGAAATCACAAGTTAAATTCACTATGGCCTGGTCACGCATTTTCCTGTTGTCAGTCGCAGGACATTTGAATTTGACCCAAGCACAAAAAGCCAAGCAAATATTTTATTATTTTGCATTTCCATTAGTTCAGTGCCTGGAAAACAGGCTACTCTGGCAGTGTGACTGGTGACATTCAGGTGACAGAGGTGAGGGTAATATAAGGATCTCTGCTGACTGTAACAACAGCGATAGCACATAAAATAGACTGAGCAAAACAGAAAAATGGATCCATCAAGGCAGCAGAGCCTCTTCCACAAATCAGCCTGGTAATAAAGTAGCTCAGAAAGCTCAGAGTAACTTTATGCTCTGCCTGTGTTGGAAATTAGCAGTCTGACCTTCTAAGCTGGGATTGTCAATGCAAAACTCAAGTGTCACCAAGGTCAATAACTACATATATGCACAGCAGCTGCATTATCATTCTTGGCATTTCTTTCCTGACATAGGAATAAGTTGAACTATCCTGTAATGTGAGACATGCAGAACTGTAGGAAGCAAAACTAAAAAAAAATAAAAACCACTTGTTTTCAAAGGCTAAAACAAACAATCATTGCATTTTAATTGTACAACAAGAAAATGGTGATTTAATTTATTCCATATATATATTTTAAGAGTTTGATATTAAAAATAATGAATAATTACCATAAATGAAGTAGCAATTACTCTTTTCTGCCTTTCATGCTTACCATAATAATCTATTATGAGAGCCAGCACTGAAAAGCAATAAATATAATCTCACTTCATTTTGCTGATCAACAGCAATCAGTTAATGGTTATCATATGAGATACAATCGATAGAACAGGAAATTTAGAGAGAGATGTTTACTGCTACTTAGTGAGTACTTCTATTGATATTTTAAATTTATAATTAGAATAACAACTCATTTGCCTTTCATCATAAAAGCTTCAGTCCTTGCCTTTAGACTTCCAGATGAAGAAAACCCATAATTTTGTTGTGACAGAACTTGTAGAAAGACTAATTTCCCCACCTACTTAAACACAACAAAATGCTCCAAAATACTGCCATTTAAAAAGTGCTCAAATTAAAAAATAGAGCTATTTCAACAGTGTCAAGCAAAGAAAAAAATGCCAAGTACTAAATAAAAAAGTGATCTGTCATTCATGCAGGAAGGATTTCAATAGGATTTTTACATTATTCTACATACCATGGACTTTATTCAGGAAGATATTTATGCATATTTCTAATCTTATTAAAGGCTTACTCACTGATGAGCTCATTGTATTTCAAGAGGTGATTTTTTTTTCTCCTGCCATGATTCCTTTAGAGTTGCACTTCACAGATAAAATATAAAAAATACAGTATAAGAAGCCTAATAGGATGCTCCATCTGTGACATTGACATAATAAGGTGTTTCAGAAGATATAAAAAAGTCTCAAGGGGAGATTTCTTCCCAACTCCAGGAACCTAGCAGATGTCATTCCTTCTCTCAAAAAAAAAAAATTAAAGTCAAATTATCTCATTTTTGAAATTTAACGTGTTCATGTCCGTTTCATTTTCCCTTCAAGACTTTTTCTTTTGCAGAAAACATCCTTAGGACTATTGAAAATCCAACTCAGAAACTGAAATCTAAACTAAAGCTTAAAACATACACTAATTTTTTATGTTACTTTTTAGACAACACCTTGAAAGCTTCAGTTGTTTACAGAGCTCCAATACCTTCTGCACTTCTTCACTCCATAAATACAGATGAATGAAATTCAAATTTAACATAAAAACTTTTAAATACCATAAATTCTGTAGCAACTTCAGTATTATACGCTTCAAATTGCCCTGTTGGATATCATGCACTGGATGGATCAAGATGATTTTCCTAAAACTGTACACAGCCCACAAACTATAGAAGTGCATTCCTCGTCTCATTTAGATGTTATTTTCTACCGACTCTAAATTTGGTTTCCCATACCAGTTCCAGTCTGGCTCGACTTTTGGGAGGCATTTAGGAATGACCTGTGGGATTACCAGTACCACACTAGAAGGAAGTGTGAATTAAGGGACCCTGGGAGGAATTATCAGTCACACAAAAATGAGACAAGCCCTGGTGACAGGAAGCACAGGGTGTAGAAGAGCTGTAGTGAAATGAGCCAGGGCACATGAAACATCTGCCTGTGGAAGCTGCGATACCTCCCAAGCCTTGCCTGTGAGCCCACTCAAGGAATTTGAACAAAGACAAGCACGAGAAGTTATTCATTCTCCTTTGACCTACTTCTTCTTCTAATTAGCATTTGGTAATTGGCTGGAAGAAGTCCAATTTCTTGCCCAGTCAATGCTTCTTCAGGTATGCTGACTGCTTTGGGTTACTGCCTGGGAATATGGCAATCTGTACTGCGAGGTTTAGGAATACAAATCTCACTGTAGTGAAGTGGAATCCAAGTACCTAACAGCTAGGGGTTTTTCATCACTCCAAATGTTACACCACATTGCAAAGGATGACACGAAAAAGCTGCCTGTGTAACTCCAAAGGTTTAATTAACAAAGGAGAGAGATCTTGCTCTCCCCCCTCCCCCCCTTGCTGCACTTTAGAAGCAACAGATCATCAAACCGGAAAGATTCTGTAAATGTTTTACAGGGAGAGGAAAGAAGAAAACATAAGTGCATTTAAAACCAACTGCAAAGTACTTTTAAGAATAAGTTTTAACTTCAGGTAAAATAGCAAGAATATTCTGAGCAAAAACCAAACCAAAACCAACAAGGAAAATGGAGAGGGAAAAAATAGCTAATACTACAAAACTGCTTGACTGGCAACTCAAGCCAAGCTACCCTTCTGCTGTTTTTGTAAACAAAGTCATCATTTACTAAACTGTCAAATGAACTCCAATGTTCCACCCTGCAAATCTCAATCTGAAGGAGCATTCCCAAGCATGCCATCAAATCCAAAAAAGCTCCAGTTGAATAAAGCCTCAACTGACCCTGGAGAATCAGTTCAGCTGAGGAAACAATGAAAAATACATGCAAATATCTATTCCTACATTTTTTCAAAGGTGGGTTATAGCTTTGATTTATTTTTTTTTCCCATAAAAAGTATCCCAATGCTTAGTCATAATGAATATTATAGGGCACCACATGAACCTTCATAGCAGTGTTTCAGTCTCAACAAGAAACTGGTGACTAAGAGCAGTGTGGATGCTGCATACCTTTCACTGAACTGAGGTAGGCAGCATTAACTGGTAAACAAGTAATTGTATTTTCACACTGAGAAGAAGTAAGAAGTCTGAAAAGCCAAATAACAAGTGGACTGTAATTTCAGTGGTACCAGTCATGAAGTCTGAATTTCAGTGAAGGTTGATTTGATAATGGAAGGGTAACTGCATCATTCCAGTTTCATTAAAAAATGTAAAGAAAAGCCTTTCTGGAGATAGAGAAGAGTTTTCTACTGAATCTTATCTACTGCAAAGTTCTTATTAAGGATGAGGATTTGAGGTCAATCCTCTAGTTTCAGGAAGTTAATCGAGTGATTAAGCTTTGACTAAAAATTTCAGGGATAAAGTTCTTCCAACTGAGCTTAACCTCAGCATGTGTGATGGAATTAAAACTTAGTAAATCCTCACTTGCCAGAAGGACTTGTGTTGGAAACAAAACTGATGAGTTGTTGCTGCCATCCCAACCTTGCACAGTATATAATTAACACAATGACAGGTTAATCATATTCAACTGCTTCTCCTGTTCTGAGTGGCTGTTACACAATATTTGAGAAAATAAAAGCAAATTTGGAACCTGCTCCTGCAAGTACAAATGTAAATACTCAGCTCTGATCTGTTTTGCTCTACAGAGTTTAATATATGTATATCATCCTACCCACAGGCATCCATTTGAAACCAAGGCCACTAATTAGATACTCAATGTGCCAGGAAATTTGGGTTTCAGTCATGGGTTCTGCCACAAATGTGTGATGCACTTTAAAACCTTTGACTGAAAGATACTGAGTGAGCACAAAAAAAATAATAGAGTCCCTTTTAATATCAGCTAATCAAATTTTCTGAAAAAGAAAAAAAAAGAAAAAATGAAGAAGAATGTGGAAGAATTCACCAAAGCATAAAACAAAAGGTTCCTTAGATATCCTTCAGACATTTTTTTTTTTCATTTTCTCAGAAAAATATTTAAGAACACTCCCAATATTACTTGTGACTCAGTTATAATCACTCTGCATGCCATGACAGTTATAATGTTAGGTCTTCACACTGTGACCCATAATTACTGGTGTTGCTGTGGTTCAAAGCAGCGAGTGGGGAGAAGAGGTTCTGTCCCACAGGGACAGCCACAAGCCAGGCTGTTCAAAGTCAGTCACTTCACACACACAAGTCCAAATTTTGATGTAGGAGCAGATTTTGGAAAAAGCTTTCAGATTACACTGACATTGAAAAATGCTAAAAATCCTTTTCTGCTTTTGAAAAAAAAAAAGCCGAAAAACCAAAACAAAAGCCAAAAAACCAAACAACAAAAATGTTAAGGAAACTTCCTAGTGTGACCAGTAGGACCATTCACAGGACTCCCTGAGAGCCACACTCCCAAGGTCACAGATTTTCACTGCTGGGACCAAAGCCCCTTTGCAGTGACGGCCCCAGGGACCTCGTGGGTTCCCACTGGTCTCCCCACTCACACAGTCAGGCCAGCTTGATCCCTGGTTTCCCAAAGCAGAGTCTCAGATGTCCCATTCCATAAAGCTGCACTAAGACAGAAACAGCCTGAGCTGGTTCCTCTGAGGAGAGATCCCAAAGGAACCCCTGGGCTTTTAACCCCTCACAGTCCAAGCTTGCCATGGTCTTACTCTTCTTCCCAGGTTTCCCTCTCCTGCTCGGTATCTCCCAGTGTCCATCCACCTGGCTGGGACACCCATCTTCCTGCCCTCTGCTATCAAGGCTTTTTGTCTTGGGCTCCCACATTCAGAGCTCGAGCTGCACCTCAATCTGCAGTTTACAAACCAAGTTACCAGCACCAAATATATTCCCCAGCAAAACCAAACACCCCAAACGTGTTTAAAGGCTCCTTGGTCACAAATAAAACTTATGTAGAGCTGGCTGGAGACACAGTTCAACTGCAGTGTTGCAGCCATGCTTGCCTGAACCTGAGCAAGCTGGAGGTACTGAGCAGAACCACACAAGACCTTGGCTTGCTCCCGTTTCTCCTCATAACTTCTAACACCAAGAGCAGATGGATGAGCTGTTCCTGTGCAATGTCTTATGCACAGAGTTGCTGAAGTTCCTGTGGATTGCAGGCAGCACTGAGTGGGTGCCTTCCTGCCAATCCAAGTTCAACTCCCACACAAGTTCTGCGGGAATGGCCAGGCCAGAGCCGATGCCATCTCCCAGTGCTCGGAGGAGCCAGCAAGCCCTGCGGCCAGCAAGGCTACTTCGTTCAGGTTGTACACCCTTAATTTTTTCTGAGGATAAAATGTCTGAAGATAAAATGCCTCCAAAGCTTTCTCAGAGTGTGCATGATTACTATATTAAGGTGCAAGATTACTATATTAAGGTGCAAGATTACTATATTAAACTGTCCCCTTGTTCAACCCTGAGCCTCTTGGCGTATTTCCTGGCTGTGACATCTGCCTGTTAATATTCAACAGGAAAGCAGTCCAAAAGCAAAACTGTTTTAGGCCTCCAAGATCAGTGTTGACCTTCTTTCTAATAATACACAATTTCTGTTCCACATTGACTTTAGATTCAGTGTGAAAGAAAACACAACACCTAAAAAACCCAGTACAGCTACCTAGTAGCATAAAGGAATATATGAATTTATTAAAAATAAAAAAAAAAACACATAGACACCCAAAATTATCACCTTGCATATAAAAAAAAAATTAATTATTTTAACATGACTTTTTTTACTGTTCTAGTTCACTTCTCACTATTCATAGTTTTCCTATAAATCAATGCATCTCAAAGTCATCTCAGAACTTCAAACTTTTCATAGCACAAAATCTTCCACCCCTGCTCTCCTCTTGCTGACAGTTCCCTGTGACTTTCAGGAGCCTTTCCCATATTCTGTGCTCTCTGTCTTTGCACTTTCTCTGCCATGTTAAACACCAGTGAAAACAGAGAGACTAGGTTAAACGTGTGGTTTAAGTGCATTCCCTTCAACAACAGCATGGCTTGAGGAATGCTGGCAAAAATATTTTTGAGGCTTTAGGTAACTTTGTGGATGAGTGTCTTCTAACAGATTATCATTGTTGTTAAGTGGATTGTTACTGGTGTGTCCCATTCTGCTATAAAAGCAGGAGTTGGGAAGGATTCTTTTTGATTAGATTTTTCGGATGAAAATAAAGCATAAACGCGGCAATATTACATCTGAGAACAATTTATTGGGAAAAAAAAGGGGGTAAAGTGTTACTACTAAAGGGGGATAGGAAAAGGAAAAAAGGAACAGAGAGAGGAAAAAGAGAGAGGGGGAAAGAAACACAAGACAGAGACAGTGTTACCACAAGAACCCCAGCTCTTTGTGGGCATTGGCTTTTACCTCACATGTAACATATGTGGAGGCATAAATAGATTGGTCCCTCTCATGGTGTTAGAACAAAAGATGGACATGTGATGAGTCTGTAACAATGACACCTCATTCAGGCTATCAGAAAACCTGGGGATTTCAGAACAGATTCCCAAAAGTACAAACACCAGGTGACAGCAAAGGCCATGAAAGAGAGAGCACAGGATGATGGCAAAGCTGCCAGGGCTCCAAACACAAATCAGAAATGGTCAATTATAGTCACTAAGGGAGCATGGGTTTGTGAGCTGAAGCAAAAAAAGAATGGTTTTACAAGTCAGTAAAGATCAAGTTAATAAACTGTGTTTGCCAAACAATATAAATGAACCAAAGCAGCTTCCAACCGTGGAGGAAGAAACACTCTAAGTCAACACCCCACTCTTCCCAACCAAGAGAAGAAAGAATGAGCAATATCAGTGATTTCTGGTGTAGAAAGTGAGGCGTTGACCACTCCCCATAATGCCATAATGCTTTTCTACTGAATTATCACCACCAATCCTAGCACCAAGACTTTTTATGAAAGGTAAGGTTAATGCTAGAGAAAGAAACAGACATTCTATGTATAGTCCTATCAGTTCTGATTGTCCCATTATTGCCAATGACTTGTAACAGTTGCATCATTTGGTCCGTAAGAATTAATATCATTATACCAAGACAAACAGTTCTCTGAGTAGACTTAAGGCTTTAATGAGATTAAGAATAAGTGCTGGTTTTGCATTTACAGCGTGTTTCTTTAGGCCACATTAACACAGGGTGCTTGACACCTACCCTGCCCTTAAAGATTACAGTTAAGATGCAAAGTTGTGGCTTGAGATGAGATAAACTTGCCCAGAAGCCTAATTTGCAACTTTAACCTTTTGACCCTACAAATTAATGAATTAGAAGAACAAGCTGATGGCTGCTCTCTAGAACACCTTCCTTAAGAGAAACAGTGACCAAGAACTACATTTCTTCCCTGATGGAATCAGTAATGAAAAACTGAACAGTTTGAACCAAATCCAACCGGTTCTGACCAGAGTCAACAAGTTCAAAAAGCTTCAGACTGTTTTTAAACAAGATCAAACCAGTTCAGCCCAGAACAAACCGGCTCTGAAATCTGGTTGAAACCAGTTTGAATCAGATGTGACCATTTCTGACTGCTTCAGACAGGTTTCAACTGGTTCAAAACAGTTCTAACTGGTTCAAAATGGTTTTGATCTGATACAACCAGTTCTACAGGTTTGGACCAGATCTGCTTCCAGCCAGTTCATAATGATTCAAACCAGTTTTGACCACATCCAACCATTCAAATCAGTTTAAACTGGTTTAATTTGGTTTGCACTAGTTTGAAAAAGATTAAAATTATGAATAAAGGCAGTATTTGGGTTTTTAATGAAAATCTGTAGAGGTTTCAGTCCCCTCATCACCTGCCCCACGCTGTTCTGTCACCACAGTACCAAACTCCACAGAGGAGCAGCAGCAGGAGAGGTCCTGGGCAGAAAGGTCAGGCAGCCCTGCCACTGCCACCAGTGCCATCTTTACAACCACATCTGGTTCTTCTCCACACACAGAAAAGCTCCCAGAGTCTAATGACTGTAATCATGTTGAAATAAAATAAAATGGCTGTGATTGCAGTTTCAGAGAACATAATAAATGGCAGTTATACCAAAAGATGACAAGCTAATTTGTACTCTTATTTTGGCATTATTGACAACTGCACAAGAAAATTAATCAATACCTAAGCTATCTTATTTTCCTTTAAGCGATGAAGCCCTGTCTCAAGTGGGTTTGTATTTTATTAAGGTGGGATTATTAGATTAAGCAAGCAAAGCTTCTTTGCAAATGAAAACCTTTTAACATCTCTGTCATTAGAAAAATACTAAACTTAATATGAGTTACAATATAGTGGGTTCTGTTTTCATGGGAGGCTGAAACTTTAAAATCTCCAATATGAAATGAGAAAAAGCTTCTATGAACTGCCATTGATAATGCAGCACAAGAAAATATTACACATATTTACTGATCTTTTAAAATAGCACATGCCTAATGGGCAATAATTTATCTAAATGGTGCACAGAATAAAAATAGGACACCAAGTTACTGACAATTATCCCCAGTTTTGAGCCAGAGCACCTGCAGCAGTTTCGACTTATTAGTTTGAAAGTTTTGTACTAAAAATGAAATATTTCTAATAAAGCATTTAATGAGTGAACATACTTAGAATGCTGGTAAAAAAACTACAAACCACACCTAAAATTAGGTGAAAAACTGATGAAACGAGGTACTATAAGACCACATCAGAGAAACAAGGCAGCAAAAGTGAACCAGAATATTTCCAGCTACCTAAGTAGTAAAATAAACAGGGGAGGATTTGTCTTGAAGGATTTCAGTGACATATCATTTTGTGTAAGCCTATACAGACACTGAAAGCATGTATCCAGCAAACCATACCTGGAAAAATAAAAAATTAAAATAAAATTTAAGTAGAAATAAAACACAAAATTTAATAATTTAAAAAAATTAAAAAATAAAATAAGCACAAAAGAAAAATTAATAATTAAAATCAATAAAAATACAAACTAAAATAAAAATTAAAATAAAAATAAAACTAAAACAGGTGTTGCCTGTGGTCATATGTGAAGGGAAAGTGGGGAGCTGTACAGAATAGTTGCTCTATTCTTGTCCCTGGCACGGAATAATTTACATCAAAGTTTAAAAATCTTAGCATTTGCGACCAAAATTTAGATGCACAACATATAATTGATATTTTGTGAAGTGATAAAACTGAAATATAAAGACCATCAAACAGGAGGAAGAAAACCAACAGCAGAGGAATATTAAGGAAATATAAAGAATGCAAAGGTGATAGATTCAAAGAGAAGACTCTGAATGGTTCCCCAATAGCTAACGCAGGCTGAAGATCATAACAGTTTCAAGATTCTAAGAATGCAAAAAAATATTGCTAAATTTTTCATTTACTTTTTGGTCATCACATGTTCAAGACATCTCTGCTCCAATTTGCTGGAGCAGCAAGTCATAAGAAATAAAAAAAAAAGAATGTAAAAGACAAATAATACTGAATAAAGAATCAACTCTCTTTCTTTTTTTTTTTTAGGCCTTTAGGCCACCAAGAAGGAAATAGAAGCAGAACTGCTAAGCATTTTTTTTTAAAGAAGAGTAAAAATACAAAGGTAAAAAAATATTGTGATATTTTAAAAAAAATATTAGTAGAGAGGAAGTAGATTTAAAAAAACCCCTAAATGTTAAGACTGAAGCACTTTTAAATTTCCATCTTGTTTTTGAAGCTGTAACATAACATGATCTAAAACAAATCTCTTCATTTATTATATAAGATTTCTTTCAATATATGAAATTATGCCTGTCCTTGGAAGGTTGCAAAGTTTAACTAGTTCATGGTTTATTTAGCACCTACAGTCCTAACAGCAGGCTGCCTTAGGCCTCATTTCCACTTAATGCAGAAAAACAACATTCCTTATTCATGTACTGTCTGATCAAAGGTTTACATTTAGCACAACACACTAAAAAAAACCATATTTTGAGTAGATTTCTTACAGCTGGGTAAGAAAGTGAGCACAGCTCATGGAAAATTTATTAGTTCAGGTCATACTCATTTTGCAATTTGTGCACAAACTTGTTTTGCCAAATTTAAACCATTCAAAATCAAAAAGAATAAAGGAATGGTAGGATATGGTTACATAATGGCATAAACACAGGCATAACAGTAAAAAAAGAGAAAAAAAATGTGAGGTGAGGCTTCTTTTCTTGAGTGGTTCATGTTTGCATTTATTTGCATTATTTGCATGCTGATTAAAACCACTTTGGACAGAAAGGATTCCAGGCACTCTCATAATTGTGTTCCTGCTGATGGATCCTTGGGCCCAGCAGTCACAAGACTGAGCAGACAGAGGGAAATGCCAATTACTTTGCCTTGGGTATTTTAGGCAGATTGCTTGTACTTAGACAAGCCTGCACATCCCATCAGTCACCACCTGGCAAGGTACCCAACTGAACTTCTACTTGAACCACTGGGGTAGATTAAAGTCAAGTCAATCACATTCAATTTCTAGGATGGTTTAAATACCTGGTACACCTCATACAGCCACTGACAAAACAAATAAATGGTCTGTGCAGTTAGAAAAAATATTACATCCTAAATTCTAACTCCCTTGAATTTGATGTGATGGGCTACCTGCTATCTGATACCCTCTCAGGAGTTTTGCAGTGAAGATGCCTCATCTCCCAGCAGTGTTCATGGTGGAGGGATGGCAGAATACAGTTGAAGTTTTTCACAGCTAGCCACCAAAACAAATTCTGGCTGAGCTTTTGTTCACTTTTCTGTGCTGAAACTAACAAGCAGATGCAGTTTTATCTAGTCAAAGACACAGGCAAAGAGGTTATTTTAAGGACCTGTGAGCTGACAATGCTTCTGGACTAGAATTAATGACAGGGAGCTCAAGACAAGCACCATCCTGGCTTACAGTGTTCTGGTGCCAGCTTTATTTTACTTGAAATACAAGTTTGTTATGCTTGACAAACTGAGTGAGACCAGAAACACTTCATTTGTTTTACTTCAGCTGCTGCAGAGGAGACAGGCACAAAAGCGTTCAATCCGGTATTGAATGAGCTTGGTTTGCTTAATTTCTTACTTCTGTTAAATATCTACCTGCCTACAAGGAAAGGAAAATGGCAACATTTGTAAAGTTCCAGGTTCACACTTGAAAGGCAGGTACAAAAAGAAAGAAATTATTGCAACGATTTACATTTCACATTTCATTGATGATAAAAGCAGCTATTTTCTCCATTTTAGAATGTTTCCAACTTTCTGCTTATTAAATAACTAACTGTCTCTCCTAACAGCCTGCTGTCCACTTATCAAAAACAAACATTTCCTTAGATGTAACTCTAAAACTTAACTTAAAACTCCAAATTCTGACCAGAAGTTTATTACTCTGGGAATTTCTCTTCTTTAGTCATTGTGAAAAAGATCCTAGCACAGCTTAAATTAACTTTTTTTTTCCCCCGGCATTTTTTAAGAGAGAAATCTGAAGGAGAAACAATTTGGATTTAAATTATCATTTGTTTTTGGAGCTGGCCTTACAGGCCTTCCAAAATATTTGTCTGCAGATCCCCAACAGCAGGAGCTGGAACCATCTGTCCCATTCTTTAGTCAAGAGAATGGATCCCTCTATCCAGATCCATTTCCCCTCTAAGTGCTTTGCACATGCATTGATTCTTCGTCAGACTTTCAGGGGTTCTGGCTGAGATTCCCTTTCCCCCATGTTCAGTGTATGTCACAGTATCAACTCTGTTAGTTCAGGAAGTCCATTTCACTCTGGCACACTGTCAACTGCCCCTTTCTTTCACTTTGTCCAAGAAACTAGGTAACACAACAAAAATCCTAGGATCAACAAAGCTGGGTTTTTTCCCCCCATGTGAAAGAGATGAGCTGGTAAAAACCCCTATAAGGTCTTACTAAGGAGAAAAAGAGGATTTCTGAGCAATAACAATGGAGTCTATACCTGATTTTTGAAATAACATTTATCTACACCAGTTGTCTCCAAATCAGCATTTCTGGCATTTCCTCTGGACAAGACAATTTCTTTCTCAGGCTTCAGTCCTTGACTTGTGTTAATCACAACCCTCTCAAGTGTTGCTTCAGCACCCCTTGGCCACCACACATGTGGCTCAGCAGCCACTGCTGTCACTTCTCCATGTGCCCCAATACTGCAGCCCCAGCACCACGGGCATCAAATGCCTAGTCCAAAATCCCCTCATTTTTTGTTTTCCCCCACAATATGCCACACCTTTTATTGGATATATACTTTGCCTAGCAGCATGACCCCCAAGTTGTGCTCCCTCGGGTATTTCCTAGTTGTGAATCAAGTTCTTAGATTTGCTTCTCCTTCCTATGTTTTATTATTCTACTGATTTCACATGCTAACTGAAAACAGAATTAACTTTCTGGTTTGCTTTCTCAGTGAGGCAAATTGAATTTGCTACCTTCGCCACAAATTAATACAATACAGCTTGGAAAAATGTATTTTATATATACTTGGAAAACTTGTAACACACTTCATGTCACTAGCTGGTATATGAATAATTCAGATTCAATTACTCAGTGACAGAGCCACTATACAAACTGCAAGAAAATTAATTGTTTATTTCTTAGTGTGAAGGAAGATAGTCCCCCACATTCAGCATCTGCAATTGTGTAGTGAGTAGATACAGGAACAGAAAGTTTTAGAAACAGAGAGACAAAAAGAATCTTGTTTTCTTTAACAGTGCTGTTTTTGGTGTTACAGCTGGGCAAAGTTTAAGCCATAGATGAACTGATGATTTTACCTGCACAGTAGCAATTTGATTTGACCCTCATCTGCAGAAAAGGCAGTTCTCAAAACATGAGGCTTTCTCTAAAATAATAGTGACAAAGTAAATTATCTGTCAATTCCATAAACGAGCATTTCTTTGGAAGAGGGAGGTCTGCCAACTTTTGGGAAAACCTAGAGACCACAGCAGGGCAGGACACCTCAAACAGATACTGCTTTCATTAAAACTGCTGCAAAGAAACCCCCGAAAAGAACAAGAAAACCAGTTTGAATCTAAGCACCTACACTTCAGTCTTTGCCAAGGAAGGAAGGAAAGTTGGTGTCTGCTCTTTGAGGGGGGAAGAAAGTCGATACAGAAGTTACTGCGAAATGGGCAGTCAGTTTGAAGCAGAGTTGCTAAATCCATTAAGTACTTTGAGAATGGACACAGAATCTCATGTTTTCATATTAAATTTACTTTTCACTTGCCTAGTGAAAACATGCAAGCTTAAAACATTTGAACATTGAATACTAAGGAGATAAGAAAAAAGGTCAGATCTTCTTTGGAGTCCAAAAAAGTAACTTGGGTTATTGTCTGATGTAATTTTTAAGAGAGGGATAAGACTTAGCACAGGTACAGGAGAAAGATAAGACAGTGACACATTAAAATCCACACAGTGATAAGCCTACCCATGCTATCAAACTGCAGAAATTATCATTATTTGTTACCACACAATGCTGAGTATTTCGGCAAACAAAGTCCCATTTTCCCCAAGGCAGTCATTTATCCCTTTGGAAAGGCTTGCATTTCAGTTTGGGGGTTTTTATTTCATTTTTTTAACTAACACACACACATTTATATATATATATATATACACACACATATATATATAGTGTCTTTGCTTCACTCCAATAAAGGTTCGAGGTTCCCTTGCTATAGGAAAAGCTCATTCTAACCCAACAACAGAAAAAAATTTTAACTAGGTACTTGAAGTTAGTAATGGGATATACATAATTGATGACAAGTACATGAAAAAAAAACACAAAACAACCCCACACACACAAAAAAAAAAACCCAAACCCCACAAAAAAACCCCAACACAGCCCTATTTTACCCCTCTCAGCAGAAAAGCTTCCTGCATGCTTGGACAGAAGACCCTGTTGGTTCTTCTGATAGAGCTTGCCAAGGGAAATGCACAGACATTAGCTCTGATGAGAAAATGCCACAAGACAACATTTAGTGATAGATTTAACTTTAAATTACAGATGACAATTTAGCATATTTTACTTTTCCAGTGTATAGTTCTTCAGTGAAAACTGAATAGTCATGTATTAAGAAATTTCATTTCACGTTTAAATTCAGTTATTTCAGAACTTTATTAACTTTGAGACTAAAGCAAGAGCTTTGAATCAAATGTTCAGCAATGAGAAAAAGCATTTGTTAAATAGTTAAAACTCTATTAAAATAAAAGGAACAATTCCACTTTTCGAACAGAAAACTATCACAAGTTATATAAGTGATAGTAAGACTACCCTAAAATATGTATTAACATAATTAAAATTATAGTGAATTTTTTATAGCTAAAAGTAGGCTGCCATGGGTGGCATAGAACTGTTTGCGTTTTTGCTTTTAACATTCTGTTAGTGAACCACTCTCAAATATCCTAAAAACCACAGTTCTAAGAAAACAGGGTTTATTGTGGAATGGGGATTGATTCTATAAGCTCCAGAAATAAATACAAAAAATCTTAATTTTTTTTTTTTTTTTTTTAAATTGAGAAGTCAGTCGTGGCAACAAAACCCATTTTAAATAAGAGCATTGCTTGCACCATGGCCAAGATTAGTCAGAATTAGTCAGACTTGGCCTTCTAAGAGGTGATTTTGGTAGCAGTGATAAATTCAACTAAAATGTGATGCGTGCAAACTAGAATTGAATGAGCTGGATTACCTGCAAATTGGAATACATCTTATTTGTTATTTCCTCGCATGCAAAAGCAAAGATAACGTTTTAAAAGGCATGGACAACATGACAATTTATTACTACAGCACAGACATGACCTGCTGTACAAAGCAATTACGCAGCTACAGAAAAGCCCTTCTTAATTATCCTTTCTAGTTTAGGTTCCTTCAGAACTCCACTGCACAGCCTTGGCTGCACCAATCCCAAACCCTCCAGTGTGTACGCCAGAGACAGCGACAGTCCCAGGGTTGGGTTTGCAGTGGTTCCTGCAGAGGGCTGCAGACAGGCTGACACAGCCCCTCTGAGGTGTGAACTGATCCTGTCTGTCAAAGCAGGTGCTAATGAAAGTGCAAAAGGTAACGATTTAAAAGTCAGCATTAATAGTTCTGCTGCTGAACAGGACAGAAGGAAAAAGTCACTGGTGAATCTCTTGTTATTGAAGGCAGCAGCAAGGAGCTGTACAGTGATGGAGAAGGCAACATGATACTTCTACCAAAGGCTGCTGGAGGTGGCAAGGAGCAATAAACACTTTCTCATCTAGGATTTAGAGTATTGCTTATATTATTCCAAAACACACATTAGAGGAACAGACAAATTGCCTGCTGTGGCATGATAGGACCAATGAAATCCACGAAACAAAGACCTGAAGAAATTTCCTCTTCTTATTTACAGTGCACTGGTTATAAAATTATGCTGGTACTGAGCACCAAGGGCTCGAGAGCAGCCATCAACCAAACAGGACACAAATCACAAAATCATAGAATGGTTTGGGCTGGAAGGGACCTTAAAGATCTTCTAGTTCCAAACCCCCCTGTCATGGGCAAGGACACCTTCCACTAGACCAGGCTGCTCAGAGCTCCATCCAAACTGGCCTGAACACCTTCAGGGATAGGGCATCCACAACTTCTCTGGGCTACCTATTCCAGTGCCTCACCACCCTCACAGTGAAGAATTTCTTCTTAATATCTAATATAAACCCCATGCTCCTTAAGTTTGAAAACCTTACCTTTTGTTTTATGACTACCCACACTCATAAAAAGAATATAGCACCCCTGTAAAGTGAATGAAGCACAAAATGCTGGACTTGCCCTGGTTCTCCACCAATTTAAATCCTATTTCATTTCATTATTTCAAGCCTAGGGGTATTTAACATGTTTTGTTCTGCTGTTCGCTCACTCCTGGGAGCAGCCACCTCTGGCACAGCACAGCTCTCTCCTCCAGAGGAACCTGGACAGGCAGTGGGACAGGCCTGGTGCCCCTTGGTCCAACAGGATCCAGGAGGTAGCAAACACAGGCTTGAGACTAAAAAAGGATATTTTGAATCCTTCCTGCATAAACCATAACCTGAGCAGCCTGTGGATGACAGGACTGTACACAAGTTATCCATTTGAGTAACTTAGATTGTTTTTCAAATGAAGCCGTCATTTTTGCCAGTATCTCAATTGTTATTTTGAAATACCACTTACCCTCTAAGTTCTCAACCACTCTGCAAGTAAATTCCCCACAAGGTGCTATCAACATTCAAATATCCCATTCATTTAAATAAGGCACTGTTATAACACAGTGAGCACAACATCACATAATTTCACGACATTTGTTGTAGATATTTAAAACTGATTATAATTTTGAGAAAGCAATTTGTGCAGGAGCTTCATCCTATAAGCAATATTCTTAGCTGAGATTACATAGTCCCTTTCAAACGATGTGTGGGAAATTGTTGATTATAGTCAATTAAAGGATACAATATGAAGTGGTTTTATGCTACACAGTTCTTTCAACCATAGGAAATTACTAGCAAATGCTATCAAACAGCAAAACCTATGAAAACTTGTTAAATAGCAACAACACCTTGCATGCAATGGATAAGTCATAAAAATTCCCTAAATTCAAAACCATTCCAGCACCTGTGTGCCCACAGTACAAGTCTTCACATTACAGAAATGATCAAAGCAGTGCTCTATTACCAATTTCAGCAATTGTCAATTCTCTTTTTGAGACATGATGTTACCTCATGTTAAAAAAAAAAAATAAGGGGAAGGGGGGAAAGCTTTTCACATATATAAAACTATAAATATCTAACCCACAAATACAATGTTCCCACCTCTTTGCAGAGAAAAGAGAAAACAGATGGTGTCTTTTCCAGTGATAAACTAGGTAATCTGTATTCCCTTCTAGAGATGCCAGTCTTGGTCTCCCTATGTTTTATTTTATCTGGCACATCAGTTGCATTATCATACAGTTTTTGTCACCAGTTCTCCAGACAGCCACCAATGTCTGGCACACTCCTTTGTGAATTAAATGCAAAATCAGGGGGTTTAACCTGCCTTCTTCAACTCTGTACTACAGCACTGCAGAGAGTTTTCTGAAGAGAACTTGCAGAGCGCATCTTCTTACTTTTATTAGCTTTAGGTGTCAAAGTGAAAGGTTTAAACAAACTCTTGAGAAGAATTTACTACTGTAAATGGAAACAAAGAAGAGCAGGCTAATCAACCATGTTCAGCAAATAACTAATGGAACAACAAAGAGCAACAAATAATAAATCAAACAAACATCTGTGTTAATTGATTCTGCCAAGTGCCTTTTCATTAATACTAGGTCATACTTCTAGAGGATGTCAATATGTATAAGCAATACACAGTCTTCAAGAAAGAGCAATCACTGCTGCTAACAAGCAGGACGTTCTAATGATTGCTTCCTGGCTTAAACACTTGGATAAAAAACCCTCCATTGGAACAGGGGTAATGACACTTCATTTCACTGGCTGTCTCTGATCTGCCCTGGGTAACTTTGAGCCAGGATGAGGCTCCAGGGCAGGAAGAGCTTGTGGTGCTCCCTGGAGGATGCTCCATGGTCTTTGCCATCTCTGAGGAGCGCTGGTTCTCCTCAAAGCCAAAATGGGCCTAGACCAACCCAAATCAGGGCATGGGCTTGAATCCAGAGCCAGGCAAGCTCCAAAACCAGGCAATCTCCTCAAAATCACACCATGCCAAAGTAAGCCTACACCAACTCAGAGTCAGGGCTTAAGTCTAGAGTTAGGCAAGTTCCTGGGTGCTGTGGTGGAACCTCACTCTGTCTGGAACTCAATGGTGTGACTGTACTCACTGCTTTCCTCACTTCGCTTCTGAAAGGATTAGACAGCTAATATTTTAAAACCTTTAAAAGATTAAAAACTTCTAAAAGACTTGCAAAGTGACCCTGCAAGTTTGACTTGTTTACAAACTTCACTTCATGAACTCAATCTGTTTATGTTTACAGGTGTGACAAAGATATACTTCAGTCTTTGGAAATTAGCATGCATATTATATTTGTCCTCTCAAATATTGTACATCTATAATACTACTGTGCACATAAAAAATACATAACCAGAACTCCATTTTCTGATCAAAATCTAATTTCATGCCCAGCTTTTTATTTGCTTATACCGGTACTACAGTGGAATAAATATGCCCATAGACCAAGTAGCCTCACAGTTTGAAGTTAAAAAATATGGGGGAAAAGTATATATGCAGATTTGCATCTATTTAATCACAAATAAAACCCATTGCATTTTCTTGCAGTCTGGAACAGTACCATGTTACCTTAATCATCAACAGAAGGCAAAAATCTATTTCACAAATGTTTCAAAAAAAGCACTCAAAATGTAGATTTCAATGTGCTGACTAAAGCTGGCTCAAACTGCTAAGCAAATAAAACAACTGAGCCTTTGTTATTGATAGAGGGCACTCAGACAGCCCCAGGGTTCAGCAGAATACTAAACAGATTACTGGAACCACAACCAACACCACTCTGAGGGGCAGACTTCATTCTCAGGGTTTTGTGCAAGATGGAAACTTCTGCTGCTTTACAAAGAGCTGATAAATGAGTTAGCACTAAGGGTTTTTTTTTCCCAGCATTTTCCTCTCTAGGTTCTGTTCACTACTTGACAGTAATGCACGAGTAACAAAATCCTTAGAATTACATCCCTGCACCCCAAAAAGCCTCAATGGAACCTACACATAGGGATCCCATCAGAGGTGACAGAGACCCTTGCAGCTTCTCCTCAATTAAGTACCAGTGCTACAGGAGACCATCTCTCTTTGAGGCCATATCTCATGCATAACCATGCTACATAAACCTCTTCAAAATTTTAAAAAATGGTTACAGTTCAGACAGATCGATTTTCCAATGTATTTCACCTTTAGTTCCACAAACAATTAAGGCAGTAAAGGTTTCCCAGCCTATCACTGCTGCTTCAGACATTCTTCCTGAATGAACAGCTTGAAAATCAATGCAAATGCTTTTCCAACAATGTGGGCTGTTTGGCCATGTCCAGAGCAAGAAGCATGGGCCAACTGGAAGCAAATATGTAAGAAACAGCTGGCAGAGAAGATCTGCTACCTGTGTCTCACACATTTCCACAACAAATCTTGCCTCCCATCAGCTGTTGGAAGCTGGAAAACCACACTGAACATTGCTAGAGAATGGTACGGATTCTTGTTACTGCAACTCCACAACTGACAAAGGTTCTTTCAAGCAGAAATAAGAACACGAGTATTTTTAAAACACTTATGCAATTGATTCCTAACACAGATGTGTTGATTTTCTGGTTAAAAAAGGTTCCAAATAAGGAGAATCCAGAATGCTCAAACTTTTGTGGAGTTCTGTGAGAGAAAACAACAGTCTGGAAAGCATTCCTTAAACATAACGAGGAAAACAACCAGCAAGAAGCACCTGCTCCCATCAAGCAAAGCCCACTGTCAGTGTGTCTGCAAGCTATTCCAGCTGGAAACAAAGTAGAAATTCATTTAAACAAAAATTAACGTCTCAAATGAAGACATTATTAGTTAAATGATCAATGCAGATATAATAATTTATATGCTTTATATGATAGTTAAGCCTCCAAAACACTAGGTTATTTCTCCCAATTCTAAATACCAATGCTAGAAATATCTAGTAAAATTGGACAAAAGGTGCCTGCTCACACCAAGACAGTTCAAGTGTGGGGGAGATATTTTTACAATACAATTTTCAAGACTTGTAAACTGGTAAACTGCAAGTGAAGATTTCCAAAAGCAGTTCATTAGTTGTTGAGGTGATCTGAACAACATGTATAGAAAATCAATCTATTTCTTCAAGAATTTAGTACTAAGTATGTCATGTAACCATGACTCAGTCCTCATTTATTCTGATATAAGAAGTGTTTATATTTCACTTACAGAAATCTAAAATCCTTGAGATCTGAAGATTGTTTAGTTGATGCTCTATGTGCACAAAACTGCTTTCACTCTCAGAGGTATTCAACACTATTGTATTTCCCATTATTTATTTGTGATTGGATTTATTACTTCAAGATTCTACCAAATACCTACCATAGGTACTTTAGGAGGAATAATTTAGCTCCATCACTATTCAGTATTAGCTCAAATGCTCATATTTCACAGCTGCAGTATTTAAGCAACGTGCACTTTAGAGCATCATAGCAGATCCAAAAAAAGTAGGAAGAAAACACACAAAGAATTAATCTGTCATTTTATGGCTATTCCCCACTGCAGCATTTACCAGTTGCCTGCTCTAACAAACTCAGAAATTCCAACCTAGCTGCTTAGAACCCAACCCACAGCCCCAGAGTCTCCTGGGCTGCTCCAGCTGCCATCACCCTCCTTTGCCACCCTCCTTCATGGTTTATTCACATTTGGTTTGCTGTTGAGTATCACTCTTCCTTTCAGCCTTTTCTTTCTCCCCCTACCTCACTGCTTCCAAGTTTCTTCAAGTATGTTATCCATCTTCCAAATTCTCCTCAGGAGATCTAACTGGACTGCATTCCTTGAAGCTGAAGCTCACTGTGGTACTTCTGCAGTGTTCCCAAACTCTCTGTGGACCTGGCATTTTTTCTTTTTTCTCATCTTTCAAGTATTTCCATCTCCTCTTAGTTTGGTATTACACGTTAATTCTATTAGCATGTTGTTAAACACTCTCCCTGATCATTAATAAAGACATTAAAAATGACTGGTTCTAGCAGTGATCCCTGTGGTACCCTCAAGACACCCTTTGTTTGTAGTGTTTCAGCCAACTTTTAATCCACATGACAGTGCTCTTATCCAAGCCAATTTGAATTAATTTTCCAAGTCAGGCTTAGCAAAGCAACAGCCAAGCTTTTGCAAAAATGCAAAATTACTAGTTTTCTTCTGCATTCATCTCCCCCCAAGTTTTGTAGGTTTTTTTAATCAACTAAAAGAGTAAGCTTTATTTATCTATCAACTTAACTGGCAGCTACATGCTATTTGTTCTATCATATACTTTGGAATTTGCATACAAGTTTTAGTACTACAATCTGCATTTTTCCTGGTATTTGCCACTTCCTTCATAGCTTCTCATATTCTAGAAGTGATAGGCAGTGCTATCACTGCCTTGCCAAGTACTGATCTGATGACTAAAAAGTGGTAAGGACTATAGCCTCAGGCTCCTCAGAGAAAGCAAAAGTAGGTTTAGCTAGGAAATTAATCTGTATGACCACTGACAGGATTTCAGAATAACTTGTAGGACACTGTAGCTCTATAGAAATGGGTTAAGACCAAACTAATCCATTTTCAACATAAACAAGCTCCAGCCTTCAAAACAGAAATTGTAAAGGTAAATATCAAAAGCCAGAATATGTCAATTGCTGAGTAAATAGTATACAAGGAATATATGCACCTTCCTTTGTTACTGTACATGGAGTTAAAAGGCATTTTGAATTTATTCAATTCCTTGCCTTTTATCTGTAAATTATGAATTATTTTACAGGATTTTAACTTACTAATTTTCTAATCATAAATGCTTTTTCTCATTCTGCCTTGTCAAGGAGTCCTACTTTAAACTGATTTCAGTATCCCAGGCAAGTGATCTCCTGTATTTGGTAATTTGTCTAGGACTTTGTGTGAGCCTGCCTTAACCCACTGTTATAAAATGGATCTGTGAAGATTTTTAGTTAAATTCACCTTATTGTCATGTTTATAAAATGCTACATCTAAAAAACAGTGATAATAGTCATAATTTATCAATTTCTTCTAGAATGTAAGTTTTACAACTCTCATGCCCTGAACTCATTGTTTCTAAAATTCTTCCAAAATAAATTTCTAAACTTTGATGTCCTGGTATTACCACATTCAAAATACATACAAAATTATCCTGAATTTTGATGACTGTAAATATCATTCAGCAGCTCCAAACACATTTTAATTTCATACAGGGTTCTAAGAAGAACCACAAGAATCAGATATAAAACTCCAGTCTTACCCTGATGGGCTATGTAGTTTCAATAATATTCACTTTAATAAAGCAAAGGTCCTGTATTATCTTGATACACATAGGAAATAACAAAATTATGGGCATAAAATACAACTAATTTTATTAAAGGCAACACATTTTCCTTTTCAAGGAGGAAGCAGCCAGTGTGTTTTTTAGTATTATGGAAGTTAGAGATATTTGAGGAGGCATGATACAGAAATGCTTAGTTCAGTGCTATGGGAGTGACACTCTTCATGGAGAAATACACAAACCCTTCTTCATGAAGTGCTTCCTGCTTGTCATCAGCACACTCAGTACTCCATTATGAAGAAGTTATATTTAATCTTGAAGGCTGAAGATTTCAAGCTTACTTTTTTATTTTATTAAGTGCCTACAAATATCCCTTTTTAACAATCTATACTATGGTTCCTAATTACCACCTGCTTAAGACTTCCACTCCAAGTTTTCTGTTAAAAGAAGAGGAAAAAAAAAGAGTTTATAATTACTGCTTATCTGTGAGCTTCTTCTGGACAACAAGCACCACTGTGTTGCTGGCAAGCAACTGACCTGCAGATCACTTCCTATATTTCTGGGCAAAGTGGATGAAGAGAGACCATTTCCCTTACTGCAAAGAACTTCAGGTACAAACATATTGCAATTGTAATTTTTTTTGCTCTTGTAATTAGCAATTCCACTTTGTGCTTTCATACTGCCAGCTACATCTACAGGCACATCTGTATTCATTTTCCATCACTGACCTCTAACCAGAATATTTTGGTTTCAGTGCTGTCTGTGGGAGTCTGATCCTACCCCTTCCTTCCCGCTCTCTCTCTACTTCCTCCTGCAATGTTTTCTTATATCCTATTCCAAGCCTACATGGCAGCATCATGCTAACTGCTATTCAGTCACGATCTTGCACAAACAACTTCTATAAAATCAAGAAGGAATAGATTAAATCAGCAGCATAGGACCAACAATGTGCTCTCAAGGGAATGGCTGTTCCCCTGGTCTTGTTTTTCACCCATCTCCTGGGCCTGACGGCTGTGCTACACCTGAAAGAAGGAACTTGTGTGGGCTGAGAGGTGAGAAGAACAGGATATTCTAGATCTCAGAGATTCTCCTTCTCCATGACTACAGCCACCGGCATCTTTCCCACTCCCAGAAATGGAGGAAATGAGAACCTGCTCCTTTTTCATTCTCTAGAGCTTGATTCTGAGCAATCAATCAGTCTCATATGCAGATTTATCTTTCCCTCCAACAAAATAAGGCAGTTCAAAGTCCTTGCTGTCAAAAGTTCCTTTTGCTCTCTTTCTTTCTCAGGTTATTCTGCATCAGAAATATATTCCTGTACACACTTAAAAGCAGATATTGCACGAGGGAATGCATTACCCACTGCTCACACTTAAGCATTTTTGCATAGGTTTCATATTCAAATTTTAGGGATTTTTGTCGAGCAACTTATGTAGGTACAAACTCCTTAAAGTGTCCGCTGGGGACATCTGTCTTCCCAATTCCATCATTTCAAGTGAACATAATACCCGTGTCCCCAGGTAAAAGCCATGATGCAATTCCATCAGACAGTTGCTGTACTTTGTGCAGTGTGGGTGTGAGAGCTAATTTTGTCCTTAGATTCAGAGGCTTCATTAACAGTCTTAACACATTCACTGCAGCTTTCTAAACCCTTTCAGGCTTTAACACTTAGGCTACTGAAAAAAAAAAAAAATTAAAAATGGAAGTTCATATACAGAAAATGTTATTTCTCTACCCCCAAATAAAGGAGATCTTTTAGATGATGCTAAAAATGCCACATTACAGCACATCATGCCACTGATATGAAATTTGTGGGAAATAAATCACAGCTAGTAAAGGCTGTAAATCACTACTTTGGGCAATTTATCCTGATATAAAATATGCGAAACTCTGAATTGAGATGCATGGAGAAATAAAATGAAAATTATGTGTCTACTATATGAAGGCATATGAACATAAACATAATGCATATTCCACTACATTGCTGTTGTGCCTTTATATTCTAAGGGTTTAATCGTATTACAGTATATTGGCTACAAAATTTATAATTAAAGTATGTTAAAAAAAATCTTTTTTTTCCCTTAGACAGGTCTATTTTTTTCTAGTTTTAATGTTTCATGCAGCATGGGAAAATTCTAGTTATTTTCTTTAAAAAAAATTAAAAAAAAACCAAACCCTGAAACTCCCGGAGTATTTTTTTTTTTCAGAATATGTCACTTACAGGATGAGGGAAAAAAAAGATAAAGCAGTCCTTTTTGTGGTAATAAACAGCTCCCATAAACAAAAAATATTTTCATCAACTGATAGGTTCTCTCATGCAAGATGCATCTCAATTATATTTTATTCCTTAAAAGCTGCCCATGATATCAAGTTATAATACAGATAACTAAGCTTTTACATATTGCTGGTTTAGAGATAGGAGGGTTAAAATTCTGCATCTAAATAATACAGAATCCAGCTATATTTCAAAGTAATGTGAAAAGTTACAGCTATATTTATAATTTCAGTAAAAAACGGAAGCTTTACTGTTATCCCAATATTATTTGCTGATTCATTTCTGTTCCTTTTCATGCTCACTAATCCTAACCCAAAGGCTGCTGCTTTTTTGATTCTGACTGTATGACTGAAGTAATACAAGAAATTTTAAATTATGGATGAACGTCACTGCAGTTAGCCTTGCTCCACACCTAATTACCTCCAAGAGCTGCAAAACACAACTTCGTTTCTAGCAGCAATGAGGAATGATTATTATAGGATCATTTGTCAGAATTTTGCTCCCCACAAACAGGGATTTCTCTGGATGGGTGTCTCCCAACAGCAACACCTTCTGTTTTCAGGCTGAGACCTTTTATAGAACAAATGGACCCAAACTGGCTGAAGAGCCAAGGTCACTAACTGGTCTACACTACACAAACATTTCCTAGGTGCTCCCACATTACTCCTTGGGAACAGCAGCAAAACTCAAAAACAATTCAAGATGAAATTTCAGTCAGAATCCAAAGGCCCTTTCTTATAGTGAATCACTCCTCTCTTAGGCTTCATTTATCACAGCACTGAACAAGGAGAAACTTGCCCCTCATGCAAACTACAGATATTTTGGGGATGAGCAAAATATTTGGTGAATCCAAAGCTGAAGCAAAACAACAAGGCAAAAAAACCTGGGAAATTCAGATTCTTGTTTGGTTAAATGAGGTAAAATGTGAGACAGAAGAGAGAAAGGAGACATGAGAGACACTTCATTTCTCTAGACCACAGGAATGAAACCTGTCTGGAGTGAAACTTGCACAGGAGAAAAAAAAATGCTTCATTGCCCTCCTGGTCTTAAGGATTTCTGAATCAGTAAGTTTTCATTATTTATTGCCCTTTATATTAAAAATTATCTCTGCTGATTTCTTTCCTGCAAAGTTGGAATTATTACTTCCCCCTACTCTCTGAGAACCAGGCATCTGGAAGCACCGGTCATTTGTGATCTGACAGTTTTGGGGATGCACCTCAGGTTCATGTGCAGGGGTTTTATTTCACCCATGGCAGATTTCAGCTCAGGAAAAAGGTTCTCCCATTCTCTTAATCAGCTAAAATGGTCTAAATGCTATTTTTGCCTCCATCTCAGGTTTTCTTTTGTCCCATTTTCTTGTCCCCCTCTCTAGAAAAGTGATAATTTGTTTCGGATGAAAGCTATTATATTCATATAACATGAATTTTATTTGAGAAATTAATCTTGGTTTAGAGAGATTACTATTTTATTATATGTAATGTAAAAAAAAAACCCTTGATTGGGTCTTACACAACTTTTTCCACATACACTGAAAGTAAGTATATTGGTAAAAAGAAAGTAATTTTGATTAACACTAAAATTTGATTTAAAATTGTATTCTATATTTCCAATATAGTATTTTTTAGGTTTTTCAGTCTCTAAAAACACTTCATCATTACTGACTAAACATTCTGTAATAAAGAACTTCTCTTCCTGAGATAAACTGCTGTACTCTAGGTAAGGTACACATGAATATGAATGTATGAGTCACCTTTGGTGACTCTTCTCTCACTCATATTAAGGAAAAAGAATTTAAGACAAGCTGATATTTCTCATAATAACAAAACAGGGAACATGAATAACAGATACACTAGCACTTCTGGAAAAGCTGTCTGCACTAAAAGTGACTCTCTGCTTTATATTATTGAATGACAGTATTTTAAGGTTCTTTTGAAGTAATGAGAAACACATTTTTAACACAGCTTCTTGTGGCAGTCTACAAACATTTTAAAACCTTTCTCTGTCTCTGCAAAAGGGAAGGATAAGCTCCAATAAGAAAAGCAAACTGGCAGTAGTTTATTTCAAAAGTGTTTTGTTGCTCTAAAACACCTTTTGGGAAAAGAATTAATCTCAAGGTTAGGACCTACATTGTGTTTTGGTAACTTTTCTTTCTACCACAAGCTTAGTGCAACACAAGTGAAATGTTTGCAGCGGGAGCTTTTAGTCCTCCACAAGGAAGGATGGTGGCCTATCAGTAGATGCAGCACAACAAACTCACCTGCTTTCCTCCAACTTGCAGAGAAAGACAAGGGGAAAAGCAAAGTGACAATAGAGGCTTTGGCTTTGTTGTACAATAGCAACAGATCTCAGCTACTGAAAAGGCACTTATTTCTAGTCCCAAAGTGTTTGGAGAAAGGAAACTAAGTAAGTGTATTCAGAGGCATTCCTCCCTATAAAGGACAGCTTTAGTCTGATGTGGTAGATGGAGGAGTCAGTACAGGAAGGCAGAAGTCCACAGGAGCTGATATCAAACTGAGTGACAGACCTCACAAATGCTGTTATTGAGAAACCTTGAGTCTGACTCAGCAAAGGCAAGAATAAACCACAGAATAAACACAGGATTAACTCCACCAAACTCACACTGACTTGGCATTGGTAAAAGTGGCCCCATGTGGTCATCTGGGTGGCTTGGCACACACTTCCACCACCTGCTAGCACGTGGGAGACTCCCCAGTCTTAGTGATGTGGACAGCATTGCTAAGGAGCTTCAATCAACCTGGACAAATTCCCACCCTTTCCCTTCCTCTTCTGGCAGAAGATAAAGCACGTTTAGCAGCTCTTCTCACAATTGCTGATTCTTTGCCAAAGGCTCAGCAATTTTGAGGGCAAAAGCAATATTGCTTTCTGTTAGTTGTTGTGAAAAGCCATCTTCGCTTGAAAGCCTTTCCAGCGAGAGGGCAATGAGCATGGCTGTATTCCCACTGAACTCTCCAGATAAAAAGTGCAAAACACTCTGGGAAGTGCTGTGTAATCATAGAATATCAGAGGATGAAATTCTGCTCCAGTGGATCACTATATATGAAGACTCATGTTAGATTGGGTCATCTCATACAAGTTGAGTTTGTCCAAAGAAGCATCTTTCAAACCTCTAGAAATTGTTGGATGTGAGTAGATGTGCCACAGTATTTCAGAAAGCAGCAGTTTTTAAAAGTATTACTAGAAATTCAATGAACCAAATACTCCTAACTTTTACTGATAATCACAGGTTTCAAGAATTTGCTAAATTGATAATTTCAAACCAGAGCCTACAAGGGAGAAGATCAGGAGGAATGAAGGCTTATGCAATGGGAATGGATAGTAACACAAACAGAAAAATGAGTGGTTTCAGACCTGCTGTAATCCTGAGGTTGTGTGACCACCCACTCACCATTGCTACCTGGCTGTGTATCACAAACATTACTTCCATCAGAAATCATCTCAAAAGCCTCAAGCCTGAGACTACTTTTTGCCATGCAAACACACTGGTTTTGTCAAATCTCTCATAACAGAAATTCAACCTACATGCTGGTAAAGATTTTTTTTTTAGAGATGGTTCCAGCACTGCTTACAAAAAGAGACAAGTCTTTAAATTGCCTTTATAAACAAAACTAAGTAATTTATACCCAAGAAAGAGCTAAGACATAGAGGGTTTACACTTTAGCTTCAAATTCTGATCATTTTTCTTGGCATCTTGGCTTGATTTCTTTATTCACTTTTTTTTCCCCTCTGTACAGTACAACAAAGTTTCCCAATGTTATAATGACAAAAAAAAAAAAAAAATCCCACTCCCAAAAAGACTTGCTACCTCAAGTTTTCATGTGAGCATGACAATGAATGGATGCATGGAGCATTTGGCACATCAAGTTCAGTAAGTTCTAACTAAGGCCTTGTGTTGTCTTCTCCACACCCACCAGGACTGCAACTAAATCAGCAAGGACTCCACAAGACTGGCCAAGACATAACCCACAACATCCCAACCTGAATGAGGGAAGGAACATCAGAAAACCTACATATTGTCTTATATGAGGACTAAAGAGTGATATCATTTCTGTTCACAAAGATTCTGCAGATTATATACTGATAAAAAGCTGGTTTCAGATGTTTAAAGGTGAATTTTCACATGCTCTGAAGCAAATTCAGAACTCAGCTTTGAAAGTTGCTCAGTGAAAATGATTAATTGCTGGATATAAGATCAATGCACTGGAGTCCTAAGGGCATAAATAAGGACCCTAAAAAATATCATGTATAAATACTTGATTTCAAATCTACTGAGCACCTGCTGCAAAAACTATGGAATGAAAGCACCATCTATCAGCAGAAGTTTCTGGATGTTAATGCATTTTTACATTAATCAGGATCCCACTATAGAGATGCTCATTGCAGCACCAGTATTAGTTACACAGAAGAATATTCCTTTCCAATCCAAATTAATTTGCCAGCATAACTACATGGAATGCAAATTGTCTCTTGAACAGAGAAATAAATTATTTGGATTACCTCTTTTCTGGTTTCCTGTGACACATGTTTTTACACACCAAGTTTGTCCTGGTTACAACATTCTATCAGTACATTCTAATGACAGAACTAAAATCAATCATTGTTCCCTCTGTTGCCACAGACAGAGAGATGAATCTGCCACAGCTTGAATTGATATTACAGTATACTTAGGGTAAATTATCTACTCAGCAATGACAGAAATCCTGCGAATACAACAAAGTCATTCTGACCTCTTAAGTGTCATCAGACTATTGTTACCATCTTTGGCCCACTGAATTTAAACATTTGAGATTTAGAAAGCTTAAGCATGTGTTCTGCTCCTGGAACACCGTGGTGTACAGCTTAACTTCTTCATAAATCCAAGTTGTTTCAAAAGGCAAAGATCAGACTGCAAACTGCATGGACTTGCTATAGGATACTTAACTTTGGTCATAAGCATTTTTATCACCCATAGTGTCCCAATAAACCATTCCCACAGTTAGGATGGGTTTTGCTTCTGGGCAGCATTTCTCTCCAAACACAGCTTTTTCAAATTCTGAACATCCTCTTTGTGCTACTGTGAAACCATTTTGCAATAGCAATATTTCTGAACAAAGCACTCTTATCGTTGAGTAACCCACATTGCTGAGGGTTAGATGACCTTGGTGGTGCTGCAGCATTTGTAATTCTCCAGCACAATCAATTATTTCATGATAATGTCTGCTGTCAGAGAATATTCTAAGGCAACGAGGACTGGATTTTTTTCCTGTGAAAGAAAAGATCTGCTTTGACTGGTATATAGAGATGTTCATACATGGGTCACTGACTGACAAGGGAATTGTAAATTACTCAGTAATAAAAACTAACAGTAGACATTCATATAACATCGTACCTCACACACAATGACCTCTAGGCTCATTATAATAAGTATTATTTGTCAAAAATAAATTGCAGTGCCCATCATGTCTTCTAACAGTTTTTACTTTAAAACAAGCCAAAAAGGAAATACTAGATTTCAAATATTCTCAATCAGTTAGCCTAGCATATTACAGCAGGTGCCCAAACTGCTCTGTAAATAAAATACAGATAAGTTAAAAAAAAAAACTATATAAGATTAGGCATCATAAATTTAAATATTGGGCAGGAAACTTTTGTTTCCAACTTCAAAAATTATTAGCACGGAGGAAAAATGTTGCATGCTAAAAGGCATTACCTCAGGTTCTTAAACTTTTCTTCAGTATCCCATACACAATCACAGCAACGAAATGACAAAGAAATAGAAATCACAGGAGTGAAACAACAATCCCCCCAAAGTTTGGATCACCCTGACAAATATACAGAACAATGAAAGAAACAAAATCTGTGTGTAAACACTTCCTGCATTAAACAATACTATTCCATAGAATTTGGAAAATACCTAGAAGTGAGAGCCATTGAGCACTGACCTGGACTAGATGAAGAATTCCTGTGCCAGCTTTTTCTCTTACTCTTACTGACAGGAGTGTCTACAAGCTTAAATTCCCTAAGGATTTTGGCAACTCCCTGACCATGCAGAAGATAATAGACTAAACTGGAAGGGACATTCAGAAGTTATCTGATGCAAAGCCACACACAGCAGGAGTGACTGCAGTCATGTCAGGAAGTTAAAGGGCTGTGTCTTGAAATAAACCCAAGTGCACTGTCCTTTCCTGCAAACAGCTGTTTCTAGCCTTCAGAGTATCAAGCACTCACATTAAAAATGGAAATTAAAGGAAGAAATATTTCAACTGAAGCTAATATTTTATAACATCCAATCTAAAAATCTTCAGTGCAATAAAACCTATCATCTCACCAGTAGGGCATGATAGCAATCAAAACTAAGACATCCCAGTAAACATGTCACAATAAACTGCAATGAAGGAAGATGATACATAAAAAGTGATGGATGGCTGTAGTGGGGAAACCACAATTTTTCAAAGCACTGCTATAGTTAATAGACAGTAGCATCTGAGAATAATAATGACTAATTAGCAATACCTGCAGTACATTTCATGTTTAACTGGCACTGCTTGAGGAGAATTAAGTCCTAGACCTTTAATATCTCTTCTACCATTGAAGATTATTGAGGGCCTTGCACATAAAATATTACAGTCCAGAACATAAATAAGATATGTAAGGAATACCCTTCATATGTTCTAAAGACATATTTTACTTGAAGTTAGAGAAATGCTTACATA
This sequence comes from Serinus canaria, assembly GCF_022539315.1. Classification (NCBI taxonomy): domain Eukaryota; kingdom Metazoa; phylum Chordata; class Aves; order Passeriformes; family Fringillidae; genus Serinus; species Serinus canaria. The sequence continues at coordinate 6,420,231 of NC_066313.1, forward strand.
GCCTTACAGCTATTTAGGCAGTCTGACACAACATGTATATTTCTATATATTTGCACATGTGTACACTCAGAAGCACAAACAGCACAAGGAGCTGTTAAGCTTTCCTTCAAATACTGCATGAAGAAACCTAACAAACACCTGTAGCTTAGATTTATTTCCTTGCCGTAAATCATTTTGGAATTTCACACACAGTAATAAAAAAAGATGAGGAATTGTCCGAAGTTCCTCACGTGGTATTTCATCCAAAGTAAAAATCAAGCATATAAGTTAATAAAATAAAAAGAAGAACCACAGACACCAAGTCAATGGATTTCAGAAGTCTGGTCTTTCCTCTAAGGATGCTGCCTAACAAAAAAGGCAGAATTGACTCTCCTCTCCAGCCCTACACCACTTAGACCCATGTAAACCAAAGCACTAGTGTAAAACAAAAATAAGTAGCAGCCAATTTCTAAAGCATTGCACAGCAAAAATATCCAGACTAAAACTCTAAATTGCTTCAAAAATCTACTGGGCTGTTGAGCAGCTCTTGCTCTGTGCTCCTCTAGCTCCAGCTGGACAAGGGTTACCTCCCTCCAGAGACCACAAAAGAGAGGGAGACTCGTGACAAAGGCTGGGCTGCTTCAACTGAACCAAAGCCTCTTCATCTGCAGATCTAACTCTGAATGTTTAATTTCTACCATAAGAGGAAAGACCCATTTAAAAACACGTCCAAGTTATAAAGCTGTGAGTCTTAAAATTAGATTGCACCTTTTCCACAACATCTTTCCATATGAAGAGAAGGGGAAAAACATCCTCCATAATCAAGTTTGCAATGTCATCAGGTCTCTCTTGATTGCGACCAAGTCAGCTTTCCCTCATCATAAAATGAAAACAAAAAAGACTTTTTCATTTAATGATTGACTTTTTGGTACATTCAGAGAAAGTGGAATCCAGTCCACAAGGGAACAAAATTGATACTGACCAGAAATTTCTCAGGTCATCTATAAATATTATTGAAAATGTAGCATCAAACTCAAACAGAGAAAAACATACAATCGATTCAAGGAATATAAAAAGAAGCAAAACACCCTTGGCATGCAAACAGTAAAATGAGTTTCACCTGGGTTTCCTCCAACCCAAGTGAAATACGCAGAAATAGAAGCTACGTATCAAATCAGCTTGTCAGAAACAGAAAAGAAATTGGCAAAGAAAAACTGGCAAAGACTCAAAAGTGAACTAACACAGAAACATAGAAAACTAAAAAAAAAGTAAAAAACCTGTTATTAGAGTGAAGAGGTTACTCAACATTAAAACATTATTTACTTTCAAGACAAAAAATAAAGAATGAGGGAGAGATTAAACAAAGATATGCTCTCTTTTAACACATGTGATGCTAGAACACATATTTACAGATTATATTGTATATTACATTTTACTGATCCATGATATGTTTATATTATGCCACTTCATAATCAGAACAGTTTGTTTCTCTTGTGACTGAAATTTCTGAAAACATGGTTCAATTAGAAAAGGGCTTCAATAAGTTTGTGTTACCTTTAAACTCACTTTTAATATCACTAATATGCAGTTAACACATCTCACCAAAAAGTCACTCATGCATCAGCCTTTCTCTGAACCTATGTGAAAAACTATTCCTTTATAATCCACACATGAATGAGAGCCCGCTTATTTAACTGTATAAATCAAAGGATCATCACAGCACTTTCTTCTCCAATAGCCCCATAAAAGATTAGCATGCCTTAAGTTCTCATGTTGGGTGAGCTATTCAGGCTTAGAACAGACTTCTGAATGCATCATTTGAAGTAAAACAATTAAACAAAGTCTTACTCACTCCCTTCTTAAAATGCTATTTTTGGAATGAATTGCCATTGAATGGAATTCTATTTCACCATCCAAACCCTGCAGTCCATCCTAGCTCTCCAAACCTCCTCTTGAGCCCTGAAATGGAGTTTCTTTATCACCTTGGTTCTGCACACAAACCAGGCTGGAAATGCATCCAAAGTAGTTTTCTTTCAATGATTTTATTTTTAAATGCATTTCTCACATATTTTATTTTCCTTACTTATTCTGTCCTTGAGAGCACTGCTTTATATTTCTAGAAATTTCTCTGTCCTCATTCATCAATACATTTCTACTTTCCTACTTGTCCCCCAGGGTCCATCTCAAATATACTAAAATAGATCTCTTACAGGTAGCAACACCAAGAGAAAATACTTCTATTTCATGCACCTTCTTTGTTTCATTTATAAGCTGTTCATAACAGAATAGAGCAAGTTCTTAAAATATCTTTTAGATGCATCAACAGTTTAATAACATTGACAGTCTACAGCTATTTATACTTCTTCAGTGAATACTTCAACAGTGAGAAGTAGCTGGATGCACTGTGTTTTCATCCTAAGTTGTCTAAACTAACAAAACATAAAATTCATGCCAGGTCTGGGAAGTTGAGTAAGCATCCAGACTGTGCCAAAATTGCTTTATTGCTTCAACTGAAATCTAGCACAAATATCTGTTTCCAATGCCATGGGACTAGAAATTAATAAAATCCCTTCTAATGGATCCATTTCATTCCAAAAGCCTTCCAATGTTTCTGTGTTTCAGTTAAAAAGTGCAAAGGGAAAAGAAGGAAGACAAAGACAGGAAAGATTTGGAAAATGAAGAAAGAGGAAGAAAATGGAAGTTACTGCTTCCAAATTAATACATGGGTACATGAATATTGATGTAAGGCACCTGAAGTACTTAAACACCAAATTCTCTTCAGAGTTAAATCCTGGCTCAGTAAAAGCTTCATCTTTTAGCACCATGTATTAATACTATTATTTATAAACACATAATTATACGGTAAATGTTCAAGCTAAAATCTTCAACTTATGTGATGAAAAAACACAAAGGTAACTCATGACAGCAGAAAGACAGATGTATTTTGTTCTTAAATATAAAAGGATTTTTAGAAAGCCCAGCCAATTTAACAGTAACCTCTGCGATTCTAAAATTGTGGAGGAAAGGTAAATCCAAAAAGATAATCATTGTGACAGATATAACTCCTATTTCCAATGGTGTTTTTTTTTTTCTTTTCTGAAAGTATGTTTTGATTTCAAAGAGTTGGCACAAGTTTTGATTTAAAAAGTACTTACAGCTAGCTGATTAAATATTCGTGGTACTCAGCAGTAAAAAGAAAAATATAAATGCATCATGAATTAATTACTTTATTTGTATTGCTGAGGCTATTAAAATGTCACATTAATTTTTTCAGGTAAAATTCTTGGAGCAAGGCATGCACCCATAACTGTCTTGCACAAAGGGGGAGGGCTGGAACCATTAGGATCAGCCCTAATCCAAACACCTGGAAAAGAGGAAGATTTTCTCAGCTGAGCAGATCCCAGGCTTTATCATCTTTCAAAACGTTGGGTTAGAACAGCCTGATATAACCATTCATTCAGACTCTTTGGTTTATACTGGAGAGGAGTAAATTCCTCACTTCTCTTTCCACTGTCTTTCTCTTCAAAGAATAAAAAATATTCAAAGGCAGAATGATCCATTAGACACCAGATGAGTCTCTTCCAGCTGTCCTTGCCATAAGTCCAACACAGCTACATTTAAATATGAAATGGCAAACTTCTGCTACCACTTCTTCAGCTATCACCAAACAAGACAACAAGTGTGAAGCTAAAAACCCCCAATCTCTTCTCTAATTAACATATTCAAAAATCATCTTTCAGAACTCAAACTCAAAGCAGATCCCTCCAACCCAAGAAAAAGAAAATCCCCAAAATCCCTTTATACCCACAAAACTCACAGGCCCATAAGGAACTTCAGAAGTTTTGCTGATAGCTGAATCTTCAGTAAATACAAAAGGAAACTACTGAGCAATTATATAGAGCATAAGGTGCAATTAAGCATTTATTGGCATTTAATTGTTATTAATTGTGCCACTTTCTGTAGTAAATCACCAATTACACACAATATGCTGAGCTTAATTGCTGTACATAAAACCCACGTGTGTTTGCACATACACACACACACAGAAATTTTCACAAAACCAGCTATTATATCTCATTGTTGTTAATTAAAATGGAAATCCAAACCACTCTTAGAAGCTAATTTCCAATTTCAGTTAATTGAAAGTGAAAGATACACTTCCAATAGGGTATTTATAGAAAGGAAATAATACTTTCATAAGGAGATTATTATTTTGCCCTCCTCCCTTGCACTGTTTGTGTTTTTAAACAGAAATACAGTCCTTCTGAAGACTGTGCAACTGACATCCATCAAACCAAAACTCTTCATTCTCAGCAGAGCTAGAGCTTGGGAAAACCACAGAAATTCTCAGACAACAGCTCCAAACTGCCCCAGCCATGTCCTGCAATGCTGGATTGTCCATGACCTCTTGCAGAGCCTGCTGAAACCAATGCCAATTACTGTCAGTTCTGTTGGTTTATTCTGCAGGGTAGGCACCTGTAGACTCTGGAATCAAACACAACTGCAATTGCTTTCACCCAGGTCACCACATAGCCACCAGCTGGTAACAAGTGTCACTCATTACCCACCGAGAACATGATCAGACTGACAGCACAGATATGAAAGCCACTTTCCCCCCCTCCTCAAATCCAGACTACCAATTCCTCATATTGAAAGGAGTCAGCCCTTACCCTTCTTCAGCAGTTTGTATTGCTACCCAAATCCATTAAAAAGTGCCATTAAACACATGTCTGTACTATATTAAACAAGTAGAAACACAAAGCAATTTGCCTGCAACAAAGAATATTCTCAAGCCACTTGTTCCTCAACAACACATGAAAAGAGTTTTTACATGTGCTGGGCAGGAGAGAATGGGGAGGAGGGAAGGGAGAGAGTGAGCTTGTGTTCTGGCAGGTTAACAAATCCAGATGCTGGTGGAAGTGAGACAGAAAAACCTCAAGTCAGGTGTCTCTCACAATTGTACACTGCTACCAGCATTTTCCCAGTTATTTCAAGAGGGCCCTATCTCAGTCACCTTTGCCAATACATGGCCCAAAAATACAGAACAGAAACAGCAAACTTGAGGGCATCAGTCTTTATGCAAGCTAATAAAGGAACAGTTCAAGTCTTATGAAGTATTCTAGTCTAACTTGCAAATAGCAATTAGGTGGAATATGCTGACACGTTCCCCCAGAAAGAGAAACGCAACTTCCGCCAACATTGGTGGCAAGGAGCATTTGTGACAAGTCACAAGAAGCTCAGGACTTGACAATGTGCTCTGCTCAACATCACAGAGCTAACTTTTCATTATTTGTCAGGAAATCACTAAGCTCACATAAAGAGCTTCCTTTTCATCTACTGCCCCAGGAGAGACCAAGGTGTCAGGACAGAGACACATCGCCTCATCCTGCTAAAAATCTTCTTCCCCAAGCCATCTCCCCAGCTTCCTTAGCAAGAGTGAAACATTCAGGCTAGAAATAATTTATTCCAACAATGATCATGGCTGGCTAGTAAAAGTCCAATAAAAGAAGATAGGATAAATGGAAGACGAGAGTCCAATAAAATACAATTAGTAGTTTATGAAACCCATCAAAGTAGGACAACCAATCAAAAAGAAAAAGCCAAATGACATCTTAGTTAGTGGAGGTCAGCAAATGCATTTTTCACCCAATTTCTTAGAGACAGATCAAGTTCAGAGATCTCAGAGAGCAAAATGATTGTCAGAGTAGCCTTCCCTCAAATCGAGGGGAGATGTTTTAGCAGTGAGAAACACTGTTAGTATTAAGTTGTTAAAACTCTTACAGAAACTATTGTTAGCAACTCAGTACCCCCCTCCTCTGGGCAAAACTAAACAAAACAGAATTCACTAAGTCTGACTTCCTATTCCTGTGTCCCAAACACCCATATACTTTCCCTTTATGGCTACATAAAGGATATTTCTTTTTATTTACCAATTCAGATTTAAGACTGTGACAGGCGTAATGGTCATTACAAGCAACAGACACACTGTACTCAGACTATCACAACACATTTTGCCTGCCAATAAAAGTCATTAAATTGCTAAAAAAGCTAATATCACTACAGGAACAAAATTGTGTTACTGCTTCCCCCCCATTTATCCCTCCATTTTTCTGTTTCTGGCTGTTTTTCTTACTTTTAGCAACTGAATTAGATATTGAATGGCTATTAAAAATAACAAGCCCCCCAGCCGCACACTGAAAGTCCTCCTTTCTTGCACACTGAAAAATTCCTGGAAGTTGATTCTTTGTATCTCAAGGACATCAAAATTAGGTCAAGTTTCCCATAAAACATGTTTTTTTCTATTATACTTTACTCTTCAATACATGTTAGTAGTCCAACAACACCAACTGCCATCACTGATGAAACATTCCAAGGAAGCTATTCAATGAAAACAGCTGAAATATCAAGTATTATTCCTCAAAGCATTTTGGTTGTTTTAGTGGGAGGGCTTTTTTTTTTCACAAATTAGGTTTATATAAAGGTTAACCTTATGAATCTCTTGCTGAGTAACTTTCAGTGTAGAAGGGACATGCTACTAAAGCAACAGGTAAGCAAGACAACAGGGCTGAAATGCATGAAGGTATTTAAGAGAAAGTAATTCCATAAAGCAGAAATAGTGGATATTCCTGGCTAATATAATGCATCCCATTACTATATCGCCACATGCGTAGTATTTGTCACGTCTTCAACAAATATTTTGTCCCATTGCCATGACTCATAATAATGCTTAAAAGGCTACTGATTCTCAGTGCTTATTTTGCACTTAACTCCTTCTCAAGTAGATTTTAGATACAGGAACTAATTAGATTTAGGCTACTAATGTCTTTCATTCCACCAACATACATACAGAGATACCCCAGAATATGACAAAATACTCATTAATGGGAATACATAACAAGACAGTGAAAAACATGCTAGGAAACAAGGTTTTTACCCCTAATACAAGAATTTCTGTTAAAATGAGAGATTTTAATAGAAAATTCCTTCCTTCTCATATTTGTATTTACAAGCTATATTGTAAATACTGCTTGTTTGCAGTAACCTGAATCTTATTAGAAACACTATATTTTTCAGTTTATATTTAGGGAAGAAACCCTACAATTTGAAACACAAAAGCATGAAAATTCTTGCAAAGTTGAAGAGCAAATATTGAAAATAATGCAGAAAAAAAAAAACCATACAAGTTAGACAGGGCCCAACTCTGACTTGAATAAAGGAATAAAAATAGCTGGTCCTTAAAAGAGGGAAATCAACACTTGAAATTGCAACTTTTGATGGGTAACAATCATTTGAAGTGTGCTGCCAAAATATGATTTTCCCAAACGATGTGTTTTCTCAATTAATGTTAGGCTAAAGAAGAGAGGACAATCATGAAACTCCTCTGACAACCCACCTCTACCTTACTTCCTCCAATGTCACACTGAAATAAACAGCATAAAAATAGATCCTTTGGTGAACCTAGTAACAAACTGGATTATGGATCATTTTGCTATCTCCTCCAGTTTTTAAAAAATCTTTTCACGTGTAAGAGGAGGACAATAACAGAAAAGGAAAAGAAAGACCACAAAAAAACACCTGAGCTGTTTCCACTAAAAAACCCAACAGTTCAGAAGACTTACAAAACTTGAATAATTCAACTTTTATTTCATCCTTAGATCACTTGCTGATGAAAATTTCTGGGGTTTTTTTTATTCTTTTTGTTGTTTTATAGTTAACAACCTTCTTCATTTAGAAAAAGCAATTTTGTCTTCTCATCTTGCTACAAGCCCCCACCCTTTAATGAAAAAAGATCACATTTTCATAATACTAAGGAGGTTTTCTGTTCTCTTTACACTGACTCACACATGTTACTTCTCTGTAGAAGAATGCATGCCAAACTGATGAAATCTGCACTGTGTGACTCACAGAAATTCTAAGTTATTCTCAGCTAAAGCAATCACCACTTCTATTGAAATGAACCTTCCTGACCCCAGGCTAATAAAACCAGAGTCAATTAACAGCAACTTAATATTTTGCAAATAATGTAAGTGTGCTGCAGGAATAGCAAATTCTTGAACATGCTACAGCAACAGATGTTCTGATTGCTTGTTTCTCTGTCATTTGCTTGCAGATGTTCTGACTCCAAAGTCTCTGTGCTCCTATGTCACTGTAAAAAGCCTTGCAAAATCCAGTCTCCTGGACAACCCCAAACTACAAATAATGAATGCCAAGGCATCATAAAAACTGAACATAAAATGCCCCAGCAGGTAACCATAATGACACTGCTTGAAGATTATAGTACACTAAAGCTTCAGAAGGTTGCATAATAAAACTGCTAAGTGATTAATTTAATATACCAATCGCTGCCACAGTGATTGCAGAGGCAAGGTACAAGCAGCTGTAGAATATGCAAGTGTCTGACTGGTACAGCCAGGTGTGAAGAAAACTGAAGTGAATCCTGACATACCCAAATACAGAATGACTATGAACTGCTACAGCTGAAGTGTATGTTTGTTTTGTGGCTTCCTTGCCTTGCAATAAGGTCAAAGCAGAAATACAGAACCATATGTTTTGCACTAAACCATTTATTCCACTACACACTAAATGTTTTACATTTCATCAGTGCTACTGCCAGCAGCTTGTTCCTCTGTATTATCACCCCACTGCAGTTACCACCTGCATTCAAGTTCCATGTTAAACATTTTCCTGATGTCTCTGCACCAAAGGATCAGCTTCGTGTAACTCTCTTTTCCAAACTGGATCTCCAAATTTGTTCAACTTTCTCTTTATTATGTGCAAGTTCTGATCCAAGCCTAAAGCACAAAGGCAATCAATGCTGAAGAATGACTAGAAATGGTTTCTTTATTCCACTCCTCACTGAATAGAAAGTTTCCATTATCTCCCTCAACATCTTTACTCTATCAATTTGACAGGGGCACATGGTTCTACACTCCACTGCCTTCAGTCCAGAACTGTACACAGCTTTTCTATCTTTTTCTAATAAAAGCATGATAAATGATATTGTCTAGTGAAAACTACTTGTCTTCTCTCATAAGTGTCATCTTCCTTCTAATTGCTCTATACTTTATCAAAATGCATATTAGAGTAAATATCCAGTGTCAGTCAAACCTTAGATGCATGAAATACAAAAGCTTATTTGAACAAGCAGAAAATGGAAATCATTACAGCACAATAAATGCTAAACTAGTTAAGCCAGGATGTAAGACACCTGTGATAAAATTTACACTATGATATCCTAACGTTCTTTGACAGATCACTGTACCTGAAAAATATTTGTCTTACAGAGAAGCATTATTTAAGATGCACTGTTCAAAGATAATTGGAACAAAATGGCAAACAGAAAAATGTTCACTCAAGGAAAGATTTTATCAAGCCTGGGATGTCAAGACAGCACACTGCTATAACTGTGAAAGCAAAGCATAGCACATGTCCAGGGAAGCCCTTGAAATTAAAAATGTACAAAACCAGGGGTCTCCTGTCTTCCCTGCCTCCTCCCTGTGGACCTAGCAGAACAGACTCACTGCTGCAGAGTTTTTGGTCCTTGCTAAAATGAGCTCTGTTTTGCCTCATGGGGTCCTGGTTCTGCAGGGACCCAGGATATCAATTCTTGTCTTTTGTACTTTTTCTCCTTACTGTCCCATTGAATTTCTGATTTTCAGACTTTAATGAAGTTGATTGTAGAGCACTGATGTGCTGTGGTATTTTCTAGTGCCATGTCCTGTGAACCCTTTCAAACCTACCAACTTTTGCTTGTTTGCTTGTTATGAGATCCTTGAGGACTTATGTTTCCTGAATCCAAGTAGGTGCAAACTGAAAAAAGTTATACTTCTTTACATTCTTTAATTCACTCTAACTCACCAACTTGAATGGTACACCTCAATATGAACAAAAATTCTGAAGACTTTCAGAAGGAGCATGGTATGACTCTAATTTCACTGGGCAACACAAATAAAGATGAAGGTGATGTCTTGACCAAACAATGTACTAAAAGTAAAGCTGCTGACCTCTCCAACACCACATCCCCCTATTCATCACATCTCACCCTCCTCTCCTTTCCTCCTTCCCACTTCAGGAGTTCAGTCCCAAACACAAACAGCTGGAGAGGGAAAAACCAGACAAGGCAGTGATGCCAGAGCAGTGGATCTGTCTCCAGCACCTCACTGCAATGAGAAGCTGCTGCACATTAAATACTCCAGGCTGGACTGTGGGGAGAAAAAGGAACCAGGCGAAAAAAACCAGATATTGCCTGGCCATTTAGGCCCAGGATTAGCACTGCAGATATCTCAAAACTGCAGTGACAATCCAAACTATTAATGACAACAAGGAATACTTCCAGAATTCTGACAGTGCAGTGCTATTGCTGTGTTGCCCATTGCTCTCTTACATGGACAATAAAGCAGGCCTCTTTATATTAAACTGTCCCTTTTAAATGGGAACTAAATCTATATCAACTTCTGTTATCTCACCATAAAAGCTAAAAAACGCCAAAATTAAGCACAAGCCTCTTCCTCTATGTTTTATCAAGCCATTCTACAAGTACTCTTTTTCACACAGAAAACAGAGATTAAAACTCAGTTTTTCTAGCATTCTTCAGACATGTTATACTAAAATCCCACTGAGAGCTTGCCTGGCCATGCTGCAGAACTCAAAGAACCTGTGCTCCTGGTATCACAACTGCTCTTTTGTTTCATTGAGCAGAAGATGGTTTCACTTTGGTTATGTAAATTGCATTTACCTAATAGTATTTTATTCTTGAAATGCTTAATCAGCCAACAGATTCTACAAAGCAACCACTTCCATAGCTTCAGTTTGCTACTTGGTTTACCTTTTAGCACAGCCTCAGATAAGGAGAAGTAAAGGCAGTCATTAACCATGTAACTTTAAAAAACACTCTCCTGTGGCCTTATTTATTTACGCTGCATACTCACTTTACCTGCTTGCCACTGCTGCTCAATACTGTGTGTTCAACCCATATGGCTACTTAAAAGCACTCCCACAATAAATGAACTGAAAACTCAGAAGAGGAAAAAAAACCTCAAAGTCCACATCTGACTCATGGTATAAGGTATTCCTTATAATTGTATAACAAGAAGCAAATCGAATTCATTTTTGCTATTATAATATTCAAAGTGTTCAATAAATCTATCTATGTCCTATATTTGCCACATTAAACAGAGCTTAGATGGTAGAGTCCCTTGCTCAAAATCTAACAAGATCTATATTGCTTTTAATAAAAAATTATAGTAACTGAGCTTGAAAACATAGTTTGGATGCAGAAAACAAAAATAAAATTGTTTGAATAATAAAACAAACAAGTTCCCCCATTAAACTCTTTCTCAATGGGAAATTATTTGTTCAGCAGAGCTGGCGCTTAATCATTCCCTCCTGTTTTCACCCTTGGGCTTTACTTCTGAAGCACCATAATCAAATACAAGGTTACAATGAAAAGCTGCTTCAGTGCCCCAGTGCACAGATCATATTCTCTTATTGAGCTCCCTGCCCTTTCCTACCTGTCCTTCCCTCCCTCCCACCTTCAAACAAGAAGTACAGCTTGATCTTTTCCTTGATCTTTCTGTAAAAAGCAATCTATAATATTGACCTCCAAGAAGCTGCTAGCAATTAGATTTCCCCAGGGATTACCAGAGTGAGGCCAGTGTTCGATGACTCAGGAATTGCAACTATTCCAGAGACTTTTCGGAAAAAAACTCCTGCACCTGGAATAGCAGCAGAAACACCTTAGCTGAGCAAGAGAGGGAGTGGCCTTCAATCTACCTCCCTCTGGAGCTCCAGTTATTGCTCCCCTTCAACCCACTCTGGAATAGCCCTTAAATCCCACAGGCAAACACCCCTCAGCCACGTTTTCTACTGCTTGTAAAAGCATTCCATCCCTCAAGTATGGGCACAGGGAGATTGGAAGTTTCCCTTGAATTTCCTTAATGGAAATGGGGACTGCTAACAAAAAGACCCCCCAGAAGAGCTGGGTCTCCAAGAAGCACAAAAAGAGCTGATAAAGCCCTGCCTACTCTCTCCATACAGAAATAATTCTCATTCCTCAATAAAAACATTATTATTCTTTAGAAAGAGGGCTCACAGCCAACTTAGTACTGAAAATTCTCAGTCTTATACTAATTCTAGTGTTATACTTAAATACTCTTACACTCTCTTCCTTATGAACAATTATTTATAATATAGCACATCACAGGAGCCTAAAAATAAATTTAGTAGCCAGAGGTCAATATTTCTTGAGAAATTTCTCACCTTCAAATTATTTTCCCCTCATACCCAAGCTCTGCTGTTCTTTAATAAGTTGCTCCGCAAGAACAAAATAATTTGGCTTTTTTTCCCCACCTTGGGAGGACAAGCAAGTCTTAGGGGCCAGATCAATTTTTGGATGAAACCTTTCATTCCATCTCAGACATTTTAAGGCATTTTTCCAGACAATTTTATCTCCCAAATACTACAAAAAAGCCTATTCAGGAGACAGGGTCAGCAGACCTCAGGCTGCCCTAACATCCCCTTTATTTTCACAAACTGAACCACTGGCCACTGAGTACATTGACCATGACACTTAAGGACTCCCCTGACATTTAGAATCTATAAATCACCTGCCTTTGAAGTAAGTTTCTGTTAGATGATTAGTGAAAAGCTGGTTCAGTGTGTAGCCATCAACATCCAAGGTCTCTCACAGACACAGAAAATAATTCAACTTTAGACCATAACAGCACCAACTCATTTAAAACTAAATGTATCCTGAAGTCACCAAGAGGTCTCAGACATATATTTGTATTTACAAAGTTTAATTCTGGATGGATGTGTCCAACTGCTTGATAGTTTTTTGGGGTTTTTTGTTTGGTTTGGTTTATTTTTTGTGCTGGATGTTAAATGAAGACACCTGCAAGGAACTGCAGTGCTCACTGTGTGATGAACAATCTCCCTGGGTAGAGTGCATGTAAGTCCTCAAAAGAGGAAACCACTTGGTAATTGTTTTGTCAGCTTTTTAAGTAATTGAGAAGTCCATCCATGCAGGGACAGCAATTCATTCATGTAATACAGTGGAAGTAAAACTTTGATTTCCCCCCCCCACCCCCCAATATTGCAGCCACAAAAAGATGATTTTTTAAAAAAATCTTTTCAGCACAGCATTGGTAAAATCATCCAACTTCCTTCTCTTTCATTTACCAGAAACAAAACAAAACCAACCTCAAAGAACATAAGAGGTGTTTTAGTCTAAGTTTGGAACACAAAATTAGGGGAGAAAGAGACTAAAGACCCCCCCTTATAAAAAAACCCCAAACTTTGTATAATTCATTATGCATACATATGCTCATGGGTTCATAGGTAAAAACAAAGGCAAAAAACACACACCTCAAGATTTTTCTATCAGTGATAGGCTAAATTTGGTAATTTCCTGATTTAAGAATATCAGTTTCCCTTTCATTTCCAAGTCTAGTGGAATTCCGAAGAAAGAACGTCCCAGAAATTGGAGATTTTTCCAGTGAGAGGAGACAGGAATACAGAATACAGGAGCATAGGAACATGCAAATTTACAGTAGGTATTTATACAAAATTTAAGATTGAGTCAGGTCTTGATAATATAAAGCATGTTCATGGTCTTTCAAACAGTGAATTATTATTAGAGAAAAAACATAAAAAAAACCACCACTTAAAAAAAAAAACCAAATCATCCAAAGTAACAACAGGGACAGAAAACCCCAGCTGCTGAAAAGCCACTTGAGATTATCAAATGTATGATGCATTAGAGCCTATTTACTGAATATCTAATCCAAAACAGATTATCACAGCATAAAAAAATAATCTGCTTCAAGAGTTCACTATGGCATGAAAAGCACCAGCTCTTATTTGTGGAGTAAATCTTCATTTAAAAGAAAAGGAAGGCAAGAGAGAGGTATCATTTATCTCTGGGATGCCAGGTGAGGTGAATGCACAGCATGATGATGTCAAAACTGGTCAACAAAGCCACTTTGCAGGGAACTAGCATGGCTGCTTTTAACCTGTGCTATTCACTTTGGCATTGCTCAAAATTCTCAATTGGCAGTCAGAATAAAATAATGATAGACTGAAGTTTTCTTATTGAAAAACCATTGAGTTTGAGTTAACAGAAAAGTGGCTGCAACAAAAACAGCATACTAGCAGAAATCCTAGCAAAAACCCATGATCCAAGTGTGAAAATAATGTGACCTAAGTAGTGAGTCAGGAGAAGAAACACCTGGATGGGTTTTGCATATTCTGAATCTGGTATTTTGTTCCAGATGTAAATAGAAAAAAATTACTCCAGGCTGGCACTGATGAAAACATATCTAAAATGAGTAAGAAAGAGGACCCTTCTTGCCCCTCAGTCATTTTTTGGGATTTGAGGAAGAGCTGTTCTGTCTTTGGCACATTTGTGCTGGTCCAGATCAAACAAACCAGAGGGGGATGCAGAGGTTTTCAAAGTACTTGAAGTTCCTATTGATTTCTGCTCCTTTCTGAAACTGATCCAGAGTTTAACACCAGCATTTTTGCCCTCTCTCAGATTCCCCTTCATTTATCTCCTTTTTTTTTTAATCATCTTTTCATTCCATGACTACCTTTCTGAAAAGGGTTTTGATTTAGCCAGTCAGGACTTTCTATTGCAACACTGCCATGAGTCAATGAGCAAAAAGCCCAGCAAAATCAATGACTAAGGGCATAGAAAGATGATTTTTGGCACAGTGAGCAGGGATGATTGAAAACTTACTACACCAGATGCTCATTACAGAGTCTGGCCACTTCAGCACCAAGTTATTTTGACTTGCCAGGAGCTGTTCTCTGATTTGAGGAACGAAAATTCAGACAACCTGTTAATTCAGCTGCAAAGATGCTAATCACCAGTAAGGTGGCAGACATTTAAAGAACGACATTTAACTTCTAGAGAAATAATTAGTCTGCACCCTAAAATGGATCGAGCTTGGCCACTGTGTGTGCCTTGGCTTCTAGGGAGTAGTAAAAACCATGTGGTAAGCTTTGACTACCTAGGCAAATCTCCCAAAAGGTGACTGCATAAACAAACACATCATCTTCCTGTTGTAATTTTTATGAATTTGCCTTATTCTTCTTTCAAGGAAACAATAAATTATCAGAAAAAAAGTTTTAAGCTCATAGTGCTTAACTTTTTCCACCCAGAAAACATTCAAAAGCCAGACCAGTATTATGCTATAGATCAAACCCAGAAAACTATCACTTCTGCCTCAAAAATGTGATGAGACATTTCAAGACAGACTTGACTTGACAACTGTCCCAATATTATTGTTGCAGCTGAAATAATTTCAAAAACAGAGTTATGATAGCAGTTGATACTGGACTAAGCAAGTTAATTATTAAGAATTTAAAAGTGATCTTTAGTGTTAACACAGTTAACATTTCAGCACTAGTTAATCCATTAAATAAATGAAATATTATGTAGTTTTATTCTGTACTGAGTCACTTTTCCCCTCAAATAATGAGAGAATTGCTTAATGCAGGATCAAAGTCTCAATTACTTTTTCTCACTCTGCTGAAACTACAAAGCAGTCTAGAAAAATAAAGCCACCATGTATAGAGGAGGAGAAAGGAAAATGAAAATTTGCTAGGGAGCACTGATGAATAAATAGCAGAAAGAGCATTGTTGCAATGCATAAAAGAAGGAGCTCAGAAAGCCAGGGAAGTACATATCAGAATTTGTACAGAGGAAATAGAATATAGACACTGGATTAAGAAGCTACAGAATGCCACAAGAAAATCTAATTGCAATATATAAATTTATAACACTGCATCAAGTGCAGTTATTTCAAAGACAAAAATGAAATAGGGAATGTCTAAATGAAGAGCCAGGAAATGTCTAGAATAATTTACCTTACAAGGAGGAATAATAATAATAATTCACTTCAAAAAGAACCTCCTACAACCAACAAGAACTACATGAAGTAGAATAATAAAAATTAATTACAAACTGGATCTACATGGAGTCACTTGGGTTTTTTGCCTATCTGTCCCACAAAACCTCAGGAGTTCATTAGGCTGAATCCAGTTCAGTAAATGCATCTGAAGCTATGTCAGTGCTTTTATTCAACCAGATTGAGCTCAAGACAATTTTCCTGAATATATTCACAATAAGGGGGTGACATTTTATTATTAAACCATACATAATATTATCAAAAAAGGGCCCTGGTTTTCATTCTGTTTAATGGACTATATTCAAGAGACCACAATCATATCTGAAACCTGTTATTACTCCCCTAAAGTAGCAGTAAGTGCAATGATGCCATTCATCCAGGTTATTTAGCGGGGACAAAATGAGTCAGTAAAGCCACCTGACACATAGCAGTACAAAAAAAAACCAAAAGCAGCCAAAAACCACCAACAAACTGTATCAGAAAAAAGAATAAAAATTGACCTCAAACAAGTCTGTTGCACATGAGTAAAAAACATAACTCTCTTTTTCTTTTAAATACTGGAGAGTGATTTTCATTATTCTCTTTCTCTGAAAGTTCTACAAACCTAAACAGTAACTTAGCTAACATAAATATGCCATTGATCTGCCAATAAATTAAAGCTCATCTCACTGACTATGGTTCAACAGTCATGCTTACTAGATACATTTTAAGTATTTAACACGACAATATCAAGCTGCCTTTTAGAAAAAAAGATATTTGTAAGAAATTAGGGACCTGGATAACACAAAATTAAGTTGCTTATAGTTTTCTACTTTTAGCTCACGGTTGCAAGCCTGTAAAATGCAAGCAACTGAAAATGGTATGGAAAAGTCTCAAATATTTTTTAGAGTAAAAATATTTTAGGAAGAGTTCTAATGTTAAAAAGCCAAGACATATAGAATACTCCATATACCACATCTACAGCACCGTAGGACAGGAAGATAAACTCCATGCAGAATTTTACTACTGTTGTTGGAATATAATAATTGAATCAAACATGAAGTTTTCATTAAAAATTACAATTTACTTAAGTCTAATAATTTTTAATGCTCTTATTTTTTGGAAAATGTAGCAGTTTGAAAAATAGTTCCCTAATTGAAACTAGATTTGTTCAGTTTCTGTCCAAAAGCACAGACAAAACTACTTCATGCCAGTATTAGCATACTGTTGCTCATGATCTTGAATTTGGAAAACTGTGTTTTGGCTCCTATTCTGATGGACATAGGAGGGATTAAAATCTCAGATAGCCACATACACACAGGTTGCCTGGAACTACTGACTATCCTCTGAAAATCCTCTTTCATTGCTGTAGAAACACCTGGCACTGATTAAAAAATTATATTTGCCTCAAAATTTCCACATACAATGCAAGTAAGGAAACTACTAAACTGTTTATCTGATCCATCTTCCTATGTGGCCCCACATGATTGTAGCTACACAAAAAGAGGGGAGACTGAAATTTCTGGTCAGAAATAAACTAAATCTTTGCTCATTCCTTGCAAAACCAATTAATTTATGCTTTCTTTCTTTACAAAAAACTTTCAAAACCAAGTAAAACAAACAAAGCCAAGTAAATAATGCATATAAACTAAGACATGGAGGCAACTAAGAAGGCATAAAATAGGTGTTACTAGATGAAAGCTAAAACAGAATATTCAAGGCCTGGAGTGAGGAAGGTGAGCAAATAGCTCACTCACCAGCACTGAACAGACACCCAAAAATCACAGTCCTATCAATCCGACAGTTTGGTTTTGTATCTATTTCCTCTAAAAAAAAAAAAGATTATGAGCACCATGAAAATGAGCATTCAGGTAGCCAGGGAGACCCTCTGGAAACTTCATTAACCAGTACTTTTCATTCTGTGCTGATAAATAGCACAAACTGGACTAGAGTGTCCTGCAAGAACAAGCAACAAGTTCAATGTATTCTGTGGCAGCCTAATTGCTCTGCTGCCTTTCCTGAGCTAACACAGGGACCAGGTTAACATCTGTTTTTTGGAAGATGTGTAACTTCTGAAATAAAAAAAAAAACTCAAAGATTTCCACGTATTTATTTCTTTATATCAAATCAAGAGTTCTTCTATCAATACACACTTGCAGCTCCCAATGAATGCCACCTCACTTAAACTCACTTCTCTGGCTTCTTTTCATTTCCTACCCTACACTCAATCTTGCAAGCTGATGGAAGGACAATATATTTTATTTAGAAGTCACATAGCATGTTTTCTGCACTATAAGTAATCAAACAAAAACACAACAAGATGTCCAATCAAGCTGCAGATCATAGACAAAGTACATCATGCCCTGTAGCAACACCTCCCATTCAGTGCACAGAAAAATGCTGCAGTCATCTTTTAGTAATTATCCTGCTTAATTCACATTGTCCTCACATGGTAGCTTGGATATGGAAAAATATTTAGTGCCATATATACCTCTGCACAAAGCTGCACCAAAAAACTCCCAGCAGAGCTATTATAAACACTCAAGTGTATTTTCCTCTCTGAACTTGAACTCTGCGTGCTCTTTGCTCCTGCCTGGCCCACCTGGGAGCAAGCTGGAGGTCATCCCATGCTGCTGGCCAGAACCAGCCTCGGAGGCATTCCCAGCCCCTCAGGAATGTGAAGCTGCCTCACTCCCCATGCTGCAGAGAGCAGCTCATCCCTTGGCTAAGTTTCTCCTGCTGCACTTGGATCCTCAGCTCTGCCACATCCACCCCAGGTTCCAGCCCTGTTCCTAACCCAGCTGCTGATGCTCTAGCCATGCCTGCTTCCATTCCTCATGCTGCCATTCTGGATGTCCCAGCTTCCCAAACTCACATCTTGTCCAGCAGCTGATGTATTTCCATTTGTGACTGCCACAACTTCAGCCCTTCAGTTTGACTGAATGGCTCTTCAGCTTGCTGTTCAGATCAGCCTGCTGCACTCAGCTGCTCCAGTCCATGTTCCCCAGGCCACTGTGACTGCCCCCAGTCATTTACATCATGCACATGAAACCCCAGACAGAGTCATCTTCACATAAATAAGGACTACTACACAACCAGCTCATCTCCATGCAGCTTAAACTTGCCCCTGTTAAAGGCTGCTTTGTCACCTTTCAACAGAAAGCCACAAAAGCACCTGCAAGCTGAGGTGTGTTAGCCCACACAGTGAATTACAAGTGCTACCATATTCTATCCAGTGTATCCACAAAACTCATCAAGATAAACAAACAAGAAAAATCAAAGAAAACCACATTAAATGCACAAAGCAGCAATTGAAAGGAATAAAACCTGATTTTAAGCTCTCTACAAAACCCCTCTTCTGCATATGCAGGCACTAGCAAAAAAAGCATTTAAAGAAGACAACCAAACAATTTGCACTTAGGGATACCCAAGCAAAACTCATGTCCAAATTGACTTTTACAGAGCATATAAAAGAGAAAAGCTTCAAACTGATTTTTGTTTCAAAGGACTTGCAGATACTATTGAAAAAATAATTTGGTTTGTAATTACTGAGATCTCAGAATTGCTCCACAAGTAGCACTTGCATATATAAAAAAACCCCTATCAAGTCTGAAGTGTTAGACTTCCTATTCTATAATTTCACTTTGAAGTACAATGCAAGCATTATAAAGCAGTTGTTTACCCTGGGAACAAAAGGGGGGTGGGGGGGAAATATTTGTTTTAAATGCATAATGCACATTTGTTTGGAAGGGTGGGGGGGAAAAACCCTCCAACCAACCAAGACAAAAAACCACCCCCAAACAAACAAAACCAACAAAAAGCTAGCTCCAAGAGGAAAGGAACAAGTAACAGGTTATCAAATAATTTCTGCAGTTTCCTTTCCCTTCAGTCAGAATAAAACAAGGCACAGTCATAGTATTCAAAAGCCTATTAAATTCAAATTTCATCTCAAACCGGGGCAAATAATGAAGTACTAAAGTTGCCTGAAGATGGGAAAATCCTGTATCAAGGTATATTTGAAACACACCTTTTTTGTTAGACACGGTCCTGACTGCTCAAATTGTTGAGGAACTTCAGGAATTGTGCAGTTTGGCTGCACCTCGATTTTGTAGCTGCAAGGGAGTCATCAGGAATTCAGGTCCTCTGGGTTTTGATAGGAAGTGCTATGCCTGCTTCTCTATCAGCTGCATTTTAAATCTGCTCATCAAAAGATTTAGGAAGATGCCCCTGTTGTCATAAGTGATTCTCATTTGGAGGCATTTTGTGGTTCAATTAGTACCACAAGCCAAGCCTAAATGCCATGGGGAGGAGGGAGAATAGGAACAGTAGGGTGGAAGGATGGATATGCTCTGGTTTATAGAACCAAAGATCTAAGCAGTGATAACTACAAGCCAATGAAGGGTTCACATCAAGCTTTATGTAAAGTAGAGAGAAATTGCAACCTGGCTACAAAAATGGGAACTAAACCCCTCTTTTCTTTTTAAAATAGGACATTAAAGTGTCTCCAATACTTACAAAAGCCATCACTGCTGTAATTAGTAACAGAAGTCTACTCATAGGAAAACATAAATCCAATTTTAGTAAGCAAGCAAAGCTGATGTAATTAATCAAGGTGTCAGAAGATATTCCTGCAGAAACTTTTAAAGGCAGCTATTTTTTTAAAATGCAATTCAGCTTATTTATAAAATTCTGTGTTTGGATTACACACAGTATCCATCCACAATTTAGTGGTTAAAATGAAAATGGCATTGGTATTTTGTCATTAGAAACCGATATTTTTCTAATACTGTTTATTAGCACATTTATGTTAAGGTTTCACTTTATTTGGCTCAGCTTTTCAACTTCATTAAATGCAATTCACATGATTTCAATACAGCATACAAGATCAATACAATCTACCCTACATTCAAGAGGTGTAAGTCACCAATATTTGGATCTACTCTTATACTATCAGAGGCTTCTCTAGTAGCTAATTAACGCTGACATTAAAATCCCAGGCTTTTTGAAGTCCTGCTTTTATGTTGGCAATTACGCACAGAATAAGGAAGATTTTCTGTTCCTTATTAATTTTCTTATTCCAGAACTACGATATTCAAAGCTACGTTTCTAAATTGAATCCAACCTAGAACATAAAATCAATGGCCTTCATATTTTCTTTCATGAACTTGCCTTCAGTTTGTTCATAAGATCCATGCAACTGTGACTAGCTCCCATCCACAGAACTGATGAGAGAGCAGACAATAAATCACACTTCAGTTACTTCATTTGGTAGCTTTAGATATCCAGGTAGATGGAAATTATTCAAAATATCCTTTAAATTCTATAAACTACTGTCACCTTTGAAACAATTTTGGTTCCATTCATGCTCCATACATTGCAGCTATTAACTACAGTATCACCAAATGAAAAATGAAAAAAATAGTAATGAAAGCCACTGAATACTTTTCTATGGGATGAATCACGGACCCTCACTATCAAGATTTCCTTTCAGTTCCAGAAAGCTTACCACTGGCTTCTCTGTTTTTCAATTCAAGCAATCAGTTTAAGATTTGATAGCATAAGTTTTACAAAACCAAGTCTTCAAGTTAGAGGTAAACACTGGTTATTGTTTCTGTAAGACATTTGAACTTTGAGGTAGTTTTAATAGTTCTTGAAAAGTTTACCTGCAACCTAAAAATCCAAAACCAGACAAAATATCTCTGTAAGATTTATTCCACCTTCTGTAAAAGTTGTTTTAAAACATTTAAAGAAAAAGTTTAACAGTCAAGTAAGTCATGGCTGGGACAAAAAATGCTAGAACCCAAATAAGAAAGCCATAACAAAATGGCTATTTGACATCCTGAATTTATCCCCTTCACTACATTTTTACTGTAAATTCTCTGCCTTGAGGATCCGAATTCATGGTTGCTGAGTGCTTCTGTGCACTTTGCTCTACTCACCTATCCTTCTATACACATGACCTAAATCACATGGCACTACTCAGCATTTCTAAAATCAACTTCTAAGTTCCCCAGGTTTAACCCCCCCGCAAAGTCTCATTTCCTAGAAGCATGCTCTTTTTATGTTTCCTGAATGCCATTGTACAGGTATGACTGAATAAACCCTATTCAGTTTAGAACACAAATCACGCTTCCTAGAGACTCTGGACCGTGTCCGAGGCTTATTTTGAACACTTCCTTCCTTCTTCTATCATTTAAACCAACTGGGCATTGGACAATTTATGCATCCACATTGACAACACAATTTGAGACAAAAAAGAACCACTAAATTAGCATGAATAAAATCACATCTCACAAACTAACCATTTTAATGAACATTTCAATAAACACGATTTGAAGTCAGAACCATTTTCACCAAAACGAAGTCAAAACTATTTTTTTACGAGTTTGCAATATTTAAGTGTATTTTTTGTACAGCTTTGTTTCTATTAATTGTAATTTCTGGTTGACATAACAGACATTTCCAATGAAAACTGTTGCCCCTGGAGTTGCTGGTAATGTTGTACAATGCGATCCAGTAGGGCTGGGATTACAGCAAAAGTCTTTTGCTGCCAGTTTTTCCCATCATATAAACACACTTGTTGATAAGAAGTAAATCCAGGATATGCAAGCCAGTTTATTTAAAAGTTTTCCAGAAAACAAAAATCCAATTATAAAAAGTATAAAAGATGCAAATCCCAATGAAGAAATATATAAGTTGAGTATTAACCCACAAACAGAACTTTTTTCCTAATAACTCTTGCAGAGGAAATATAACTCCAAAGCATAATGCTAAGCATTCATTAAATTCAAAATAAAACACATTTATGAATAAGTTTCGCAGCCACAAGCCCAAAGTAGTTCTCTAAATCTGTGAAATAATTTTCTGAATTAGTTTTTATGACTGTGAATCAGTCTCTCATGGAACACTTGTTCCTACACAAACCATTTTCCATCTACAATTCTAAAATTTGCAAGCCTGCCCCATACACATATTTTAAACAACAACAGGACACAAATCAGACAACTCTATGAAACTGAATATCCAATCCAAGCCAAGATTCCCCATAAAAAATATATTTTCAAATCTTCTCCAAGTTTTTATTACACATTAATGTAGCAACCAATTGTGGCACACACCAATAAAATGCCATTGCAGGAGTTACTATAAATTATTCATTTTTGCTTGTGTGCTCATTAAAAATAAGAGCCAACAAAAATAATAAATGGTGTCTTTTTTACTTACCCACCACATACTACAAAAAAGCAATGAGCATTGTTGGCAAGCAGGAATTCTGTTAACCTTCAGTTACTCACCTAGGAAAAAGAAGAGAAAGGGATGAGCACACTCAGTGGAAGGAAGAACATGACAGACCGAATTTGGAAAGTACATTAGTTCCATGTTCATGGGATTTTTGAATTAGAATAGCTTTGAATTCAAGTTTAAAGGACGGAGATGGAATTGTTTCACAGCAAAGTGGATCACAAAACAATAATTTGAAGAAGTTGCATTTGTGTAAAATCCAAGCAGCCCATTCAGCTGGAGCACTGACACGATTCTGTTCTGCTACAACAAGAGGAGTGCCAAAATCTTTGAAAAACAAAATAGATGAAGACTTTGAGTTCAGAATACACTGCATAAAGCACCATTTTAACAGAACAGAGATAGAACAGTAATTTACTTTCGTGACTCCATGTTCACTTTGAAGGTTTTTAGTGAAGCTGGTAGAAGTTCTCAAGTTTTACCTGATAAAATAAGGACAACTTTTCTGAACTTGCACATTTACCTATTTTAGTGTATTCTCTCTTTAGCAGAACACACTGTGCTTTAGGTAATGCCAAATAAGTTTCAACTATGAAATGTTCTTCCAGAGATTTAATGAATGCAGCATTTATTAATGAGTAGCAGAAATGGAAAGCAATTATGAATATCAGAAAAAAGTTTTCTTCATCAGTGTATACACCTAAGCTACATGTGCTAAAAAAGTTAGGATCTCAAATGTTTACAATAGATAGAAAAAAATGAACAGCAAAACCTTTACCAAGAACATTAGTATCTTCCTATAGTAGGCTACACAAAATTGCATTAGCTTCAGGAAAGGCTATGCCTTCAAATTTGGGAGATTTTCCAATGAATTAAACTTCAAAGGATGCAATAAATTGCAAATTGCTTGAAACTGAGCACATCTGAAAAACCTAACTACATCACATTAGTAGCATGTGTAGTCATAACCATAGGCAACCTCAAAGGTAGCTCTTGAGAAATGTCACTCACGAAGCCCCAAAGCATCCCAGCTGCCCACTCAGGGGACACCAGTGACACACTTCCACATTCCAGTGCGTCTCACAAACCTCACTTCAGCACCCAGACTGCTGAAGGGAAAGTGAGATGCAAAGCCATGCAGACCAAATAGTATTAGTGCTCTGCATAATCCACAAGAATTTCCAGCACCGTGGAGAGGGGCAAGGACTGTTAAAACTGGTCCTGCTATGTCCCTGCCATCCTTCATTGCACAACCACAGCCCTCTTGCAGAAATTCTTCAGGAAAAAAACCTCACAATTATTATGAACTGAAGGTTAGACTGCCTTACTGTGGATAACCTAACAAAATTTTACATCACAGCAGCTCTTAGATGACACTGTAGGTTCTTGCATACAATCTTACATCCAAGGTTTAGGAAAAGAAGTTTCCTTTTCATTTTACATTTTCCTATAGAGCATAGCTGCTGAGTGGAATAGTGTAGTAAACAAAGGGAAAAGTACATAGCATGTTTCATGACAGAAAATTTAAGTACTTCTTCAGGGCAATAGATAATCTTTAATGAAGTTCCTGATGATGCATCTCAAGACCTAAGATCTAGATAAGTTAGGTCTAGAGTGAGATCAGGGCCACACCATTCCACCATTTAAGAAGAGACTGCAGAAAAAAAAAGCATGGCTAAAAATCCAAGAGAGAATCATGGAAACATTATTATTGGAAAAAAAGCTCAAAGATCATCAAGTCCAGCCTTCAACTGAATACTACCACAGCCACTAAACCATGGATTGCTGCATCCACTCACTTTTTGAACACTTCATGAGATGGTGACTCCACCACCTCCCTCAGCCTGTTCCAACGCCTCACCACTCCTGCAGTGAAGGAATTTTGCCAAATATCCAACCTAAAACTCACCAGGCACAACTTCAAGAAATTATTAGGCAAATTCTAAAAAAGCAGGGAATCAGGTCCTGAATATCTCACTTCAACAGGTAATAACCCAGTTAACTACAAAACTTGGCTCCGTTCTTACAGAGAGGATTAATTTCTGCCAATGGCTGTGAAACTTCTGAAAGTACCAGGTAACTAAATTGGCACCCATAAACCATCTATTTACTCCTTAAAACTTGTTTAATACTGTGTGTAAAAAGTTCTTCAAATGCTGTCAAATTCCTGCATAATTGTGGTCTCCTCCAGTTTATACTCCAAAGTAACAACATTTGTAATCTAAGTCTGCAAGGAAAGCGTTGATCTAAATTCAGAGCATTAAAAACTCATGGCAGTTGGGTAAAGCACAAGTGAGACAAAGCTTTCTCCTAAGCAAGCAATTGAAAAACAATGAAAATAGCATTTAAAATATTTATTCGCCATTACCACATGGTTTAATGTTATACATCAAATTTCTATTATGAAACCAAATGGTGAAACGTGCTCTACATCCAGTTCCCATAAGGGCAAAGGAAAAGTCACTCACCAGCAAAGAAAGAGTTTGTGAGGTTCTGATATATGCTACATGGCTTTTGTTGATACAATATTACTAAGAGGAGATACTTTTTTATTGTTTTAAATAAAAATCACTCTTAAAATCAACTGCTATAAAGCAATTGAATTTAGAGACAAAAACCCCTCTAACTTCTTTCATAAAGTCCTTCAAATTACATCAGTGCTGCAGTGAAAAATCTTAAGCAACTGCATTTTCCAAAGTTATGCTTTTGTGATTTCCCAGTGTCAGACTATTAATGTGACAGCAAATTGTAGTCATTAGTCAAAAAAAGTGAATAAAATTGTTTACATGCTTAAAGTGACCTTGAGACTGTCTTGTACAATATTGATTGCCAAAACAATTGCTGTTTCATGACTCCTCCTGATTAAATGAAATCATACTTCAATTTGGAAATTGAATTACACCTCAAATTTAACTTCTCTTAAATTCTGTACTCACTTTGAACTTTCCAATGCATGTGGGACTACACATGAAATCTGAAATTAAGTGTAGCCAGATAGAATTATTAAGAAAATATAAAGATCATCAAGAAAATTTACAATGTTACTGGTGTGCATGAATAGCACTTGCATTGCTATAGTATGGGATAATTATACATTACAATTTTAACTGTCCACACAAATTTTAATTGGAATACTATATAAAAGCCTTGTAATTCCAAAAGCACTTAACAAAAAGAAAGAAATCCAAAGAGCTGGCTCAACTTCAGTCTTGTTAATCAAAATTTTAAATCATTGTGTGGCTTAGTGCGATGGGGGAGAAAAGGAGACAAAATGACACAAATCACTAATTTTATTTCTTTTTCCTTTGGCAAGTAGGAAAACCGGCAAATGATTAAAATCATTTATCAGGCAATTTGATAGCACAAAATTGTTGCTGTGTTGCTTTTCAGAGAGGAGAGGTGCATTACATTACTTCTCTAACTTTTTTTTTTCTTTTTTTGGACTATCCAGCAGTTCTCTTTGTGTTCCTGTGTGTAAGTAAATACTACTTGTCTAATTTCACCGCAGGAAGAGACACATATCTACAGATTTTCTTAATGCCATAATGATAAATTCCACTTCAAGAGAGCTAAAATTTGCTTTTAAATGAAAGGATACTTGAAACAGCTTAAGCCAAATGCATCTATTTCCTGCAACTAAGTTAAAATAAATTTTTATAAGTCACTATTACTAATTTTGAGCATTTAAAAGAAAGAGCAAAGGAACATATATTTAATTCTAATGGCACAGTTCCTTTAAGTTTTACATTACTACTTTAATCTAAAAGTAAATGTATGCAGTGTTAAAGAGCAAAACTTCAAGTTTTGATCTTAAAAAAAAAAAAATCACATCATCTTAAAGTATAGGATTTTATATTTTTTTGCTTCTGAACACTGTCTTGCTCAAAATCCAGGTCATACAAGACAAGGACTCACACTATGAGTAAAAGCAGACCGTGTCAGAGCAAGGCAGACAGCATTCCCTCTCTCCTGTAACTTAGGCCAAAACCAGACAGTTTTTTGGGTTTGTTTTGTTTTACAGGTACCAATCTGTAAACTTAAACTTCACACAAAGCACAGAGGCAGTTAAAAAAGTCATTAAAGCACTGGGGTACCGTCTGTAAACATCTGCTCAGTCCAGAAAACAGAAAACTTATCTACTCAAGAGATGATGCAATCTATGTGAAAATTTAAACAGAAAATACTCCACGATACGTGGCCTTCAACTCTAGAAAAATCTAGAATTTCGGTTGAGGTACACACCTAAAGCCAGAATTCAGCTGTCTGTAAATGAAAAATGATGTGGCAGTTGCATATTAATGACAGAGGTTAATTCCCAAAAACTTTCTAGTCAATTAGGTATTTAAGAAATCATTTAACTAATTGAAGTAAGTTCTTTATAAGACTACGAAAAATTGTTAAGAGGTACATTTCTTTTCTAATTATCTTTGTACAGACTCTTCAAACTTCCAGTGCAATTAAGCTTAATGAAAACTTTAATGATTTAAAGACAAATGAACATCATTTTAGTTGTCCTAGATAACATATATCCTTCACAAAAGGCTGAGCAGTGACATACTTCACACAACTTGCACACACCAATGCTCTTCCAAAATGGATAATATCTCTTTGGCATGTCATCTTGGGTCAGGCATAATTTAACTATTGATTTCATCTGCTTGTAAAACTAATTCTTATGGCAACAAGCAGCAAGAATGGTATTTTTTTCATTAACTACGAGGTATTTTCCATCAAACACTAAACAAGGAATTTTGGAGTAAACACCAGGTATTTGCTATTACTGATGTAGTGCCTCTTTCACCCAGGCAAGACACCTGGTAAAGACCCACAGCAAAACTGCAGCCACGCTTTATGGGATATTCAGAATCCATGGAATACAGCACCAGTAGGAATGACAGAGCACTGCCCTGAGAAGCAGGAAACCCCCTCAAGCAGGAGGTGCAGGACAGGAATGAAAGCCTGGCATGCTCTGGAGCCATGACAAACGAGCTTCATTTTGGTGATCTGCTTATGATAAAAGAAGCTGGTGGTTAATGACAGAATCAAAAAACAAATTCATTACTCAGCTACCTCATTCTGTGGAAAGCTCACCAAGGTTTTACAAGGTGGTAGGACAAATCGACACAAACCTAAAATAAAAAGCTCTAACTTCACTCTAGTAAAAACCCATTCCAAGTTGAAAATTTTGCATTTAAGCCACATTAACTCACTTCCTAAGTATTAAAACGACTTCCAAGAATTGCTTGAAAGCAATCAGAACTATTTAGAAATATAGTTTTGTGAATAATTAGCTCCTTATATTTTGCATAATAATCTTCAGAGATACAAGGCTATTTTTGTGCTGTCTTTTCCAAACACAATGTGTTTCTTTCATCTATTACACAATATGAATATGAGGATACTAGAAAGCAACTGCAATTATCAAAAGATCAAATATATGATGAAATTAAAGTATTGATCAAAGCTCTCACATTTTTGTCAAAATCTATTTGGAAACACAATCTACAATACAAAAATATTAAAGAGCTCATGTATATTCAGACACAGCCAGATGAAAACACACATCAGTGCTATAGAGGAATTTTTTAGAACACACCAGATCTGACACTTGAAAGATCTCTGTATCACTGAATAAAACCTTTAGTCTAGTGACAACCACTGTGAGATCAGCATCACACCACAACACACACACAGAGATTCAATAGGTTTTGCTCTCTGAAAGCTGACAGCATTTCAAGTCAAAGATTAAAAAGGAGCACAGGTTTCCTTCCTAAGTTTAGTATTTACCATAAAGCATTTCAGATCAAGACACAAATAAAACACATTAAAATATAGGGGTGGTGGCTCTTGAAGTATCATCTTCACAGGTTTATTTTTTGACACATCTCCAAGTAAAACAACAAACCTCCTGAAGTAATCCTCAGCTAACTGGAGGCCTGACACATATGATAACTAAACAAGCTCACCTGAGCTGAGCTTTGTCTAGTCATTACTAAAAATTAAAACAGATAAATAGCTTGCAGGTAATATATCAGACGTTTTTACTTGCTGCCAATCAAAACTGAGGGCAGTACCTTAAGAGGAGATGCTGGAATACTGCATCATGCTGTGATGACAAATTCACCTATTATTACATAAAAGGCACTTTTTACAAGCCTCTTACCAAGAGGAAAAAAAAATAAATTGCGTTTATAAATAAATTTAGAAGAGCATTCTTACCATCACCTTTTGCAACAAGAGGTGGCATGATAATCTTCCAGACAGCAACAAAACCTTCCTCCTTTTTTGTCAGACTCACATTGGGCTCATAGTTGGGCACTATAAAGTAAAATAATAAGGAGCAGATTCACCTGCAACCTCCACCACTGCTCCAACACCTGCCTTTTTCTGGCTCCATGACAGACACTGGACCTGCACAACTCCATCTCCTCTCAAATTCCTGAGTCTTCCTTGACTTAACTTTCCAACAATGATCAATTCATCCCACTGGTAACAGGCCAAAGAGGGAATAACAAAGGGGGTTTGACATCTTTAGAGTGTTCTCTACAAACTTGGATTTTATTTTTTAGCAGTAACATGGCAATGCTAAGTATAGGTTTCTATTTTTGCCTATTGATTTTCACAGTGCTTTAAGCATCATAAGATGAGTGAGATTGCTGAGGTCAAACAATGGGAAACAAAATCATATTTACAAAATGATGTGAGATCCGTGGGCTCCCCAGGGAAGTGGGCACAGCACCAAGCCTGACAGACTTCCAGAAGCACTAGGACAAAACTCTGGGGTACATGATGTGATTCTTGGGGATGGTGCTGTGCAGAGCCAGGAGTCAGACTTGCTGATCTTTGTGGGTCCCTTCCAACTCTGCATATTCTGTGATGCTGGGATATTTAAAGGCATGGTTGCAAAGGTAAAAAAGGCTATTTCTTCATTTAACTCTGAATATCCACAAAACAAGAAAAAAAAAATCCATAGCCCATACAAGTTACCAACTGATTGATACATTAATTTGAAAAAGGCAATATTTTTAAAACCTTGCTCTTGCTTCTGAATCACACAGTTCAACAAATTGTCTTAATTACATGGAGGAATAAAGGGAAAATTTGCTTTTCACCACATTAAACAGCATTATATTACTAGAAAGATATTCAGTGATGCCTAGGAATGTCACTTTTAAGTAATAAGTTATGTGCTTGGTGTTAGAACTTCTAGCACCTGGCAAAATTTGCAGCTGAGAAGGCCTAACAATTTATAAATAACTGAATCAAAGGCTTATTTTTAATTTCAAATAAATTAATCACCTGCATTTAGCATTACACATATTTAGACAGGCTGCCTGTCTCTGTTCCCAACCACCTCTTTCCCTCTGTCATCTCCAACTTGTCATTTTTCAACTCCAAATATGCAGATTTCTTTTTCCCTTGGATGACTTGTCATTGAAACTGTCAAAAACTAATTATTTATGTATAGCTATTTATTATTAATCCAGTCAAATCTTCACAGACATCCCACTGCTCCTGTTTGCTCGTGTCATCCTGCTGCCAGCCCTGGGTTTCACTGCTGTTGGTTTGATGCCTTTTTACACAGATCAGCCCCAATTTCCTTGTTGACCACTTCCACTGCACAGCAGGGCCAGAAATGCTGCCTGCTCTTCTGTTTGTGTCTGGTTCTCTTTTTATCAAGTTCACACCCTTTCAAACATTTCCATGCAAGACCACCAGAGCTATAAAAAACCCAAATTATATCAAAGTTTTATACAGGGAAATAGCTTTGACAGATAAATGCTTTGATATTTTTTTCCCAATAATTGGAAAAACTTAAATTTTGAGGTCCTTTCTTTCAAATGGTTTCACATATGAACATTTCGGGTATGCATAAATTTTTGAAAACACATGACCAAATGGGTTCAACTTCAAAACAAGATGAAACAAACAAAAAAATACCCAACAAAACAAAAACCAACCTGCCTTTCTGCTGAATCAACTTCCTACTTTGTGTACATTTTGGTGAGCCAGCTAGTAAAAAAGTTAGTTTCCTATATGTGAAAGTGACAAGTATGCCTGTCACTTCACCTTATACTCCTTATTCTCCAATTTACAACATTTCTGCACTTTTCTGTTGTCCAAATTCTTGACATATCTGTAACAATCCCTTCTCCTCCCTCCTACTTTTAAAGATGGGTTCCAATCACTGGCCAGGTTACTTTTAAGATCTTTCAAATTTAAGATCTGAATAGATGAAACATAAATATAAATAAATCTTCAATAAATAAACAGATCTTCCACAGAAGAAGAGCTGCCACCACCACAGATTGTATGTGATTACTTGGCCAATCCTGTGAATTCCCCAAAATAATTTGTTGCAATGTATGAGTTGTGCCAAGAGATTTGATTGGCAATTTTTTTTTGCTCTTCTTGCTATTTAAAAGTATCTGTGTTCAGTCTAAAAGGAATTCACACTCCACAAGCAGAGCACAGGCTGAAAAAAAATCCCCATTCAAAAAACCCAAGCAAGAGAATTCCAAGAAAAATAAGCCAAAGTTACTAGAGAATGAGAATTACAGAATCTTCTACTAAGGAAGGAGGTTCTGTCCCCCACTGCCTGTCACAGCTGAAACTCACCACTTACAAGCAGCCCATCCTCCTTTTTTCCTTTACTCATCTTCACTTCTCTACATACAAATTTAATAAGAATCTAAAATTTAGTGTTCTCTTCTGCAATTTTGATTATTTTAACCTGGTTTGACACTACCAGCATACTTACCTGCTCTCTCATGTGATTACTATAACAACTCTACCTTTTTTTCCACTCCATTTGCAGTGACTATTTGGACCTAACATGTGGTTTATTCCCCATCCCACACCTGCCTCTCACAAAAAGCAGCCCAGCTGATTGGTTTATTTTATTTCTGCCACAGCACATGGCCTTCAATGGTTACCTGCATCTCATGCCAAGTTAGTTCTAATATTGTGTCTCCCACACAGAAAAAAAAGAAACCAAAAAAACACAACACCAAAAAAAACCCAACCAAACAAACAAAAAACACTAAAAACCAAACCTTTATCACGAACTGAGAATCTGTAACTTCAATGAACACTGAATAATAACTAAAGGAATTTTCAGACTGCAAATATATATGCATGTTCGTGCACATAAAGAGATACTTTAAAAAATAAAGTAAGAATGACAAGCTTCCATTCTGAAATGTCTACATAGATTCCAAAGACAGAGATAAACTATAGCTAAAAATCAGAGAAGACAGTAATTTTGTTCAAAAAAGTCACGAAATCAGGGTGGAATTGTGCAAGTGGGGCACCATTAAATACTGTTAGCTCGGTGCCAAATTCATTGAAAATTCTGACAAATTTGAAAATCTCAATTGAAAATTCCCTGACAATACACAGACACACACAAAAAATGTAAAGAATCAACTGAATTAGTAACCATGCACAGTTCCAGGAAAACAAGCATTGATGCCAACTTCCTATAATGCCCAACAGTTCAACCATGAAGTAAAACAATAAATTAATCACTGCCTTTCCAATTCTCATTTCCTTCCACTATTTGAAAGGAGAGGTCTTAGAACTAAAGGCCATAGGGGAAGAGCCAGTTTAAGGCTGAATGGGTCTGAATCACTGAATACCAACAAATCAATTCAAGTGGACCAACAGAAATTCATTGCCCTTTAGTTGTCAAGCCACTTCAAGTTACCTAAAAAAACACCCCATGGATTTCAAAAATATATTTTAGTCTCAATTTTCATTTTTGTTCAATATTTCTATAAGGTTAAGATACTCTATGACTAAAAGGTAATAAACATAACATTTTAATTTTATGAAAATAAAATCTCTGCCAAAAGAAATCAACATTTTATGTTCAAAACAGGTGCAGAAATTAAAGCACAAATTTTTTCTCACTTCAACAGTATTTGAGGAAAATTAAAAGCATGGAATCAAAATATGCAGAAATATTTTTACACGTATTAGATCAAATCTACATTTCTGCTAATGTTTTCTTAACTGTATTTTCCTACATTGCTTTACGTCTGAATTTTAACACTTTTACATATCTGAACTTAGATGCTCTTCTTGATTCTTTACAGGAACTGTGGAAATACCAAGTCCCTAAAAACCTCCCTCTGCAGTTCCAAGTTTGAAAGTATTTTTTCTCAACCAAAAAGGTGAGTTGAGCTTTTTTTTCCCCTTCACAATACTCCAGATATAGATTTCCAGCCCTGTCAACAGCTTCACAGATTACTTTTTTTTTTACTGTGTTAAAGACAGTGCACAGCAACTGCAACAGAGCAAAGCTGATGTTACACACCTCCTTTGCACCTGTGCCTTTCATGCAAAGCACTCACCATGCTCAAGAGTTAGACTGCATGAATATCATTATCACAGAGTCTTTATGCCATTTAGCATGCAGGCATCTCATGTATTTCTGGTTTAGTAACCACAACAGGTGAGAACAAGCTTCAGCAAACACATTTGTTTGCCTTCAAATTAGAAGTTGAACTGCATTAACATACTGATATGACAGAGATAATTCAAAGACTCATCATGCCTGAAACTAAATTCATATTCCTTTAGAGTCTTGTGACTTAGGAAAAAAATAAAAAACTATTCCATGATGAATTATTCCAACTTCTAGCTATTTATGTTTTACACAGGGAGGGAGAAAGGTGCTACCAAGATGGCAAACCTTCAGTTCCTTCAGGGGACCTGCAAGCCATAGGTACACACCAATGCCTCCACGAGCACAGGAGTAAAACTACCTACAATAAACATTTTTAACAGGCAAAGTGCCATCTGAAATTTCCTAAACAAAGTCAGACAACACGAATCGCTTCAAATCACAAATGCTACTGATTTTGCAGGACAGTTTAAAAAAAAATGCTGAACTTAAGTTTTATAAATTCTCTGGGTTTTTTTCTGCTAAATTACACAAATGCTGTTATCTTAAAACAAAGACATGAAAAATTCTTTAATGAGCGTGAAGCATAATAAAAATATTATCTTTTGTGTTTGGACTACTAACTAATCACGTAAAATTTCTATTTGTAACTGACCTGAAATACTTTTAAACAGTCAGTTTTACTTGTATGGGATTATTTGGGATTTGCTTGGTTTTGTTTGTTTGGGTAGGCTTTTTTCTCATTGGTTACTTTTTGTTGTTGATGGGTATGGGGTTTTTTAGATATTTTAAATCATCTCATTTAACCTTCTTGCTACTGCTTTCATATTTTAGGTACTGAAAAAACAATCAAATCATACTTCCTTTTATAACAAGCTACTGGTTCAGTTGATAGAGCTCAAAATATTAGAGAAACAAAATCTATTAACAGATTGGGCAGAATAATATTATGTCATTGGGTACACCAGGTCATCCATAGTTTTACTGTTATAAAATTACATAACATGTTAAGGAAAAGCAATTTGCTCCTATGTGCAAATTTCTCATATACATATTTCAATTTTTTAGGAGCAGTTTTCTCCTATACAAATTACTCATATACATTATTTCTCATATACATATGTTGTCAATTTTCTCCTATACAAATTACTCATACATATTATTTCTCATATACATATGTTGTGTTATCAACATTTCTCTTATGTTGATAACACAATTGGTTGTCCACAGCCACAAAAACTGGGCACATTGTGATACTGAAATATTTTTCCTGATGAATATTTTAACAAATAACTAACTTTGTTTTTGTAGTTTTACTTCAACTACTAAAGAGGTACCAAGTGGTTGACTTGGACGGCCCTCATTTCACCAGATCTTGTGTGTGAAGGAAAATCAACCCCTAATTTCTTTTGTCGCGGGTCTTGGTAACCTCTTATCCCTTCCACAGACAATTAGTGACACCTTCCATTCCTTCAAATTTCTGAAGCTTCTTCTTAATAAATTCTTTATTACATGCATATGATGTTCTAAAAGATTAAAACACTCAACTCCAAGAATTCAAAAAGGAAGTGAACAGATCTCTACTGTGGTGCCTGACAGCCAAGCAGTGTAGAATTACAATGGATGCTTCAACTTGCTGTTGTAAATCAATTAACAATGTTATCAATAGTGGTAAAGCAGATCCATATACATTATGTTTAATATTTGTTTTTAAGAGCCAGTTTTCCTTTTACTTTTTAAAAGTTAAAAGCTATCTAATGTCTGAGATAGGGAAAAACCCACCAGTTTTCAACAAAAAATTATTGAAGTTATTTTAATATCAGCTTCATGGTTCCTGCATGTAATGTAATGTTGACAGTAATAATGATGAATGAATGTCACAATTCCCACAGTGCTTACTTTCAAGACATGTGCTATTTTGCCACCTTCCATGAGAAAAAAAAAATCCAGTACAAATACAATTTTACATTATGAAAAACTTTTTTCCTCATAACTCCTGGAGAAGTCTCGATTTGAATCGAGATTACACTTTGGTCCCTGAAATTCCAACATCGTGAAGCAATGAATAAAAGTAAATGAGAACAACTTAAGCCCCCCCGGCTCCACAAATACTGGAAACATGGTCCTGGTGGATGTACTCACTGAGGGATTTATCAGAATGACAGCCCACCGCTGGACACACACAAGTCTGGTGAGCACACAAGAAAGGCAGGCCCTGAATAATAACCTCCCACCCAGGCATCTATCACTTCAAGTGCCTTCCTCACCTCCCTCCCCTCCTCACCCTTCTAACCCTCTCCCATACATCTCTCCAACCTCCACACAACACTCTGTAGAGAAAAAAGAGAAGCACCCAGAACTCCCAAATCTCAGGGTTCTTCTCCTCTTTGGTTTGCCCAAATGAACAAAGTAAAAGGCATTTTGAATCAGCTTCCATAAGTGACCTGGGACTCTCTGCACAACAGCTGAACTTCAGAGATGACACAAGAAACACCCATGAGACAAGAGGCGAAGTGCTCGGGTAACAAAAGCAGCTCCTGGTAGCCCAAAGTCTCCGTTTCTTCCATTTCTCTCCCAAAGTTACAAAACAGTCTTCTTAATTAAAATGAGTTATGAACAAGTGTTTCCAGAATGCCCTGAAATGATCAGCGATTGCAAAGTCTGAGAAGACAAAAAAAAACCCCAAACAAAATACCACACCACAACACAAAAAAAAAAAAACCCAAAAAAACCACAATCCAGCCAACAACAACAAAAAACAGAACAATTTCTTTTTCCTTCATTTTCCTAATACATTAAATGAGAAGTTGTAACAAAGCAGTTTGTTGAGGCTCAATTAACACTCAAAGAGGTACAGAGCAGCACAGAATAAGGTATTTTCTGGAGGATTTTTGGTTTTCGCGAGGCTTAGGGTTTTGTTGCCCTTCCCTTTTTTTTTCCTTGTTTTGGTTTGCTTCTTTGGGTGGTTTGTTTTGCTGGGCACCTCTTTTTTGAGAAGTTGGTATTATATGGATTCTCCTAATTACCCTTGGCCAACCAGGGACATCATCTTTAATTAGTAGCTTGTTTACTGCCAAATTAAATATATTCTGTTCCAATGGCATTTCCATATATCTATCATTCTTGGGCATAAAAATATATGCTGTTTTAAAAACATATAAATTAAAAATATAAATTATTATTAAAATTATAAAATTCAACAAATATATGATTGATATTATTTCAGAATATATTGATTGAAAAATTTCTATTAATTTGCTATATAGCCTAGCATCTTTCATGGTATTTTCTTGAAATTTATATGTGTCTATGCATATATAATGAAAGATAACTCATTTTACAGCTTTTTTGTAAACAGGTAGGAATGTTCATTGGATACAAGACATTTTGGAGCAGTGCTTCTTAAGGAATTATAGTCTAACATGATATTTGACTGAATGCTACAATTATGAACAAAACACTTTATACTGAACAACCATTTCAGAGTTTTCTGCGTGACATGGCTATTTATATACAACGTTAATTTTAATGAGCGATTCTGTCATGGAAAATAAACATGTTTTCATGGTTCAATAAATGAGTCTGTTGATTAACCAAATCTGACAGATTTTAACCTCTAATGTTTTAATCCTCTGCCTCTATCCACAATGCAACTTCAGCTAAGCTAAATATTGAATTTTATAAGAATAATTTTTGTTCCTATTATCTGGAAAAAACCTTTACGGACCACCTTTTGCAAATAACAACACATTAAAAGTTTATAAAACAAATTTGAGAACATATATTCCAACTGCCAGTTTATAAAATTCAACTGAATTAATTTTGTATTTTTTTTAAACAGGAACACATTATACATTCCAATTATCAACAACAAGACAGCACAAAACACTATCTCCAGTAATGCAGGGACATTAAAAATACCTACAAAGTCTTATCAGTGATAAGTGAGAATTTGCATGCGAACCAAAATGGAGGAGTCACATAACTCATCCATTCTGATAAGCCTATTAAATTTTCTCCTTTTTCCAGTTTTCAACTTAAGAGACCAAAGGAACAACAACAAGAAATTGGTCTGTAGAATAGCATATCACATCTGCTACCAGTAGTAGGCATGCAATCACTGGGATTTTCATTATATTGAAAATGCCAAATAAACCTCAATATAAGTACAGGTTCCATTTGTTAGAACATAGCCACTATCACAAGAGCTGAAGATCAAATCTTAAGCCCACTGGAACTGGGAGGATCATTTACCACTTTGAAGGTAAATTTTCTAATCCTTTAATTTATTCCTCCTTCCATTTTAAGAACTTGGTGGCAAGTTTCATTTTACTCCTGCGAATCCTATTAAGTTGCATAAGTTCCCTTCTACAACAAGGTAAAAACATTTTAAACTATTTGCAATGAAAAAAGTTTTGGTCTTATCTTTACATGGAGGGTTTCCTTCAGAGCTGCAGGAATTCAAAAATCCGTAATTTTATTTCTATTTTCTTACCAGAGTAACCCAAGCTAACAGGACAGGTGCTGAAACATTTCCAAAAGCACTCCACCTATTTATTCTTCACACCTTACTCCTAGCCTTAAAATGTTCTGGTATTCTATGAGGCTTTTTCTGATCATTTAGAAGGGCAAATGTTAGTCAGATTTTCATCTTTTAAGTTTTATAAACATATTCATATGACCAAAATTAAAAATAAAAGAAACAAAAAGATATTCTTCTATATTCAGGTAAAGGCTTCTCAGGATCGACAAAAGCTATATAAAATAAATAAATAAAATTTAAAATACATAAAAAGAAAAAAAAAATAGTGATGACAGACCCCCATGCTTTGCCAACTTGAAATTCCCACTCAGGAAGGGAGGCTGATGCTGCTGATAGCTGTGCTCTGTACCAGCACACAGCAGCAAGGCTGTGTTTACTCTGAAGGGCTCTCTGGTTTTTTTATTAGCACTTGAGGAAGTGAAGCTGGTTCATAGATAACATGGTGATCTTTCAATTGACAAAATACTTCGTAGAGCTGCATTCATGAAGAGAAAGATGCAGAAACAATTACAAAAACTAAGATTGACAGAGCAGTTAATCTTATGCTATGTTATATAAACCTCCAACTGCACATCAGTCAACTAAACAAGTGCAGAAACCAAACACCTTTTTTCACCCAGCACACAATTTTTTGATGCAAACTTAGTGCAAATGATTGTTTTCTCTGCTTAATAAATGAAATCTTCAATTTTTCTTTTTACTGCAGCATGCTTTGGAACTACACAACCAACTGAGGATTTATCTAGTACAAGAAAAACAACTTGCTTTAAGGCTCATTAAGCAATACTTTGAAGACTGACAGTCCTGCTCACCAGGTTACAACTGAATGATGCTGTTCATATACTGTTTTGCCTTGGGAGTTTAATAACTTTTCTGGAGCTTTCTTGGCTTTCCTGCACAGAAAATGCAAGCACCACAGTCCTACAAAAACTGTGAATGTATATTAATGGGCAGATTTTGCTTTTGAATAGCCACCAATCTATACTAAGTGGTCGAAGTATGGGTGAAGTGGGAATTCAGAGCAACAGTTACTCTTCTTAAGTAGCATAATTTCCTCTGCAAGGAACAGACTGAAAACCAATCTCCACATTCTCAATCATGCATTGACAGGCGCCCAAAAAAGAAACAGGCTAAAACACCAAAGTATTTTGTGACAGGCAGCTCTGCATTATCCCCACTTAAAACAACTTGCTGCTCAGTTACACACATGTAATTGGTATGAATACTCATTAAGCAGATGTCTGCATTAATTTCTATATTATCTTTCTGAGTTTGTGTTTGGGCAACTGTGGTATTCTAAACCTGTGAAGCTCACAATAATTGCTTAATTTATGAATAAGCACTTGGAAATTTAAACTAGTCGTCAGAGATTTTTTTTTCCATCATAGCTAAGATATGATCTAGTGAATAAAATTTCTTTGTTCCTCTTTTCGACATACTTCATAGCTGCACAGTACTGTCACAGCCTTCTCAGGTGCCTCTCTTCCAGGTCATGGTGCACACCAGTATGTTTCATCTCTCCTGAAATGGAAACCTTTCCAAAATTAACATCTTCATTATCCTGTTGTGCAACTACCCTATTCTTAATTTATGACTTTCCAAGGTAGTGTTGCTCATGAATTTCCAATGATGTACTGATCTTTCCTTACTTGTTCTTGATTCC
Organism: Serinus canaria; assembly: GCF_022539315.1. NCBI lineage: Eukaryota > Metazoa > Chordata > Aves > Passeriformes > Fringillidae > Serinus > Serinus canaria. The sequence continues at coordinate 6,459,959 of NC_066313.1, forward strand.
ATTTCCCTTCTGAAATTCACTAAGAGAAGCTAACATTGGCATTTTTGGACAACGATTTATAAGATAAATATTTAATATTTATAATATTTATTTTAAAATAAAACTAGTTATATTTATAAGGACAACTATTTATAAGAGTGGGGTTTTTTTTCCTCAAACAATAACAGAAGCTAATTTAGACTGATTACTATATCAAGTTATATTCATTATCAAGCTTAGTTTTAATATGGTTTTTTAACCTCTCCTTTCTTAAATATGTTATCCTAGAAATGCTGCCACCCTTGCTGATGGACTCAACTTTGGCCAGCAGTGGGTCCATCTTGGAGTCACCTCTAAAATCAGGCTTAAGGGTTGCACGACTCAAAAAAAATCCCATTGAGCAAGTGTGAGTTGTTTCTACATTCCTAATATAATATTTTAAGACTCCAATAGTCCGATAATTTTGCAGTTTTCCCCAGCAGTTTAACTTTATGATTAGATGAAAAACTATAAAAATGCCCAAACAAGCAATTTTTTTTTTTGAGTTCTGAGTCACGTCCATTCTTTTCACATTCTGCCTTAAGGCTTTACTACATACCCAAGGTCTCAACACTAATAGAATTTAGTTTATCACACAATGAAACAGTTTTCCCCTTCACCTTCAGAGCTGTGGCATTTAGAGAAAAACATCTCCAGTTAAAAAGATCAAAGCAGTTCTGCCTGTAATTGACCACTCCCTTGAAGTTTACAATTCACACACAGTTTGAAAGTTTATGCCTGTGGAAGAGACAGAAAAATCCCCTTCCAAGGCCACAGCCAGAGTCCCATTTTGGGGTCTCTGGCACATACAGGTTACCCAAACTGCCTAAATTACCCCCTGCTGGGCAACACAAACACATCTTGGTCTTTTATTTGAGTTAAATATTGGAGGATATTTAATGGACGAAAACATATAAGCCATCTTAATTTTTTATTTTGCATGAAACCAAGCCTTGAAATCCAGGCTGAAAAAAAGAGCTCCATATTTGTGAGTTCCCTTCAGAACTAAGGGTTCCTCTGGTAAATCTCAATAAAGAATTAGAAACCCTTTTGAATGCCTCTGATATGAAGCCAACTCCTAGCAAATTAAGAATTTCAAAATGGGGAACAATATAATCTGAACATGAAGGAAACATTAATTAAGAAGTAGCAAGGAAAAGTCATCCAAAATCAATTCAAGGAAAATTAAACAAAAAAAGATGGAAAGTCAATGTTCACATTAACGTTGCAGTGGTAGTGTTCTAGAATGATAAAAAAAAAAATAGTCCCCAAAGCAAGCTGCTTTTAAGTGAGGAAAGTGTTAGACTAATGTACAACAGATTCTGACAGTGCCTGACACAGAACATTGAAAAACCACATTTGACTTAAATAATAAACCCATGGAATACAAGAAGTGAAGACTGAATAAACATTATCGCTCCACTTCTGCAGTAATAACCTCCATGCAAGCAGCCACCTACCACAGCTCTGATGTCAATTCTGCTCCCCAATGGCTCATGGCTCTGACAGAAGAATGGAGGCCATTTGGCATTATTAAACCCTCCTCCAGAAATAATCTTTTTTATCATTAGGGCACATGGAATATGAAAAAGCCACTAAATCAAAGAGGGACAACACTAATACATCACACCTACATCCATAATTTTACTGACTTGCTCACATGAGAGGGTTTTGTTTACAGAAAACAAACCAAAAAGCCTACCACACAGCATGCCATTTCAAATTCTTGAAATTATAGGGAACCAAGTATTAGACTTACAAAAAGAACAGTACAGCAAAACATAACTTATGAAAACCACAACATTAGAAGTTATTATTAAAGAGGTCGATTTAAAAAACAAAATCACTGTATACAACAATATAATATGTTCCCATTATATTTGATGTACTGCACACAGCAACAAGTGCAAGTGCACTCAACCACTGTTCCTGTCTGGTGTGGATTTAGCTGTGCTCCTACTGAACACCTGAAAAGGTTTCCAAAAGACACTGAAAGGAAATCAAGTCAAATAGGATGCACTGTTCTACAAACAAAACAGTTAGACAGGTTCTCAAACAAAGCCTATTTGAGTCAGGAGTCCTTTTATATTCAGGTAAAACACTGCTAATAAATTCAAACCACATTTCTGCAAATGGTTCAATTTAGTCACTGCCTTGAACACCACACTGGCAGACAATAGTATGGATGCAGTTTAGCTTAAGTAAGGTACCACATGGAAGCATCAATCAATAAATAGCCTACTGCTAAATCCATCCCAGCAAGAACTCTTTCTATCCTGCTCTGCAGCTCCTGGGCTCCACTTGGACAGAGGAACTAACAGGTCTGCTTTAATAGATCCCAAACTAATCTGACCGGGAAGGGAACGCAGAAAGGGGCTGTTGCCCTCACAATACCCATAAAAAGGTTTTGACTTGTGTGCTGGTTTTGGCTGGGGTAGAGTTAGATTTCTTCCCAGGGGCTGGTATGGGGCAGCATTTTGCTTTTGGGCTGAACATAGGGTACATAACATAGAGATGGTTTTGTTGTGTCTGTGCAAGGCTTGCACAGGGCCAAGGCCTTCTCTGATGGCAGGGAGGCTGGGGGTGCTTGGGAGGAGACACAGCCAGGACAAGTGCCCCAAAGCGATATTCCAGACCATGTGACATCATGCTCACTGTATAAGCTGGAAAAGAGGAGCAAGTTGGGGACATTTTAGTGATGCCATTTGTCTGCCCAAGCCACCCTTATGTGTGATGGTGCCCTGCTCCCTGGAGGTGCCCGAACACCTGCCCAGCCACGGGAAGTGGGGAATCAAGGCTTTGTTTTGTTCTGCTGTGTGTGAAGCTGTGGCTCTTCCCCATTAAACTGCCTTTACCTCAACCCATGAGTTTTCCAGCTTTTACCTTTCAGATCCCCTCCCTGATCCCACTGGTGGAGGAACAAGCAAGTGGCCGTCTGGGGTGAAACCACAACACCTCTATAAAAACAAACCACCCAAAAGAGGAAATGCCATGTACTGTAAGAACACTGCAGTTTGGGGCTATAAATAGAAGTCTTCTCCCACTGGTTAGTTTACTGCACTGAGAAATAAAATCTCACAGGGTTCCTAGGTTTTTTCCAAGATTTTCACAAATCAAAGCCTCAAAACAGGAGAAGGAAAGAGGGAGAAGTAACTTCACCGGCCAACACTTGAGCTTCAGCAATGCCTACTGAAAAATCCCAGATTGGTGCCCCCCAATCTTATCAAGTAGGTTTTTAAAAAAGAGGTTTAGAAAGCCTCCTACTGAACCAATAACAGGTTTGGTTTGTTTCAGAGACTTCTGTCCCAAACATCAGCAATTTTCCTTTAAGGCCTGAGATGCCTTAGTATTCCAAAAAAAAAAAGAAAGAACATGCAGCCTCATGCTGAAAAGCTTTCTGTATATCATTATAGACAAAAAAAACCTGAGCTCATTCTTGAAGTTCTGCTATGAATTCTGTGCTACCTATGAAATCCTCTCTTGGATCAAGCCAGCAGCTTAGCTGACCCAGTTCTGTCAGCAGTAGAAGCACACCAACTTAACCTCTACCCAGGGTTCCTGTCTTTCATACTCAACTCCTCACCTGGAAGTGCTCAAAACCCAAGTAACCACAGCACCTCACACCATGGCTGTACATGCATGGTGCTGTCACAAGCTGGACTCGATCTCTGAGGTCTTTTCCAAACCTGATGATTCTGTGGTGTACTACAGGTACATGCCCCTGCCTGGGCCTCTTGGTACCTCTCTGTGCCAACTGCCCACAAACTCATCTGATCATTTTTTGCACACACTGGCACCATTTCCTACAAACATCCTGTGGCAGCAACTTCCAGAAGGGCAAAAAAGAGTGTAAACACCAATACTTTTTTTTTCCCCATCTGTTTTACACATCTCTGCTCATTTAATCAGATGTCCCCAGTACTGATACTATTTCCCAATAAGTTCTGCATTTGCCTTACCACTTAAATGATTAAAAACAAAACAACACAATTTTAGTCTTATCCCTCACTAGTCACTCACTTCAGACTAAAATGTTGAGGGTCTCTCTTCACTGGCAGCTACTCCACACCCTTGATAACATTACCAGCTTCTCCCCATTTTCTCTCATTTCACCATCTCTTTCTTGAAACGAAGAGGATACAATTGCTCATTGTGCTCAAGAGGATTTGTCATAAATTTAATATTGCTAAAAAAAAAATGGCCTACATTTTCTTTTTAGAATAAAGCCAATGAAAACCAACGAAACCCCCTAGACTTTCCAAAAGGTAATCTAACTTGACTCCTGTTGTCATTGATTGTCACTGATAGTTGGGACAAAAGAATCAAACTCATATGAACCATATGAGAGAAGAGAAGGTTACTTTGGCTAGACTGTTTTCTTCCCTCTAATTCCTAGTAAGCTCTACAGTTTGGGAGAAAGGAGACTACCACTCTTAAAAACAACAGTAAGATTATTTTTTCCATTAAGAAAAGTAAAAGAAACATGTAACATAACTCCTCTAAACGCATGCCAACTTGAGAAAAGCCTAACACTGCCAGTTGTTTCAGTTCTATCAAGAAGGCCCAAACCAAGCTATCGCACTCAAATTGTTTTCCAATTTCCGAACACACCTTGCACAATAAAATCCTAAAATTTGGTCTTTTTTACAACTTGTCACCTTTTGATGCATGGTAAAAATGCAGTTTTGTAATCGCTTACATTTTCTACTTACTATGAGATTTAAAAGAAGAAATCTTGTGCTTCATGCAGTAAACAGTATTTCAAGTGGTATTACAGACCACTACCACAAGTGTTCCCTTACAAAGCTCTATAGAAAATTGGCTGTCTGTCTTACTGTATGTCCTGAAAAGACAATCAAGTAGATTACATGGGGATAGAATCAACATTACTGAGCCAAAACAGGTAATAAAGCACCAAGTCATTACACTGGTTGGCTGCCAAATACAATTGCTTTTTATCAGGCAAGAATATACAATAACATATCAATTGTCTTTCATTTCCTGAAAGCAAAGGGCTTTCCAATCAAAATTGTGAAAACTGTACACATAAAAACTGTTAAGGCCCAGGAAACCTCATAGTTGCATTGAAGCAACTCAGCAGAGACAATATAAACAGTGACAAAAATACTAACCTACAAATAAAAAGAGAAATCTAAAACTACTTCAACAAGACTTTTCTTGATGAACAAACTCATGAACGGACAAGACTAAATAATGGCCTCTAATCTGGGTATTTCATGTAGCTGCACAAAATTTTGTCAACAGAAGTGGTGTATAATAAACAGTTTATGCCAAGTGAGTATTGAAATCCATTGAAAAAATTGAAACTACTCACTGCTCTGAAATCAATCATATGCTACAGACATGATAAATTCATTTACTTCCGATTGTTGTAACTACTATCACTAAGTTTTATTTTTTTGGTGCTTGAAATCACAAGAGTCCATAGAAAACTCTACAAGCACATGTTTCAGACAGATTTTAAGTACTACTGTCCTGCAGGTGATAAAAGGCAGCATTCACCCCTTAACAGATGGAAAAGCAAAAAAGATCAAGTGGCATTTTCCTAGTCATAGAGAGCAAATTATCCTCATTTACAACATATCAAATCAGAGTGACTTTACTAGATTAAAGCAAATCTTAACATATCTGGGCTACCTTTCTTGTTTCTTCTTTTTTTTTTTTCCCTCTTGCTATTAAATTCACAAAAAAAAAAAAAAAAAAAAAAAAAAGACCAAGCAAGAAACCCAGAATTGACCATAAAAGAGATTCAGTAAAAATTTAATAAAGACAAAAGAGCCATTAGAAAATTTAAAGAAAAAGAAAGAACTCTTGGTCTTTTGCTTTGGCCAGTTTGGCAGATTTTGGGGGTTTTTTGGGAAAGAAATGCTATACCACTAGTTTATGCATGCATAATTTCTGGTGCCTTCCAACACAGAATGTGTACCCACTTGAGTTTGTGGTAATGAGACCTAACAAAAATAAACTCCTTGCTGTCACAGCTACAATATTAGAGCAAAACACATTCATTCAACAGCACAACAAGGTAATGATAATACTGCTGTGAGGTTTTTTTTTTTTTTAAATAGCATGAGTTCACCATGATCTATGAGGTAACTTTGAAGTTTCCAGATCACAGTTTGAAGAAATCAGGAAAAAAGCAAACAGGACAGACCTAAACACTTGGCTGCAAACTTCATCAATGCTTGAGATTTTTGTTATCTTCTCCCCAAATAAAAAAAAAAAACCCCAACAGAAATGCATATTCTATCTCATAGCTATGAATTCACTTAAGCATAAAACTGAGAACATATCCTTGACTGCCATGAAGTCAATAAAGACTGCCTTCTCTTCTATAAATTTGACTGATTTATATTAATACAAGCATGATGTAATTAAAGAGCAAACTGAACACACTGTTCTATTTAAAGCTCCCCATGCTAGTCATGCTTATGCTCTGTGCCTCTCACTACCACATATTTATAAAAAATCAGACACTGACAAGTACCCAAACTGTAAGCTGCCCACTGTCACACAGACTTGGTAACTTCTCCAGAGGTACTCCACAGATCCACCCAGGTGTAAAGCTCAAAACATCAAGCTGAGCAAACTGAAGTAATTCAGCCTCCTCTAGATTTAAACCCTGTTAGAAAAACCAACAACTTCTTCTACGAACTCTTCCACCTCAACATACTTCATTCCCACCAGCTTCCCCATCATCCTCATCTGTTCCACCACTCATAATCACACCCTGAACTGTAGCACCAGCTGCCTGCCACAGTTAACTCAAAAATACAGATGTGCTCAATGATTTACAATCATGGATAGAATTAGCCAGCAACAAATACAGCCAACAACCATGATCTCTGCTAAAACTAAGGGGAGTATTTATTTTCTCTCAAATTTACACCAGTTCACAAGGTGACCAAAGAAACCAAGCAAGGCATGAAAGGGAAAGGACTCAAATGGCTGAGTTGCATGAACTTCACTTCCAGAGTCACTGGCAGGAAAGAGTAAAGAACAAACAAAACCCAACAGAACGAACGATCTTCTTAAATTTGTTTTACAACAAGAAATTTCATCAGTAAATTAGTCTCTGACAAATTCACCTTAAAAAAGCCTGATCAAAAGAAGAAACCCCCCCCCCAAAAAAAAAAAGATAAAAATGTCTCTAATATGGACAACCAAGTACTATTCTTCCATTCAGTATTTCTGCTTGTTTACTGAATTTGTCTTCATGAGCTGCAACCTGACCAGAAGCATTTAAGGAAAAGACTCTCAGAAAAGTCTCACCCATGTATAGATTAAAAAACAAAAAAATAAAAATTGCATTAATCTGTAGCCATGCAAGCCAAATCCACACAACCAACACCAAAAATGACCTAAAGCCCCAAAAACTGCAACTAAGCACAGTGAGGAAATGCTACCTCCTCCATCTTCTGGCAAAATATAATCTAAAGCCACTTCTCAGTAAGGCAGATGCTATTAAAAGAAAAAAGGGGGGGAAAGCCTGTCACTGTATGAACACTTCCATTTCAGGAAGCTAGGACTCAATTCCCAGCACAAACTCACATATAATTCAACACCAGATCAGCTTCTCAAATGTAGTTTATAGCATTATGACTAAGGGGTGGTTGAATTGATTTTCAATTCACGTCAGAAATCAAGTTAACCTCTGCCTCCCAGCAGACACGTACATCCCAGTAAAGCAGGAGAAAAATACCTAAAGATTTCTGTATTTAACAGAAAGCCCAGTTGCTAATGTAGCAAAAGAAAAGAACATCACTGTACAAGTACAATCTTCCTTCCAGAGATTCTGCAAATAACACATTTTCCAGGATGAGAGTGTGCTTTCCCCCATGATGAGGACCCAGCTATGATATATTTCCCACTTTCAAACATAATAATGCAATAATAATAATACTGCTATTTAAGTAAAGCAGAAACAAAATGTTTACTCCTGTTTTCACAGTCCAACCACCTCCATCCTTGATGGGTCACCTGAACATAGTCACAATACATTATTCTGACCTCTCAGGCAGTCCAATGTCCTTGGCAGCATCACCAACAAGGCCACAGATGTGTCACACTTAACTACAACTCAATGTCCCAGCTCAATTTTGCACTGGGACTCAGTAAACAAACAAATAAAAGGATGAAAACCAAAGGACAAAATATTAGTGTTTTCTACACATTCAATATGACTGTGGTAATGGAAGTGTGGCTGTCCAACAAGCAGAATAAGTAAAAGCTAATAAATTAAAAGGATTTACTTGCAAAATACATCTCAAACTGTGCTTTTGATACAGCCTATCCTAAGTAGTAAAAGATGTAGTACAAAGTTTTTCCCCTCACATGTCATAGGAAGGTCAGTATTAGCAGTGAATAGGAGCTTCAATTAAAGGTCCAATTTACTTAAGAAGTGTGATAATCACACATAAAAATTGTAGGTATTTCTGTGTAAAATAATATACACTGAATAAATGCTCTTGAATTTCATAACCACTAGACAGAGTATGAGAACCATTTGAAGGCCAGGCTATTCAAAATATTAAGGTTCAGAAAAATCCAAAAGTATTAGTGGGCTTTCCAATATATTATTACTATTCCTGTTATTTACCAAAGGGTTTTACTTCTCTTGAGAAAATAAAAGTCAGACTGTGGCTAAATCACTTAACATCTCCCATGCTGGAAGATCAAATCTCTGCTCAGAACCAAGGTTTTCTCATTTAAAAAGAAAAAAGTTAGCTAAGAACAGGACTTGGATTATCAGTAAATTACCTCTGCAGAATTAGCTGAATGTTGCAGAAAAACATGCTCTCAAAAACTAAATTTCTGAATAGAAAAAAAAAAAGCAATTGATGAGACTGAGTTAATGGCACTCTCTTTTTCAGGGAATCCACAACCACAGACCCTAACTTTAAAATAATTGCTGTCTCTTAATACTTCCTAAGTTGCCTGATTAAATCTAAATAAACTCAGAAATAAATGTCATCCTTACCTATAAATCACCAACTGATCAAAACCATTATTTATTATTTGATAGCCATTAAATCTTAAGAGATAGTCCATGAACGAACAAGAGCTATACAAATGAACAATACACTGAATGTACATGTTTTAAAGTAAAGTTCCAGGCAGGATTTAGTAACATTCTGTTTCAGAGTGGGAAAATTGATTAACTCTTGAGCAAACACAGTAAAGCACCACTTCTTTTATATGTGATTACATTTTTTTTTTTCAATGGTGTGTTTTCTTCCAGAAATGAGTATAATCTCCACTGATATCAAAGACAGCTTTATTTGTTATGTCATAGGCAACATCACAGTCTTATTCTTTCAATAAACTATCTCCAGGGACAAAACAGTATTTTTGACCTTTACCTATCTTTTGAGATGGATACAAAGCTGCAAATACTGCATCACTGTGTTCTTGGTAAGGGTTGGCAGCATGCCTTTTTCTAGGTAAACTAAAAAGTTCATTAACGTTAGGAGAAATTAGAGAAGAAAATAAACAAACATCATTCATCACCTTAATACCACTATCCTCACCATAGTATAAACTCTAGATATCCAAACACAGAACACACCAAATTACCATGAACCCCCCCACCCCAAACCAACATATCAAAAAGCTGATACAGAATTGAATCTCATTCAAGACCCTGTGTTAATTTATGGTACATTTCAATGTTTGAAATAAGTTTTAACTTTGGGGATTTTACGCCTTTTTTTGATAGGGCTTACTACTTTCATAAAGGTTTGGTAATGACTCAGAACAATTGGCATGTGCTCTAAAATTATGAAAATAAGCCTCTACTGCCTCTTTTTTCTCTTGGAGAAGACTAAAAGACAATCAGCACTCATTTATCAACATTATCTGAAGTTTGTTTGCTTACACAACACCTACAGCAAAGTTACAAGGAAGCCAGTACTTGTGGGCACTTTAATTTCTTTGCATTTGTATCTGATTGCTGTTACATAGGCTGAATTCACATACATGATTATATATGAGTAGTTGTCTTATCTTTATACTACAAGATATAATGACAGTTACCCAAAATTGCATCCTAAAATTTAAGCTCAGAAACATTAATGAAACCTCACTGGAAAGGGCAGGTAATAGAGCATTCAGAGTGCTACCTGATGGTTTATTTCCCATCAATGTATTCCATTAGGAACCTTAGCAAAAAATATCAACACACAAGAAAAGCAAAAAAATATCAACACATAGTGAAAACCCCAAGCTTCACTCTACAAATTAAAGTCTGACCTATTATGAAAAGTCCTAAAGCGTTTTTCTTCACTGTTGCCTAAACATATCTTCTAGTAAAAACAACCTTGTTTTGACACAAGAGGCAGGAATTCTTGGTCTTACCTGGATTTTTTTTTTTTTTTTTTTTTTTTCTGCTATTTCTATGGCAAGGATACAAAACTTGCTCCTCCTATTTGCACATACACCTCTATCAAGTGCATCACCAGCAGGGCACAGTTTCTGCACATTCCTTGGGGATTATACAAATTTGGAGAGTCTGTTTTACTGCTTTTTTTGACAGTGCAACTCCATGCAAAAGTACACAAACATGGAACTGATTGTTTGTGTGTCAGTTCTCCAGCCAGCTTAGCAGGAGATCTCCTTACATTAATCCCTTAAAAGCTGCTTAGGCAAAAAAAGCACTCCCTCACCTCGAGTTGTTTTAGACAAACAAACACAAACTCGAACTCTGTGGACCTCTTTACAAGCTGCCTGACTGTCATCCACTGAAACTCTTGCTGTGACATGAAAATTTCAGTTCAACATTGCAAGTCAGGTCCTTTAAACCATGGAGCTGATGTCTATTGTGAGCCATACAGAAATTGTTGTTCCTTTTTAAATGATGCTCAGCAGCAACATGGAAATGTGGCAGAAGCAGGATGCCATCTCAGCCTCCCACCTTTCTAGCTACAAGTGTCTGATAACACTTTAAACTACCTCATTTTCATCTCTGTGTGATACAGCCTACAGGACTTAAAAACTCTAAGAGAAAGTTATACACTTTTTCATCAAAAAAGTATTTTTATCAAAATTGGTTTTGTTCAAGTACAGCTTGAAAATATTTTCTGTCTAAGTTTCAAAACACTTGACTAGAATTTTTTAGTTTCACTAAAACTTTACTTTTCTGGTTTTCTTTTTGAATTTTCATGAATTTCAATCTATAATGATTTGATTTTTATTCAAAGTTAAATCAAAATGATTCAACATCAGTTACTCAAAAAGACTTCAATACACCCAACACTGAATTATTGGTGTATTATTTCCACGGTAAACAAAATTTTTGCTCTGAATTTGAGTGACAACTAAAAAAAAAACCAGCATTTGCTATGGAACAGGTATTCTTTTCCAACTTATTTTGCCAGAAACAACCATAGAAAAAATAGTGAGTTCCTTCTCTGCCCTCTTAAATCTGCTTCCCAGTTATTCATTCCTATCATCCAAATGCCATTTTTGACTCTGTTCTCTAGATTCTCTGAGCCTCCCAAGAGCATCCACATTTTACAAACTGCTTTTGTATCTGTGGCAAAACTGAGACCCCTGCACCTCAAGTGCCCCATCAAAACCTTTTGCTTCCCCATCCTCAGTGAAGTCTGCAAGACAACAGTTCTGCCATTTTATGAAAGTTAGGTAAAATCATTTTGGCTATAGCTGAAAGACTTCATGGTAAAGGACCTGAGAGAGCAAGACATCATCTGCACTTGACCTAAAAAAAAAAACAAACAAAAAAGGGAAACAACAACTGAAACAAACAACCCCTGAAAGAAACAACATAAACAAAAGAAACAAAACCACTAACAAATAAAACACCACAGGATAAAGCAGAGTATATTAAAGCTATAGCATGAAAGTTGACACTTCCATGTGTAAACACATCATTTTATTTACAGGTACAATTCCAGGCACCTGTCCTGCTCTTTGGAGAGAACAAAAAACACCGATTTACATTAAAGGGTGCCAAATACACACAACAACTAAACCCTAAATAACATATACTCCAGGATTTCCCTCCATTCTTGGAAGCAACCATGGTTCAATTGTCACAGCTCCATAACACAACAGCTCTGCTCAAGGTAAGTGAAGGAGTGGACGTGGGCTCAAGGAGCAAACAAACCCCTGGGCAGGGGAACAGCAGCTCAGTCACACGCTGATGGGCAGCGCAGCCGCCGCCGGCTAACGCAGAGCCACGCTCTGCCAGCACGCAGCACGGCTTGGCTCCCTTCCCAGCTCCACCTGAAATCACCTTGTGCAAGCTGTCAGCCAGCCCTGCTCAGAGAGACATCCTCAGGCAGGGAACCCTGGTACAGCCAGGATTGTTCCCAGCAATCCGGGGAAGAGCAACGGCTGCATCGCACATCCCTGGGATGCAACGTCCACTGGATTTCCCAGCAGCACACAAGGCAAGGGGTTGAGTCTCCCCAAACACACACTGACAGCACAATGTCTTTAGGTCTTTGCGAACTACAATTATTTTGAGAACACTTGTGTGACCCTTCTGAGTTCAGAACCATGAAGATGGCAGCGCTAAACCCACAACAGACCTAATTTCAGGAGGCTTCCTAGCCAAAACATCCACATTTCATACTTACTCTTACTTTAATCATCAGTGCACTCTCCAGCCTCACTGAGGGCCCTTAATTTGTTTTATGTACATTTATATTTGATAAAAGGTATTTTATAATTAGAAGTCCAGAAAGAACCACCAGATCTGTCCCCTCTGAACTCCTGCAGATGACAGGAAATAGTTTCACATAGAGAACGCCAATCCAGTCCAAAATGATGGAAGGAACAAAAGGGGAAAAAAAAGGCCAATTATACCTTTATCACAGCCCAACCACACAGCAGGGCAAGGCTCCCTCAGGCACCTCTCCCCCTCAGTCTGAGAGCCCAGTGGCCACATGGCAGCACATCCATTTTTCTCTGGATCATTCTGGTTCCTTCTCTATTCCCACCCTACTCTTGACCTACCTAAAGGTCAAAATTTCTTTTAACTGGCTTTTGCTGATGCTGTGTAACCTGCTACCAGCCACGTTCATTTTCTGCCTGCATAGGGGACAGAAAACCTGATACTTCATATTTAACTAGTTAACAGCTAGATCCACCCCGGGGTGCCAGGCAAGAAAAGGCATTCCCAAGCCTCAACAGCTCTGAGTGGTGGCACTCAACAGCCCTGGCTCTACAAGCCACTGAGCTTTGAAGGTTTGAGGTCTGAAAAGCAAGCCTACCACTCACACTTGGAGAAAAAACTTGACACTTTTTCACCTGTGCTTAAAAACACCATCTCTGTCTGATCTCAGCATTCATTGCCTCTTCTCATCCCTCCTTTTAAAGCACTGACAGCACAGGAATGTAAACATCTCCCATTTTCTGTGTGGGAGGTTTTCTTTGCTGGTATTCTGAGCTCATCTCTAGCAATAAATTGATATTTATATGCATTAAATGAAGAAAGGGCGTACAGTGTCCAAGAGAGGAGTTTGCTCTTCCTTAGCCTGACACTATGGTCAAGTCACTTCATCTCCCCCTTGTCTCAAAACTGGGGACTATTTTGATAATCGTTTATAAATAGTTGAAGACTCTTAGCAAGCTTAAAAAAACATGAAACATGGTTTTATTATTGAAAAAGGGGATGTTGATAAATGACCATAATATTCAAAATTAAAACAGATCTGATAATGAAAGCATACTAATGCTTAACTAATCTCATTTTCTCTGGTCTGAAATAACTACATCAATGAGTAAGAAGACACAGCTGCAACACAACATTCCTTTTACATGTGCTTGTGCTATGTACTTAATATTGAGTTTATGGGGGGCAGGAAGAGATCAATTTTAGAACATGGCTTTCCAGACAAAAAGAGAAAGTAATAAAGATGGTGAGAATGGAAGGGAATTGACTTATCCTCAGCTTAAAAAAAACCCTCAACAAATCCTCAGTTTGTTGCCCCAAATCCAAAAACTATCACTGCAAATTCCTTCAAAGCAGGAATGTACAGGAGCTGACTTGGAAAAGGTTTAGGTTATCAGACTGAAGCCATGCACTCAGTGGAGCTCAAGGCAAGCCTAGGTCTGCTTCTTCTGACCTGAACACTTCAGGCTGGCTCAGTGAAAAGTAGGAAGGCAAATTAAATCACCATTTGGACTAACACACATGTTAATGGACATCAAACTAATTTGAAGGAACAATGTGCTAAGCCTTAAAATGAAGGAAGAAGCAACCTGTATCTTCTTTCCCCTAGAACTTTACTCCACTTTTAAAACATAAGGGGAGGGGGGAAAACAAAAAAAATAAAAATTAGGAGGCACATGCCTTTCCCTCCAGCAGCCTATGAAGGATTTACAACTATGAGCTAAGAAAATGCTTCCTCCTATTTTATTTGAAATTTATACCCATGGTTTCTTAATCTGATGCCACAAACTTGGTACAAATGTTCCATAAAGTGTGTGCTGAATGAGGAAACCGTGCTGCTCATATTCTTTAGCATATCAGAACTAACCTCTGTTTTCAACTTCTTACTTGTAAAAAAAAAAAATCAATAAAAAAAGGAAAGTTTTCTAATGATTAGGTCACTATCAAAAAAATGCACAGCATGGAAAATACACAGAGCTGTGGTCTGACAGTAAATGCACAGAACCAGGACTTGACAGGTCTGCTAAACCACTGCTGCAGTCTTAGGTTTCCCCACCTCTTCTTAAACATCTGACTGTACAAAAAGAAAGGAATAATTTGCCAATATGACCATATTGCAAATGAACTAATTAACACTGACAAATCCCCTCCATGAATATCAAGTCACAGACTTTAATTAAGCATGATTTCAAACTCCTTCACATGTTTATTCACACATTTACTACAGTGCTTCTGGGGTCTTGCGCAGCTTCTCAAAACTTAGATACAGAAAGACTAAGTATTTCCAAGTGAAAACTTCTGAGATTAATAATACTTGAAAAATACTAGTATTTTTAATTTTAACAGTGTAATAGTTGTCAAAAATGCTAATTTTAGTCCACATCTAAAAAAGTCATGTTAAAGAATTCACTTGATTACTTCATTATTGAGACAGAAAAGAAAACCTCAGAATACACTAAATTTTGAAAGCTGAAAAAGTAAAAATAAAGGCTGGGAAGGGAGAGGAGCAATGACAGTCTAACTCTGCAGGGAAATGACTTAAAAACTGCAAGGCCCACTTTTCAGAAGGGTAGAGAGGACAGTGTCTTGATTTCTTTATTTCTCCTTGCTCATTGCAATGTCTAGTTTGGCCAGAAGAGACAATCCAGAGTTTACAGATTACATACATTTGGAAAAATGTAGTATAATTCCAACTAAAACAAAAATATTAAGATTTCCTTAGACCTGCTTTCTTTAGAACGAGCTACAGATTTTCTTAGTCAAAATTTTTAAGCTGTTTTGCTACTTCTTGAAGTAAAGTTGTCCACACAACACATAAGAATCCTTTCAATAACTAAAGTGGTATTTTAGTCCACTGTAGAAAGATGTTTTTAGCAAGATCTGCAAGGTAAATAGAAAAAAAGCCAAAAAACTTAAAAACTTATTAAAGGAAATACACTGGAGTTCTGCATATTTTCAGGAAAAAGAAATTAGACTGTTTTCAGTGTTCTAGTACCCTAGTTTATGGAATAAGAACTTCAAAATATCTTCAGCACAGAAAATTTTACAGCGTAATTGACCAACTCAGGATTCATGCTGAGCACTGGCTATATCTTAGCAGCCACTATCACATTTCACACAGCAATAAAAAAAAATTTCTTCATCAGTCACCAAAGCAAGGGAGGAATATTCTTATTCATGTTCACATTTGTGGGCATTTTACAATACTATGTAGTCCCTGAATGAAGCAATTTGCATACATTTACTCAGGTAGATATTATGGCCAGCCATTACCAACAGAGGCAACTGATGATGTCTTCTCCAAATTAATTTTTATTACAAATTCTCATGGGATTATAAAACCCAATATTCACAAAAGTTCCTGAACTGGAGACAGAATTACCATTTACCAGCCCTAATCTGTGTTTAGAGCTGGTCTTCACTACAGCCTTGGGCACTTTCCTCCTCATCTGCCTAGGAGTGAGCTGCAGACTTCATTAGATCACCACAAACCTTACATTGTGCTGGTGCAGTACCACATGCACTGAGTCCATGAAAACTCCCCCCATCCTCTGCTACTTTCTTCCCTCTCCTCCCTTTTTAAAAGATAACAACCTTTAAACACTCCCTGCAACTCACAGCAGACCACATCTGATGCTTCTCAGGTAAACACAAGTATGCTTAAGCAGGGCATCACAACAAATTTTCAGAGCATATACAATGATTAAAAGGGTTTTTGTGTTTTTTTTTTTTTTTCCATTTAGACTGGGTCATTCCCCTATCTCTTCCATGTCAGGGTGTTACCCTTGCTCTAATTTCCTGCTCATGAACTACATCTCACTAGAGAAGCAAGAACTAAACTTGCAGTGTGCCTTTCAAAGGAAAAAAAAATAAAAGAAAAAGACCACCAAATAAAAGCCACTCACAGTTAAAAAAACCACTAGTAAAAAGACACTCCCAAAGCACAACAGAATCATAACTAAAAAAAACCTAACCAAAAACTAAACTAATTTAACCAGGTTTGGTTTTCTGTTTATTTACTTTTTCTTTTTTATAGTTTCTGTTGAAGCAAAGCCTTAGTTGCAGCAATTTCTTTGGATTTCAGTGTAATGGGTGGAAAAGGTTCTGTACAAATTCTTTTTAAATATCTGGATACATTCCCCGCACTTATCTCACTGGCAATTCCAACTTACACATCATGGACAATCAAAGTCCAACTAAGAATTAGGAACCTGAAATGCTCTGGTAGTACTCATACCCAGCATGTGTGTTAGGCAGAAAAACTGAATTATATTCAGTTTGCATGTAGAAATTCCATGACCATAAATTTCCATCTTGGCTGTATATTGTCTGCAGAACTCTTTGCAGAAAAGAGCAACTAAAAGTTACCATATACAGAAGCACAAGACTACAGAAGAATTCAGATTCATTCTTTGTGAAACAAATAGTTATAGGCGCAAGAATCAGAAAATAGATTATATTTCCTCTAGACCAAGAAGAAATTTAAAATCTGTTCACCTGGACATAAAGCGTAAAGCCATTCAACAAGACTTTTTTTGAGGTATATTGCACATGGGTAACAATTTATTTTTTTAAATCCATAAAACTACAGCAATGCTTATAAAAACCAGCTTGATAGATGTTCCTGAAGTACTGTAAGTTCTTTGCCTAGTTATATTTATATGTAACTAAATAATATCAGCTGGAGGTCTGTACAAAGTCAGCTAGAAAATCCTGTTTCCCTGAAGAAGTCACTGTCCTGCACAAGGCAGGGAACATTTGTGGGAGGCTGAGAACCAAGGAAGCCAAGTACTTGACACATTTAGAACTTCAGCTGAGGCATGACAGAATACACAATTTAACAGAGCTTCAGAAAAGCAGCTCTTTCCTGGGAAGAACATAGCGAGGTTCTGGACCATTCTTCTGGTCATTTCCAGCACACCAGCTTTTAAGATATTTTTCCAGGACAAAAAGCAGATAGGTTTTAATTTCTGTGCCAGGCTTCCTCCCAGTGCTTTCAGGCAATCTCATCATAACTGCATTGAGCTTAGTGGGGTTTTTTGGGGTTTTTTCCACTCCAAGCACTTCATTTTACTTCCATTTGTAAAGGCATTTCTTTCAGAAGAGCTGCCTGCTGAAGCAGCCTCTGTTTTGAAGCACAACAGCAGCTGACAACCTTACCAAAACACAGCCTACAGGGCTTGTACTTGCTTTGCCTTTGTTACAGCAAGCCTCACAACTGCTCTTAAAGACAGCTCAATGGCAATGTGGACATAAGAAACAGATCTCTGAGGAAGAGACATGAGTCTATCTAAGATAACGTGCTAAGAGGTGATCTGCAGTCAAAACCAGTAATTTAGGAGGAGGAAGACTACGGACCAAACTAACCCTGCCTTATTTTCAGCATGTTTTCCCTGTAATACTCTAATTCCCATGCCAAACGAATGAGAAATTCAGGACAGAGGACAGAAGTTAGAGTAAGTATTTGGATTAAAGGAAACAAGAGGCCTG
The DNA here is from genome assembly GCF_022539315.1 of Serinus canaria. Lineage (NCBI taxonomy): Eukaryota > Metazoa > Chordata > Aves > Passeriformes > Fringillidae > Serinus > Serinus canaria. Next base: position 6,478,125 of record NC_066313.1, read on the forward strand.
AGCTCAGGCTCTCCTGTAACACACATACCAGATAAAAATAAGCAAGTAGCCCTCACAAAACTAGCAACATATCTCAGCTGCTTCAGAATCAATTTTCTTTCAAATGAGCTCCTTGGCATGACTCACTCTGCATCTGGGTATGATTCCAGCCTGGAATCACATCCAGGCTCACACAAGACAATTCTGACCTGAAAATCCCATGACAAAGGCAATGCCCCAGGTAACCACCTGCCTCCATGGGGCAGGGAATACAGACCATGTCGTGCTGACATGATGTGACCATCTCCCACACAGGACCTGTGCTCCATGGGAATGGTCTGCAGGCTACAATGTCTAGATCCATCCAAGCTGATCTAAAAGCAAGCCAATACAAACTGCAGCTAAACACTGCAAAAAAAACAACTTACAAAGCGAGTTTCACAAAGGCAGTGCTACCCAGCAGCTTTGTGCTCTAACCTGCTCTTTTAAGGCACAGTGGAGAGACAGGTCAAAGGAAAAAATAAAACAGCTGACTGAGCAAAAGTGTCAGGACTTGGCAGACAAACATGCTTTGTTGGCTAATAATACACACTTCATACTCCAGAGAGAATTGCTACCTGTGCAGAATCCTTGAGATTCAAGATCAGCCTAGGAGAAACCCAAACAGTGTCAGCAATAGCACGTGCAGGAATCCAAAAGTCACACCACACTGCTAACTGTGAAAAACACATGCGGAAAGGGGACCTGAAAAATCAAACAGCATGGAATCTGTGTTTGCCAGAGACCTTTCAAGGAACCCAAACCAAAGAAAAGTAATGCAGTCACAGCATGTGAGTCACCAGCCCAAAAACCCTGCCAAAAAACCATTAAAAACCAACTAGAAATTTCAAATTCTCACTAATCATGTTATCATAGCCATTAGAGGCTGTCAATGGGTGATTAAATACATTTGCAAGTTTTGCAGCCTTAAGAGCAAAGAACAGGCATTTATCCAGGTAACCAAATGTTCACAGGAGGAGGCATCAGCTTTTTCATAGAAATATCTTTCAGTAAAGCTATTTCATGCAGCCAGTCAGCAGCAGGCACTCCCTCACCACTTGTGTGCTTTGCCATGACTCCTTGCATCTTTTGCCATCTTCTGGAGAAATAAAAAGCTACTTGGGTAGGTGACTTGATTAAAAAAGAAAAAAAAAAAAAAAAAGCTGTTTAGATGAGCAGAAAAGAACCCAAACAGTATTTTCCATGTTTACAGAATGGTAACTCAGTTCTTAAAATTAAACAAAATTAAGATACAAAAAGTAAAAGCAGACATCATGTTCTTTTCCTACAGTTTTTAAACTAGTGTATATCAAATATGAAAAGCACTTAACCATTAGTGTTTTTGTTTATTGCAAAACACCCTATCTACTGTTCTCAAGGAAAAAGATTAGATCTTCTTTCTATATGCACATAATCTCTCCTGGGACTCTGGTGTTGCTTTAATGTGCATCTTTCTTTTCTCTAAAAATATTTTGTGGTTGACTAACAGAAGCTGTTTTTGTTGTGGCAATCAGAATATAGTCTTAGTACAATGTTATGATCAGCATTTTGGTGTAATCTAGAGCTTAATGTCTTGCATAATTGCCTTAAACTCTCACTGAAGTATCCATTTGAGGTGCATCAGTGTTTCTGCTTTGTAGCACATCGGACCAGAGAAAGCTAGTTTGAAGCTCTTAACCACACATAATACACTAAAAATATTTTACATAAAGAAGAAGATTTATCCACACACCAAAGTTTATTGGAAATATTTATCCAGTCAATGGCACACACCTAGAAGGGTAAGAACGATGCCAGAAACTTGAAATACAGAAATCATGCCAAACTTCAGCAAATTACTACAAAAAACAAGACTCAACAGAACCATTGCTGAAAAACTTTTCCTTTTTGCCTTTCATTGCTAAATGTTTAACTCATTATTGAATGGCACAAAAAGAGTAATACTTATTTCAACATGAGACAAGAAGTAATCAGTTACTGATAGGCTGCATACAGTTCTCAGTAACAGCAAAAAACAGCAAGGGAATATTTAAAATAGAAATTCTTTGACTAAATAAAACTATTCCGACATCAAAATAATAACTTAAATTTAATGCTACTTTACCTCTAAAAACATGAAGGGAAAAGACTTCTGAAAAAAAAGACAGATTACAAGAAGTCTAGGAAAATGGAATTGGGTCTTTGTTATCAGAAAGGATGTGCTTTAAAACAGCCATGTATAAATTGTGAAACAGCTCACAGTCAAACAGAAGAGACTAATAAAAGAAAAAGATTTCCACTTGTAGATTGTAGTGGGACTTAATAGAGACTCTGATTGCATCTATTGATCTAGTGTGGGCATAAAGTTCTATACTTCTGCCCTAAAATAAGTTTTGTCTGTAGGCATCTTAGACTTGTTCACTTCCTGTTTTAACCTAAAAGCACAGAAAACAAAATCTGTATTTGTTATCTGCTCTCAGTGAGAGTCTTCCTTTTTGTCTTCCATTTTTAAGTATGCCTTTTTAAGGCAGAAAACCTGCAATTAAGAAGGTTTAGATTCCAAAAAAGAGATACCATGAGCAGAAAGTGACCATAAGCTATATTCAGACTTTGCAAGCAGTTCTGATTGAAAAAAATACCAGTTAAATAATGGCATGGTCTGTCATTTTAAGTCATATAAGATGACACTACTAGTGATAAATATAGTGTTAAAAAGGTAAGAAAGAAAACTAAGCAAGCCTGAGGCGCTTTGAGCCATGTCAGCATGTGTGTGCATCCCTTTCTGTTTTTAAAGGTAACTCATGGATGATCATGTTGTTCTCAGCCTAGGAGTTAGATAGTAACAGCGTTAATTGGAATAGAAAAGTTTTCCAGCTGGACCTCCTAACCCAGCTGCCTGACCAGTTTAGGGTGACCAAACATTATTTAGGGCATTTTCCAAATGCCTCAAACACAGACAGGGACGGAGTTTACCACCAGTGTTTGGTCCATGGTCTTGGAATTTAGACAGCCACATTCTTACTTCTGGCTTGGAATATTATCTCAGCTTCTTTCACCACAGAGAAGAAGTCCAACTTGATGAACTAGCTAGCTACTAGTTATCTAGCTACTTATGTATATAGAGAAATAACTAAATATACCGATTATAAAGAGTGGGAAAATATTCACACTATGTAGGATACTTCACCCAGTCTCCCAAAAACATGAAATAAAGGATCTGAATGAATAGAGCAATTAAATGAACTAAAACACAAAACCACACATATAACAGATACCATGTGCACATCTATATTCTTGTGCACATGGTATATGTGCACAAGAAAACCCTAAGCCCTCAGCAATAATTTAAAGTCCTCCTATCCAATTAGTTTTTATACTTTCCTATCTTCATCTTCAATTGCTTTTAAACTATGCAGCATTTCTCTCCTTAGATAACAACAGCGTGCACAATTCTAAACAGCAAAATCTGAGTCTGAGTTGGCAAGGGCCCTTGCTTTCTTTTAAAGCCTAATATCCTCTGTACACCTGCTATCACCTATTTAATATATTGATATATTTTCATTAAAGCCCTTGGTCCCTACAGCAGCAGAATTCTTGTCAGTTGATCTACTCATCATTTTAAAAACCCATCTTTAGCAATAGATTCCTCCTGCCTTCCTTTAAAGGATAGAAAAAGAAACAAAGCTTATACTCTCCTATGGCTAACACTGCATTTGAGGACTAAATTTTTTGCAGACACTTCAGTAAATGATTTCCCAATGAAACTCAAGATCCATTTTGCTACTGACCTTAGCTTTTAGTATTTGTTTTCTTTGTGAATGAAAACTAATTCTCAAAAATCCAACTATAAGTGTCACAACCAGAAATGCTACTTTAAGGTATTTTAATCAGTGAATTAAATAAACACTTGAAGAATGTCTCAAAACTCCAAAGAGTAAAAAGGAAATGAACAACCCCTTGTTCCTTCATGATAAGCTAAATTATGAATTTTATGTGTAAGATACAGAATATTACATAATGATTACTGGAATGACAAATGATGACTAAGGTCGTGCTTCATCATCGCTGCAGAAAACAGAGTCATCTGAATGTTACAGTCAAATTAATTTCAAGTGTCATCAGCAAACCACTGCAAATATCCAATTATCAGCAAGAAAGAATTTAACAGATAAGTTTGGTGTTTTATTTGGAGATTGAATTTATCAACTCTGAAACTTTGTCCATTTAATTTTCTCTTCCAAAAATAAAATCGCTCATGAAAACGGTCTGTAACATTTTTTTTACCACACCTTTATAAAAAATATTTAAATATTAACACCAGCTAAACTCTAATTTCCCTGATTTTTCCACAAACATCATTAACAGCTAATGATGTTAATAAAACACCAATGTGATACAAAAAAATATGCAGACTTATATAAAAAGCTTTACCACAATGTGACACTGATATAGGTTACTTTGCCACAGAAAACTAAAAGGAAGAAAAAATTTATTAGTCACAAATCAGAGCACATAAAATATGTATTCATTTACACACATTATAGATGGTTGAGAGCCCTAGTATTGAAGAGCAACAGAATAGAAAAAGGGAAAAAAAACCCCAAAACACGAAAAAACAAACAAAAAACCCCAAAGCATAACAAAGAACAGAAAAAAAGCATGAAGTAGAAAGAGAACTTTGAGCAAAACTGAACTGCAAATACACCTGTACCAGAGGACTCCACCTAACTTAACTGAGGTCAGATGAGACTTCAGTGACCCAAAGAGCCCAGCTGATAAATACAACCATTTCACCATAGTCCTCTTCCCCACAGGCCTTTCATCCCTTAAAATTTACTTTTCCTAGGAGGTGTTTTTCTTTTCCTCATCTTGGCAAACTGACAGTGTCTCAGAGAGTTTTTAATCAACAATACACAGAATTATTACACTGGAAATTATTACACTGCCACATCCAGCACCTCACCACATTCCCAAGCTGGATGTCTCTAATTAATAATAACCAGGCCATGCATTTCCTCTGTACCTGCCCTTAGACAGAAGTGAGGTGATTGTGACCCACCTCAGTCTCAAGCACTGTTTGGGTATCATTCCATACCCAGTATTTTGGTGCTTCCAAGTATTTTATTTCTTCCAATATTTTGGAAGAAAATAAAAGTATTTTGATTGCTTACATCTCCATGTCTCCCTCTACCCTTTGTTTACTTTCCTGCTGTCTCATAAATTGAATTTAAAAAATTACTAACTCCAAATTCTATCATCCTGCCTGAAGTCCCCCTGGATTAAATTCAGCAGAAGGAACAGCCTTCAGCAAACTATTTCCTCAGCAGTCTGAGGCTTAGATTCTCCTGGCACTTGCTGATATTAATCATGATGGCTGATCTTTCTGAACCCTTCTGTTACCTATCCTTTAATAAAAAATCCTCTTCCATCTCCCTGAGATTTTATAGATGAGGCTGCTTAATCCCATCAATCGATTACCCTATTAAAACATTTCTCAAAACTGCCTCTAGCTATAGACAACTGATGTTCTTGCCCTCCTGGGCACACAATTAAACACAAAGGTCAAACCTAAAATTCAAATTAGATCAGACATATTGATCAAAGAAGCATCAGGTTTCTCTGAAATGTATTTGAAGGTATCACAGATCTAAGACTTTTTAATTTTAGAGCAAGTAACAGACCAATATGCACCTAGGAAAGTCCATAACCCAAAAAGCAGCATGGATAAAAACACTGACATTACTCAGAACATAAATTATTTGTCTTTTAGACTTTTGTACAGAAACCAAACCAATGTTAGATAATGCATATTCCAATTTGCATGTATTATTACTGCTGCTGTATAAAAAACAATGAATCACTAATATTTGATAACAATATACAACTTTTCAAATTTATCGACAAACACAATGATGATTTAATTTGCCACATTTTAGGGGAATAACCCCCTACTATCCCCATAAGGACTGCTTTGGTGTTGACAGTTCACTCCTCAGATCTACCCTGCAAAGTTACTAAACAAAAGCATCCTCTCCTTTCTAGTGAGTAAGACAACTTTAAAAGGTGAGGAAAGTCTTTAATTCAAATACTCTTTTTAGCAACAGTAGAGCTGGGTCATATTTTTCCCCCCTGGGTATTATTATCCAGGCTGACAGAAAACTATCAAGTGTTAAGAAGTGCTTCATTGAAATAAAAATGAACTTGGTCCGTTCTGTTAGTGGTGAAACATCATTCCAATCTAACAGATCTTTGTTAGCAGAGTATGAGGCAGAACTGTACTACAGCAATATAGCAGGCTCTTTTTCAAGTTTTTTTTTGGTTTAACAGCCATTCTTGAGTTAGAAGGAAAAAAACCAAGTACATATTCAATTTCATTGAAAGCAAACTTATCTGATAATAAATGACCCATTAGTTTTCTCATAATTCTGTCAGAGTTATTACAGTTTTTAGGTTCTGAATGACTGCAATTTACTATAATTGGTTTGCAGGACAAGAGATAAATTTGACTTGCTCAATTGCAGATTCACTAAAATAATTTTGAACACTGAAATTATTTCAGAGCATAACAGTCATGACAAAAATGTAACAAAACCAAAGAATTTTAATAGAAAAAATGCTACAGTTTGATTTTTAAAAGCAGATTAAATCTGGGAAGGTTTATGTGCAAAACAAAATTTATATAACATTAGGAATCAACTTTGAGGCAGGCTGATAATTTTCAGTAATCAATCTTTACATCGATGTTTAGAGGGAAGAGGTGGCAGAGAAGAGATACAACCTGATAGCTCAATACATGCTACATAGATGAGGCTCTGCTGAACACTTAACCTCTCCCAAGTACCTGGACAGTAAAATGTTAGGAGAGCCAGAAAGCTGAAGTTTGCATGGAAACTTAAAACCTCTTTTTTGTCCTGTTAGAGTACAGCTCCTTCCTTAGAATAACCTCCATTTCACAAAATACCACAGCCCCTTCCTTTATTCCATTCATTTTCCTCTGGCTTTTCACAAACAGCAGGTTAACACCAACTCTGTGGAAACCAGTTTGTCAATACACAATGGTATTATCACTTTGAAACAACATCAGTGATTCAGAAAACAGTTTGAGAAATACAAAAAATCATTAATGATAAAAAAAACCTAAAACAAGGCGGAAGGTTAGCTTTGATTTTTTTCACACCTTGAAATATCAGGTTGTACATGTTTTTCATTTAATTAGAAGAAAACTGCATAGAACTGGTTAACAACTTCCCTAAAGGTCACCCTCAAGGATTCTAAGCCCCTAATAATTGAGCAGTGTACATATTTTAAAATTTTCTGTTTTATTGCTTTTATTCTCCACGTACAATTATCTGTCTATTGTGCTATTGTTCCAACTTCATTCAAAATAGGTGAGAGTTTTATATAAAGAAAATAATTTAAAACAGAATTTGCAAGCAAAACTTGCCCACATTTTCACCTACAAGTGGGGGGGTTATTTACTTCTTCTCTAAATGACATCAAAAAGAAAATTATATGGTACCATTAAAAAGTACACATTCTGTTAAAGTTCCCCTTATAATAATGGCATATCACCAAGCCCAACTACTCACCATCAAAATTTTACTTTTTAGGCTCAAATTTAGAGAAAAAGCTCTTAAAAAGGACTACACCTATGTGTGTTCTATATAAAACATCTGTTAAGAATAGAATTTTCTTGCATAAGAAAACCTTGAAAGTTCAGACCATAAAGTAGATGAACTTTAGAATTCTCCTCATCCTTAGATGCATTCCTATAAATAATTTATTGAAAAATAACTGTCTTTCTCTGAATTAAGCACTTGTGTTTATCCATCTTCAATGTATCTCAGCACTCTAAAAACATTTCATTTATTTATGATTTCTTTTTACCAAAATTACCCATTAAGTAAAAGTAGATGTTGATATGACTTTCTTCAAAGATTTGGAAAATAAAACGTGACAGTTAATATTGGAGAAGATGTTTACAGTGGCCTATTAAAATTACTGTAACCTCACAGTCACCAGCTATCCAAATATACAAACAGTGCAGAGAACCTATTTTCTATGTTCATAGCAAACCTCTTCCTGGATTAAACTTTTTTCAAGTTATGAACACTCAACATGCATTGGTACAAATGTGCCACCCTTTCTAACAATGTCTGGTGATGAAAAATTTGCCATAGAAAAGGCTTTTGTGAAGGTCATTTCAGGGAGATTTAACAACTGCTTGGTTAGTTACCAGGTACTTTTCCACGCACCATTTGAAATATCATTTACAAAGAGTGAAAAAAAAAAATCCCACTCTCACTTGATTAAATGCAATTTCACAACATTCAACATTTACAGTCCACTCTTATTTTGCCTTCCTTTTCATGCTGGGATATCAGCCTAGTCACAGCTCGACTCAATGCAGCCAGTATCAGACATGGATGGTGAGGAAGGGTTTTGTGTTTCCATTTAGCATGGCATGACTTCATGCCAGGGTAACCAGTGTCCTCCAGCCAGAAAGCCCCAGAGTGATGGGATCTATGCTGGAAAACCCAGGCTCCAGACTGTCAGTGTTTTGGTTCTAGAATTAAATCAAGGAAAGGTGCAGGGCAGCCCTGTGCACTTCTAAAACTAAAACTTTGGCAAAAAAGCACAAATGCTACAAAATGCCAAAGGGATATCAAGAAATCTATTTTTAGTACATAAATATAACTGTTTTAATCATGCAAATGCAACTCACACCCAAGTCTACTGTCACTAACAAGAAGAGTCATTCTATCCACCACTTAGCTTTCATGTCACTCTCCTGTAGATACACTTCTTTCACAAGGAGTACAAAGGCATCAAAAACCCTCTATTACTGAATAAACTGGGGAGTGAGCAGGTGTGTTCTTATTTCCTTCCACTGGATTTATATGAAAAAAAACAGCTCAAGGACAAACCAGCCTTGAACAAGATGGGGTACACTCAAGTTTCCGTCAAAACTGACAGGAGGGAAAGAAAAAAGGTAGTCTCAGTTGTGATTTAGAAATCTCTGAAGCCTCCCCTTCCCTCTTGAAGTAGGATATGGCTTCATCAGCATCCCACAAGTTTAAGATTGTGATCCCTGGCACAACACAGCACCATCTGTAACTCTGAGTTCAAAGAATTTTCTTCCTTCAGATATCCAGTGAAGTAACTGAAGTCCTTCTTCCTGTGCTGGTGTGTCTGGAAAGCCACTCCAAGACTCCTTCCATGGAAGTGACAAGATATTCAAGTCACTTTTATGAGCAATACTTTGGAGACATATAAAAACTGGTTTAAACAGAATAGGAAACCAAGTAAACTTCAGAATAGGAAGCCATGAGAAAAGTCATCTGCAAAGATTTACGTTGAAAGACCATTATTTTTCCTCTTTCTAATTCATCTGTTTCATTCACTACATGACTTCACCAAGCTACAGCAGAAACCCTAGAGACAACAGCTTCATTAACTGCACAGCTCTCATTCTCCAAATACCACCCATTAAACTGAGTAAGAATCCAATGAAAGACAGTGTGTGAACATGTAATTAAAGACAATTACAACACATACTCACAGGGAAAATGGGGGGCAAATTAAAATTGAAGAAGTCACATGAATGCTGACAGTCTTCACTGACACAAGACTATAACCTGCAGCAGCTGTGTGAACCAGCAAGAGAGAAATGGAGCACCTGTCTGCTGTCAGTGGATTTCATGGCTACTTGCCAACACCTGATCAAGTCTGACACTCAAGAAATTCTGGATTCACTTCCAGATTCTTCAAGCAGTTTAAGACTTTTTGCATCTGCCTCTCCTAAAGAAGATTGTTACTCCCAAATAATAATGTTGGTTCAATTCCTAGTGGCTTACTCCCTTTCTGTACTATGTTCCCTACTTCCCACTTCAGCTGATCACAACAGGGTCCATTTCCCCATCCAAATGCAGAGCACCCCATCACCTAACCTGACTTCAAATGTCAGTTCAGCCTCACTCCAGTCCAGCTGTTTCCTCTGTTCAACGTACAGCTCATAGATGGCTGAATTTCTCTACAAATGAATGTGCCAGCTTTCAGGGATCCTACTAACATTTAAGCATTCAGATCAAGCAAAAAGCCAAACCCCCAAAAAAAGAGAGTGCAGAAAAACAAAACACAGCTCATACCATGTTTATTGATCATCATTCACATCACAATCTCTTAGGAAACAAATTAGAAAAAGAAAAGATAAACACTTACTTATTTTTGGTTTTTTTTTAACTTTACCTAAAAGCCTAATGGCACAACAGAGATAAAATTACAATCTCAGTTCCCATAACTACAGTAAGCATCCTTATTAAGGCACATGATTTCAGAAGGCCTTCCCCTACATTCAGTGGCAGCTGCTGCTTTCTGTGTAACTTCATTTACCTGTGGCAGCAGGGTTCATAAAACACAGACCAGGCTCTTACTATGATGGCTACTGATTTAACACATCTCCAAGAAAAACATGAAAAAAACCTTAAAAAACCAAAGAAGAGACTATGCCTGAGGAGAAAGGAACAGAATATCAGGCAGAGGTTTCAGTGCAATTTCACAGAAGCTGAATAAAGATGTAATGACTTGAAACTAGTCAAAGGCAGTTTTTCCAGGAGTCACTGGAAAAGGACTTATCTGCAGCTGAGAGCAGTGCTGTGAAGCAGCTGGCTTATGCTGATGGAGAGCTGCTCACACCCCTGAAGAACAGTGAGGGAAAAAGCTTATAAGTGCAAACAACCAGGAAATGGAGCTGGCTTAGTATAAAGGATAAAGAGAAACCTTGATATTGAGCAGGAAAAACAACCAGGAAAAACAACCTCAGGGACTTGAACAAACAAAAGGGAATATGTTTTATCTGACACCAGGGGCACAGACCCATGCCGTGAATAGTCTGTAAATTACAATCTTAAAAAACAATCTGGGATTAGAATTGTCAAGTTCAACCAAAAGTAAAGTTTATAGATAGCAATAAACCAAAACACACACAAATTATCTACAAAAAGATGCACAAAAAAAATGCTGCTATTACTTTGAACAGTAAGTACAACAGGCAAATGAAGACTTGCAAATTCTCTTAATGAGATCTTGTGGCTTCCAGTGAAACAGCACATGAATTTCAGTACCAGTCATTGTACAGATGGCAAAAATCCTAAACTTCATGTTTGTACTTTTGGAGGTTAAATTGACTATTTCCATTCAGGAACGAGGCTCTTGTACGATGCTAGATAATGCTATTTAAAAAAATAAAATCAAGCTAGTATTTTTTTTGTTTTCTTCTCTTTTCCTCCAAATAAATTAAAGGCTACTGAATATTAGAAAAAACAAAGAAAACAGAGGTTATCATTGGACTACAGTGTAAACCAAATTTGTCAGCATCTTGACTACTGTTAAGTTCTGATCACCTCATCTACAAGGATACAGGGAGGGGAGAAAAAAGGATTGGGAAAAACTCCATGAGTAAGAGCAATGACAAAATCATGCAGCAGCAGCTAATTCATTTAAAAGCCATGACTACAACTCTCCATAGTCACTCATGGCACAGAGAGCAGTTAAGTATCACTGTACACTGTAATATGTTAGCCAGTACTTATCAAAATGAATTTGTAATTTAAAACAAAAGGAAGCAGTTTGCTTGCACTGGAGATAAACCCATAGAAGTCCCTGCAAAAAGATAAGTGAAAGCTCAATATTACACTAGGGGCTAGGCAAGTTCATGGAATACCAACCAAATGAGGATAGCCTATTATGTAAACCCCAACATCTGGGTCTAGAAATTTATGAAATTAAGATAGGGATATTAAGGGCAGTGTCATAAATACATGGTGCACTGGGCTTACTGCTGGAAACAGGAGAATGATATGTGGTCTTGAAGTCTGATTCAGTCCAGACATGTTCTGTCTTCGAGTTGCAAAGTCTTCTGTACTTGGGTAGTTAGGAGCACAAAGCAGGATGATAAATTTAAGCTGTAAATCAGTATCAGCTCCTGTCTCAAGTTAAATGCAGACTGATGTGCCACTTCAACCACAAACTGCCCTACATGAGGTAAAAATCATAAAGTAAACAATTTTCAGTTCTGTAGTTTGCTAGTATTTACAAATCACCAAGCAAAAGCAGCCTTGTGCACAAATAGCTGCCTTCTCAGTCCTTGTCAAACAGAACAATTTGGACTAATCCAAAAAACCCCACACTATTTTCAGAGCAAAGAGCTTTGTCTGATCTATCTGAAAACCCTTATATCTCCTCTTGAGACATGTGAAAACAGAGTTCGTCAGTTGGCTTGCCTTCTGTTTTAGGGGCTCTTTTTTTTGAAGTGAATACAGAATTTCTCCAAAACACACTGCTGATTGAGAGGAAAGCCCAGCAACCTTTCTTCCTTGAACATTTAAGTATGGCCTTGAAGACTTATGTCATCCTGACTACTTCAGACCTGTTGCATAGGTTCTCTCGAAAAAACAGAAAGTAAAACATGCCCATGACAATATACATCTCTTCAGGTCAAAATCATATTTAGCAAGTCCTACTCCACCCTCTTGCAAACCAAAGTAGGTCATCTGAATTCTTCTTCTCTAGGCAGATGTGGAAGGACTGTGCTGGCTTGATAAAGTTCTTGATAAAACTCTGGGATGAGTTGCTGAAGGAAAGTCACAGGTTGAATTGAATCGTTGCATTTCTGCTTCCTTTTTTCCTGTATTTTTGTGTAACCTGGCAACACAGTTGGAACTAAAGAACCCCTTGTTAAAGTTTCCTACTATTAGCTCAATATAGGAGAAAAAAGCTTATGGACAAGACAAAATGGAAGTGGGGAAAATGAATAATGGCATTTTTTGACAACTCTGTAACATATTCCTAATTTAGATGCTATTGTGGCCATATCAATTCAGAAAAAAAGGGATATCTGAGAATCCCATATCCTTTAAAATTAGAAACTACTTCCAGTACTTAATGCTTCACTGTACCCACACAAGTACTACTTCTCCCTGTGGATCAGCAAAACCCAATATTTTGATATCACACCTTAACATTTGACAACTGAGCAATCAGAAATAGACTGCACTGCTTCATTTCACCCAGCAAGCCTTACTACACATCCTCACATGTTAACCCTGTTATTTGCCTCAATTGCTACCTGCTGGGCAGTTTCCTTTGTTTCAGTCAGCTGAGACAGTCTCTCATCAGGCTCATTTCTTTCACAGCAAAACATCTGCAATCTTGGCAATTGTTCCAGACGTTTTCTGGAAGTGCAGTACTACAGTAACTTTTTCAATGAGCATTCCCTAGTAGTCACTAATTACATCCAATGAGCTTTCCTTGCTTTCTGCCTGGAATTTCTTGATATAATTAGAGATCTAATTTCAAGCAGTGTGGTTGATTTATGAAGAGTCCCCACCCAGTACCTCAGCCATGATATTTTTATTATGACCTGATCATACACACACAAAAGGAAGAGTATGACCTCTTTCACAGCTTTCCTACTGAGACAAACAAGTTCATTACTCCAACTTTGGCTTTAAGCCTTAAACACACCAACAGTTTTGCTCTGCAACCATCATCAGACAATTGGGCACACTGTTTGTTATACTTAAAACATCTTAGAATTTTTTGCTAAGCAGATTCAGTCAACATTCATGTTTTCAGTCAATAAAAAAAATCCATCAGGGAGGCATTTAAAACATTATTCAATGAATTATCCAGACTGAAATTCACCATCTCCAATTTTAAGTAACAAGCCTGATCAGACAGAACACAGAGAAACTGAGTCTTGTGTCTTCATGTGAGCATCCTTGCCAACTAAGTCTATACCATTATTTAAACAGCAAATGGTCTAAAATCTACAAAGATTTTAAGAAACCAACCTTTCCTGTGCAAGCTAGCTCTACACAATTGGACTGATGCATATTTTTTGTCATTTTTAGTTCAGTAATTGTGAAGCTGCTCTCCAGCATGCTGCAGCCCATCAGAGGCTGTTCTACAGAACTACATGCTCAACACTTTCTTTGCTGTGACTCACTTAAATTCCAGATGAAGCAGCAAGTCACCAGCTGCCTCCAAGTACCACCAGCTCTGTCAGGGTTCTCTGTGCCTGCCTGGCAGACTGGTGCCAGCAGCACTGATCTGATTTTCAGAGCAGCACAGCTGTACAGATTACAGAGTGTGTTATCTGATGAGTAAACAAAGTTTCTCTGCATTTCTCAACTGTCCTGAGTGCTTCTTGTCACCCTAACTACGGCTGCAGGCTAACAGCCAAAAAAGCCAGCGTGTCCCTGAGCTCCAGGAAGCTAATGATTCCACATTAAATACTCTTTGCCAGCTCTCCTTTACAAACTCAGTATCCACACTCACTGATCCTGCCAAGGTTCAGGGCATGATGACACTCTCTGGGTAGATACTGGTCTTTACACATTCTTTTACAAGTCTAGGTCTCAGCAAATATTTCTCACTTCTTCACAAAAATAAACTCCAAATCAGCACAATACCACCCTTAACAATATTTCCCTTACAGCAAAGTTCATACACAAGCCTTATATTGAGATCCCTTTACAGCTCAAAAATCCTAGCATTTCTCTGCTGATCCCTCTTATTCCAGTTTCCATAAATTATAATTATTTCAGAAACTGAAGCTGCAACCTGTGCACCTGAACATCTGAAACACACATAACACCTTTAAACTTTTTATTTTCTTCCCCAACTCACACCACTGCTCCTGCCATTTGATCCCTATTTCAGACCATTGTATTCCTTTTGAAAATTATTTCTAATAACTACAGAAATCAATCTGCATATTCCCTATTTTTCTTTCCTTACTAATACTTCTTTAGAAGTATTAGTAAGTGCTAGAATTGTACTTTTTTTTTTTTTTTTTACCATTGACTGAAAACACAACAATGATACATAAACCCACGTGAGAGTTTTTGGAAAATGGTCATACTATAAAATGCAGGTTTGGAAAGTCAAAAAACCACCATAAGAAGAAAAAAAATCCAAAAAAGAAGAAAAAAAACAAACAAAAAAGGCCCAAACTGAAATTAAACATATATTCCTCTTCCTTTTTTTATATTAGTGAAAAAAACATAGTCAAGAACAAGCAAGATCTATTACTTTTCAAAAGTTCCTTCATATCCTGGTGAGCTACAGAGAAATTCAGATCCACCTGGGTAACAACAGACAGGAAGCATGAAGTTTTTGAAAGGCCTGCCACAAGTTGAGTAAATCATTCTCCTAAATAATGGAGGTACAACAAGATTCAGATCCCACTCTTATATTAATTCTTTCTTGAAAGAAGTAGCTCCCACAGCTGACAAGGAATTCATTAGACAGAGGTTGATTAATTTCACATAACTAACAAGCTTAGGGCACAACATCCCAAATAATTGAAAGAGTGTTGGCACAATAGGTTTAAAGGAAGAAACAGCAATATACATTGGCACAGGTTTCAATTATATTTTGGATTGTTGAAAGAAAAAATTGAAAGCCTTCGTCCTTTTTATACTGATGTCTCAGAGAGAGAGAGAATGGGATTTCTTCATCATACTATTACCTTGTTAAATTTAAGTGTTTCACATAAAAAAATCCCACAATTAGTATTTTTTTACTTAAATCTAAACTGAAACATTCTACTTTAAATTGACCCAACACTATCCAAACAAGTTATGCTCCCATGAAATAACATCTGCTTAGTAAGTCACACACGGAAATTCAGTCAAATTAAGTTTTGTGGATACTGAATGACTGAACCTGAGCAGCTACCTAATTTGTGCCTCAATGTCTTGTACCTCCATCATTCTCTCCTATTCCCTCAAATGCAGATGTCTGCTGCACTGAGCTGCAGCTCTCAGGCTGCTGCTACATGCAGCAGCACAAGCCATCATTTGTTATGTTCCTAAATTTTCAATGAAGCCAGAATCACTCAATCCTCTCTGCCCCAGCCCATAAATGCAGCATACAAATTGCAAAATAAAGCTCATTAAAAGAGCTGCAAGATGAAGATTCATTTAGCACACCAAAACCAAATCCACTGCTGCTTTTCTGATAAGTGTAGGCTACTGGTTAGATGGATACAGATGAAGACAGCATTTATTTTTGACATCTTCCTGTATTAATTAGGTAGTTGGGATTATTAGACTGTTTAAAATATTATCAGGGCTAAAAGTAAATTCTTGTCCCTGTCTACACATGGTGAATTCCTTTTTGCCCACAACAAGGGACAGCACAATACAAACCAGGAAAATAAATCCTTTCCAATTTCAACATGATTTAGCTCCTTTTGAAATTCATTTGGAATTGCTCTTACAGGGGAAAAACACTGTAGGTAAACATGCCAGCCATACAAAGGTGATTGTAAGGATCTCTGCTGTTCATTGCAAGGCTTGAAACAGGATAGACAAGGAAAGGTTTAATCACAGAGGACTGGAGTTCAAATGCTGCAGTTATGTAGAGCCAGCCTAGAGAGACAGGGGCACCCTCTGTCACAATGCCATCTCATGACATGAAATTTAGACAAACATGAATAGATTGTATTATTATATAAACCTATATCTATAATATGTCAGATTATATTATATAGATTATATAAAATATATAAATAAAATTTATATTTAAATATATTATAATATTCTCTATTATAAACATAATAAATCACAATATAGATAAATTATATTATTACATAATATTTAAATATATTCTATTATTTTATTATAATTATATTTTATAGGTTTATGAACTCTATCAGATCCCCACTCATGAGTTCTCTAAACTAGAAAGTTGCAATGATATAATTTCTTTTTGCTTTCTTTGAGTAATAAATCTGTTTTGGGATCCAAAAATATATTAGAAAAAAATATCCATTTAACTAAGTACTATGAGAGCAACTAAAGAAATCAAATCAGGTTTTCAGACAGCATTGAGCATCTGAGGTAGACCTGCATTCTATGAACATAACTACGTTTCTGAAGTAATTCAGAAGAAAGCAGTGTAACAAAGGACAAAAATTAAAAAGACAAGACAGCACCTCAGGTCAATGAAGTAACAAATCATCCCATCATTCATGCTCTTGCATTGTAGTATCTTTTAGACTTCTGCATAAATATATCCCAAAATTAGATGACATTCTGCTTAAAAAGGATGTAGCCATAAAAAGGCACAAAAAAGTACCTTTTATCACTTGAATTTCACCACATTTCATAAGATATTCACAGCTAAATTTAACATTCTGCTTCATCTGAAGCCAAAAGATGATTCAAAAACTGTAAGAATATAAATGGGGCCAACCCCACCATGGCAAGCCAAATTTGTTTAACAACCTCTTACATACATGAGGTAACACCTTAACACATATTTGGTAGGAGAGAACTCAGTGTTCCTCACTATCTCACTGCTTCACTTCTGATCATTCCAACAAAACCTCAAGAACCTCTTTGATAAGGAAAAAAAAAATCACTTTAGAATGTGATAAACAGATCTGCTCACTATAAATAGTTTGGGAATGCTGTAAATACTGTGATCAAGAGCACAGATTAACATCAAACATCTCTTAGCAGAGGGTTACATTTCGCTGCTCTAACAAGAATCAAAGTCATCAAGAGAAAAGAAAATGATGCTATTTAATTTTGCCTTAAAATTCTTTAAGGACCTACCTGGGGACCATAAACAGCATCATGAATTGTGAAAGCCCACAGCCTGACAGCCTGGCTGCATTCTTACAGGAGATGATGCTCCACTTTACTCAAAATACAACATTAGACACACTTGGGAGTGCTTCCCAAACAGCACACTTCCTTCTCAAATAGCAGCCTACCTGCTTCCATGGAATTCAAAATTAACAAAGTTCCCATTAATTCAGTAAGGGCTGCAGAAAACCCAGCAGAGCTTCAGCTCCGAAATTATTTATCAATCTATCTGATCTCAAATTTCAAAGACCTTGGAAAATCCCAACAAGTACACCTCCTCAGCAAAGCAAGAGAGTACAAATGCACTTTAGCAGGAAGGTCTGGCAAGCTTAATCACTGAGACAGATGCCTCAGTCATTATCCAGGATCAACCTAAAATATACAAAATGCCCTACAAAGCTTCTGTGAAAGTGTGGTAATAAACCATGACAAACTTCTGCCACAATACTACTGTTTCAGGACAAAATTATTCAGTCAGAGGAATTTTACTAGGATTCCAGTGTAGAAGAGTATATTAAGTTCTACCACTGCCATATCAGCTTCCTTTCCAAATAAAATACATTAACAACCTTTTCTTCAGGAAGTAAAATCTATATCTTGCTGGGCATTTAAGCAAAAAATATCGCAAACCCTGAAAATCCTCTTGCATGTGCCCAAGACAAGGGCTCACAGAAGAGCAACAAACTTTCTTAGCAGCTACAGTTATTATCCTTGATCCAGAAAAAGTCAAGTTATCTGTTTTAAGCCAATACAGTAATATTTTTTTAAAAGTTATTTGAAGAACTTAAAATGCAAAATTATCCTTGCCTGAAGTTCTCTATCAGGGATAAAGTTAGTTCTATGTTTGCAGAAGTACAAGGCTGGTTCTGTTACCCAGTAAATCTGTTGCTAGCATGAATCAAACAAATTTCAGCATCAGGGAAACCACTGAACAAGGTAAAAAACAAAAAGCCCACATGCATCTAGTTCAGTTCAAGACTGGAAATGAGCCAGAACACATGGAAACCTTGTACATGTGCTTTTCAGACCAAGACTAAGTAGTTTTGCTTTGCATCAGATTCTTTTTCCCCCACTAGTAGTTTCTAAGCTAACCTGTATTTTCTGCATCACCTAGTTAGTCATTTTTACAGAAGCTGATAATTCTGTAGACACAGCTCACATGGAATGGTAAAATATTAACCTGCATTACTTCTAATTAAGTAGCTTTTAGACTTAGC
Source organism: Serinus canaria (assembly GCF_022539315.1). NCBI lineage: Eukaryota > Metazoa > Chordata > Aves > Passeriformes > Fringillidae > Serinus > Serinus canaria. The sequence continues at coordinate 6,497,002 of NC_066313.1, forward strand.
CAAAAGCCAATTGTATTTTTCAGCTACCTGAGAAGCTTTGATTGCTCCTAGTTTATATTAATTTTATCAGCATGCTTTTCTAAGTCACTCCCAAAAAATGACAACACATCAAGTACCTTCAAAGATATTAGTGCTATTATTTCAAATGCTGCAGCAAAAATTCATTTTTAAAAACCTTCAAAATTACCAAGAAAGAAATACATTTAACACTGCCTGATGACTGAAGAAGCCTTACAAAGTCAGTGTGCATGTCAGAGCTGCTCACAAACCAGAGAGACCTTTCACACCATGGAGCCTGTTCCCAATCCCAGCACTGACACTCTGCCTGAACCAAACACAGCAGGACAAAAAGTGACTGGCTATCTGCTTGCATATTAATGGCCAATATTCCACCTGCAAAAACCAAACTGTGTTATTTCAATCCCAGCAGCAGATGAAGGTGCAGTGTGTTTGAAGCCTGACACCTTCAGCAGCTGCAGAACAGCACCAACACTGCAGACAGCACGGAGCATGCTGGCTGGCACTGCTGAACGTTGCTACAGAAGCCTCATAAAACATTCCCAGATAATGACACATATTTTCTTGCTGCAAACTCAAACAGCTGGTTCTCACTGACACACAGCTCTGTCAGTGCCAGGTTAAAGAAATCCTGCACGAGATCACAGGGAAACTCTGCTTTCATCGTTCTAGTCTGGAGGAGTAGACAAAGGAAAGAGAACACACACACTGGGGTTTACCAGCCACAAATCACAGAATATTCCCTGCTGGAAAAAAACAGAAGGACCATCGAGTTCACCTGTTAAGTGAGTGGCCCATACAGGGATCAAACCCACAACCCTGCCATTATTAGCACCATGCTCAAACCAAATGAATCCTTTAAGATTTGCCTTCCCTCAGAGTCTTCCACTTCCACATAACACGCCAAAACTTCCCTAAGTCCCGAACAGAGCCTGTAACTTTGTCAATAACCACTAAAAACCAACATCTGAAAACCATCCAGACTTGATCTACCAATAGGTCATTGAAACAACATGTACCAGGAATATTAGATCTAGGCAGTTAACACAGGGTTTATTTTGCTATGGACTAGGGGAGACAAGTCCTGTTGTGACAATGTCACTGATGCTTCTGGAGTTTAGAGGAGGATGTCCCCCAAGCAATGTCCTTCTCATGGTAATTCCAGAGTAAAACTTGAAGTAAATCACCCACTAGGAAAGTACAACCAACATCATCTCTGACCACGAGTATCATGAGAGAGAAAGAAGACAGGGACATCACAGGCTTTCATTTGGTATAAAAATATCAACTATTTCCTTTGTTTCCCTTTCATGGTGCTGCAGCTACCAAGTTTACTACTTAAGAACTTGGAGATAAATAGTATTATGCCTCTCCATGATCTTGAACACTCAGAATGCATTCAGAGGAAGCAGTGGATGGATATAACTAACAGCCTATTGGCATGGTTTCTTCATAACTTGAGCAAATCCTCTTTCATTTATTTTGGAGGGTTTTTTTTGACTGCCTTATGGCCAAAAGAAGAAACAGAGAAAAGGGGTTTCAGACTGAAAAACTATCACTCTCCCTAGGTTGTAATCAGTGTTCTTCCCCACTTGGAGTAATGGTAACTTGGAAATAAGCATTTCAACTTTTCAGGGGGAAACATTCAATTACCCCTTTGCTTCATCATGTTTTTTCCACAAACAATTTTATTTTTGATAACATGAGCAAGATCATCCCCAGCTCATCCCCCATTCTTTATAAAGGGAAGTGGCTACAGAACATACAATATTATCTGAAGTGTTGTTATTATTATCTGAAGCAATATTGTTTGAAGCAATTATTGTTCAGTACACCAGAAAAGCCTCCCTTTCACTGGATATCGTTCAAGTTAATCTCTAAATTAGGGAAGACACTGAAGGTGCAGAAAATGTGGTTATTTCAGAATTCCATCTATGCATAGACAGTGCATGCATCAACTTATCCAGCCAAAACCTGTATGCTACACATTTTACAAAATCATCTTAATGAGAGTGAAAAAGCACAAGTTATTTAGGATCAAACTGTAAAAGAAGAAATTACTTGGGATAATATCTATTGAGTTCAGTCGTGTTTTCCACTCATTTATGCAACAGAAGTAAAACAAGTACTCACAAATATTTGCAGTGAAATAAAAGCATCTGGCTACGATAAAGTGGATTTATATTAATCTTCCTGTCCCCTTATAACTTCACTATGTGGTAACCTACTAAGAAGAAGGTCAGTAAACAACAGGAAAAACATAAAAGCACTGATGCACATGAGTGGTGAAGTCCATTGATTTTTCACAGACATATTAGCATTCCTGACAGAACATAGGAATCCTCAGCATGACCTGTTTTGCTTTTATAATCCTCTAAAAGAAAGCAGTCAGCATTTCAAGCCTTTCCAAAAGCTATTTATAGTCAAATATTTTAATAAATTTTCTAGCTCTTTATAAAAATGCTTCTCAACAGTGCATACAGTAAGCACATCAAAGACAACAGTTAGGGGTGCAAAGATTTTTTTGTTTCTTCTCAAGGCAGCATGTTTTGCCCATTTATGAATTTTTCTGATCTCAAAGCTAAAGAATCAAAAGGCTCAGATTTTTCTATCAGACTTTTTTACAAACATCTGCTTAGAAAAAATGGTTTTGTTTGACATCAATCAAGCGTTCAAAAGAAAAACAGCAACATTTGCTTTGCAAGGTGAACCAAGCACAGAGTTTGTTAATATCATTCTGAGTTTCAGAGAGCCAGAAAGTTAAGTTGAAAATTAATAAAATTGGCCTTAAAACCTTTGGAACATTCCATCTGTGTGGAGACACAGCACAGCAAAGGTACTGCAGAGGCATAACTGTGGGATCAGAGTCAGATTAAGACTCTTGGCAGCTGCCAACAGAAATAAAACACCTCTTTCAACATAATAAACCAGCACATTAATAGATTTCCTTAAAACCAGGATATTTTTAATTAACTTGCTCAGTCACATAGCTGCGAAAAAACAAAGCAAATTGAAATTATGGCAAAATTAAATTTGCAAACCATGGGAGATGTGGCTATTTTTGAAAGCTATTTCCTTTTCAAAAGGCAATCTGATCAAAGACAAAACCAGGTATTTTTTGTGATATCCGTGTGATGATGAAGGTGATGCTCTTTAGCAAGTGGATTTAGACAAGTTACTCATTTCATGTAGGCCATTAAACAGATGGCCACAACTTTCAATCGTGTCCAGCCTCATGGCAGTTCAAATTCAGGACCAAGAGGTAAAAAGCTTTGTATGCCATTAATAATCTCCAGGCCATCTGTTCTCTGTAAATGGAGACACTAGGACCAGTCTCAACATATTTTTTATTACAATATTTATTTCAAACCTCTCCAGAAGCTTACTATTTACCACACTAAGTTCTCTCCATTTGCCAAATATTATTTTATCTCATTGGAATCAGTTGTGAAAACACAGGAGTTGCTTCTATTGAACAAACTTTAACTGGCATGGCACCCTCAAACTGGATGGCCTTTCCCATGCCTAGTTGAAAAAGGATCTATTGTTGAAGAGCTCCTTCAAAATTTTAAATAAAACACCACTTACATTTTGCTGATCTCACAGATATGCTACAATTGAACACACCAATTATGAAAATGCTTTAATAGGAAAGCAATTGAAATTAAACCCTTGTGCTAAATACCCTCAAGAGCACATATGGATTTTCACTTCCTGATGAGGTGACCTTGGCCAGCTGCCAGGCACCCACCCAGCTGCTCTCACTCCCCTTTCTCACCAGTGGAGAAGATAAGATGGAAAAGCCCATGGGTTGAGATGGAGACCATTTACAAATTAGTATTGCAAAAAAAATACACTGTTCCTGGGGAAAATTAATTTATTACCAAATAAACTAGAGTTACACAGTGAGAAAACAGACCAGAACTAAACATCTTCCCCTCCTCATTGCTCACCTCTGCTCCCTCATTCCTGACTCCTCTATCTCTACCCTCCCTGAGTAGCTTAGACAGCATTTTAAAGTCAACCCCCAGCTCCTCTTTGCTGCTTCTTCCTCCTCATACTTTTCCCTTTACGCTGCATGGGACCCTCCCAATGGCCACAGGAATAAAAATATTCCTATGGAGACCCTCCACAGATGTAATGGAGGGATTTGCTCTGCTGTGGTTCTGTCCACAACCTACCAGGGAATATTTTTCCCCCCACACTTTCACTGGGATCTGCAGAGGAATCCCTGCCTTTGCAGCTGCATCTCCTGCTCTCCCTGTGTTTGTGGCTCTCAAAGCTGTTCCTCATTTTTTCCCTTCACCACCAGGCAGTGCTGCCCTCCCTTAATCCAGCTCTTCCTGAGCATGACCACTGTGGCTGAGGATTTAGACCAATAAAATATATTTATGTGATTAATCAATTCACAGCTCAGCTATGCCCTAGGTGGGGGTCAGCTGGGACCAGCTGTGGCCACCACAGGGCGATCCTGGCCACCCAGCAGGTGCCCTTGACACCCACACCCTGTTCACTGTGGCTCAGGCCCCTACACCTGATGTCACCAGCTCCATCTTAACTCTTTCAACATTTCTATAAAATTTAAAACTCATCCCAATTAGAATGAATTGATATTTGAAGTGCAGTGCTGATTGTTTCCCTTTTCCTGCTTTTCATTTCTCCCCAGGCTTCCACACAAGTTCACCACCGGCAGCTCGTTCCACGGATGGGAACAAATTCTCAGCGGGCAATGCCACCACTGGGTGTGAGGTGCCAACTGCTGCGCTATTCCCAGGTGGCAGACAGGCCAGGCTGTCCCCAGCCCTGTGGAGAGGCAGGGACTGGGCACCCAGCCTGGCAGTGGCAGCTCCCCAAAGCACTCAGGGTCACAAGCAGGCAAAAGGATTCCAGGGCAGCTCTGACACGCACAGCTCATCTGAACTAATACTGCACTAGCAGAGGGTTTAACTCCACACAGCCTTTTGCTTCTGCTGGCAGGAATCTCAAGTCCTGCTAAAGAAGGCTGACAGATCCAAGTGCCATAAATCCATAGATGCTGGCAGCAAAAGCAGAGGTAGGGCTTTTAGTAAAGCACAGCCACTTCCAGATCCGGACAAGTGCTGCAATGGGGTAGGACTCTCCTTCCCTAGTTGTCTTTTGCCCTTCCTACCTCCTGTTATTCCTTAAAAAGCTATTTCTCAGCAATTCTAGCTTGTTGAAAAAAAAAAGCAACACTTTAAAAACTGCCAGAAGCAAATTTAAAAAATGAAAAATCAAACCCCAGAACCATGCATCCAGTACAAAAAGGTTGAAAAAAACGCCCACTTGGAAGCAGCTGAGAAAAGTGACAAAGAGGTTTTTGTGGATTTACATCAAAGAAAGCAAATTACCTCTCTATGACCAAAAGCAACTGTCCAGTATCAATCAACTTATGCAAAATTTACCTCTGGGATTGAAATATACTTTTCTCTCACGCCATCCAATAGTACTGAAAGATAACCATCCAATAATACATCCAATCCCACTGAAAAGGCAGGGAAACTAAAAAAAACAAAAAAAACAAACTGAAACTAGCACACTTGTTTTTTCCAACTAACCTTACTGATTTATTGTTAAGGTGCCTGCCATTTTTTGCCTCACTCAGAGATCACTTTCATTGATAAAACTTGTGTGGAACAATTAAGGCAATGCAGTTTTGCATATGTGGAAGAGTAGGGAAAAAAGTGATTGCAAAATAAGTGTAAAGCAGTAGAAAACTAATGAAGCAAAAAAAAAAAAGCACACACACAAAACTTGATTTTTTATAAAGAGAACTAGTATAAATTTTTTCATTGTGTTCGAAAACGAAGCAGGGTGAAATATAAGCATCATCAATTTGACTGCTTGTATTTTAGGTTAGAGTTTTGCTCTTCAGCAGAGGTAATACACAAGATAAATCTCAACAATTCGGTGTTAAATCCAGACAATCATTTGTCATGATTACTTTTTTTTAGAATGGGCAGTATAGCTTTATGAAAAAGCTTATTTAATTCACTTCTCATAAGATTTTAGAAATATCAGATATTTTCCAAAATGCTGACAAACACAGAGAGCCATGACCAGGATGCAGACATGGGCCCAGAGTGCTGCTACACAGTCAAATATCCTATTATGAAGCTGTCTAACTAGGTAAAAGGAATGGAGAACCAGAGCAACACGACATCCTCATTAATCCATCTCCATAACACCACTTGATCTTCCAAGCAGCAGCTGTGGAAGCAGTAAGCCTGCTTGTGATCATCCTCTATGGAGCAGCTTGGAGTATTCCTGTCTGGAGTTCCAAGACAACTGCGTGCACCAGACACTCTGACAGGAGACACAGCTCCTGTCCAGAGGCTGTGATAATCTTTTACACAAAACTGGGTTTTGATGGCTCTTTTGTGCAATTGCCAGCCACCATTCTATTTTGTATTTAAAGACTTTATCCCATTATTACAGTCACAGCAGGTTTGTTTTTTTTCTTATTTTTATCTTCACAGAACTCTGGCAGAGAGTCCCAGAAACCACCAAACATCCTTAGAAAAACAACACAGCACCTTTCCTGATGTACATTGAGACCTAGCAACACTACCCACACAAATTACTACAGCAGTTTCATCCAGCTACCCCCTTTTGTAAAACAACTGGCCAGAGCTAAGCAATTCCTGCCTGTGTTGGGTTTGCATGGCAAGGTTTTGATAGGCAGGGGTGCTCCAGGTGTGAGGAGCTGCCAGAAGCTTCTTCCCCCACCTGTGCCAGAGCCAATGCCAGGCTCTGGTGAATCCAAGGTGGATGCACTGGGGTCAAGGCTGAGCCAGTCAGGAACGGCAGCAACTCAGGAAACAGATCTGAGAAAGAGGGGCAAAACCTGCACAGGAGGATCAGCAGTGGGAGAGAGAAGTGTGAATGAAGAACAACTCTGCAGACACCAGCAGAAGGAGGAGCAGGAGGTGCTCCAAGGTGGCAGAGCTGAGATTGCCCTGCAGCCCCTGGTGAGACCATGGTGAAGCAGCTCTGCCCCTGCAGCCCAGGGAGGGCACAGGGGAGCAGAGACCCACCCGCAGCCCAGGGAGGATCCCACACCAGAGCAGGCAGATGCGCAAAGCAGGCAGGGCTGCCTGCTAGAACAGAAGAGACAACAGGAATAAGGTGAAATAAAGGAGATCTAAACTGGTTACAGTGAGAATCTCCCTCCTGATGATGGCAGGCAGGCAGCCCAGGAAATCTGTGCAATCTCAGTCCTTGGAGGCTTTCAAGCTCCTACTGGATCAAGAGCTGAGTAAACTGGTCAGACCTTAGAGCTGATGCTGCTTTGAAAGCAGGAGGATGAGTTAGAAATCTCCAACTGAACCTCCCAAGTGGAAGTATCCCACCCTGTGCTAGCATATCAGAAATCATAGGTATAAATTATTTTCTCAACAGAATGTCAACTGTCCATTAACTTGCAATACCTGAGGAGCAAGGCATTTTTAGTATGACTAAACACAGAAATTTCTTACTAACAATAATAAACTGAAATTGCTGACTAACTGAAGGAAGTGACGTCCTCACTTTGCTAGTCTCATTAAAGTAGTGAAAATGAACAAGAAATAGTCAATTGTCTCTATTTTTATATTTCTCAATTTTAAGTGGTTTTTTTTCTTCTAATCAAAGTATTTGCAAATAACTATGACCAGGCCAATTTAAACTTAAGAATTCCCAAATTTAAAAATCAATTAAACTATTTTTTTTTGTAATTAAAGAGATTACACTAGAAACATCTGCTTCAACTGGATGTCTTCCAGAGTATTTACAATTCAAATGCAGCTGCATTGCTTAAATAAAGAAGAAGAAATAATAAAACAAACTAATAAAAAATGCCAAGCAGTAATCAGAGGAGAACATGTCCAAGTCTTTACTTATGCCTGAGCAAATGAAAAGCTAATTTAACTTCAAGTATTAGGTGTTGAAATACACCTTCAGCAGATATTTGAAATTCAAAGCTGCAAGCTGCCCTTACCAAAGGAAAATTTAAGTATTTCTTCATAAATCTTCAAAGGCAGAAAGAAATAAAAGTATAATGTGAAATGTAAGGCATTCCCATATTTCAAAAGTGCTGACTTAGCAGGTCAGATGAGCTCTTCTGTCTCCTTTACTTTGTAACTCCACATCAACTTAGACACCACAAGGAACTGAACGAAGGAATTCCATCTCTCCCTGTAATTCCATTTTGTTCGTTCCTGCTGCTGTGCCACCTACACTCTGACTGCTGGCTTCTGGGCTGTGGAAGGGATCCAGACACAAAATAACCTAGCAGAATCATTAGCTTTAATCTGCAAGTTCTCAGAACCTGTGCCATCAAACAAATGCTTTTTCTGGCCTTGCTGTTGGACCACCAACCAAAAATGTTTCTTGAAAAAAACCTGTACTTGGAAAAAAGCTTGAGCCTGTGATTGCAGTGAAAAAAAGGCAGCTTTATAGATAAAATAGAACATGAAATCTCGCAAAAATGTTAACTCTGTATTTATTTGAATGGTATTTGCTCTTCTAATTAATGCAAAACAGCAAGAAACATATTTTTCCTCATTTACAACTTGAAACACATAGACAAAGTAAGAAGTTTTCTCATCCAGAGTTTGATGCTCAGAAAATTTGGTCATCCTCCTTGTACACACAGATCTAAACCAAGCATCTTTAAATCCAAGAAACCACTGAAACAGCCAGCAATGATAGGTTTAAAGACCTCCGAACAACTATTGAAGAGACAGGGAAGAACTGTCCAATTAAAATAAAAAATCTTCAAAGACAGCGTTTTACATCACAACAGTGACAGCCAAGAAACAATAGCTAATAAACATGATATCACTTCATAATATAGTTTGTCTTTGAAGCAAAGGCTGACAGATTCTAACCTTTTATATTTAAAGCCCTGAGCCATACACCAAATCCAAAGATGCATCTAAATAAGCCTACAAGAAACACCCATGTAAAAAAACACATTGTCATAGTCCCGCAAAAGTTCTCATACCTTCTTGGTGATTTCTCACGGGCAGCTCCTCACAGCACTGACTCTTCCTTCTTCACAGCACAGCCAACAAACTCCAACTCTCTCCCCAACCAGCCAACCCACCCTTTTTGTAGCACTCTTCTTATTGGACACAGCTGTGGCCCATTAAGGGCAGGCCTGTTCCTAATCTTTGGTGATTAGCACAGCTGCAACTCCTCAGGTGTGAGGCCACCTTCTGCACTACTTCTATTTTCTTCCATTCCATCCCTCCACAATTACATAGCTACAGTATTAGCACATTTGACAGTCTGAGAAAAGTAGGAGCTGTGGCTCTCACTACTGAAACAAATCATGAGTTGTACAAGGTTTTATTGCACATCCACTGAAATGCCCAATCATTAAAGAGGGACACTTAATAAACTCAGAAAAACAAAAAAAGGCCATATTAAATAGTCTATGCATTAGAAAAAATTATGTGAACAACTACAGCATCACTGAGTACTGACTGAAAATGCTTCACTCATTAGCTCAAATAAAGACTAAAACCTGAAGAGCTTGTAGAGAGAAAGTATTTTGCAATACAATACAGTATTTTCAAAATCCCTAGCTCCACTGAATAAAAAAAGGGAGCTTTCTTGAGAAGGGATTTCTCTACAGCTGTACAGAGGTGGAGAAGAATGTAGATAGTAAAGAGGAGGTGGTGCTGGAATAAATTTAAGAGAGTTCTTCACATCTTCGTGCAGGAAGTCACTTACATTTCCTACTGAATTTCCCTACATCTTCCACTGGCCTTTTATGAGAATGTCAAAGCCTAGTCTGGTGAATGACTGGGAGCAGCACCAGTTTAACTTCAGTTCCTGCTGGCAACTGAATCCTTCATAATTGGCACAGATTAATTCTGAGCAGCAGAGGTTGCAATGCAAAGAGAAGCTCTGACAACTAGATGTGGAAGGAAAACAAATGAAAAGTACCCTGCTATTCTAAGCAATCCATTTTAAGTAATCCCACTTGAAGTTTGACAGGGCCATAGTTGGAAAGCTATGTGAATTGCAATAGGTGTCTAAGCACTCAAAAGCAGAACTGTTCCTGTGATAGTAGTTCCTGGAAGTAGAAACAGACCTCACTTAAAGTTACATTTAAACACTGCATTTCTTTAATTGCACATTTCCTTTAATACATTAATTTTCACTTAATATTTATTCTCAGACTGATTTACTCCATGATTTCAGGCAAACATATGACAGAATTTTTCAACAGTGAACTTTTTTGTAGTCCATTCTTGTGGTAGTTGTGTGACACTGTTACAAGATTTGCTCTTCTGAAAAATATCAACAACAAGCCTAAAACACAAAACTTTCTTCAAAAATAGCACCACTATCAGGTTACAGTAACCTGGACTGATTCATTACTTTTGAGAGCAACATAAGGAGACTGTTCAGTTCACAATAAAAGATTAAATCCCTTTTTAGCCTGCAACTACACCAACTTCAGCCTGCACATTCAGCCAGGGCTACTCTGCATTATTCACAGCAAAAATTTCTCAGAGTGAAACTGCTGCTGCCTGTGAAACCTCCCTCTGCAGGGAGCTGCTGCAAACACAGCCCAACAGGGAGTGCTGACATCCAGCTGGAACAGCTGTGAAACCCTGCCTGCACAGACACAGCTCTCACTCAGCACTGAGAGCAGCAGCACAGGCAGCCAGCGGAGAAGTTTGGTACCAAGATGAAGAAGCAGACTGTTCCCAAATTGAAGCAGACCTAGTTAAATCTCACAGAACTCAGGCAAAACTTTTGCCAAGCTAAAACCTAAGAAATAGAGGGACGAGGTAAAAAGGAACATCATCTTTCAATTATCTTCTCCTAACTCTAATTCTGCATTTATTGAATGACAGATGTTTGTGCATCCAAGCTGCTCACCTGCACGTTTTAAACAGCAGCAACTTTTTTTTTTCCAGCTGTACATGCTTTCCAGCATTTTCTGAACATGCAGCAATCATGACAGAATCCAAGCTGCATTTTTTCTAATTATTATAAATTGACTCACTATGCACTGTCAGCTTTTACAACACAATTCAAACAGTCCAGCCTAGAATGGATTTTTGTAGGCAGATATGATCTTATTCCCTCTGACAGCATTACCTCTGCCCACTGAGCAGATGGACAATGTCAGATCAAAAGCAGTAATTCATGCTGAAACACAGGACACATCAGTTTAAACATCCATTGCTTACAGCTGGTTTTAAGAGCAGGGAAAGTCCATCTCATCTCTGCCCACAATATACAACATTTAATTAACTACAGAAGCCAGTATCATATACAGAACACAGGAACTTAATTTATGCAGTGTCGCCTGAGAAAAAAATAAGTTAAGAGATACCAGTCAAAAACACTAGTGCTAAGTTTTAAGTAACTGAAATCTTTTCTAAGGTTTATGAAGAGGAAAACAGTCCTTGCCCTGCACTACTAGAAGAGGCCTGGAGGTATCCTGCAGACTGGATCAGCCCCTCTGCTCACCTGTTCTCAATAAAGGACAGGGTTGGAGCTCTTGCTCTCAGGCCTCAGCTAACAGGACTCCATGGAAAGCACATTCCTGCTTTTCCCAAATCAGGTGGGACTCTGAGTGATGCCTGGAGGCACTAACCCTTCACAGGTGCAATGCAAAGAATAGAAAAAAATTACACCCCAAAAAAATAAAAGTGATATAAACATTTAGGTTGAAAAAGAGCTTCAGGACCATCTAACCTGGCCATTAACCTAACACTGAACCCTGTCCCTAAACTGTGAATAGCATCAACAATTTTCTGCACAATTCCAGGGACAAGGATCCCCTCGCTTCCCTGGACAGTCAGTTTCCATGTCTGACCAACCTTTCAGTGAAATGCTTTCCTAATATTCAATATAACCCCCCCCACCCACCAGCCAGTGCAACTTGAGGCTGTTCCCTCTTGTCCAATAGTTTGTTATCTGAACAACCTAGAGCATAATTGCCTGCATGTGTGAGAATATCAGAAGAACCTTTCCATTTATCTACAGAAGCTGTAAATACAGACAACAAAAGGAGGAAAATTAGAGCCCAAAACTAGAAGCTCTTGATAGATGTCCTTGAAAATGATACACTTATAATACACTTTCAGTTAAATTCCTGAAAAAATAAATTGTAACGATGCTAAGGCAAATACAAACTGGACATTAAAGACTTCTAGAAGAAAAACTAAAAGTATGCTAAGCTTCAGTACCCAGAGCTTGTGGGTGTGAAATTGGGGCAAAGAAACTAATCAAGTCACAGGACACAGAACACTCTGCCACGACTGCTTTTTTGTAACACGCACTACATCATTGCTTTTTAAGCTTATCTTCCTTGATAATAAAAAAAAACCCAAAAATTTAATGGCAGTTGAATTACTTTAAATCTATAAAACTCACCAAAGCCACTGGCAGAAAGCAGCAAGAGCTGGGCAACTCCCCAAGCGAGGAGCTGTGGATGACCACAGCACAAAAGGTGAAGAGAGAAGCCCAGAAGTGCCTGAACACAGCACACAGGGACACAGAGTGTGGGTCACAGATGCCACCAACACACCCCAGCGAGCAGCAGGGAAAGGAACAAGCCAGGAACAAGCAGAGAAGTCCCACCGATGCTCAGGAGCAAAGCTGGAATCAGACTCAGGGCAGGATCAGCTGCCTGGGCTGAGCTTAAATGGAGCTCCATGGCTCA